>NC_044398.1:48424199-49032324 GCF_006542625.1 Nomascus leucogenys | reverse complement strand
CCAACACAGAAAAATAGCCACAACCAAGGGTGCTATGGCTTGTTTAATCCCACAGGTTAAGACCTAGTTAGAGGCAGCCCAGAGAATGCCCTCCCCACAACGAGCTGCTAACAGGTTCACACATCAATGGCTAGTTAAGAAAAGAGGTGTAAGGCTAGGCACTACCTGGAATGCTACTTGCTTCGGCTGTAACAGCAGGGACTAACCTTAAATTGCAAACACTCTAGTAAAAAGTTGAAAGTAATAACAATATAGGAATTAGTATTTGCTGAAGATTACAAGACTGCTTTCAAATAACAGTATCAAATATAAACTGCTGAAGTGAGTCGTGTGTATACATGAATTGCTAATCCTCTTTACTTTCATGTACGAACAAAAAATTCCATATTTAAAAGGTTTTAAATAGTAAGATTATCTATGTATATTAAATATAAGGACAATGAAATTAAAGAATAGTCAGTAATTAAATATTCTATTATCTACAACTTAAGAAAAAGACCAAGATTTACCATTTGGATTTCCTCTAGAACTTGAATGCTTTGCAAATATTTATTTTCAATAAAGGCAGAGTGACTGCTTTTAAAAATCGTATAAGACAGAGTATGAGACTAGATAAATTATTTATTTAGAAATAGTACTGACTGTGTTACCAAATGCTGTGGGCGGGGAGTTGAAGCAAAGAGTGAAAGTGGCATCTGGGCATCCCTTTCCCACCCCAGTGAGGCCCTTGTCTGAGCAGAAGGAAGCAAATACAAAGCTGCATCTTCACAAACAGCAACACTAGCTTTCCTGCACTTTCAGTCAGGACCCCTGCTTACCAAAACAACAAAACCTCAAACCCTGAGAAACCCCAAGCCAGTCACCCACAAGCTCTTAGTATTAAACATTAAAATCCAACATAAACACATTCACTGTGTAAGGAACTAAGCACTTACATAATAATGGCTCATTGTGTACATATTATTTTCCAGGTGACATTGTCCATCATTTGGTAAAACAATGCCACCAAGTTTCCCATCTCCAGCAAAGTGAAACCCAGCATCCGTGGAAAACACCAGCAGCCGTGTAACATTCCTCCAGCCAATCAGTGACTTGAAAAGAAAAGGATTTCAATTTTAAAACACTATTCACGGTAATTCAACAAAAATCCTTTAATTTTCATACAGGCCACCATGTATTTTTAACCTAATTCTGTATTTTCTGTGTCTTCTCTTTATACAATGCTAATTATCTTGCTGAGAAATGCACAAAGCCCGCTGAATGAAGCTCTTCCATCCCATTTAAAACCATATCTTGCCTGACCATCCATCTCTCTCAATCTCTCAGTTCTTTTTAAAAAATTGTTTTTTGTCTGTTTGTTTGGTTTGGTTTAGTTCTGCTTATTATCATATCTCCAGCAGCCAGCAAGCCAGCACACTGCTTGGCAAGCAGTGAGCACTCAATGGGCATTTGCTGAATAAATGAAAGTGTCTGAGCCTATCCTTACTTTACTCCACTGCTGCTGTCTTGTCCCCATCCACCCATCTCTGCTCTATGTTCTATGCCACACACCTTTATCAGCCCACCATATGAGATTTCCTTTGTTTATAACAGAAATAATTATCTTGTTTAAGGATAACTTCACCCATTCTAACTCTTCAATCAGTACTGTTTATGTGCTCATTTGCTTTATTCCTGCCCTCTTCCAATAAAGAATCTAAAGTAATCGTAAAATCTTCTTGTCACTATGGTAATTTATAATTATAAAATCATAGGACTATAGGAATTTACTTGCTTTAGTTAATTTATTTAATACGTCTGTTTAGATCTTCATAAGACTGTAAAATCCTTTAAGGTGGGAATCACATTTATTAATACTGGCAATCTTTCAAAAGTGGAGTGTCTGATTCTTTTGCATCTAGAAGAGTGGATCAGCATGACCAACACAGAAAAATAGCCACAACCAAGGGTGCTATGGCTTGTTTAATCCCACAGGTTAAGACCTAGTTAGAGGCAGCCCAGAGAATGCCCTCCCCACAACGAGCTGCTAACAGGTTCACACATCAATGGCTAGTTAAGAAAAGAGGTGTAAGGCTAGGCACTACCTGGAATGCTACTTGCTTCGGCTGTAACAGCAGGGACTAACCTTAAATTGCAAACACTCTAGTAAAAAGTTGAAAGTAATAACAATATAGGAATTAGTATTTGCTGAATGCTCATTGGTACTTTATACAGACGGATGCATTTTAACTTCACAAGAGCCCTATGAGGTAGATACTATTATTAACATCCTTTCTTAAAGAGAAGAAAACAGCCCTAGAGAGGCTAAGTAAATTGCCCAGCATCAGTGGTGATAGAAAAATTCTTAATTACTATACATATTCCTTCACTTATTATTTTGGGCATCAATTAGCACCTTAGCAAATTGACTGAAAAATAACCATTAAGAGGCCTCTAAAATCAAAGAAGGTCATCTAGAGAATGGGGGCACTGGACGGAACAAAAATGAGACAAGAGTAGGTACGCAAGACAAACTTGACCTGACAATGTTTTCTAGTTTCAGCCTCAGCCACATCATTAAAGTGTCATTTCAAAATATGTAGCTGCTACATGGATCATAAAATACCAATTATTGATCCAATAGGGATGGGCTTGCTACTGAAAATCTTACAATTAAAATTAGAAATATTGTATCACTTCTCAAAATACATCTATTCATATAGCTTAAAAACTAGAGCTTAAAAAGTTCTTTCTTTTTGAATTACTAAGACACAAGAGAAAGATGCGTCTTTCAAAAACAGTGAGAAGAAAACTGACCAAAGGAAAATGATACAAGATACTCTCCCTTTGAGCAATTTCAAGGTTCCTGGTGATGCCTCAGATAATAACATCAATTCTATCTCTGGTACAAAGCCAGAAAGTTAGGACACATAGGCTTTTCTAAAATCCAGACCACCAGCTACAGTACAGAGAGGATGCCCCACTGTTTCAAATGGTTAGCATTCTGTCTTTTAAAAACCTGCAATGAATAAACTAACTGTGTGGTTTGCATAAAGATTAAATATGCTTTTATAAAGGCACTTTATGTATAGAGGCAATTTAAGGATTTACTTAAATTACTTCCCTAAGATAATCAGAAAATTAAGGTAAATTTTTCTATTAACATAGTAAAATCACACTTAAAATTCACACACATAATAGAAACAATACCCCTCATAGGAAATGAATGCGCTTACTCCACAAACTGCAACTTGCATTATGGCATCGAAACCACCTTCTGGAGAATCCAAATTTCCAGATATGCGCTGTTTTCCAACAAGTTCATTAAATACTTCTCCTTTATTAGTAAGACTGAGTACATTTTTGTAGCTAAATGGGCTGGTGCAGTTCTGTTCACTTGTGCAAGGGTTCCTGAGCTTAGCTGGTGTTGTGCTAATGTAAGGCATCACGGTCTTTTCCACAAATGAGCCAAATCCTGTAAAGAAAAAAATGGTACATAAATGAATGAATGGATGGATAGATGGAAAGACAGAGACTTGCATTGTTTAAAAAATTCATCTATGTTACCAAATGTAGGTTACTATGGACTGAATGTCTGTGTTACCCCAAAATTCCTACACTGAAAACCTAATTTCCAACATGATGGTATTAGGAAGTGGTTCCTTTGGAAGGTGATTAGATCATGAGGGCAGAGCCCTCATGAATGGGATTAGTGACTGATACAGTTTGGGTATTCGTCCCCGCCCAAGTCTCATGTTAAAATGTGAACCCCAATGTTGAAGGTACGGCCTGGTGGGAGGTATTTGGATCATGGGGGCAGATCAATCCCTCATGGCTTGGTGCTATTCTGACCATAGTGAGTGAGTTCTCATGAGATCTGTTATTTAAAATTGTGTGGCACCTCCCCCCACCTCTTGCTCCTGCTCCCACCATGTGAGAAGCCTGCTCCCCACTTTGCCTTCTGCCATGATTGGAAGCTTCCTGAGGCCTCCCCAGAGGCCTTGCTGATGCTAGCGCCATGCTTCCTGTAGAGCCTGCGGGACCATAAACCAATTAAATCTCTTTTCTTCATAAATTACCCAGTCTCAGATATGTCTTTATAGCAACGTAAGAATAGACTCCTACAGTGACCTCATCAAAGAAGCCCCAGAGAGCTGCTGTCCCTCTGCTGCTATGTGAGTACACGGCAAGAAGGTATCATCTAAGAACTCAGAAGAGGGCCCTCACCAGATGCTCAATCTGCCTGGGTCTTAGACTTCTCACCTCCAGAGCTGTGAGAAACAAATTTCTGTTTTTCATAAGCCACCCAGTATATAGTATTTTCTTAAAGCAGCACAAATGGACTAAGACCTAAGTCAATCTTTTTATTTTGCCTCCCTACTTTAAAAATAACTCACATTCATTTTCTTGGCACACCAGCTCTCAATAATGACATGCTGAACAAATGAATAAATAAATATTCTAGAATTCTGGCCATTTTAAAAAAGACTAATTTGGTAGAAGCTCCCTAATGCCATGGTCCTTGAATTATGCTTGCAGAATAAAAGAACATTTTAAGCAAGTGCTATTTTTTAATGTTTCCACTAAAATAGGGCTAATTTTTGAAAGGCAGCTCTTAGGCCTCATAACTGTCAAATCTTTCTAATATTCTGTTGCTAAACCTCTGCAGCAACAGGAGTGGAGAGAAGCAGGCAAAAAAGAGGTTAAGCTGGGGATGCATGAAATGGGAAAAATAAGGTTTGAAAAGCAGATCATCATCATATGAAAAATCCAGGTCTAAGGTGAGATCAGGCTGTATAGGCAGGTGCAGACATACTAATTAGTAATTAGATAAAATGTGGGTACTCAACACATGTTTATAAAATAAGTCAGAAGGGCCAGGAGTGGTGGCTCACGCCTGTAGTCCCAACACTCTGGGAGGCCAAGGCAGCTGGATTACCTGAGGTCAGGAGTTCGAGACCAGCCTGGCCAACATGGTGAAACCCCATCTCTACTAAAAATACAAAAAATTAGTTGAGCGTGGTGGCAGATGCCTGTAACCCCAGCTACTCGGGAGGCTGCGGCAGGAGAATCACTTGAACCCGGGAAGCGGAGGTTGCAGTGAGCCGAGATCACGCCACTGCACTCCAGCCTGGGCAACAAGAGCTAAACTCTTAAAATAAAAATAAGTCATAAGTCATAAGATAAATGATCAAGTTAGTGTGAAAATAAGCATGCAAGTCATTATCTATGAGGTACAAGCTGTGTCAAACAGTAGCATCCAGTGACAGAGGAACAAGGTGGCAGAAAAGATTATTAAACGTGTGACTGGAACATCAACTTCCACTCAGAAAAGGCTAAAAAACTGGCCTGTTTATCTCACAAGTATGTTGTGAGTAACAAAGGAAGAAAATATAAAACAACATCTGAGAATTGCCAAGACTTTATAATGAAAATGGTCAATGTTCCCAACATTCCTACCAATTCTGAAGTCCGAAGTAATCCTCCTCATTTCATTCATCAGATCTGTTCCAAGACTTTTTACATTCTCCAAATCGTCTTTCATTGAGTAAGACAGGTCCATAAGGTAGTAGAGGTCAATGGGATAGTCTTCGGCTCTCTTGAATTTTAATGTAAATGTCTGTGGCTCCCCTAATTAGACAAGAGATTAGAAAATGAAGCTTACCTGTTGGCAATCAAACGCAAACGAGAAAAACCAAATAAATGTGGTTTACATGGTAAACACAATAAAATAAAACATGTTGTCATAATTTTTACAAAAACCTGGGAATTCCATAAGTAACTCAATGGGTATGAATTCAGTTTCATTCAACAAATACTTAAAACACCAGGCCTTCAGGATGCAAAGATAAAAAAGACATTCCCAATCCACAGTGGACAAAACAGACAAAAAAAGTCAGTTTATAAGAGAAGAAAACAAATAGAACACCATAGATTAGTCTGGGGAGGGCAAGGCAGAACACGTGATAGGGTACAACTGACTTTTTAGACACTGAAGTTGTGAACCCTGTTCTGTGTGTAATGGGATGCCACTCCCTGCAAGTGAATAACATGATCCGATTTTTACTTTAGAAAACCTGGCAGAAAGCTTTAAAAATAAATTACTGAGGCAAAGAGACTAGCTAATCTACAAAAGAAACCCAGAGAGAGATGATGAAGGAGGAGAAGAGAGAGATACAAGAGATGTTAATGTGATTTACTTAGGAAATACAGGAGAGAGGTTTGGATGAAAATGTAATTAAAATTTTAACTTGTAGTTTTCTCTATATAGATTTCTAATAGGCAGTTGGAGAAATGGGTTTGGAGCTCAAGAAAAAGTCTGTGTTGCTGCAGCATATAATTGGTTTTAAAGCCATGAGAGGAAAGCTGACATTTAGGTGGACTGCAAAAAGGGAGGAAGAAAAAAGACACAAAAAGAGAGGCCTGGAAGGCAATGGTAGGAGACACAAAGAAAAACCGAGGAGTGGTATCACTGATCAAGGGGACAGCATTTCAAAAAGTACAAAGTGTTACTTGGTACAGAAGAGTTTAAAAAAAAAAAGCCCTGACAAGGGTCCCCTGGGGGTCTGCAGACTGAAGGCGATGGTGGAGCTTTGCTAGAGCAGACTGAGGAGGAGCGGGCTGACCTGGTTGAGGAGGGGCCGGGAGGGAAGTCAGGGGACAGGGCCACTCTACCATTCTCCTGACAAGAAAGGTCGGAAACCAGAAAAGGGAGGAAGAGGACTTGTTTTTTCCTTCATGTTTAGATGTGGGACTGACAGACATAATCACAAAAACCTTAACAGTTTAATAATACTAAACAAATACAAAGGAAAAGAACAGGTTAAAATGTTGCTTTTATAATATATTATGTAATTAGACCAGAGGATGAACACTTTCATTTTTAAAACTCACTAAAGCTAATTAATACTTTCTGAATCTTTAACAAAATTTACTTTGAACATTAGGCAACATTTAATATTATTCCAAGTATATATGTCTTACAATTGTTATATCTGCAAAATATTTTCTAAAATTTAAACAATTCCACATTTTTGAGTGCCAGTCCACATGTAAAAACGAGCCTTCAACAGAAACTGGTCAGAGTTTGCATAAAGCTGGTGTTGAATGCCTCAAGTAAACATGCAGGTATTCACAGAATTGGGCTTCCATACCTGATCTTAATCGCAAAACCAACTGCTGGGGTTGGATCTGAGTAATATCCTCTGGCTTGAGCTTCTCTGCTGTTCCTTTGCTACGGTTGGTTACATTTTTATTTTTCTTTATATCTTTGGAGCCTCTGGGATTTTCTATGTCATCTGGAGGGCAACCCTTCTTTTTTAAGGCTTCTAAGTCATCACATCGTGCAGAAGTAGGCATTCCTTCCTGTAAAAATGTCTAAATGACATATAAAATACAGGTATAAATGAAAAGTGTAATGGTCAAACCTTTTTACATAATGATTGCAAATAAGCAATTAAGTTGCAAAACATCAAATCACATCTAATGTACCTCAGTTCTGGCTTTTAAACAAAATGCTCCCTTCATCCAAACTGTGGTAAGTGTTCTTGTTAAAAAACAATCATTTCCAAGAAAGTAATATATTTCCCAGAACTGATCCAAGTGTTCATAGTAAATGCTCTATCTTGTAATTCAGAGTATCTAATCAAAAGCAATTTTCTTAGCGAAATCACTAATTGAGCATGGTTAATGGCTACTAATAATGTATACATACACCCAAATATCAGATCATTTCTCCAAAATTTCCCTTTGAAAAGTCCTTACAAAGCGTCTCATATTATGTGGCACTCTCCCCATCGCAATATGCTGAACAACCCGATGTTTAGGGAAAACAGATGAGCTTAAAAACATCTCAATTAATTATGGCATTTTTTAAAAGGACAACACGAAATTTAGCACAGATTAAATAAGTATTCCCACAGGTTTGAAAAAACTTCAAGTATTAGCTATTATTGTAAATAAGTTTTTAAAAAACTTTTAAAAAGCAAAATAGTAAGTATATGACTAGGGTAAAGGTCCTAATGGCAGGTAAATTTCAAAAAAGGAAAAAAGGTCCTAATGGGAGGTGAATGGATATTTGCAGTAGTAAAATTTCTAGTAATGACAAAGATTTTAAATGTGCTATACGTCAGACAACTTAGAAATAAAAATTTAATCAGATAGCCGAAAAGTACCTTAGCGAATTCAAAAACACTGCTGTTAAAGATCTATATAAAGACTGTGAATAAAGGTGTTTCATGAAATGTGAAAATGGGGGGGAAAGAGTGACATTATATATGGTATTTATTTATCAAATATCAATTTAATGGTGCTGTATAAAGTAACAGTAAGTGAAGATATTTAAAGAATACACAATGGTTTTTACATAACATTTTTTAAGAGAAACATCACACTAATGAGAGTATTTATGTAATCAACAACTGGAAGGGAATACCAAGAATCAGGTAATTCAAAGCTGCACTACTTTTATTTATTAAACCTAAACTACTACCTACCAAAGCACAAGATCCTAGTGAATTACACATTTCTAAATACTAATCAATCCAGGAAATTTACGATCATGACACCCAAATACAATTTCACTGAATAAATTCAGAAAGCCTTTAAAGTTTTAAGAATTATGCTCCAAAGCTCAAAGGCTAAGATAATCCTCAACTACAGATAAACTATAGTCCCCATAAAATGCATACGTTAACAATAATAGCAGCTACCACTTATTTAGAAGTTTTTAAGTGAAACTGCTTTAAGTTCATCAATTCTAATTATTGTAACAATAGATAAAGCAGATATTATCATCCTCATGTTCAGATATGAAAACCAAGAGCTTCAGTTACATAAGCCTTGCCTGAGACAAACTCACAACATTCCATATTTCCTCCACTGTTGCCAGTGTAATCTCAACACACCACTTTTAGAAAGCACCATTAGAAAATTTTTGAAAAAAAAACAAAACCTCTCATTTTTTCTTTCATGTGGTCAAACCATACGACATATCTGACATTTGACCACTTAGGCGTACAAAAACTGGCCCTTGAAACTTGGGCCCAAATGCCTGCATGAAAACAAAATCAACAACCCCTTGATCTTCTGATATTAGTTATTCATTCTGTGAATAAATTATACAACCTCAAAATGACTTCTCCTTACCTTCTCTTTTGATTTATTCATTCATTCATTCATTCATTGACTCATTGAACGTTTAGTAGGCTTTGTGGAAGGTACCATATTAGCAAAAGTATAGAGATGACAAAAGTGAATAAAATCCAAACCCTAATTAACCTCAATAAGCTTATATTGGGATGCAAATCAATTCCAGTAGTTCAACTCAAGTATAATTAGGAAGGTTAATTTATACCTCCCCATCAAAAAAGGGGAAATCTAAAACAGTCAAACTAAATGACTAGGATTTTTTTGAAGGTTCTCCAGTAAAAATATAATATGTGCCACAAAGATGAGCTACAAATGTATGTATTTTAAAATTGTTTAGTAGCCACACTAAAAAAAGAAAAAGAGAAAATTTTAACACTGTTATAACATTATTTTTAAATATACAAAAATTATCATTTCACCATTATTATTTATTTAATACTAAGTCTTTGAAATCTTGTATATCTTTGAAACTTAGAGCAATTCTAATTTGTACAAAAGTGCTCAATAGCCACATCTGCCTAGTGGCTACTGTGTTGAACCACATAGCTCCAGACCATTAGGTTATTCAATAAATACTGATTTACATAAAAATTAATATGTGCTTCCCAAGGATACAGCACTGAGCCACACTAAATGACCAGAGAACAAATGGAAAGGAGTTGAGCAACCTTACTTACTGAATTTGTGCACCACCCACAATTTGGCCCTGCTTGTATACATTCTCCACATGATTTGGCATTTGCTTTTAAACATCTATTTTCATCTGTCAGAAGAAAGAACAGAACATTTTATGTGAAGTGTCAGAGAGAAAATAATGAAAAATCAGAATCACAATGACAATGCAATATATATGTTAAAGATTAATACTATGACCTAGTTACCATCTAAACTAGACCTTCCCCAAAGAGAGCAGGATTTTTTAATTTAATTTTTAATTTTTGTGGGTAAATAGTAGGTGTATACATGTATGGGGTACATGAGATATTTTGATACAGGCATACAATGCATAACAGTCATATAATGGTAAATGGGGTATTCATCCCCTCAGGCCTTTATCCTTTGTGTTACAAAGAATCCAATTATACTCTTTTAGTTATTTTAAAATATACAACTATATTATTATTGACCACAGTCACCCTGTTGTGCTACCAAATACTAGGTCATACTTATTCTTTCTATTTTTTTGTACCCATTAACACTCCTGACTTCCTCCCCACCTTCTCACTACCCTTCCCAGCCTCTGGTAACCATCCTTCTACTATCTTCATAAGTTCAATTGTTTTAATTTTTAGCTCCCACAAACCAGTGAGAACAATGCGAAATTTGAGACCATGATTTTGGATCACCTTGACACCGAAAGCCACATAGAAACGTAAGTTATCTTCCTTGTCTTCTGTATCAAAGACAAGACATAATTCAGAATATCATTCTCGACTGTCATAAATGTCATGAGTGTCTCTTACATCTGGGTAAAGTATTATTTCCTGTCATTTAACTCATACTACCATACCCACAAAAATCTTCAGGGCTTTCCCTTTGCTTTCAGTATGTTAAATAAATGAAAAGTCCACATTCATCTAATCCATAATCCCAGAATTTCTCAGGCTCTATGGTTTCTTTGCATCCACCTAAGGAAGAGTATGCCTTCTACATGGTAAGCGCTAATACAGACTGTCTCCAACGTATCCTTTCTGATTATAAACCCAGCATATGCTTCTTATAGAAAATCTGGAAGACACATAAGAGCATAAAGAACAAACTCACTGAATCTGTTAACTGAGAGGACTGCTGCTAACATTTTTGCCTATTTCTTTCCAGTCTTTTTCCTGTGCAGATAAATAGCAAGGGGAAGCAAGCATACATATATATTAATAGATGTATTATTTACATGAAGCTGAGGATACACTTTATATATACAGCTGTACAGTTTTGTATACTGTTTTTTATACCTTACCCTAAGTTTTTATTCTTACCATCACAAATTCTTTTCAAAAATAATTAAAAAGCTTTTAATGATTATGTATTTCAATATGAGTGTACTCTATTTAATGCTGGACAAATTTAGATTGTTTCCAAATGTATGTGTGCACAGTTCACACATGCTTGCTCACATGCACATATAAACACCCCAAGTACACATATACACATACTATGCTACATGCATATACACATGCTGATGACCAGTCTTATATATAAACCTTAGTACACATCTGATTATTTCCTTATAATAAATCCCAAAAGAATAATTAACTACTAAGTTGAAGAGTATATTAACATTTCTAAAATTCTCTATACACACTAATTTCTATCCAAAAGTAATATACAGTTGACCCTCTGTGTCTGTGGTTTCCAAATCAGTGGATTCAAGCAACCACAGATCAAAAATGTTTGGGGGTAAAAAAGTGTACTGAACATGTACATACTTTTCTTGTCATTATTCCCTAAACAATACAGTATAAAAACTATCTACATAGCATTTACATTGTATTAGGTATTATAGGTAATCTAGAGAAGATTTAAAGTATACAGGAGGACATGTGTAGGTTATATGCAAATATCATGCCATTTTATATCAGGGACTTGAGCATTTGTGGATTTTGGTATCTAAAGGAGGTCCTGGAACCAATTCCCCATGGATACCATAAGGCAACATTACTAATATAAGCTCCCACAAAATGGCAGTGTACAAATACCATTCTAAGACATTTCCAACTAACCAAAGTGCTTTAATGTTAAAAAACTGTTGCTCATTTAATAAGTGTAAATTAGAATATCAATTCAGTGGTCAAGCCTATCAATTTCAGGTTTTACATTGTTTCATATTCTTACTAACCATTTCTTTTATAATTTTGTTACATCTTTTGCAAATTTTTTTGTTATGTTCCTCAGTTTTTACTGGATATCTACACACATTAATGAAGTTGAACCTTTGGTTTCTCATGTTTACGATGTTCTGACACAGAATGTTTTTATTATTGATTTTATGTAATTAATTTATCAATACTTTCTTTTACGGTCTCCTGCTTCATTTTTACTACTTGTAGTAAGTCCTTCCAATCCTGATATCAAACTGCTCTATGCAGTGTAGTTTTTCAAGATTCAGAGGACAGAACTGGGTATCCATTATTCCAGATGTGGAGCCACGTCTTTATAGAAGGGTTAAATACATTTTCAGCTTTATTTTCACTGCTCTCCTAGATGATGCCAACATTTTCCAAGACTTTTTTTTTTAATCAAAGAGTGAGAATGTCTTCTAGAAAGTCTTTGTAGATAATAATGGACAGTTCATAATCCTCCATTCTACACATTTACTTCATTTGCTTCTAAATATACTACTTGCTTTTGCCTTCTGTTCACTTACACATTCTCGTGTTCTCAAAAGATCTTCTTGCAATGCGTTCAATCCCTAGCATTTTAGTACTTCACCAGCCAACCTGCCTCCCATCATCCCAGGTGGCAGGGGTGAGGGGAGTCTGACCATGAAGGATCTTGACCTTTCTCTGAGTGAGAGGGACAACTGTAGGGCTTCGAGAAGGAGCAGCATGATTATGACTTAGGTTCTCATATGAACCTAACCGGTCAAAGAGCAATACAAGATACGGAAATTTTAGGAAAAGACAACTAAGAAAACTTCTTGTTTTTACCTGTTTGAGCAAACACACAGCAAACTGAACTGATCAGTCCAACCCAGAAAATCAGCTGTAAATTCATCTGAAATGTAAAATGTGCCTTATATTAGTTATAAAGAAATAAAATGAAAAATGCATTAAATAGAAAGTATTACCCCACTGTACCTTCTATTGCTTTTATAAACATGATGTCTCTCAAACCATTTCACTCCAGCCCCTCTCCACAGACCCTCGCCCATCTTCCCTCCCTACCTGGTTCCCTCACCTTGCACCTACACTGCGAAAATAACTTCCATACCAGAGCCCCAGAATCCATTCGTGCCTTTCTCTAAAGCAAACTGAATATATTTTAACATTTAATTAATAGCGCTCAAAAAAAAATCAGTGTTAGGTATTCCTCAACACCATAAAAGCTACCAACGGTCTCAGCCCACGGAATCTCTATCTCCATTATCTCCTGCAGCTCCCAGGGGCCCAGACCGGCATATCCAGATGCCTCAGTTATCTCAATGCTGAACATTTGTTTTCAAAAACCTAATCAAGTCATCCCCCTGCTAACAATGGGCTTCATCAGTTTTTATTTCTCCTCAGGCTAAGGCCAACATCCTGCATAAGGCCCCAAATAGATTTTTGAGCTTGTTTTCCCACTATCTCTCTTTTTTAAGAAAATCAACTTCTGCCAGGAGCGGTGGCTCACACCTGGAATCCCAGCACTTTGGGAGGCTGAAGCAGGCAGATCACCTGAGGTCAGGAGTTTGAGACCAACCCAGCCAACATGGAGAAACCCCAGCTCTACTAAAAATTAGCCAGGCATCGTGGTGGGTGCCTGTAGTCCCAGCTACTCCGGAGGCTGAGGCAGGAGAATTGCTTGAACCTGGAAGGCGAAGGTTTCAGTGAGCCAAGATTGTGCCACTGCACTCCAGCCTGGGTGACAGAGCAGGACTCCATCTCAATAAAAAAAAAAAAAAAGAAAGAAAGAAAAGAAAATCAACTTCTATGCATGCAATAAGTAAAATCCTCAGTTTTAATTTCCTAGTGTCCAGACCCCCCACCTCTCCCCCATCAAAAAAAAGGAGGGCATAAGACAAACTGAAAAAGTCTTGTCTTCCAGAACCTCTAACCAAAAAATTAGGTAACATTCTATATATTAAATACAACTACCCCAATTTCCTACCATTAGGTACATATATAACTATTTTCTCTGAATCAAAGCTTTCACAATGATATGAATCTATATCTTTCATTGGTCAAAGATGGCTACGGCCACTGGTTGCAGACTTGATCCCTTAACTACTTACTGCTCTTGGACTAGTAGCCCATCTAATAATTATATATAAGTATCTGTCCCTCCACAAGAAGAAATACTCAAAAAAGCAAATTTATACAAAAAATGTTTAGGTTTAATCATTATTGGAAAATGTAAATTAAAGCAGCATAAGATGAACTAGCAAAAATAGAACGTTTTTTAACCCAACAAACCTACAGCAGATGGCTGAGAGAAACCAACTGGTAGCTCTGTGAACTGATACAACTTTTGGGGAAATAATTTGACAATTTATATCAAAAACCATAAAAAAATTTATACCCTCTAATAATCCAGCTACTGGGAATTTACCCTAAGGAAATAATTAAATATATAAAAGGTGATACACATATACACACACATTCGGTATAGTACTCTAGTATATTCACAAGAGCAAAAATGTAAATATCCTATGTCCAATAACAGGGAAATCTAACTGCATCAAGTTTATGGACTATTAGTCATTACAATAATAAAATGCAGCAACATTTAGAGTTATAGAGGGCCGAGTGCGGTGGCTCACGCCTGTAATACAGCATTTTGGGAGGCCAAGGCATGTGGATCATGAGGTCAGGAGATCGAGACCATCCTGGACAACATAGTGAAACCCCGTCTCTACTAAAAATGCAAAAATTAGCTGGGTGTGGTGGCACACTCCTGTAATCCCAGCTTCTCAGGAGGCTGAGGCAGGAGAATTGCTTGAACCCGGGAGGCAGAGGTTGCAATGAGCCGAGATTGCGCCACTGCACTCTAGCCTGGTGAAAGAGCGAGACTCCGTCTCAAAAAAAAAAAAAGAGTTACAAAATAATTTTGGATGTAAAGTACACAATAAGATGAGAAGAACGTGACTTTCTCAAGGCAGAAGAAAAGAAGATGAGAGGAATATAAAAATAATACTAATAGTTTCATATAATCTGAAGATAAAAAAGAGTTATATGCACAATATAGAGACAATGAGGGCCGTTTGTTTTTTAAACCGTTAGGGTCTTCTTTCTACTTTCTTAATGAAAACAACTGTAGCACAATTTAACTGTGCAATTCTTTTTCTTGATAAATTTCCTTTAATATGAAAAAAGTTCACTGAATTCCAAGTTAACACTGAATATTTCTTTTACAGACCTCCATCTTCAAGGGCTTACATTCCAGGATGCTATTCCCCTGGCTCAGAGAGAATGCTTTAAGTTGTGCTCTGAGCACCCGAGAGAAAAGAGTTAAGAGTAACGTGAAAAGTCATCCACTTCTGCAATCGTGCTCAGCCCAGCAGATTGTTATGCCTGAGCTTGCAGTTTTGCTTACGTATCACCTATGACTGTATCCAAGAGACCAGCAAAATCTGAGTGTCACGGAAGTGTGAAATGCCTACCAAATTCACTTTTCAAGGCCTGTCTAAAAGGTTTAATGTGTAATAAATCCATTAGACTATAACTCTGAGCAAGTCAAATAATGTTATCACGATTCCAAAGCTATGAAAACAGACACCTGAAACATTAAAAGTTCTCGAGGAAATGCATTACTGTGATGAATGAAGCATGCAGGCAGTTTCTACACAAAAGGAACGGAACAAATATTTGTTCCATATATGGACAGATACATGTTTCTTCAGGATACAACTCAGGCTGTTTAATGATCACTAGAGACTGCTTTGAGAAATCTGTCAACATATCATACAATTCAGACAATCACCACTAAGATGTAGTTATTAGGTAACAGAAAATGATTCCTAATATTCGAAGCCACACTACTTTAAATGTCACTATCCTTTCCTTCTATAAACCTTGACAAGGCAAAAATCAACCTTCTGAAACCCTCATGCCTCCGGAAGAGCTCCAAACCCAGAAGTAGGCGAAACAAGGCTTCAGTGTTGAAGAACAGCTGAGACAACAAGGCCAGCAGCTGGAAACAGTTTAAGGACAGATGTCAACGATCCTGCGACTGGCGGGACACTGGCAAGAAACAGAGGCACTGCCATTGGCTAGTGATGTCTGTAAAAGGCCAGGCTTTCTCTCAGGGAAAGGGAAAGGCTAGAGGATGACTCCAATTAAGAACACAGAAGAGCTACAGGACCAGGAGGCAGAGAGCAGACCACAGTTAGAAGTGGCCTGAGGGAAGCAAGCCAGAGACCTGGACAGGAAAGGAGAGGCAGAGGGCCAGGGAGCATTGCTTTCAATGCTGCTGGCCTTCCCTTCTACTGGTACTGGGTGCTCCCTGCACATGTGCATGGAAGGGGAAGGAACAGGCGCCCAAGTCCTACGCCACAAAGCTCCCAGGACAGCACTTCTCTAAGTGGGCCTAGAGAACAACTGCATTGGGTTTACCTGGATGCCCACCCTAGGCCTAAAATCCACCATCTCTGAGCGTGGGGCCTGGACTCCAGGTGATCCTTATGCTGAGAAAAGGACCTGAAGGGGTTTCCTCCCAATGGCATTCCATATAAAACAGAGTATGAGGTGATAACAGGGAAAGATGCCTTTCAGATGCTGTCCTAATTCTAACGCTTGTCTCCTCTTCATGGTCAAAGACCTAGAAACAGTTGTCTACACTGGTCTCCATTTCCTACCTACCTTCCCTCTCCTCAACCCAGTACCTTCATGTGTCACTTAACAAAGAAAGAGCTCTGAGAAATGCGAAGGCAATTTTATCTTTGTGCAACCATCACAGTGCACTTACACAAACCAAGATAGTGTGGCCTCCTACATATCCAGGCTCTATGGTACAGCCTATTGCTCCTAGGCTACACACCTGTCCAGCACAAGACTGTCCTGAATACTGCAGGCAACTGGAATGCTGCAGTAAGCATGTGTGTATCTACGCACAGCTAGACATAGAAAAACTACACAGTAAAAGTATGGTACAAAAGATTTTAAAATTGATACACCACTATTACCATGAATATAGCTTAAAGGACTGGAAGTTGCTCTGGGTGGTTGGGTGGGTAAGTGAGTGAGTGAGTGAGTGAGTGAGTGAGTGAGAGGGGCAAGTGAGTACACTGCACAGAACACTCACTGAACAGGACATTACTGACATTACCATACACGGTACTGTGGACACAAATACACACACTACATTAGCCTAAGCCTGCACAGCTGCCCTGGGTCAGGATCATCAATGTCAATGTCTTGCGCCTGCATATCCTGTCTCCAATGACACATGGAGCTGTCATCTTCTAAAAGATCCCCTTCTTCGGGACCACTTCCTGAAGGACCTGGACCTGCCTGAGGCTGTTTTAACTTTTTCTATAAGGAGAGATACTCTCTCAAATAACAACAGGCTGGGGGCAGTGGCTCACGCCTGTAATCCCAGCGCTTTGGGAGGCCAAGATGGGCAGATCACAAGGTCAAGTAATCGTGACCATCCTGGCCAATGTGGTGAAACCCCGTCTCTACAAAAAATACAAAAATTAGCTGGGCGTGGTGGCGCGCACCTGTAGTCCCAGCTACTCAGGAGGCTGAGGCAGGAGAATCACTTGAACCCAGGAGATGGAGGTTACAGTGAGCCAAGATTGCGCCACTGCACTCCAGCCTGGCGACACAGCTAGAACTCCATCTCAAAAAAAAAAAAAAAAAAAAAAAAATATAGTGCAGTAAATATATAAAGCAGTAACATAGTTGTTTATTATCAAGCATTATGCACTGTAATTTAGATGCTATGCTTTTATAAGACTGGCAGCATAGTCGATTTGTTTACACCAGCATTACCACAAACATGTGAGTAATGTGTTGCACTATGACACTACATTACTAGGCAACAGGTGTTTTTCAGCTCCATTATAATCTTATGGGACCACTGTCGTCATTATGTGGCATGTAACTGTATAACTGATGTCCATGCCCAACCATATATGAGAAATTACTCTTGCAAAAGAACTCTTTCCAGGCCTTACCTTACTCTCTGCATTCATTCATTCACCATTCATTCATTCATAAATTTTCTGACTCACTATAATATGCACTTGAAGAAGTACATCAGTTTACTACCAAAGAATTTACACAAAGCAACACGTAAGACTATTCACCATTCTTTAACACACTCTACTCCCTTGAACTCTACTGGTTTCCCCCTGCCTTTCTGGAGGTTCCTCTTCAGGCAACTCTGTCAGGTTTTGAGCCATATCAGGAAATACAAGGGTCATTGCTTCAGGGAACTTTCAGTTCAAGGACAAAAATACAAATTATGATATGATGGTTTCAGTAATAAACAAGGACACAGTGCACTGAGGACACTGAAATCTGCCTGGACAAGTTCAGAGGCGTCAGGGACACGGCAGTGTTTCAGTTAGACCTGAAGGCACATAGGAGATGGGTGTGGAGAAAAGTGGAGAGAAGATATTCCAGGCAAAAGGCCTGCATATACAAAGCCATGAAGTCCCGAGGCAAATTATAATAACTCCTTCCTAATCTTATTTCTAAGCATATGCATTTGGGCAGCTCCCTGCAACCCAAAATTGGAACTGTCTCACTTTTTCTCTCTTTATAGAAAAAAAGACTAGAAAAATGTATGTTTTTGTAGCTATATCTTGGTGGTGGAATGAGTGATTATTTTATCCTTATAATTTTCTATTGTAAGTATAAATTATATTATCTTAAAATCTTAAAATATCAAAAAGGCCAAAAGGAATCTTGAAGTATTTCTGAGACTTAAATTATGAGTTGGAAATAACAGGAACGAAGACCATGCAGGCAGGAGGAGCTACGTTACAGACAGCCAAATACCATCCATGCTAAAAGAGTTTGGATTCCATTCTATAAATAGGAGGGGAACTGAAAAAATTTGGGCAGGCTAGTAATTACTTCTATATATGCATGGCAGAAACTCAGTGGAGAAAAGGATAGGGGGCAAGACAGGAGATGGGAGACAAATACAGAATTTACTGCAAAGGTTCAAGTGAGAGGTGACAAATGTCTAAATTCAGATAACAGCAACAAACAAGAAGACAGACAATGATTAGAAGGTAGCTATGAGAGATCTGCTGCTTACTTGGAGAAGGAAGGATGGGAGAAAGAAAGGAATTTAGAATAATCATCACTTTAAAATAAAGAAGATGTATGAGGGAGAATGGGGTTAGGGAAAAAAATGAGGTTTGTTTTATTGTGAAATCTAGGGAAGATGCCTATTGGGAAGCTAGGACATGAGTATGGATCTCAGGAGATAAGTCAAGAGTTAGAGACACAGACATGAGAGTTGTCATAATCTAGGTGCTAACTGAACTTATGAAAACGGATGCGATTGGGATGAAAAGAATACTTAGGAAGAAAGGAGAACTGGGGGCAAACTTGAAGAGGTGAAGACACAGGAAAGAGAAAAGGTAAGTGATGAAGCCAGGCCTCCTTGGAGCAAAGAGAGATGGCATCTGGAGCCCAAGGGGGTGGATCACCCTAAACAGAGACATGGTGCCTTTCTTCAAAGGCAGAGCAGGAGGTGAGAAAGCAAAGAGAGTTCATTCATGCATGACTGTTTTTTTCTGAAATAGGAAGAACAACTCCTAGGAAAAGAGGTAGGGCTTAGGGATTGCAGAAAATTAGGAAGATGCAATAGCATTACAGTGAGAGCCTGCAATGGTGAGAGCCCACCAGGTATTGGACACCCTAATTTATACAGGTATATTTGTAACACTCATTTCACTTCTAACTATTTGCTAACATGTCTTCCCTGATGGCTCCAAGAAAATAGGGCCTGGGTGTATCTTATTTATAGCTATTGCACCTAGAAATACTTGGCGCAAAGTCCATGCTCAAAACTCTTTGCTGTTAGGCTCATGCCTGCAATCTCAGCACTTTGAGGGGCTGAGGTAAGAGGACTGCCTGAGGCAAGGAGTTCAAGACTAGCCTGGACCCTGTCTCTCTTTCTTTTTTTGGCAGGGGAGAGGGGAGACAGGGTCTTGCTCTGTTGCCTAGGCTGGAATGCAGTGGTGTGATCACATCTCACTGCAGCCTCAACCTCCTGGGCTCAGACAATCCTCCCACCTCAGCCTCCCAAGTAACTGGGACTACAGGTATGAGCCATCATGCCCAGCTAGTGATCCTGGCTCTACAAGAAAATAAATTAGCCTGGGCAACATAGCAAAACTTGGTGGAGGTGGGGGCCAAGGGAGGGGGCCATGAGTCCAGGAGTTGGAAGCTGCAGTAAGCTATGATCACACCACTGCATTCCAGGCTGGGCAATGGAGTGAGACCCTGTCTCAAAAAGTTAAAAAATTAAAAATGTCTTCGCTGAACCATATTGAGCTGTATGACATTGTTCTCTGACATTACTCAGAAGAATGTCTCAGAATTACTTAATGTGCAGAACTTCTCTAAACAGAAAAGTATTACTATAGATATCCAAGTGACAACTTAAATTTTCAATTACTTTAAGTATATAAGCCAACTTAAAGATAGATATAAAATGTCTCATGCTCATGGCTCTTATACATTATGAAACCAAAATTAACTTCCAAGTACAAACATAGACGCTGAAGTTATATTACTGGGTTATAAGACAGTCAACCAGATAAACTAAATGTTTATTATTAACATGAAACCACAATTTTTTTTTAATTTTGTAGAAATGCCCAAATCTCTGAGAATACCTCCCATGGTCCCTCAGACTCCAATTTGGAGTCACTAAATCTATTCCCTGGTGTGCAGGGCAGGTGCAAGAGGAAAGGTGGGGGTGGGGGGCAAAGAAGGTGCAGTGCTACCAAAACGTTAACAAATAAGAGGAAAAAGTCAAAAGACCAGACATCACAACAGGGAGGTGAAAGGAGAGGGGACTACGGAAACAAGGAAGTGAAAAGAGCTGGAACCCACGACAGTTAAGAATTTACAATTTCAGAGACAGGCAGTCTTGGGGGAAAAGGCCTATATTAAAAATACAGTACCAGGTCATTGTTTTAGCTAGGGTTCTGTCCAAAGCAGAGCCTGGGAACAGAACTGGTGTGCAGGCAGTTTATTGGAAGGTGACCCCAGGAAAAGAGAGAGACACTTTGAAGACAGTGAACCAAGAAAAAGAGAAAAAGCCAATACAAAGATACTATCTTTACCATACTGAGTACCTGGGGGCTTGATCTTGTGGAAAACTTTTGAGAAGTACTTAGAAAGTCTGTCCAGTGAAAGTCAACAGAAAAATGTATCAACTCCAGTTGCATAGGTAAAAGGTTGCCTCAAGGGGCATTAACTCCCCTAACACTTCTAAGAACTACAGTGCAGGTGCCCAGGGACAGATAAGAGGGAACAGACAAGAAAGCTGCTTGGAGGAGCCGCAGGGGAAAAAGCAAAAGAGAGGCACCTGAGGCAGCATGCAGTCAGCCAGGAGTGAGCCATCGACTGTTCCCAGCAGCACCAGCTGGAATCAGAGGCCAAGAGGATGCGAGAAAGACACACGAGGTTTCCAGTACAGTCATCAATGGCCACTGAGGTTGAGAGAAAAGAAAACTGCTAGACCAGAGTTCAGGGAAGGCCTGGGAGCCACAGTCCCTGCCCACTAGCAGCGCTGCCAGCCAGCTGGGCCTGGGCAGCAGAGCAGGTAAGTTCAAGGGCTGGGCCAAAGTCATTGTTCGGGTGCGGCGTGGGCCTTGGTCTGTAAAGGGGCGTCCGCGCGGCAGCAGCCACGATCATGGGGGCCCCGGGCTAGACGACAGCACTAGTTGTCGCACGTCACCAAACACTGTGAAGCACCTCTCTAGCGGAGACCTGCTCCGGGATCAACATGCTGCGGGGCACAGAAATTGATGTGTTAGCTAACGCTTCCATTGACCAAAGGAAACTCATCCGAGATGATGTCATGACTCAGCTGGCCCTATATGAGCTGAAAAATCTCACCTAGTATAGCTAGCTGTTGGGTGGTTTTCCATGGACACTTCCACAGGCAGAAACCCTAGATAGAGCTTCTTAGACAGACACAGTGATTAGCCCGAATGTGCCCTTTGAGGTCATTAAACAATGCCTTACTGCTCGCTAGATTGATCCTGCCAGTGGCTGAGTCTACAACACTGAATTCAACCCTCCCAAAACTGTGGGCACTGATGATCTGACTGGGGATCTTCTCATTCAGCGTGAGGATGATAAACCGGAGACGGTTATCGAAAGACTAAAGGCTTATGAAGCCCAAACAAAGCCAGTCCTGGAATATTACCAAGCTTTTCTACAAACTAAAGTTCCACAAAGAAGCCAGAAAGCTGCCATTACTCCATGAGGAGAAATGTGTGTAACTAGTAAGATGAGCAAACCTCCTATTCCTTGCATTTAAAAACTGCTTTTCCTAAGACTTCCAGTATGTATGAATTCTTTGAAAGTTATATTACTTTTATTTCTACTGATTTTATTCTGGATACTGAGGATGTGCCAAATGAGTCAGATACTAAGATTAATCTTTTGAAATCATCTAGTGTGTTTTATCCAGTCACCGGCAAAACCATCAGAGATGTCTTAACTTTTAAAACACGTGGCCGGGCGCGGTGGCTCACGCTTGTAATCCCAGCACTTTGGGAGGCCGAGGCGGGCGGATCACGAGGTCAGGAGATCGAGACCACGGTGAAACCCTGTCTCTACTAAAAATTACAAAAAATTAGCCGGGCGTGGTGGCGGGCGCCTACTCGGAGAGGCTGAGGCAGGAGAATGGCGTGAACCCGGGAGGCGGAGCTTGCAGTGAGCCGAGATTGTGCCACTGCACTCCAGCCTGGGCGACAGAGCGAGACTCCGTCTCAAAAAAAAAAAAAAAAACTTTTAAAACACGTTAGAGCAAAATTAAAAGAACAGTTGGTAGTGATCTAACTTTTTCTTCATTAAGATTAAGTGGTTGATAGGCCGGGTGTGGTCGCTCATGCCTGTAATCCCAGCACTTTGGGGGGCCGAGACGGTAGATCATGAGGTCAGAAGATCCAGACCATCCTGGCTAACACGGTGAAACCTCGTCTCTACTAAAAATACAAAAAAATTAGCCGGGCGTGGTGGCGGGTGCCTGTAGTCCCAGCTACTCGGGAGGCTGAGGCAGGAGAATGGCGTGAACCCGGGAGGTGGAGCTTGCAGTGAGCCGAGATCATGCCACTGCACTCCAGCCTGGGTGACAGAGCAAGACTCCGTCTAAAAAAAAAAAAAACAAAAAAACCTTGAGGGGAGGGAATAACATACCTAATACAAATAGAAATAAGGAGGAACCTTTGAGGTTTGCTATGCTTTGAACGTGTCCCCAAGGTTCACGTGTTGGAAACTTAATCCCCAAAGCAACAGTGATGAGAGGTGGAACTTTTAAGAGGTGATAAGGTCATGAGGGCTCTGCCCACATGAATGGATTAATGCTATTACCACAGGAGCGGGGAATGGATTCCAGATAAAAGACCGAGTTTGGCCTCCTTCTCTTCTCTTGCTCTCTTGCCCTTCCGCCTTCTACCATGGATGATGCAGCAGAAAGACACTAGATGCCAACACCTTGGTAATGGACTTCCCAGCCCCCAGAACCTTGACATAAATTACCCAGTCTGTGGCATTCTGTTATAGCAGCACAAAGACTAAGACAAGGTTACTGTATCACGAGGAAGGAAACTCCCCTGAAAGGACTAGAATACGAATTCTGTGTTTTATTAATCAAACGCAACTAGCAATATGATTTCATTCAGGGACTGCTGCTCACTGTGGATTACTGAAAAAAAAAAAAAAAAAAGAAGACTTCTCAATTGAGAGGGCCAGACTAGGCACAGGCAAGAAGAGTATAATACACTAAGTTTTGATGATTTAAAGTAATTTGTAACAAAAAGTTATTTCATTTAGAACTGTAATAATGATAAAATAATAGCATCTATCTCCTCCAGGTAACTCTATGAGGTGGAGAATAATAGTGTCTTTGTTTCACAGATGAGGAAACAAAACCACAGACAGACTAAACAACTTGCAATGGTGGAATCAAAAGTTGCACAGGTGGAACTGAAACCTGACCATCTGTATCCAGAAGCTATGACCTGACTTCATTAAACTGTAATTTTTTGAAAGCCTACTTAATCACTATTTTAAAATAAAGAACATCCTTCTAGTGTTAGAACTGACTCAGAGCACAGAAATGGAAAGGGCTTATAATGTTCTATGAGTTTATTTCTTGGGCATTTGAACTTAATAGAGGCCAAGAAAAGTTATTTTAATTGCCATATTTCATAAGTACAGACAAAGGTTTTGTGTCTTGTTCCTATAAAAGCATTTCACCTTAAGGTCATTTTTTACCATATGCAATTTTATCTAAGGGGTCATAATTCATTCCCTAAACAATAAACAATCTTAAACACCACCCACAAATAATCTCATTTTAGTGCTTAACCCAAATATGTGCAATTGTTTCCACTGTCAAAAATAGTGCATAATTGGCCGGGCGCGGTGGCCTCACACTTGTAATCCCAGCACTTTGGGAGGCCGAGGCGGGCGAATCACGAGGTCAGGAGATGGAGACCACGGTGAAACCCCGTCTCTACTAAAAATACAAAAAAATTAGCTGGGCGTGGTGGCGGGCGCCTGTAGTCCCAGCTACTCGGAGAGGCTGAGGCAGGAGAATGGCGTGAACCCGGGAGGCGGAGCTTACAGTGAGCCGAGATCGCGCCACTGCACTCCAGCCTGGGCGACAGAGCGAGACTCCGTCGCACAAAAAAAAAAAAAAAAAAAAAAAATAGTGCATAATTGTTTTAATATTCACTGTAAACTAATCTTTATCCATAAAAATACAGTTTTATATCATGTTCAAACTTTGAAATAAACACTCATTTTTATTAATTTTTTAAAACAATTTTACAAATAATTCATTTGGCATTTCCTTTTAAATGTACAGATACAATCTTTAGAAACTTTATATGGACTATCTTTGTAGAAATTAAACAACTACACTTTAGAAAAAAATTACCTTAAAAATGTAACATATGTAACATGTTATGTTCATTTCAGGGTTGAAAAATAAGCCACCTAAAAGCCAACTCAAAAAGAATACACAAAAGATTTCACAAAATCTCAAATCTTTTTACCTTAATAGTAGAAAAGATTCTGACACCTATAGAGGTATATCATAAATGTCTCCTAAAAATTATAATAAAGTTGGATTCATCCCAAGTCTGTTCTACCATCATTATTTTCTGTATCTGCTTTTAAAAGGGGAAAAAATAGGCCAATAACAGATTTTAGTATTTAAAAATCAATATATTCCAGAAAAAGAACACAGAGCCAAATTGAAAGACATGAGGTTCCTCCCACTTATCCCACATAAAGAATAATAAAAACGGGAAAAACATGAATGGAAGAAACTGAGAAATCTTTCTGAATTCTGTACCATCTGAGAGGGTGACATGTGGAGATGAGTTCCTCCCATGGAAAGGGAACCTTTCCCTTACAGGAAGAACAATTAAAACTCGACACTTCTTTTCCTTCCATCTGGCAGGAAGAGGTGTGTTAGTGACTACAGAGGTGTTTATGGCCCAAATATTAATAAGCTAGCATTAATGATTGATTAACAAAACTTAGCAGAAAGAATAGAGAAGAAAAAAAAGGAGACATGAAAGAGAAGAGGCTAAGGGATCCCAAAGATGTAACACCACATTTGAAGTCCTCTTCTCCTCTCCTTGACAAACACAAAAGTAGTCTGAATTAGAAAACCATCTAAAATTCACTACTCCCACCCATAAGAAAAATGGCTTTTTAAAGAGCACCAACCCCTTCTCACACAATGATAATGCTAGCCTGGGCTAAGAAGCTCTAACAACAAAGGTTTGGCTGCTCCAAAGCTATAGGTTAACAATTTGAAATCTGAGAACGGCTCACAACAGGGCTAGATACTTTAAGAAAATTATACAACAACAGATTGAAGATAAAATTCATCACTAGTGACTCTACCCACCTTCTCCAGGAAAATGAAATATGGAAGATCTTTATCACCACCCAATCTACAAGTGCAAGGGAAAGATAAATAATGGATATAGTACGCATTGGCAAACAAAATGCCTAAAAGATAATACGTTGGGGGTAGGGGGAGGTAAAGCCTGGAAACTTAACACCTAGGAAAGACTTCCACAGAACAAAAAGTGAAAGGAAGTCAGTGAAGAATCTTCTTTAAAAATAAGAGAAAATCTAGAACTCATTATGCTCTTCAAGAAAGTCAGAAAATCTCAAATAGATCTTGACAGTGATCAAAGAGTAAAACCACAAAAGTTGAGGAAAAGTAAACAGAACTAAGGAAGAAAATTTAGGCTGGAATCCTCTACAGAACTCATAGACACGAAGAACAGAATCAACATAACAGGAAAATCACACAAAATTCAAATAATTCAAGCCGATTAGAAACGTCGTCTAATGGTGATCTCATCAACAGACAACTGGTACAGCACCACCACCACCACGAGCCCCTCCCTGCCCTGAAAAAAAAATAGCTTTATGTGAGAAACGGGAAAAAATGAAGCATTTAATTCAAATGGGGGTAAAGGGGCACAAAATTAACTCAAGACTTCAGCGGATGAACTTAAAATAAAAGCAGAAAAATACACTTTAAACAAAGCTATTAAGCCATAATATGAAGGGCTGATCCAAAATGAGCAAAAAACCTGCCTGAACTTAATTCTTCCCAGCTCCTCCTTCCACTCAAAAGGTAAGACATTATTACCTAGCAATTGATTGTTTTTCAAACCAGCCTAGTATGCTGTTCCTTCTTTCCACTCTCTATGTCTGCGGACTTTTTTGCCTTTCCCTGTGAGGAGGAAAGAAGTTGGGAACGGTTTTGGTTGAGAAAGTTTACTCTGGGGCAAGTTTTCAAAGATAATTGTGAGTGGAGCTAGCAAAAGAACCATCATGATCAACGGTATCAATAAGCACCTGAGAGCAAGACTTATTCCCCATAATTTCAATTAAAGAGAATTATCTTCTCAAACTGCGTAATTATATCCACTTTTTAAGCAGAGCATTCCAAAATGCTCCCTTGATTAAAACTAATTTTGACCACATCCTTTGTCACATCTTCCTCTCCATCCTGTCTGTGGTAGAGTGCATACAGTATTTTAAATATATGAGAAATGTTTTAAAACCATGATAAACATAGGAAGAAAACAGTTTCTCATTTTACTCATCAGTAAGCTGTAAACAGTATCTAATTGTTGGGAAGATAAAATATGATCATTATATGAAAGCTCTCATCAGCAAATATCTTTCTAAGTGGTCAACAGCTCATAATTTACTTGATTACCAAATTTGCTTCTTGTTCTCCAACTCATTAATCATGGCCTTCTAAAACAAGAACCTCAGTGACTCCTTAATAAATGTTTCTCAATCTTTTTAATCCATGCTTCTTTAATAAGCATAAATCTTACTCCCTATTGTACTTTTTTGTAACATTTTCCTAATATAACATTATACTACCAAATGTGCTTTTTCAAACTCCAATTTCCTCCTCCAATAATCAAACATGACCCTGTATCACCCATTTAGAAGAAGCACTGAAATCATAATATGAAGAAAATCATACATAAACCATAAAATATTGTACATGGGGAAGAATAATCTATTGCTAATTTCATAGATTATGAAAGCTTAAGTTATTTACATATTCATTCCATAAACATTTATACAGAAAAATGTGACTTCCATACTTCAAATGGTACATACCTAATTTTGTATGTAAATATTTTCCTCATCACTCCACTGAAACTATACTCCCTACACAAAATAGAATGCTGATTTTTCTTCTTCCTTTCTGCCTTTATTGCCTCTTCATCTCACCAACCACAATCAACTTAATTAACTACTCCTTCTCTGTGGTTCCAAAACAGCTTTGATAGTGCCCAGCAGAGTGAATGACAAACCTTCAGTGATGCTCAATAATACAGTGTTATTTCTATTCAAACTTCTATTGTAACTAATTGTACTCATGTCTGTGTCTCTCATCAGGCTAGTGTTGGAGGGCAAGAACCTAGGCCTTCATTTTATATAGCCTTCATATATCCTTCTGATATATATGATATTATACGCAACTCCTAATAGGTAACAAAGTGGCCAAGTACTATCTGCGAAATTAGACTGGATTCTTCCCATGCTGTCCTTGAATGTGACACCCATCTGTCATCCAACTTTCGCTCATACCATTCCAAGCTCAGGCCTCATCTCCTACACAACGTGTTCCAAAACCACACAAGCCAATGCTGAGATTTTTCTAACGCTGTTAGGGAATATTACATGGTACAGTATTTTATGGTACAGTACATTGTATAAAACACTCTTTGGTATTTATGTTTTCCTGAACTGAACACAACTTGTTCCAACTAGACAACAGACTCAACATCAAAGAGCATGCCAACTTCTTGATTCATGCCCACTGAGTAGAGCATTTTTCAGGTAACTGGTACTCAATGTACTGATAGAATAAAATGTATGTACAGCCGACCTACATCCTGATGCAGGGCTGGAAGGGACAGATGTTGCTGGTCAGGTAGGTATCCTTAATGGAGTAAGTGGCACAGTGCCTACACTCTCTGGTGATACAAAAAAAAAAAAGTTGCTCATGGAGAGAGAGAACTGCACTCTACTTACATCAGGCAGCAGCTATCCTCCAACTCCTCGAATAAGAGAATGAGAGAAACATGCAGACTGCTTTACAGGGTAGATGTGGAAACCAACGCTCTGGAAGTATAGTACTCTGACAACGGTCACACAAAAATTCAGTGGCAGACCAGGCACTGACACCCAGGTTTCCTGTCTCCCAATCGAGAAGCCTTTACTACATCAAACTGCTTCTCTGATCAGGTATCTGAAAATAAATTACCACAAAGGAATGTGACCAATGAAGTCTTTTTGTCTTTAACTCAAACATGCCAATCACTGGAAAAACCCAGAAATACCTATGTCACTCACAAAAATGCCACTCAAAGGAATTAGAAGTTCAGAGAAGAAACTGGGGAAGGTAAATGCTTTTCTGGATTCCTCTGCCTCCACCCCCGCTTGACTATTAAAAGTGTTCCCAGGTCCTCCTTCAGCCCGTTTTTCACTCCACACCCTCCTTTGGTGTTTGCACGCACAGCCTATAGCTTCAACCAGCAATAGACTAAGAATTCCCAAATTGAAATCTCTCAGAGTTTCTTCTTTTTTTAAGCTCTGAATCTGTGTATTCAACTGCAATTTAGACATCTCCACCTATGTCCCATGGTCACCTTAAAAAAAAAACTTGGCCTCATAAGGTCATCATTTCCCCTCTGCTCCAGCCAACCAGCACCCCCGGCTTGTGGTCACCCTCTCACCTCAGTGAACAGCACCTCCTAGCCAGAAACCAGTGTCACACTGGGTTTCTTTCATTTCTCTTATCAAGTCTTACCAATTCTCCCTCCTAAATACAGTAGTTCTTGAACCCCACTCAAATCATCCTCCATATAGGGATCTGCAAAGCTTTCTGACCACTCACCTTTATCACTAAAAAAATTCTGAGCATACCTGTACCCAAAATATATGCAATTTATAAATTCAAATACATGTACTTCTACAGCAATATAGTAAGATATAAATCATAATCAAAATTTTAAACTTTAAAGTGATGAGATCAACAAACATAATAGTAGACCTAAAATTTTCTCCCTATACTTCAGTGAGTCTTTTTATGCATCCCTGGAGATAGGAACCTGTGCTTTGAAATTATGTACAATGAGATTGGTCCTATTAGAAATACACACATATATGTGCTTGTGTGTGTTTATATACATATGTATGTGTACTGGAGGCAGCTTTTCTCATGCACACACACGTTTCATGAAGTGATATGCACATGCTTAAGCATATTGCTAAATATAGTGAACTCTACCTTCTAAAGTCACAAACCAAACGGCAAGTTTAAAGTTAGCTGACCTCTAAAAACTCACAGCCACTTTTAAAACAATAACAAATGTACAAAGTATAGTTTGGATCCTTTTGTACACAGCTCCTGAAAGAGAGAAACTTTTTTTTTCACCTACCAACAGACATATTGGAAGGCTGCTAATATTCTGACTTTTACGGACTGTACCCCCTTTAACCTGGGTACATACCGTAATATCTTTTCAGTTTTCCACAGCTATAGAGATACCCCTAGAATAACACTTCAGGATTCAGAAGACGAATGTACCTTTCTGTATCTTAACCTCTCTACTCCATACCTCCAAACTCTGAAAAAGCAACCAGCCAAACTCTCAGAACCTAAAACCAAGTCAGAGTAAACACTGCTAATACAATACAGATACTTACATATTTACCCGGCATAATCTCTAGGATTCCACCCACAACCTAACAGAGCCTAACTCTCTTGCAGAGTGAGAAAATCTGCTAATATCTAACAGAAGTCTAAATGAACCCTTTCAGATATATGCAGCTTGTTACATATTCAGAAAGTTAAGTTCTCTGAAACTTTTACCAGTTACAAGATGTTTCAGCTTATCACACTAGCAGCATAGTTAAGGGCAAACCAGAGCAGCTACAGAATACTAATGAATATTTTTTTCAGACAGAACACTATACTACTCCCCGCTGTAAGCCATAACTTACTTATCAAGAAGCCAAACAATAAAAGCATTACAATCAGTGGCAAGCACGCTTAGGAAAACTGGCACCATGTTAAGTTGTTTGACCACTTTTCATTATTATAATATGACCAGATGTCCCCAGTGTCTCTCCCAGAGTTAGGAAGAACACCAATGTAGAACTACATTTTCATTCGTGATGGTAATTCGGGGCTGATTTAAATTAAATTATACTGACCAGAAAGCTAAGAAGAAAGCTGCCTAATTGTTAAAATTACTAAATCCAGTGACTTTCAGAATCGTTGATTCCATGCTTTTCATGTGCAGAATGTTGAGGGTATTAAAAAGTAACTTTAATATAGAACTTTACACTGTTAAGAAAATCACAAACACTTAAAATTGTAGGTCTAGGTCTGAAGTCAACATAGACGAGTTAAACAGTCTATTTGCTTCCTGTTCACAGAATTAAAGTATTAACCACATTCTTTGTCCTTTTAACTAGCATTCTAATAACATCTTCCACCTTCATACTCAATTTTGGGATAAGTAAAATGACTTTCTCCCCAAATGCCTGTAATCAAAATACCAATGTTTTTTATTCAACACTTCACCATCTTCAGTCACTTATATAATATTGATCAATGAGTCAACATTATTTAAAAATATGAGAATTATAGTGAGACTCTAAGTCCTGACCCCTCTGGGCCTTGATGTCCACAAATGAACAGGTAACTGCCAACTAAAGTTCCTTAATCATTTCTAAAACTGGTCTATTGTATAACCTATCGTAAAGGACGTATGTGGTTTAAGAAAGATATCTAATCTAAATTCCTCTAGCATGTTATTTTTGTAGCATCAAAACTACAATTAAAAAAAAAAAAACCTAAGGGCCAGGCTCAGGGGCTCACGCCTGTAATCCCAGCACTTTGGGAGCTCGGGGAGAGAGCACAGCTCGAGCCCAGGAGTTTGAGGCCAGCCTGGGCAGCATAGTGAAATCCTGTCTTTACAAAAAATAAAAAAATTAGCCGGGCACGGTGGCAGACGCCTGTAGTCCCAGCTACTCAGGAGGCTGAGGTGGAAAAATAACTTAAGCCTGGGCGGTTGAGGCTGCAGTGAGCTGTGATGGCTCTTCTGCACTCCAGCCTGGGCAACAGAGACCCTGTCTCAAAACAAAACAAAATAACCTAGTAATTCTACCCACCTAAGTTATCCATGTGGCATGTTGGCCCAAAGAAACCTTACTAATGATGTTACCAATTACCTTCCGAGATATTTTTAACATCTTTTTACTATAAAAGAAGGCTGAAAAGGAGTCAATACTCTCAAGCTAAGTGTTTTACATTTTGTATTTGATTTTCACAACTATAGTTAGGAAGGTTACTTGTGGTTTAAACGTGGACTCTGGAGCTAGACCCCATGCCTTCTCCAGGAGCTCCTGATGACCACAGGCAACTTACTTTTGCTCCCTGTGCCTCAGTTTCTTCACTCGGAAAATGGGAATCGAAACAGTACCAATCTCATTAGAGCGGTTCCAGAATTAAACAACACATGTAAAATGCCTAGAGCTAAACTTGGCCCTCACTGTCATTATTATAAAAATGAATTATTAATGTAGATATTATTGTTCCTATTTCACAGATGAGGAAACGGAAGCTTAGAGAGTGCAACTTACTAATGATCATACCAATGAGTGCAAAGTCTTGGACTCAAAAGCACGAATTTGATTAAATACAAGTTACTTAGAGGGTAGGAGTCTCATAAATCCAATTTATGAAGCCTAAGAAATGACACGCGGTAAAATGATACTAGACACAGGCTGGGCTCTCAGGCACAAGCTGGCCATGGCCATGCGTCCTGGTCCCGGGGTGCCCGGCAGGGACCGGCGACTCCTGACTTCCCGGCATTCGCGTTTATAAACACGGGGAAGTGGACTGCACTGCCGCCACCGCACCCCCGGTCCCCAGGGGCTCCGCGAGGCCACCTTCTACCCGGCTCCCGCCGCCCACGCTCGCGGCGCTGGCCCCACGGCTGCCTCCTGGCAGCCGGAGGAGACCAGTCCCCGGCCGCGGGCGCCGACGGCTGGCTCGACGCTGCTCCAAGGACAGCAGCTCGCGAGGGAGCGAGAGACAAAGGCACAGGACCCGTCCACGGGAGTGCCAAGTCCCAAACGCCGAGCTCCGGGTGGCCTCGCTGGCTCCCACCCGCGCTTACCCCAGCCCGGCGGGAGACCGCAGGTGTCAGGGGCCGTTCGGGCCCGGTCCTCCGCAGCTCCAGCAGCCCCGACGTGACAGCGCCCAGGCCCGCGACCCTCGCGTTTGGAACGCGGCTGGGCCGGCTCTGCGCCCGGAGACTGCCAGCGCCGGGGACCCGAGGTGGGTGGCGGTGTGCGGACTTCCTCCTGGACTAGCCTGGAATCCCGCCCCAGTCCCCAACCGCCGGCGGCCGTCCCCGCCCCCACGCCCGGCACAAAGGTCCCGGCGAGGACCGGCCGGCGGCTTTAAGTGCGGCCGCGCACCGGAGACCGGAGGCCGCGGCCCGCGCTCCCACACCTGAGGCCCACCGGCCCCTACCTTCTCCGCGCGGCGTCCGGGCCCCGGCGCGGTGGGCTCGGGCCTGCTGTTCCGCGACTCCCGCTGGGCCTCTCCCGCGGGCTGGAGGGGCCTCCCGCGTCTCGGGCGCGGCGGGTGGCGGCGGCTCCTCCTTCTCAGGGGCGGGAGGAGGGGACTCGGCGGCCCAGAGCCGCCCCCCGGCAGGAAACCAGCCGCGGCCCCGCCTCCTCTGCGCGTCTGATCCCGCTCCCGAGGCCGCCGCCGCCGCCCTCTCCCTCCGGAAACGCATTCCTCTCTCGCCGCGTCAGCCCGGCCCGGGGCGAGGAGGAGGCGGAGGCAGGAAGCGCGACCGGGACAAAGGAACCGCCCGCGCGGGAGCGCGCCTGAGGGAGGCCGCGGAGGGCAGGGCCGGGGCTGCGTTGAGACGGTCGCCGTGCCTCAGTTTCCTCCTTTGCGAAGGGCGGGAGGGGTGGGACGCGCCCTAGAGTCCGGCGCGTTCCTGGTGTAGCCTGCTGGGCCCGTGTTCTTTAAGTTCCGCTTCCTCGGAGCCGCGTGTCCGACCCTTGCTCCCGTTTGTCCACTGATGTCTCGTTTCGAGCCGGGGAGATCCTGCATCTCGGAAGCCCCCTGAGTCCCGAGGCAAATCGGGACCATGAGCCCCCCGCTACGCTGCAGGGCTCCATGGGGCCAAAAACCACGTGGTCCTTCTGGAAGGGAACTGGCTAAGCCAGGACTGCTTTTCTGGAGTGATAATGTGCTTGCCTGTGTCTAAGAGAAAGGTGAAGACTTGGGAAGCCCATGGGTGCCACGAAGGGTGGTGAGACTGGGGAACGTTTTAGAAAACCTGATGAGTTGGGTCCTGCTTTTGATAGATTTATCTGGAGGTACCTTTATAGGGAACAGGGATGAGAAGGAAAAGTTTCTTCCTGAGGAGTACAGTTTCTGTTCCACCTCTTTAAAAAAAAAATTTGGAGATGGAGGCTGGAAACAACGTTTGAAAGAGAAGGAAACATTCATTATGAGAATGGCTGGACGCATGTCGATTCGATGATTGAAATCTGTACCAGCCAAAATCATACTGAAACCTAGTAATTCAGTATATGCTGCTGACAAGCTGCTATCCTGGTAGCAGAAAATGTTGTGGGTTCCACTTGGTGAGCTGCAGCACCCTGTTGGGAAAAGAGCTCAAAAATTACCAGATTTATGAAACAGAAGTGTTTCTCTTGCAGGAGATTAGGGACTGGAACGCCCATTTGGCTGCTGCCAATCAATATACGAGAAAATGAAGCGATCACATCTAAGAAAACTTGCACATTACTTACCAGCAAAATCAAAACTATTGGTTAGCTAATCTCTGAAGACCTCTAGGAAATGAGCACTATTTTTCCCACTTAATGGATGTTCAAGCTTAAGAGGCTAAATGATGTTCCTATGTTAATATCTCAATGGTCAAACTGCCATTAGAACTCAACATTCTTGAATTTTAAAGGTATCGGTTTTACCATTGTTCAGAATTCATCAGAATTGGCCCAGTCTCAGCACAGAAAACTGTATAGTTCAAAAGCATAATTGGTCCATGCCTGATTTGCACTACAATTTCCAGAATTTTTTTCCCTGTACATGACTGGTGGAGGCACTGGCTAATCTTTGCTACAAGAACATTATGAGATTTAACTCTAAACTAAATTAGTTCCTCCAAGACAATTTACTGACCTTTTTAACACCACCGTCAAGCACTGTTGCGAGGACAGATAATAGGGGCTTAGATAATATCTGATAAATGAATAAATAGGTCCTTTTGCTCTCCCGGGACCAGGCTAGAGCACTTGACTAAACTGATGTGTGAGGTAGCAATTTGTGTACAGAAGTCATGAGTTTTGAGGAAAAAGAAATTAAAGAAACATGTTCTCTAAAAACTGCAGTCATTGGTCAAGAATACGAGTCTACTTGTGATTTCATACAAATAATGAGTGGACAGTGAGCTATGAAATGTATGAATACTCAGGTAAAGGTTGGTCAGCATATGTGCTAAACAGGAAATCCTGGTAAGTAGGAATAGTGCAAGCTACATTGCTCCTCTTATGATATTAGGTTGGTGCAAGGTCTACCAGGTGTCTCTTGCCTTCCCATGTGTAAGGTCAACCAGATAGCTCTCACCTTTCCATGTCTAAGGTCAACCAGAGGGTGCTTGCCTTCCCATGTCTAAGGTCGACCAGATGGCTGCGTGCCCAATGTAATAGAATATCATTAGTATCTTAAATTCAAGATAAATCCATACCTTACCTACACTGTCTCCCAATTATTATCAATTGTCTTCTGCCATCTCTTAAGTCATTATTATGTCAAATAAAGTTAGTGTTTCTTTTAGTTTTGTCACTGGTGATACTACTACTTGCTCTTCAAAATGTATCTTTATTCATCTAACATTTTCCAAAGTAAAGTTTCAGAGTTGCTCAGCAAGAAAGACGTTATTGGATGCCTAGGTTTATATTAGTTTGACTTATATTATTATTAATTAGCACCCCTTTTCAGTCTCAAAAGTACGTCCTAGTATAGATGATAATTTATATGATCACTCTATAAATAAGTGTCCAGATAATAAGGAATAAGAATAATAATTTTAGAAATTCAAAGGGGATTCATAAGGATATATTGCAAATCAGGTTCCAGATTTATAGGTGAAGACTAATTTCAACATTGGTGATAATAAGGGGAAAATGAGTTGCAGCGTGGGGGTGAGTATGAAGAATTAGGCAGTTGCTGTGTGATGAAAATGCCCTACTAGGAGATTTTATTAAGAAAAAAATCTTAATTTTTTTCTTAATAACAGTACCCTGGCTGATCAATGGGACTTGGATTTTAAATACCATTGTGTAATAAATGAATGTGATGGCTTTGGAGCAAATTGATTGACAATGGCTAGGTAAGTCTTCAGCCACTTTTCTAAGGACTGTTTCTGTAGACTAACCTAGATATATTTTTCTCATCTGTCACTTCCAGTTACTTTGAATCTAACTCCTTCTTTAAACATTAAACAAAGAAAAAGATGGAAGGGATAGGGATGGAAGGAATAGAGGTCTCTGATAACATCCTGTAATACTAACATAGAAGTGCTTCTGAATCATGAATAACTCCATTCCTTTACCTGAGGAACTAAAATCACTGTTTTAAAATGTGAATCTGCTACTCAGGAGGCTGAGGTGGGAGGATTGCTGGAGACCAGGGATTAGAGACCAGACTGAACAACGTAGTGAGACCACCCCTGGCCTCAACTAAAAAATAAGGAATAAAATTAGCCAGGTGTGGTGGTGCATGTGTGTAGTCCCAGCTGCTCAGGAGGCTGAGGCAGGAGGATCACTTGAGCCCAGGAGCCACCATAGTCATGCCACCATAGTCCAGCCTGGGCAACAGAGTGAGACCCATCTCTAAAAATGTGAATCTGTGTGTATTGGTGTAAAGCAGCCCTGGGAATTATTGACATTTTGAAAAACAAGAAGGGGTGAGACAGTCCTGCCAGTTCCTCCTTTTTCAGTGTCCATATGCATAAATAACATGCAAATAGTCATATAATGCAGAGAAACTGGAAGCGCATTGAATTTGCAACTTTTTTTTTTTTGCTTGAGGGCTTCAATTTAGTGAGCACTCCTCAATACTCATAACGGTGTATTGCCAGAGGAACTGTAAAAAATTAAGTTTGCTATCAGGCAACCAGCAATTGACTAGGTATGGCATGTATCAGCGTATCCACCAGGCTGTACTGAGGCTTCATTTCTTTGCTTATTTGAAAGTAAGGTGGAAAATGGCACAACAGCCTGACCTGATTTGCAATGTGTCGCTTAGAGCTTAGGCTAGCCATTCAGTCTTTTCCTTTTCTAGGTAACTAACAGTGGCTGGACTATGGCTTTGAATATGGGTCACAGATGAGTAAGCCTTCCTCAACTGGTTCTGCTTCCTGTTTTCCATATATAGGGGCCCCATTTTTTCCTTTTCAAGTCCACACAGCATTGCCTCCAATGGGTGTGAGCATTCCTTACCAGCATTCAGATGCTGAACATTTTTAACAGCCTACGGGGAACAGTGTTTTAGGCAGCTCTTTTCAAACACTGAGTTTCTTCAGCTGTGGAAGGGAATGTCCTTCCCAAACAAGAATAAAAAAAAAATGCCCAATATAAGCAATTGAATAGCACTGGAGTTATTTTTAGGAACCAGGGTCAGTCACTACAGGAAATGATTGTGTTGCCAAAGCGTTACAGCTAGTGACTATAAAAAATATTATTTATTTTCTCATTTAACTGCATCTTGAGGAAGGTTAGCAGTTGCAATTTTAAGTTAGGAACAGCTCAATTTCAGGCCAGATTCATTAGGGAGTAGGAAGGATACCTTTCACTTAAAAAAAGGCATTTGGAGTAAGTAAGAACACCTCCCCTGCACCTCCCTCCCACCCTCCAGCACAACACTCAAATTAATCCCCACAACATATTATCTTAGGCAGAGTTCTTGCCTCATACCTATGAATGGGATACCATGAAACCCCTAAAATTCTAGACAGAATTTTACTTACACATATATATCTGCATTGTTGTGGTTTGAATGAGATCTTAACCACAAAACATTAAGAATAACTATTTTAAGCACTTATACGATTAGTTCTTTTATAGACTACATGCCTAAACAAATGTCATTGTGGTTGCCCTGGAACTGTGAGTTGCATATTGATTAGTTTTATCTAAAACAATATTTAAAACATCAGATAGTGCTTCCAAATATTTTCTTATGACATGATTTTCACTGAATGTTATTTAACCTGCAAGAGGTAGAACAGAAAAAGCAGAATCTTTCGTCATCAAACCGCACAACTAAAGAGTGTGCTGTTTATGTCTACTTTTCAAGGTAAGATAAACTTCAAAGAGAAATGAACTTTTAATTTCAAATTCCAATTTACGTATTAGGACTTAAATGACTTCAAATCATATCTAAAAATCACCATAACTAAAACCATTGGAAATTTTTACTTACATTGAGAATAAAAATAAATAAATGTTAAGTATATTTCCTAATAATATTTGCCATGCAGCATTTGGAAGAACAAGTCCTGTGATGCTTCTACTTTAAGATTTCTGCATTGTTGTTGGCTGATTCATAGACCGTTCCCTCTATGATCACAAGAATTCCCTATTTAGAACCGCTTATGGCTGCCCATTGGGTAACGTTTCAAGTTGAAAGAATTTTGCATTTTGTGTTATTGTACTAGAATGAAATAATCTTAATCTGAAAAGTTTTGGTGGTTAAACTCTTTGATATTTTTGTATTCCTGACTATTTTCTTCATTTAGCTAAGTTTACACTGAAGTCCTTAATTACCCTTCTGCTTTTATGATAAAAATACATCCTTCATTATCTATAATTTTCCAGTGGCTTCCACATGCCAAAAACGTCAACTAAACAATTTTTCTCTTATAGTCAGAACACTGGCTTGTGGAAATGAAGCACTTCATTCGAAATTTCACCAGTAAATATTGTTGATGTGTGATCTCCAGCTTACAGAATAGATGGAACTGCATTCTTACATTTAAACAATTATCCTCTGATTAAATAAATTCAGATACATCTAAGGAATAGAATAATCATCAGTTTTAAATAAAAATTAGTTAGACAAGTTTAACAAGATGCCCAGTGCGTTGCAGTACATACTCCTTTTTGTGAATTTTTTTTTTAAGAGACTTTTTTTTAAGAGACGAATTCTTGCTCTTGTCTCCCAGGCTGGAGTGTAATGGCGCGATCTTGGCTCACTCTGCCTCCCAGGTTCAAACGATTCTCCTGCCTCGGCCTCCCGAATAGCTGGGATTACAGGCGCCCACCACCATGCCTGGCTTTTTTTTTGTATTTTTAGTAGAGATGGGTTTTCGCCATGTTGGCCAGGCTGGTCAACAAAGTAATTTTAGTAGTATCCACATTTGACCAGGCGCAGTGGCTCACGCCTGTAATTCCAGCACTTTGGGAGGCTGAGGTGAATGGATCACCTGAGGTCAGGAGTTTGAGACCAGCCCGGTCAACATGGTGAAACCCTGTCTCTACTAAAAATACAAAAAATTAGCTGGCCGTGGTGGCTCGTGCTAGTAGTCCCAGCTACTTAGGAGGGTGAGACGCAAGAATCGCTTGAACCTGGGAGGCAGAGGTTGCAGTGAGACGACATTGTGCCACTGCACTCCAGCCTGAGTGACAGAGTGAGACTCCGTCTCAAAAAAAGAAAAAAAAAGGTACTCACATTTTATAAGCAAGGCAACTGAGACAACAGATGTTACATTGTATAACTGTTAAGTTACAGAACCAAGCTTGGAACCCTGTCAGTCTGGCTCCAGAGTCTGGAATTTATTCTCTCCACTTTACTGTCTCTGATCTCTTGTATAATTTTGCAGAGACAGTGTCTGCCCTGTTCTAGCTCCACTGTGACTAGGCAAGCAAGTCTGTAATTCTGGTGTTTCAAGAATAAGAAGGCAAACCAGGCACAGTGGCTTGTGCCTGTAATCCCAGCTACTAGGGAGGCCGAGATGGGGGGATCACTTTAGCCCAGGAGTTCAAGGCTGTGATGTATCCCTGCACTTCGGTCTGGGTGACAGAATAAGATCCTATCTCTAAAGAGAAAGATTGTTTTTATTATTTTTTATTTTTTTTGAGGCAGAGTCGCTCTGTCGCCCAGGCTGGAGTGCAGTGGCATGATCTCAGCTCACTGCAACCTCCACCTCCCGGGTTCAAGCGATTCTCTCACCTCAGCCTCCCGAGTAGCTGGGACTACAGGCGCCCACCACCATGCCCAGCTAATTTTTGTATTTTTAGTAGAAACGAGGTTTCACCATGTTGGCCAGGCTGGTCTCGAACTCCTGACCTCAAGTGATCTGCCCGCCTTGGCCTCCGAAAGTGCTGGTATTACAGGAATAAGCCACCGCGCCTGGCCAAAAATTTGTTTTTAAAGAATAAGAAGTCAATCTGTCTGCATATGTGAGCCATGATCTCCAATATCGATATTTTCAATAGTAATAAAGTGTTTTCATCTCTGTGTTACTCCTTGTCTGTCTCTTAATTGACACAGAACTGGGTGGTGTGGGAGTGCTATTAGGCCCCCTTGATCACTCAACAACTATATGTACATACATGGAAAGGATGATATGACATTTTCAGAGTTATATATCATTACAAACAGGCATGGCTAGGATTTTTCAATTGTCATTCCAAAATTTGTCAACTACCTATTTTTTGTCACAGACCTTAAAAATTCTATCTTTCCTAAGAGCACTGGCCATATCTCACATGTTTGTATGCCTAACACAGTGCTTTGTGTATACAATTATGTTGCTCTTCTTTGCATTTAAGATAAAATGACCACCCATCTTCTTCTTTGACCTCATCTAAAAACATCTCCTCCTTGCCTACTATATTTTAATCACACTGACCTTCTTTCTATTCCATAACCTCATTAAATTTATTCCTGTGTTGGAGTTTCTGTCCTTGCCATTCCCCATATCTTAAATGCACTTTACATGACTACTTGTTGTCCGTCAGATCTCAACTTGACTATTACCTCTGTAGAACTCCTGTTACTTAATCCATATATGAAAAACCCACAGTTAACCTCATACTCAATGGTAAAAGACTAAAAGCTTTTCTTCTAAGATCAAGAACAAGACAAGGATGCCCACTCTCACCAATTTTATTCAACATAGTACTAGAATTCCTAAGCAAAGCAATTAGGCAAGAAGAAATAAAAGGCATGCAAACTGGAAAGGAAAAAGTAAAATTATGTCTGCTGGAAGACAACATGACTTACATGTAGGGCACCCTAAACATTACACATATACACATATACAAGCTGTCAGAACTAACAAATCAGTTCAGCAAAGTTGCAAGATACAAAATCAACACACACAAAAATCAGTTGTGTTTCTATACACTAATAATAAACAATCCCAAAAGGAAATTCAGAAATCAATTCCATTTACAATAGCATCAAAAAGAATGAAATATTTAGGCCAAAGAGGTGAAAAACTTGTACAGTGAAAAACTATAAAACATCACTGAAAGAAACTAAAGAAGACAGGTAAGGAAAAGATACCCTGATGGACGGAAAGACTTAAGATGTCAATATTACTGACACTAATCTACAGATTCAATGCAATCCTTACCAAAATTCCAGTGGCATTTTTGCAGAAATATAAAAATTTATTCTACAATTCATATTGAATCTCAAGGGACCCTGAATAGCCAAAACAATCTTGAAAAAGAAGAACACTTCCTGATTGCAAAACTTATTACAAAGCTATAGTAATCAAAACAGTGTGATAGTGGAATAGAGATAGATATATAGGCCATAGAACAAAATAGCAAACCAAAAAATAAACTCTCATGTATATGGTGTGGTCAAATGGTTTTCAACAAGGGTGCCAAGACATTTTAGTCCCCTCAACAAATGGTGCTGGGAACATTGGGTATTCACATGCAAAAGAATGATATTGAATCCTTGCCTTACATCATGTATAAACATCAACTCAAAACAGATCAAAGACATAAACTTAAAAACTATGAAACTATTAGAAAACAATATAGGGAAAAAGCTTCATGGCATTGGATTTGGCAAGGATTTCCTAGATATGACACCAAAAACCAAAACCAGGCACCAAAAGAAAAATACACAAATTAGACTTTATACTTTTTTTTTTTTCGATGGAGTCTCGCTTTTGTCACCCAGGCTGGAGTGAAATGGCACAGTCTCCGATCACTGCAATCTCCGCCTCCTGGGTTTAAGTGATTCTCCTGCCTCAGCCTCCCAAGTAGCTGGGATTATAGGTGCCTGCCACCAGGCCCAGCTAATTTTTGTATTTTTAGTAGAGATGGGTTTTCACCATGTTGGCCAGGCTAGTCTTGAACTACTGACCTCAGGTGATCCTCCTGCCTCGGCCTCCCAAAGTGCTGGGATTACAGGCATGAGCCACCACACCTGGCCTAGACTTCATAAAAATGTAAAAATTCTGTACATTGAAAAGACATAATCATCAGAGTGAAAGTGCAACATGCAGAACAGGAGAAAATACTTGCAAATCATATAATTGATAAGCATATGATGTTCAGAATATACAAAAATATAGAACTCAACAACAAAAAAACTAACAACTCAATTTAAAAAATGGGCAAAGGACTTGAATAAACATTTCTCCAAAGAAGATAAACCAATGGCCAAGAAACACATGAAAAATGCTCAACATCACTAATCATTAGAGAAATGCAAATTGAAACCACAGTGAGATACCACCTCACACCCATAAAGGTGGCTGTTATTAAAACAAAACAAAAACCCAGAAAATAACCAGCATTGGTGAGGATGTGGACAAATTGCAACACTTGTGCTCTGTTGGTGGGAGTGTAAAATGGCTCAGCTGCTATGGAAAACAGTATGGTGGTCCCTCGAGTAATTGAAACTAGAATTACCATATGATCCAGCAATTCCACTTCTCATATATACATAAATAAATTGAAAGCTGGATCTCTAAAAGGTATTCGTTCACCCATGTTCATAACAGCATTATACACAACAGCCAAAAGGTAGAAGCAATCCAAGTGTCCATGGATGGATGAATGGATAAACAAAATGTGGCACACACATTCAATGGAATATCATTCAGTCTTAAAAAGGAATGAAATTCTGACACATGCTACAACATAGATGAACCTGAGGACATTATGCTAAGTGAAATAAGCCAGTCACAAAAAAAGACAAATACTATATGATTCCATTCATATGAGGTACCTAGAGTAGAGTATTCATAGAGGCAGAAAATGGAAGTGTGATTGCCATGGACTGAGGGACTGGGAGAATGTTTTTTGATGGGTACAGAGCTTTGAAATATGCAAAGCGTCCTGGAGATTGGTTGTACAACATGACTGTACTTAACACTACTGAATTGTATACTTTTTTTTTTTTTTTTGAGATGGAGTTTCGCTCTTGTTGCCCAGGCTAGAGTGCAATGGCTCGATCTCGGCTCACTGCAACCTCCGCCTCCCAGGTTCAAGCAATTCTCCTGCCTCAGCCTCCTGAGTAGCTGAGATTACAGGCATGCACTGCTATGCCCGGCTATTTTTGTACTTTTAGTAGAGACGGAGTTTCCCCATGTTGAGGCTGGTCTTGAACTCCTGACCTAAGGTGATCCGCCCGCCTCTGCCTCCCAAAGTGCTGGGATTACAGGCGTGAGCCACCGCGCCCAGCCCTGAATTGTATACTTAAAACTGGTTAAGTTGATAAATTTTGTTATGTGTATTTTGCCACAATTTTAAAAAATACTTATTTCCTACCTTGGTACACTGAGAAGACTTAAAAACATTAATAACTCAAAAGCAATGAGCACATCTAGTATTAAAATTGTGGTCCACTGGAAATACCAACCAGGTGCTTGGAAAATCATGGATTTGAAACTTGAAATAGGAAATGAATAAGATGGAGTGTGTGTGTGTGTGTGCGCACACGCGCGTGCACACACACCAGAAAACAAGGAGACTCTTTAAGATTAGTTTGGTTATATTAGAAGAACATGGGGCCAGCTTGAAAAGACTCTTCCACTGTCCAAGATGAGAAATGGAACATCTAAGAGGAAAAATGACTGCAATTTATTCAAGCACATTAAATTTATAAAAACTCATGAGTTCATTATTTTTAAAAAGTAAAAACACATAGAAAAGATTTTTTAAAAACCAGTGAACAGGCCAGGTGTGGTGGCTTACACCTGTAATCCCAACACTTTGGGAGGCTGAGGAAAGCGGATCACTTGAGGCCAGGAATTCAAGACCAGCCTGGCCAACATGGTAAAACCCCATCTCCAGAAAAAATACAAAAATTATCTGGGCATGGTGGCACATGTCTGTAATCCCAGCTACTTGGGAGGCTGAGGCAGGAGAATCACTTGACCCCAGGAAGTGGAGGTTGTAGTGAGCTGAGATCATGCCTCTGCACTCCAACCTGGGCAACAAAGCAAGACTCTGACTCAAAAACAAACAAAAAAAAGAATGAATAAATGAAAATATGAAGAGAAAAAAGGATTTAAGAGACATAACTATTAAATGCAATAAGTGGAACTTATTTAGATACTGATTTGAACAAACCAAGTATAAAAAGACATTTATGAGATAATTGGGGGAATTTTGAATACGGACTGGGTTTTACATTATATTAAGAAATCATTACTTTTTTGCTGGTATTATGAATATGTAAGAAAATGTCACAGTTTTTTAGAGAAATAAGGATAAAATGACATGAAAAGTGATAAAATAACCAGAAATCTCAGAGAGATAAGAAGAAAAAGTTGAATGAAGTAACCATGATAAAACATTAATAACTGCTGATCTCGGATGATATATATATCATGGTCCACTACATGTGACTCTACTTGTGTGTGTATTTATACATTTTCATAATATGGAGTTAAAGTTATATATTACAAATGCTGCATTTTAAATGTACAGAAATTAGGCTGGGCGCAGTGGCTCACACCTGTAATCCCAGCACTTTGGGAGGCCAAGGATGGGCAGATCACCTTAGGTCGGTAGTTTGAGACTAGCCTGGCCAACACAGCAAAACACCATCTCTACTAAAAATACAAAAATTAGTCGGGTGTGGTGGTGGGCGCCTGTAGTCCCAGCTACTCAGGAGGCTGAGGCAGGAGAATTGCTTGGACCTGGGAGATGGAGGCTGCAATGAGCCGAGATTGAGTCACACTGCACTCCAGCCTGGGTGACAGAGCGAGACCCCATCTCAAAAAGAAGTAAAAATAAAAATAAATGTACAAAAATTAATACGTACTACATAATGTCAACATTTCAACAAATAAAATTCCCTTCATATTCCTGAATTTCCTTCTAATCTTACTCTAACTTTATGCTTTGAATAAATTTGCCCACTCCACTTAATCTTTTCTGTTGTTTTTCTTTAAATTGATGGAAACACTGCATAGTTTAATTATAATTGAACAATTATTGGAGTATACAAACATTAATAAAAATAATACGATGGGCAATTTACATGCTCTAACTTTAGTTGTCAAAATTACACATTAAAGAAAATATAAATTCATCACTTCATCTCTCCGCCTGCCAAACATAAACTTCTAGTAGCAGAAAGTGAATTAGGGGCTATATTTGAAAAATGTACCTACTTCAAAATAACTCCCCTTTTTGAGGAGGCAAATTCTTATGCTTATCATTAGAAGTTTATGTGCAATGTATTATTATCCTATATGGCAATTTCTGAGTTTCAGAGGAAAAGACTTATTTTACCAAGAACTCTGACTTTTAGTATGAAACAAATATAACACAGTATTGATAGTACTTTTATGGACATTAAATAATACTTGGTGATTATATCTTTATAAAATCTACTTTTTTGAAAAAAAGAAATGATACGGTATGTGACATAGACTATGAGGTGTGTTCACACTAGAAAATTGTCCTCTATAAACGTTGAATTTTCCCCTTGAATGAGTGGCTCTGAGTCAACCAGAGAGATGTAAATGTTTTATAAGAATGAGTCCTAGGTGGTACTGAGAGACTTACTCATTTACAGATAATCTGCATGGATAGTTAATTGTGTAAAACAGAATTAGTATCAAAATCATGTTGGTATGTTGGAAAGGGGATTGGGGGGGAAAAAGGCAGAATGGAAAACCCAGAAACGATAAACTATAACATTAATCTAAAATAATTTACATAAACTCAAAATAGGGACCATCTGTCCACAGATTTGATAGAGACAGGTGAACGCTGACAGTATAGAGCCATTGACAAACGTTAGTCTGAAAATGGCGTGCTTGTAGACCCCATTAATACAGAAATTGCAGCCAAAGCTTTCTACAGTAATCAAGAATATTCCCAGATCCAAAAACTGCATGGACAACTTACCACTAACTTGGATCTAGCCTCCTAGAAATCCTGTTCGTGCATCCCAAAGTCTATTTTAGAAAAATATTTCTATGTTATATCTTTGGTACCATATCAATTTCCTCTCTATTTTTTCTTATATTCCTAGTCACCTTTTCCCACCCTTCCAAGCAGTATTAAACTGGGGTAAGGAAAGTGAAATAGAAGCTGCTGGTTTCTGCAAAGTTATGAGGCCTCATACGCCATTGTAAAACATTTGTAAAACATTTACATCTCTCTGGTTGACTCAGAACCACTCATTGAAGAAGAAAATTCAATGTTTATAGAGGACAATTTTCTAGTAAGTGTGAACACACCTCATAGTCTGTGCCACAAGCTATATACCATTTCTTTTTTTCATATACCATTTTGACTATTTGAATAGGACCCCAAAGCACCCTGGTGGGCTGAGAAGCCTTTCCCAGCCCACTGTATTTTGCAGAACAGCATGATTTGGTGTAAGAGCTTGCACTCTGAAGTCAGACAAGCCTGGGATCTCTTTCTGATTTTTAACACCTCCTCTCAGGGCCTTAGCTTTTTCATCTGTTAAATGGAGATAGTAAGAACCTTTTTCTCAGGGTTCTTATGGATATTAAATTAAATGAAACAATATCTGTAATGCAAAAATTAACTGAAATACTAGATGTTATGAAATGACGGTGCTGGTACATATTTTAACTCCTTTCCTTTAAAATACCTTGGGATACCACCAACTTGAGCACCTTGGGTCAGTCTCGCTGGCCTGATTGGGCAGTGACAACTACCCCGGGGCCTTGGTCACAACCTTAACACTCAAGACGTTGTTATTTTCTCTGTTGTGTCATTACTGATGGGCTGGTTGGAGCCTTCTAAGAATGCTATCTATAGCACTATTCCCTTCAAAAGAGTTAGACCTGTTTAACTTGGTGATGAGAGTTCAGAGAAGAACCACAGAGATCAAAGGGCAAAAGAGTAAAAGCTAAGAAAAAAAACTAAAGCCAGTGGACTGACTGAGCCAGGAGGGTTGAGAGCTGGTTACTGATAAGAGACTTCACATTCTACTGGGCTATTACTACGTAAAGTAAAGCCACTCAACCGTGTTCACTTTGGCACTGAAAAATATTCAATCTGCCAAGGTGCACCTGGGGACCCACACTCTGCTGATTAAAATTGGCATGGGAGGAGCAGGTCTTTAAAGAGATTATACTTGAATTTAATCAAGAAGCTAAAAATAGGATAGATGAGCAATATAGAAGACAGGAAAACATTAAATCAGGAGTCTAACAGTAGTTGTTTCTGTTTGAAGTCAGCCTAAGTTGTGAGGGAAAATTGATTTTCAGAGGAATTAGAAATCATTGGTTGACATTCACAGTTTAGCAGCTACAATTTTCACTAGTCTTAAGCAACTGCAGTAGAAACTGAAGTAATTGGTATCTTTGCTGAGGCATGATCAGGAGTTCTGCAGACGGGTGCTCAGGATCGAGTTAGTAAGCAGACATCTAAAAACAGCCTGAATGTTTTCTTTTAATCACTGAAAACAGCAACGTGAATAAAAGGCAAAAAGCATTATTTTTGTGAAAAATCTCCCACCTCTAGAGGAAAAAATGTTGAATTTTGGTGCCTGTGATGAGAATAATTTAAAAATGATAGTTCTGATACAGAAAATGGAAGTTTACAACAAATTAAATATCAAAAGGTAAAATCGTTAGTGTGTGTGCGAGGGAGAGAGGTAGTTCTGCAGGGTAGCAAGGAACAGAGAGTGAAATTGTTCAAGTGAGAGATAAAGCTTTAGGGATGGTTCATCAGGTGGCGATTGCATGTCTATGTACAGAAAAACCAGACACTTAAGGAAAATGAAATGCATTTAGACCATTTTGTCAATGTCAAGTATCTGCAGTGAGGGTGAGGCCAGCGTTCAGTTCTTCCGCTTCACAGTGGAGGAAATGAGGATAAACCCAACCCTTGAATTCTGTTAGAAGAAAACAAAGAATTGTTGAATAGCAATGAGTCTCTGAAGTTTTGGAATAATCATCTCTGGAGATCTTTACAAACAGTCTAGAGTCTTATTTGCCACTTAATAGTTAATTCAAACTTTAAGCCTGAGGAACATGTGAAATGATTTCTCATCCTGCCCAGGACTTTATTATTTTCAGAAATATGTATGCTCTTTACCTTGGGTTATTAAGGAGAAATATTTTTGCTAGCACTAGGCTGGCAGAGCAGAATGTACCTTTTGTCAGATGTTCCAAGAAACATTTAATAATATTACTTGGCATAAAAGATTACATATAGTTGAGGCCACAGCTTTTTTCACAGGATGACTCATCTAAAACAGGCCTACAATGTAAATTAGTAGCAGCACCTCAAGCATAGTAAAAGTCTTGCAGGTGGTCAATCAGGATATATGCAAAAATAGGTGGGAAGGAAATAACTTTTGCTGTTATCCCATTTTGATTAGATTCTAATCTTATCAGTGTCAGGTTGAATACTTGCCCTTCATTTTGAAATTTTGAACTTACTGTAACTCATTGAAAATACATTTATTTTTCCTTTTTTTCTGCATATCTAAATCTTACTGTCATTTATATAATAAGAAAATATTGGCCAGGAGCAGTGGCTCACACCTGTAATCCCAACACTTTAGGAGGCTGAGTTGGGAGGATCACTTGAGCCTAGGAGTTCCAGACCACTTGGGGCAACACAGTGAGACCTCGTCTCTGCAAAAAAATTTTAAGTATTAGCTGGGTGTGGTGGTGCATGCCATCAATCCCAGTTACTCAGGAGGCTGAGGTGATCCTTTGAGCCCAGGAGGTCTGGACTGCAGTGAGCTATGATGGCGCCACTGCACTCCAACCTGGGTGACAGAGGAAGACCCAGTCTTGGAAAAAAAGAAAAGAAAAGAAAGACAGTATTGCAACTATTTACAAGTAGAGTTGCAGCTTAGGTTTGAGCTTGCTACAGTATCAGTGTAGAATTAAAAATTTTTTTTTTTTTTTTTTGAGACGGAGTCTTGCTCTGTCGCCCAGGCTGGAGTGCAGTGGCACAATCTCAGCTCACTGCAACCTCCGCCTCCCGGGTTCACGCCATTCTCCTGCCTCAGCCTCTCCGAGTAGCTGGGACTACAGGCACCTGCCACCACGCCCGGCTAATTTTTTGTATTTTTAGTAGAGACGGGGTTTCACCGTGGTCTCGATCTCCTGACCTCATGATCCGCCCGCCTCGGCCTCCCAAAGTGCTGGGATTACAAGCATGAGCCACCTCATCTGGCCGAATTAAAAAAATTTTTCAGGCCAGGCGCGGTGGCTCAAGCCTGTAATCCCAGCACTTTGGGAGGCTGAGGCAGGCGGATCACCTGAGGTCAGCAGTTCGAAACCAGCCTCAACATGGAGAAACCCCATCTCTACTTAAAAAATACAAAATTAGCCAGGCGTGGTGGTGCATGCCTGTAATCCTAGCTACTCGGGAGGCTGAGGCAGCAGAGTTGCTTGAACCTGGGAGGCGGAGGTTGTGGTGAGCCGAGATTGCGCCTTTGCACTCCAGACTGGGCAACAAGAGCGAAACTCCGTCTCAAAAAAAAAAAAAAAATTCAAATCCAAATTTCATTGTAAAATATTTTATTGTGGGTAGTGTTTTCCTAGTATACATTGATATACAATCCCAAACTGTTTTAGCTCATTAGTCCCCAGCATTTCTAGTTATGCAAAAAAATTCTTTAAAAAATCTTTCATGGATATTATTGTTCGTTCACTTAGAAAGTGTAATCTTCAGTATCATTCTAGTCATTTTTCTTCTTGAGAGGACTTCTGGACTAGAAATATGTACTAATCACTCTTCTGTTTCCTGATTATGAACCTTGGAAGGGCAGAGAAGTTGTCCCAAAGTGAGGCTGGGAAGGGGGAAATGAGTATGTGAACCATCCCAAAGACAGGAAATGAAAATGACAGGTAAACCGAAGTCAGGGATGACATCTAGGATGGCTCAAAAGCTAAACAACAGGAGATCTTTCTCCAAGAAAGGACCAAAGGAAAAGCATGAGTTTTTAAAGAGTCATTTAGACTTCAAGTCTGTGGTTATGGCTTCAGAACTACCCAAGCACATGTTAGGACCTTGCTAAGCCCTTTCCATACATTATCTCATTAAATCTTCAAGGTAGACCTTGCCAACCTCATTTTATTTTATTATTTTTTAATTGTATTTTTTTGTAGAGACAGGATTTCACTATTTCATCCACGCAGGTCTTGAACTCCTGGGCTCAAGTGATCCTCTCACCTTGGCCTCCCAAAGTGCTGGAATTACAGGCGTGAGCCACTGCACCCAGCCACCAACCCGATTGTAGAGAAAAATTTCAACCCGCATATGTGTGGCTGAAAGCTCCTACTCATAACCACTTTAGCTGCTTACCTGCTGGCTGCCTTATTCTTCTCTTGTGCTGCCTTCCATGTCGTTTCTTTAATGTTCTTTTTCCTCTATTCCAGTTGCTTTAGAAGGTAGAACTTTTCTTCTTCCAGCTCCACACCACTACTTTTATGTACGCTCTGATAATGAAACTGATGTTGCCAATTCAACTAGTAGAAAATGATCAATTCTAGGATATGTTTCATTGTTTTAGACCACATAACCTGTCAATGTATTGATATTGCTTCTCATTGAATTGACTCGTATTGCCTTTTTATTTGACTTTCACATCTTTTTCCTCTAACAGTTTATTTCCATTTGAGATTTTTGAAATTCACCCGTAGTCCCATAGATAGTTCTTATCGTTATTTTTTATAATATAAACATAGAAATTGACCCTTCTGGTCTTAAAGCTTGAAACTTGCATTTGTTTTATCTGAGTTCCTTCCCCAAGAAATGACTGTCAGGTCTGGCGAAAAAACAAAAGTACCAAAGAACTAGAACTCCCCAGATCACCACATCCAGACAATGGGATAGATGCGGACCCCTCATTCATCATGATTGCTTCCTTGCCCCTTCTGAGTTCCTATTTTCTTACATATTGTTACATTTCTTCTCTGCTATATAAACCCCTAGTTTTAGCCAATGGGGGAGATGGATTTGAGACTGAGCTCCCATCTCCTCAGCTGCAGCACCCGATGAAATCCCTCTTCCTTGGCAACTCTTCTCTCAGTCGTTGGCTTTCTGTGCCCATAGCAGCAGGACCTAGACCAAACCCTTGGTGTTTTGGTAACAATTTCCTATAGAAGTTTTTTCAGGGGCTTCAAATTTGACAGATATTATCTTTTGGATCTGTTTTAGTGTTGTAGTTTTCCCTATCACAGCTGAAAAGTTAAATACTATTTATAGCAGGATTCGTTGTTCTCTGATATACTTTACGGAAAGTGTTTTTAATACTGATTATTGGGTATAGTTTGATATACACTTAAATTTGGTATGAATCTGGATTCCGAGAGCTGTCACTCATGCCTCATGCTGTTTTCTTTTCTTTTTTTTTTTTTTTTGAGACGGAGTCTTGCTCTGTCGCCCAGGCTGTAGTGCAGTGGCGCAATCTCGGCTCACTGCAAGCTCCGCCTCCCGGGTTCACGCCATTCTCCTGCCTCAGCCTCTCCGAGTAGCTAGGACTACAGGCGCCCGCCACCACGCCCGGCTAATTTTTTGTATTTTTTTAGTAGAGACGGAGTTTCACTGTGGTCTCGATCTCCTGACCTCGTGATTCGCCCGCCTCGGCCTCCCAAAGTGCTGGGATTACAAGCGTGAGCCACGGCGCCCGGCCACCTCATGCTGTTTTCATGAGGTGATTTTTTTTTTTTTTTTGAGACAGAGTTTCACTCTTGTCGCCCAGGCTGGAGTGCAATGGCATGATCTCAGCTCACTGCAACCTCTGCCTCCTGGGTTCAAGCAATTCTCCTCCCTCAGCCTCCCAAGTAGCTTGGATTACAGGTGTGTGCCACCATGCCTGGCTAATTTTTGTATTATTATTACAGACAGGGTTTCACCATGTTGACCAGGATGTTCTCAAACTTCTGACCTCAGGTGATCTGCCCACCTCGACCTCCCAAAGTGCTGGGATTACAGGTGTGAGACACCACACCCGGCCTATGAGGTGATTTTTGCTGATAATTTTGAGGCTATCACTCAGGGTTAGAGTAATTAGACACATCTTAGTGATATTTGCTATCTTCCTTTTTTATGTTTTGTTGGTGCTTTAGTTGCAGTTCATGCCAAAATCAATTAAATACTATGAGCAGGGAAACCCTCCCTGTTTCATGTCAGCACCATGATTTAAACACTTAGATGCTCATACAGCCTTTGTATATTGCCTGAAGGATGCTGACATTCACTGTGATGCAGCTGCACTTCCTGACAACCCATCACTGTCTATTACATGAATCATTCTGATGGGTGTCATTACAGGGCATCACTGTGCCCTCTTCTAGTCTTGTAGGGACCTCTATTTATCCCACTCTAGAAGCCAAATGGATGCCAATGCAGTAATAGCACTGTTATTAAATAGGCTACTTAAGCAGTATTTTCTCAATTTAATTTCATTGTGCTTTACAGGGAGAGTTACAATCCTGAGCCACAATTAAAATCCTGATCATAAGGTACTCACTTTTTTTAGACGGGCATATTAATGTCTATACTGCTTATTTTTAGTGGCATTCTAGGGTCATGCGTACACTGCGCAAAATAGAGCAGCAGGCTGAGTTCAGAATGTGCAGGGCTTTGGGATGACTTGTGGCTTGGCCCAGGCTAGTCACTTACCCCTTTTAAGACATCACTGAAAAAAACGGGAGTTCTGGGATATGTCTCCCAAGGGAACAACTGAGTTGCCCAATGGGGTGGGCAGAAAATTAACCTAGGTGGAACTCATCTATGAATACTTGAGTGTCTACTTCTTACAAATCTGTCTCTTTGTCCCTGTTTCTGACATAGGCATCCTAAGGGGCTCCTAATTTCTCAGTGTTCACAATATACTAGACACGTAGTGTAATAAGCAATCTATTTATATTATTTCACTTGATTTTTGACAATCATCACATTAAATAAATAGGGTCCAAGATTATAAATTAGGAAACATAGGAAGCAAAAGCTTAGAGTAATGACATTCAAAGTGTGATCTAAACGCTGTTAACAATCCACAAATTGGGTTCGGTGTATACTGCTCGGGTGATGGGTGCACCAAAATCTCACAAATCACCATTAAAAAACTTAATCATGGAACCAAATGCCACCCATTCTCTTTCTTTTTTTTTTTTTTTTTTTGAGACAAAGTCTCACTCTGTCACCAGGTTGGAGTGCAATGGCATGATCTCAGCTCACTGCAACCTCCAACTCCCTGTTTCAAGTGATTCTCCTGCCTTAGCCTCCTGAGTAGCTGGGATTACAGGCACGTGCCACCATGCCCAGGTAATTTTTGCATTTTTAGTAGAGACAGGGTTTCCCCATGTTGGCCAGGATGGTCTTGAACTCCTGACCTCATGATCCACCCACCTTGGCCTCCCAAAGTGCTGGGATTACAGGCATGAGCTGCTGCACCCGACCCACCCATTCTATTTCTAAAAAAAAAGAAAAAAAAACTGTTAACAGTCGACAATGAATTTAGAACAAAACTTGAGAGTTAGTATTGAGGAATATTTATAGCAATTTGGCATTGCTAAGATATTTTTATTGCATTTTGCAAAAGTATTGCTCCATAACAGATAGGAAATAGCAAGAAAGGAAGAACAGAAGAAGTGAAGGAAGGAGAAAAAAGCAGGAACAAAGGTTAAAAAAAAAAACAAAACTCTGATCCTTCACTGTAGACAGCTTGAGAAACAGGGGCTTAAACCTTTAATGATGAGTCCAAGTTCCACATCAAGCACATTCTAGAACCAAGATTTACACCCTATCCTGGCTTCAAAGCCCTTGCTCTTTAGCATACCACTCTATTACCTACTTGATAACAGTGATGATAAGTCAAGAAAGAAATAAAACAGCAATTTGATGACTATCATTATCCTCTAAAGATTCAGAAACTCAAACTTCAAAATTTGGGAGACTAAAATAAGAAGAGAGTTTACACCTAAGTCAAGATTCTGGCCTACAACCATCATCATTATTTATTTATTTATTTATTTTATTATACTTTAAGTTCTAGGGTACATGTGCACAATGTGCAGATTTGTTATATAGGTATACTGTGCTATGTTGGTTTGCTGTACCCATTAACTCGTCATCTACATTAGGTATTTCTCCTATGCTATTCCTCCCCCAGCCTTCCACCCCACGACAGGCCCCAGTGTGTGATGTTCCCCGCCCTGTGTCCAAGTGTTCTCATTGTTCAATTCCCACCTATGAGTGAGGACATGCAGTGTTTGGTTTTCTGTCCTTGCTATAGTTTTCTCAGAATGATGGTTTCCAGCTTCATCCATGTCCCTGCAAAGGACATGAACTCATCCTTTTTAATGGCTGCATAGTATTCCATGGTGCATGTGTGCCACATTTTCTTAATCCAGCCTATCATTGATGGACATTTGGGTTGGTTCCAAGTCTTTGCTATTGTGAATAGTGCCGCAATAAACATACGTGTGCATGTGTCTTTATAGTAGCATGATTTATAATCCTTTGGGTATATACCCAGTAATGGGATGGCTGGGTCAAATGGTATTTCTAGTTCTAGATCCTTGAGGAATCATCACACTGTCTTCCACAATGGTTGAACTAGTTTACAGTCCCACCAACAATGTAAAAGTGTTCCTATTTCTCCACATCCTCTCCAGCATCTGTTATTTCCTGACTTTTTAATGATCGCCATTCTAACTGGTGTGAGATGGTATCTCATCGTGGTTTTGATTTGCAACATCTTTTTGACTGTCATTATCATGGTTAACATTAATTGGGAGCTAAGACCCAAGAATTGTCCCCTGTGCTTCACACGAATTATCCTATAATCCCCAAGATAACCCAGTGAGGCACTATGATTTGGCTCTGTAGCATCAGAGCCAGGATGCAAATCGAGTGTGCTTGACACTGAGCCCTTAACCACTAGGTTATAATTTTCCTGTCTATAATCCATGATAGATTCACAAGAAGGTTTGGCAAGGCACTAGAATTTATTTGTTAATACCAGATGCTGGCGGCCGGGCGCGGTGGCTCACGCTTGTAATCCCAGCACTTTGGGAGGCCGAGGCGGGCGGATCACGAGGTCAGGAAATCGAGACCACGGTGAAACCCCGTCTCTACTAAAAATACAAAAAATTAGCCGGGCGTGGTGGCGGGCGCCTGTAGTCCCAGCTACTCGGAGAGGCTGAGGCAGGAGAATGGCGTGAACCCGGGAGGCGGAGCTTGCAGTGAGCCGAGATTGTGCCACTGCACTCCAGCCTGGGCGACAGAGCGAGACTCCGTCTCAAAAAAAAAAAAAAAAATACCAGATGCTGGGTTTGAATTTCATTCTAGAGCTGTGTGATCTTGGATCTGTTACTTAACCTCTCTGTGTTTCAGTTATCACTGTAAAATGGGCAGAACAAGACCAGCCTCAAAGGTTTATGGCAAGAATTTAATTTTTAAAAATGCATATTTGCACAGTCCTTGGCACATGGATAGTGCTCCATAAATGGTAGCTACTGGTAATATTAAAATAATAAATCAGTAGTTTTTAGGTTAACTCCAGAGTAAAAAAAAAAGTGGCATTTGATAATTTGTGGATTTTGATCCTCAATCATAGATTTTACTAAACTTTGCTTTTCACATTAATGTGTGGCTTTAAGGGGTTCTTTTATATTATGGAAGAGTGAAATTAACTTAATTCTTCCTATTTGCTATGATGCCACACTATTTCAAATATTCCCACTTAATTAAATTGCTGCTCCTTTAAATATTAAAATATGAAGACTTCAATAAACATTAGGAAGGTCTTAATTCAGGGAAAGGAAACCATCAGTTATGTGCGTTTAATTAATTATCAAGATTACCAAGATTTATGATTTGCATTTTAAGAATGTAAGTTCCGGGCCAGGTGCGGTGGCTCACGCCTGTAATCTCAGCACTTTGGGAGGCAGAGGTGGACGGATCACTTGAGGCCAGGAGTTCGAGACCAGCTTGGCCAACATGCTGAAACCCCATTTCTACTAAAAATACAAAAATTACCCGGTCGTGGTAGCACACGCCTGTAATCGCAGCTACTAGGGAGGCTGAGGTAGGAGAATTGCTTGAACCCGGGAGGTGGAGGTTGCAGTGAGCCGAGATCGCGCCAGTGCACTCCAGCCTGGGCGACACAGCAAGACTCCGTCTCAAAAAAAAAAATTAAAATATGATGTAAGTTTCAGAAAGCAAGAATATTTGCTTGTTTTGTTCCACAATGCCTAAAACGGTGTCTAGTGCTTAGCAGGTAGTCAATATATCTGTTGAATAAATGCATCTTATTGGATAACTCAGTCACAGCAATGCGTTCTTCTTTGAATTGGATTTAAGTTTGCCTTTTTAAAAGTGTATCTTTTAAAAAAAATTCACGTTTGCTCTTTCTCTGCTAAGAAAAATCAGCTTTACTACACTGGAGGTGGGACGGAGGGAAGGAAACAAAGGCATTCTGTATTCACCTGCATGAAGCAGAAAAGCCAGCCCGAAGCTACTGGCTGAGCTTCTGCCCTAGGTGCGTCTCCTGTGTGCAGCGTTGCTTCAAGGCCTGGCAGCTTCTAGGAGCCTACACCTCTGTCATCGCCTTCGGGGAGGGATAGGGCTAGGAGCTCTGTGCGGAACCGCGTCCAGCCACCGAGTCACTGACACATCACGATGAGTCAGGTGCCCTGTGCACCGGGCAGATTTGTCAGATCCGCTGCTGCATTATGGCTCGGCAGAGCTCTCTGGGTTCTCAGTGCCGTCCTAGGTCTGCAATGCAGTGCGGGAGAGGAGGAATATGGGCTTGTGGGGGCAGGGGCAGCGCCTGGACTCCTCCTGGGGCAGGACTCTCAGAAATGCAGGAAGCGATGACGCTGCTCAGATAAACCCTGGCGCTCTGCGCTGGCGTCCTGGCCAGGAGCTCCTCTGCCAGGGACGCGCCTGCCGTTTCTGCCTCCATTATCTATTTACTGACCTCTCATCTCCCCCGAAGATGTTCTCAGTTCTCAGCAGTCAGTGCTTCTCCTCCAGCTTCACTGACCTTTTTGTGGGGGTAATAAACTAAAGAAAGAAGTCTATGTTTAAGTAGATAAAGTGTGTTATGCCAGTGTCCTGGGAATCCGATACAGCTGGCCCAGGAGGGGCCTGGGGTTCTGCTTTGCTTTGTCTTCAGATAGTGGCTAGTTCTCTTGTCAGGCTGGAGTGCAGTGGCGAGCCTAGCTCACTGCAGCCTCTACCTCCCCGGATCTAGTGATCTTCCTGCCTCAGCCTCTTGATTAGCTGCAACCACAGGTGCCTGTCACTGCGCCCGGAAATGTTTCTTATAGGGGTCTTGCTGTGTTGCCCAGACTGGTCTCAAACTCTTGGACTCCGGGGAACCTCCCATGTCGGCCTACAGAGTAGCTGGGATTACAGATGTGCCACGGTGCCCAGCTATGTCTATTCTTGAAGGCTGTCCATGCCATTTCCATGGGCAGCCAGGTTTCCCTGTCACCAGACAAGATGATTTTCAAGAGCCCTTGCAACTCTAAAATTCTATGAACAATGATATTTTTTTCCCAACCTAGTCCCTTTGAGCCAAGAAAGGAACTCATTTATTGTATTAATTTAGACAAACCTACAAAGGTAGAAAGATTCTTATAATTTTATTTCATTAAAAATGAAATGTTTATATGCTTGTTTTTAAAGCAGAGTCACCTGGGAAAGTACAGAGCTGTTTACACTTAAATTCCTATTTGTAAGAGGGATATTCTATTCCTCAACTTCCAAATTGAACAAAGTCCTAATTTGGAGCCCAGTGCTTTGTGGCCTCTCACGCCCTGGCAGGGCCAGGGCCCCAGGGGAGAGGACCTGGCTGCTGGGTCAGCAATGTTTGAAGGCTCCCGTTTTATTTGCAGCCACAGCCAGCCAAGTTCATTGTGAGCAGCACTTCCTGCCTTGTTTGTGAGCTGCAGGCTGCATCAGGAAATAAAGTTTGTAAAATTGCATTCTCTGGCTGTGTTTAGCCCTTTGTTGAAATAGCCACATTATCTATGACGACAGTGACAAGGCCAAAGGTGAGAAAATCTACATGAATTATTCTCTCAAAAGTATTCAGATAAGGGTAGAAAAGACCAGATGTTTCCTTTCTAAGTGACAAAGGGCTTGAGAATAAAAGGTAGGAAGAACAACTTGAAAGATTTACTTGGGCTTCTTTCTCAGTACCTGAGAATATCACTAAGTTCCCCAAAAGCATTGCACCCCTGGATTCTAATCTGTTTTATTTTTATGAGACAGGGTCTTGCTCTGTCTCCTAGGCTGGAGTGCAGTGGCATGATTACAGCACACTGCTGCCTCGAACTCCTAGGTTCAAGTGATCCTCTCACCTTGGCCTCCCAAAATTCTGGGGGTACAAGCATGAGTCACCATGCCTGGCCATCCCTGGATTCTAGATCAGGGCCTGGCACATAATAGATGTTCAGTAAATATTAAACAGATGTATGAATCAGACAGTCCTGGGCGTCTACGTATCTTTATCTACCAAGAGTTTTGTGGGTTTTTTTGTTTATTTTTTTGAGACAGAATCTCACTCTGCAGTCACCCAGGCTGGAGTGCAATGGTGCGATCTTGGCTCACTGCAAACTCCACCTCCCAGATGTAAGCGATTCTTGTGCCTCAGCCTCCCCAGTAGCTGGGATTAAAGGCATGCGCCACCATGCCCAGGTAATTTTTGCATTTTTAGTACAGACAGGGTTTTGCCATGTTGGCCAGACTGGTCTCGAACTCCTGGCCTTAAGTGATCTGCTTACTGAGAGCTAATTCAAGAAAAACTGCTAAATTATAAGCTCCTGAAGGCAGAGATTGGGTCCTTATAGGACCTGGCAAAATTATCAGCAAAGGTTTCTTGAAATGAATTTGCCAAGAGCTCTTCTAGACAGGGGGAAAGTGAGGAAACATAAAAGCTAATAATAAAGATTGGAAAAGGACATATGTATGTATTGGACAAATCCAGCATTTCTTGAAAATTCATGTATTGATTCATTGATGACATATAAGCAAAGATAAAGTCATCTTTAACCGTCAATGTTAATACTTATTCAGTAAGAGAAACAGCATGACTCAAGTCAATGGATTTAGGGACATTAATTTGGCAGTTTTAGGGCAAAATTCTAAGTGGTTGATGATAGTGAAAAATTGAATTGCCTTAAATGCCTAACAGTAGGGAACTTGTTAAATAAACTATGATGCTTTCATGCAATTATGTTTTCAGATAAAATCATGTTTTCAAAAACTATATATGGACATGGAGAAATTTAAATGTGTTAAGTCAAAAAGATATGGTGGCTGAAACTGTTGACTTCCTACCCATACCACTTCCCTCTCCTTCCTAACACCTCTTAATTTTGGTGGGCTTTCTATTCTCTGCACAGCTGTGTGCTTCAGGGGAGGCAGTCGCCAGCCCTGCCCTGGGGAATGAATCATCAGTGAGTGGTGAATGTGAATTCCCCTGGCTAGTGATCTTCTGAGTCCGGGGAGTATGATTCATTCCAGGCCAGTGAGGTGGATGAGAGTGGAGAGGCTTCTGGAAAAGCTTCCCTCTATCTTTAAAAGCAGGAAACAAAGTCATGCTTCCATTAAATGTTAGGAAAACTTCCCTCTATCTTTAAAAGCAGGAAACAAAGTCATGCTTCCATTAAATGTTAGACTCTACATGTGATAAAGCCACCATGCAGCCAGGCCTGAGGCTGAGCTGACAGGCCTGGGAATGTGGAAAAATGCAAAGGCCCCAGCTGATTGATCTGCTGCTCTGTTGACTTATTATCCTTGGAGGCTGCAGGTCAGTGACCAAACACCCACCCACTGCAAATCAGTTTCCACTACGGCTGATTTGCTGGATTTACTCACTTCTTTTAACTATTTAGATATTGTTGACTGATTTTCATTTTGTCTTCATAACAGCATTTAAGGAATATTAAAATTGTCTCAATCCTAGCTCCTTGTTGAGTAACTGGAGACTGACTTTTGATGAGTTGTCCAGCTAAGTAACTCATCTTATTTCCAAACTTATTATGTGAGCTAATTGTTTCTTATAGTTTAAACCAATTGCAATATTGAGTCCAGGTTTTCTCTTAATTACAACTAAAAGTATACTAATGGGATACGTGTAGAATAAGAGAGAGAGAGAAATTGGGGGGTGTGGAGAGAGAGAAAGAATGAATTATTTCTGGGTTGTAGGATTGGGAATATAGCTGATTTATGCCTTTACTGTATATTCATCTTTGTATTTCTCTATTTTCTAAATTTTCTGTAATGAACATATATTGCTGTTATGAACAAAGTGGAAAGTTGTTCTTTGTTTTGAGATGGAGTCTTGCTCTGTTGCCCAGGCTGGAGTGCTGTTGCTCAGTCTGGGCTCACTGCAACCTCTACCTCCCTGGTTCAAGTGATTCTCATGCCTCAGCCTCCTGAGTAGCTGGGATTACGTGCATGTCACCACATCCAGCTAATTTTTGTATTTTTAAGTAGAGACAGGATTTTGCCATGTTGCTCAGGCTGGTCTCAAACTCCTGCCCTCAAGGGATTGGTCCTCCTCAGCTTCCCAAAGTGCTGGGATTACAGGCATGAGCCACCATACCCAGCCCTGAAAGTTGTTCTTAAAAACTGGTTTGAGGGCTATAAAAGGTATGAGTGCTAATCTCAGAGGATTGCAGAATCATTGAGAACTGACATCTAGAGCTTAATAAAGTGGTGGCTGGGCTGGTGAGGCTTCACAAACAAGGAGTGATTGAATTAATTCTAGAAGACTGAGTATGCGTAGGATGAGTAGGAAGAGGTGAGGCTTAGGACCTCTCGATCCATTGTTTGTGATTTGGTAGGGGAGGACTGAAAGGCCATATTTACAATATTTAGGCCAGGCGTGGTGGTTCATGCCTGTAATCCCACCACTTTGGGAGGCCGAAGTGGGCAGATCACGAGGTCAGGAGTTCGAGACCAGCCTGGCCAACATGGCGAATCCCCGTATCTACTAAAATACAAAAAATTAGCCAAGCGTGGTGGCGGGTACCTGTAATCCCAGCTAATCAGGAGGCTGAGGCAGGAGAATTGCTTGAACATGGGAGGTGGAGGTTGCAGTGAGCCAAGATTATGCCATTGCACTCCAGCCTGGGCGATGAGAGCAAGACTGTATCACACACACACACAAAAAAGCCACAATATTTATTGTCTCTTCCATGCATGATGCTTTACAAATACGTCATCTCCTTTCATCATCACAATTGTGAAAGTAGGTAGTATTATCTTCATTTTGTAGAGGTAAGAAGTGAAGCTCAAAGGTGCACAGAAGTAATAAATATTGGACCTATGATTTTAATGCACAGCTGGCATTAAACGTTGTGTGCAACACCCCTCACAGATGAGCTTACTGGAAGTGAAAATCAGAATATCAGAGCCAAAGAAAAGATTCTGACAAAAAGCTGTTGTGATTGTAAGTGACAGGAACCCAACTCTTAAGTACTTAAGAAGTACTTAAGCAAAAATGGGAATTTATTGCCTTAGGTAGCTAGAAAAGAATGGAGTGAAACCAGCAAAAGGCTTGACTGTGCCTGGGGTGAAGGAAGGTGTAGACTGTACAAGAGGTATTGAAGCATCTTTTTCCACCTTAGGAGACAGCTTCCCAAGGCTGGAAAGAGGGGAGTGCGGAACATGCCTCCACCATACCACTGCCCACCTCCTGTGACCTCTGCAGCAAAACCTGAAGACCCAAAGAGGCAGCTTCTCAAAGTAAAAGTGGAATGAAGGTCAGGTTGGTCTAAAAACCCATCCAACAATTTGTGGAAAGTGTTTACATCATTTTGTTATTTATATGTCATTGCTTTTTGCATCATATTGTTTGTCCTTACAACAAATCTGGACACAGCAAGTTGTTCATTTGCAGAGAAAGACACCTTACTCACACTTCCTGTCATCCAGCAGCAAAGAATACTGACCATAGAGTGACCTTTAAGTGTAAGGCTTTAATGAGCATTAGGCTCAATGCCTGTTTTCCAACCTGGTGCAAAATATTTATATTTTAGAAATTGTGATTTTTAACATTACTGCAAGAAAGAGGGGCTTCTATTTCCTTTTTCCTCTATTTAGTCCCTAGATTAAGGGTCGGCAATTTTTTTCTACAAAGGACCAAATTGTAAATATCTTTGACTTTGCAAACCATGTGATCTCTGTGGCAACTGCTCAACTGCCTTTGTCTTGCAAAAGCAGCTGTGGATGATATGTATGCAAATGAACATGGCTGTGTTCCAATAAAACTTTATTTTCAAAAACAGGAAGTCAGCCAGATTTTGTTCACAGGTCTTGGTTTGCCCTAGATCACTGTTTTTTACCCCCCAGTTTAAAATAATCATTTTTTGGTTGGTTTTAAACCCATGCCAGAGCAAGAGAATTTCACAATTTTCTATGGGTATACTATGTTTTAGTTGTTTGAATGATTGTCCAAAGAATCAGTCCACAATAGGAATTATTGTTACTTGTTTTGTGTTTCTGTTGGTTCCAGAGAGGAATAATCTTATCAAGTCATGTAAGTTAAAAAATTAAAATTAGTAAAACTATAGCAATAGAAAAATAAATTTAATGTTTTTAAACCTTGCATTTAAAAGGTAAATTTGGCTGGGGGCAGTGACTCACACCTGTAATCCCAGCATTTTGGGAGGCTGAGGCCGCTGGATCGCTTGATCCCAGGAGTTCAAGACCAGCCTGCACAACATGGCGATACCCCATCTCTACAAAAAATACAAAAATTAGCTGGGCGTGGTGGCGCACACCTGTAGCTACCTTGTGGAGCTGAGGTGGGAGGACCCCTTGAGCCCGGGAAGTCAAGGCTGCAGTGAGCCGAGATGGTGCCACTGCACTCCAGCCTGGGCGACAGAGTGAGACCTTGTCTCAAAAATAAATAAATAAATAAAATAAAAGGTAAATCTGATTAAGAAAAAGAAAGATGCAAAGTGAACTGTGAGTAGATGGAGGGATCATAAATTTGGGGGACCAATAAATATTTTCCTCACTGTGGTGGGGAAATTGATAGGTGAAATAATAGAGTAGCTGTTATTTTAAGTCTGTAGGAATTTTTGCCCAATGACAAATGTGGAATTCAAAACGCATTTATAGGTTGTGCCTGACTAGTTTTCTTTTTCTTTTCTGATTAATAACAATGTATTACTATGTGTTTAAAAAATCCAGACTTACATAGCATTTTAATAATTGTTCATATACAGCATTAAATGCACAACTATCTTATTTAAACTTAAAAAGAAACTCCATTTTGGTGATAGCTATTAGCATCTCTTATAGCATGACTAGAAAACATCCTCAGAAATATAAGCCTACCTCACATGTACATGGTAACCTTGGAAATTAGGGTGTGTTGGCATTATTATTCTTACCTTCAGATATAAAACAACATGGAGACTGATTTTTCCCAAGTCATATATCTAGTGACCTGCAGATTTTTGGACCCCAAGTCCACATTCTTATACTACACCACAGTTACCAAATTGCCTTTGTTGACATGTAGACTTTTCAATTTGCAATTGCTTTACACATTAAAAAAAAATTGTGAATAAGAGAACAAACTATTTCAGTTTTCAGTTGCAACTTAGAGAACAATTAAATAATAACAAAAACATAGTATGTGTTTTGGGTGTATCACTTAAATCAGTAGAATAAAGGGGTAGAAATAAATATGTATGTGGACTTTTTCTTCTTTTCTTTTTCTTTTTTTTTTTTTAATTTGAGATAGGTCTTGCTCTGTCACCCAGGCTGGAGTGTAGTGGTGCCATCACTGCTCACTGCAGCCTCAACCTCCCAGCCTCAAGTGATCCTCCCACCTCAGCCTCCGGAGTAGCTAGGACTACAGGCATCTATGTGACCACGCCTGGCTAATTTTTTTTGTATTTCTTGTAGAGTCTGGGTTTCGCCATGTTGCTCGGCCTGGTCTCAAACTCTTGGCCTCAAGTCTCTGGCTCAGCCTTCCAAAGTGCCAGGATAACAGGCGTGAACCACGACACCCAGCTTGTTTTGTGTACTTCTAGGGGCTCAGGTGAACCACATGAGTTCCTGGATGTGATTCCATGTTTCACAGTGAATTCATGTTTTTGACCCAATCATGACCATTTAGACTGTTTAAGAAGGCTGTGTACCAGCTTTAATATTGTATTTTATGATATTAGTGATCCCTGAATTTTATATGAAAAAATATTATTTTACTGAGTGATTTAGTAGGCTTGATCATTTTCCTTGCAGCTTTCATATTTTGCGACACACTGATTTAAGGACCAAGTCTATATCTGAATGTGAAAAATCTGCAATGAGGATAGCAAACAATTACATTGTTTTCATAGAAAAATTATTTGATAGTTTCCATGTATTGATGATTTCAGTCGAATCTATTCTGCATTTAACCAACAATCAGTAGTTCCCAAGCTACTCCTTAGTTTTAGCTTAAACACATAGTACATGCTTAATAAACATTAGTTGAATGAATGAATGAATAAATGAATGAATGAATGACTAAAGACTTTCAGGACCTGGAAGGGAGGATGTAAAGAACCCAGGGCCAAGTGTCATGCAAGCACCGGAGCATCTAGATCCCCTCCGGACACCAGCTTCCTTTCCCACAACCCAAATGTTCTTTTCCTTTTATGAATTTTCTTTAATCATGGCAAAATCTATATAATATAAAATATATCATTTTAACTGTTTGTAAGTGTACAGTTTGGTGTTATTCAGTACATTCACATTGTTGTACAACCATCACCACCAACTATCTCCAGAGCTTTTTCTTCCTCCCCAACTGACATCCTGTACTCATTAATCAATAACTCTCCATTCACGGTCCCTCGAGGGAGACTATTCTTGTTATTTTCTTTTTTTTTTTTTTTAATAGTTGCCATTCTAAGGGTATGGCCTAATTAGTTTTTAACTGGGCAAGAAAATGAAGCAAAAAGAGAGCAAATGAGCATGAGAATCCAGTAACAACCAAGCAGAACCATTCTACTTTTGTCTCTCTGAATGTGACATTCTAGGTACCTTATATAAGTGGAACGATACAACATTTGCCCTTCTGTGTCTGGCTGATTTCACTTGGCATAATGTCTTCAAGGTTTCATCAACATTGTAGCATGTGCAAGACTTTTAATTCCTTTTTTTTTTTTTTTTTTGAGGCAGAGTCTCACTCTGTCACCCAGGCTGGAGTGCAGTGGCGCCATCTTGGCTCACCGCAACCTCCACCTCCTAGGTTCAAGGGATTCTCCTGCCTCAGCCTCCCGAGTAGCTGGGATTGCAGGTGCCCACCACCATAATTTTTGTATTTTTAGTGGAGATGGGGTTTCACCATATTTGCCAGGCTGGTCTTGAACTCCTGGCCTCAAGTAACCCACCCACCTTGGCCTCCCAAAGTGCTGGGATTATAGGCGTGAGTCACCATGCCCGGTCCTTCATTCCTTCCTAAAGCTGAATGATACCCCACTATGTGCCATTGTATGTATGTACCACATTTTGCTTATCCATTAATCCATCAGTAGACATTTGGGTTGTCTCCACCTTTTGGCTATTGTGAATGATGCTGCTATGAACATGGATGTAGAAATATCTGCTTGAACCCCTACTTTCAATTCTTTTGGGAATATACCCAGAAGTGCCATTGCTGGATCTATGATAATTCTGTTTAACTTTCTGAAGAACTGCCATACTGTTTTTTTGTTTGTTTTGTTTTTGTTTCTTGAGACAGAGTCTAGCTCTGTTGCCCAGGCTGGAGTGCAGTGGCTCCATCTCAGCTCACTGCAACCTCTGTCTCCCACGTACAAATGATTTTCCTGCCTCAGCCTCCCCAGTAGCTGGAACTACAGGCACGCTTCACCTCACCCAGATAATTTTTGTAGTTTTAGTAGAGACGGGATTTCACCACGTTGCCCAAGTTGGTCTCGATCTCCTGGGGTCAAGCCATCCACCCGCTTTGGCCTTTCAAAATGCTGGGATTACAGGTGTGAGCCACCGTGCCTAGACTGCCATACTGTTTTTTTTGTTGTTGTTGTTGTTTACAGCGGCTGCACCATTTTACATTTTCACCAGCAATGTGCAGGGGTACTGATTTCTCTACATCCTCATCAACACTTGCTATTCTCTGTTTTGCTTGTTTTTTTCTTAAGAGTTTCCATTCTAAGGGTATGACCTAATTAGTTTTTAACTGGGTGAGAAGATGAAGAAAAAAGAGAGCAAATGAACATGAGAATCCAGTAACAACCAAGCAGAACTAAAGACTCAAGACTTTCTATAAGCAGCCACGGACTATCCCTTTGCCTTGGCCTGTTATGGTTATTCCTGAAGCAGTGAGATCTCAATACACTAATAAGAAAACAGAGGCACGCACCAGTTATGTTTTATGTCATCTAGGTTATGACTTCAAACTGTTATTCTCTGGAGTCATAAATAGAGCCTTCGGGTGAAATAACCTTATAAAAAGTCTTTGGGATTCAATGTTAACTATTTTTTTGCATAGAATCCAGGATCACTTCCCAAATCCCTCTCCTTCACAAAGCATACTCTTTCTGAATATATATAGCAATTTATATATAATTCCAAATATATATGGCAGTTTAAGAACATACAATAAGATCAAAGAATTCAGAAAAAATAGAGGAAACAAGCATTTAGATCAGGATTATCACATGTGTGAATTGATATTACTTTATACTATTTTTCTCCAAAATCGGTGGAAACTCCCCAATTCCAGCACTTGTTAAGAGTCCAGTGTTTAATCATTCCTTAAGTGCTCCCTTCCACTGCCCTCCCTGACACCTAAGCACACCCTTGGGCTCCCATGTCCTCAAAGTGCCATCTGCCTGACTACCACACCTGAGAGAGAACAGTACTCATATCAGAACAATTTAACCTTGCTATTGTTTCTCACTGACAAATGGAGTTTTGCTGCATATTTGTCATCCTCTGGCAACAGATGGTGCTGGTCTACTTCACAGCAATTCTGCTCCATCCAGGTGCCCTCATAATCCTCCTGTAGGGAACAAGCTTAGCTGTGTGTGTTCCCAGCTCAAGTTCTCTCTTCAGTGAATACAACCATGCTCAGCAATTGTTCCCAGGACATAGGCACTATACCCATCAGAATAGCTGCATTTGGAGGAACTTTTATAATAGCATCAGTTTTGTGCTAGTCCAAACCAGCTCTCTTCCACAAATTCTGGGGGCTGGGCTTTAGTCTTGGTTACCAGTTTGGACACCCATTTCCTCAAGATAATTTTTGAAATAGACTTTATTTTTTAGAGCAGTTTTAGGTTCATAGCAAAATCAAGCAGAAAATAGAGAGTTCCCATCTAGTGGTATACAGAATAGTTTACTGCTCCCAGAATCTTTCTATGTGCTGCCTATTCTTTCTCCCTCCCCACTATCTCCTGATCTTTTTATCTCTTTATAGTTCTGCCTTTCCTAGAATGTTGTAAAATTGCAATTATACAGTATTTAGCTTTTTTGGAGTGGCTGCCTTCACTTAACATATGCATTTAAGTTTCTTCCATGTCTTTGTTTTTTGAAACAGGATCTTGCTCTGTCACCCAGGCTGGAGTGTAGTGGAATGCTCTTGGCTCACTGCAATCTCCACCTCCTGGGTTCAAGCAATTCTCCTTCCTCAGCCTCCTAAGTAGCTGGGACTACAGGCGTGCACCCCCACGCCCAACTAATTTTTGTATTTTTAGTAGAGATGGGGTTTCACCATGTTGGCCAGGCTGGTCTTGAACTCCTGGCCTCAAGTGATTCACCCATCTCATCTTCCCAAAGTGCTGTGATTACAGGCACGAGCCACTGCATCCAGCTTGATAACTCATTTTTTTGGTATTTGTGGACCTAAGTTTTAAACTTTTTTGGGTAAATTCCAAGGAGTGCAATTGCTGGAATGTATGGTAAGAGTATGTTTAGTTTTCTAAGAAACTTCCAAACTGTCTTCCAAAGCGGTCGTACCATTTTGCATTTCTACCAGCAAGGAATGAAAGTTCCTGCTGCTTCACATCCTTACCAGCATTTAGAGTTATCTGTATTCTGAGTTTTGGTCATTCTAATAAGTGTATAATGGTATCTCACTATTGTTTTTGGCAATTGACTAACGAAATTTGATGTTAAGCATCTTTAATATGTTTATTGGCCTTCTATATATCTTCTATGGTGAGGTATCTATTTGGATCTTTTGCCTATTTTTTTAACTAGGTTGTCTATTAGTCCATTCTCACATGCTAATAAAAACATACCCAACACTGGGTAATTTGTAAAGGAAAAAAGTTTAATTGACTCACAGTTCAGCATGGCTGGGGAGACCTCACAACCATGGCGGAAGGCGAAGGAGGAGCAAAGGCACATATTACATGGTGGCAGGCAAAAGGCACGTCTTACATGGCAGCAGGAAGGAGAGTGTCTGTGCAGAAACTCCCCTTTATAAAACCATTAGCTCTTGTGAGATTTATTCACTATCTCGAGAGCAGCACAGGAAAGACTTGCTCCCATGATTCAATTACCTCCCACCGGGTCCCTCCCACAACATGTGGGAATTATGGGAGCTACAATTCAAGATAAGCTTTGGGTGGGGACATAGCCAAACCATATCAGGTTGTTTGTTTTCTTATTGTTGAGTTCCAAGAATTCCTCGTATACATATTTTGGATAGCAGTCCTTTATCAGATAGGTCTTTGCAATTACTTTTCTCCCAGTCTGTTGCTTATTGTCTTCTCTCTGCAGTGTCTTTTGCAGAGCACCTCAGGATAATTTTACTTCTGGAAACTCACATTTCTTCTATGCCACTGGGCCTTAGTATGGACCAAAATTACTCTGTTTTAAAATTCCTTCCCCAGAGACTGCATTCTTCTTAAGCAGATTGAACCACATCCTCCCTAATAACCAATTTTGAATAGTAGGGATTCAGGTCAACTCTACTTAGTCACAGAAGGCTCTGTTACACCCAAATCTGATGACATGCTGTCTAGACACCCACATTTGCCTGAAAGGGTCACACAGATGACCCATGACAGGAAAAACATCTGACTAAAAAAATTTCTTGGGGCCAGGCACAGTAGCTTATGCTTCTAATCCCAGCACTTTGGGAGGCTGAGGTGGGCAGATTGTTTGGGGCCAGGAGTTCCAGACCAGCTTAGCCAACATGATAAAACCCTGTCTCTACTAAAAGTACAAAAATTAGCTGAGCGTGCTGGCATGCACCTGTAGTCTTAGCTACTGGGGAGGCTGAGACAGGAGAATTGCTTGAGGCGGAGGTTGCAGTGAGCTGAGATCCCACCACTGCACTCCAGTCTGGGCAACAGAGTGAGACTTCATCTTAGAAAAACAAAACAAAACAAAACAAAAAGCAAAAACATTCTTGATTAAAATATATAGTTCTAAAACTATTCTGTAGGACACTGTAATGATGGATATATATAATTATGCATTTGGCAAAACCTATAGAATGCATAACACAAGGAGTGAATCCTAATGTCAACTATGGACTTTAATAATAATAACGTATCAATATTAGCTCATTAATTATAACAAATGCATCACACTAATTCAAGATGCTAGTAATAGGTAAAATTATGTGTGTGTAGTGGGTATATGGTAATGCTCTTTATTCTGTGACCAATTTTTCTGTAAATCTATAACTGTTCTAAAAAAGTCTATTAATTAAAATAAATACACTGCCTCAAATATATGTTTTATTTATATATCAATTTAGTTCATTTGTTTGAAGAATATTTTGCAATGGTAAAAACAACCATTAAGGTACTATCTTACATTTAATAAATGTTGATCAATTCATTAAAGTGAAAGTTTAATTATTTGAGTAATTACATGTGGTATCTTTTTTTTTTTTTTTTTGAGACACTTGCTTTGAGTCTTTCTTTGTCGCCCAGGCTGGGGTGCAGTGGCGCAATCCCGGCACACTGCAACCTCTGCCTCCTGGGTTCAAGCGATTCTCCTGCCTCAGCCTCCCGAGTAGCTGGGATTACAGGCACGTGCCACCACACCCAGCTAATTTTTGTATTTTCAGTAGAGACAGGGTTTCACCGTGTTGGCCAGGCTGGTCTTGAACTCCTGATCTCATGATCCACCCACCTCAGCCTCCCAAAGTGCTGGGATTACAGGCTTGAGCCACTGCGCCCAGCCTAAATGTGGTATCTTAAACATACACCTTTGATATTCTGCCTCCCCACCATCCCCCTCCCCCACCAGTTCTTTATTAAAGCAACTCAACAAACATAGAAGGAGAAATTCTATCTGCCCTCCCCCACTAGTTCTTTATTAAAGCAACTCAACAAACATAGAAGGAGAAATTATATCTGCCACTGGAAACTAAAAGGTATTCTTATACTTCTGAGATTGTGGAAGGCAAAATTCTTTTTTTTTTTTTAATTTAACTTTTAAGTCCAGGGGTACATGAGCAGGTTTGTTATATAGATAAACCTTGTGTCATAGGGGTTTGTTTTACAGATTATTTCATCACCCAGGTAGTATCCATTAGTTATTTTTCCTGATCCTCTACCTCCTCCCACTCTCCACCCTCTGATAGGCTCCAGTGTGTATTGTCACCCTCTCTGTGTCCATGTGTTCTCATTTAGTTCCTACTTATAAGTGACAACATGCAGTATTTGGTTTTCTGGTCCTGCATTAGTTTGCTAAGGATGATGGCCTCCAGCTCCATCCATGTTCCTGCAAAGGATATTATCTCATTCTTTTTTATGGCTGCATAATATTCCATGATGTATACATACTACATTTTCTTTATCCAGTCTACCACTGATGTGCATTTAGGTTGATTCCATGTCTTTGCTGTTGTGAATAGGCCTGTGGTGAACATACGCATGCATGTGTCTTTATGATGGGATGGTTTATAATCCTTTGGGAATACACCCAGTAATGGGATTGCTGGGTTGAATGGTATTTCTGTTTTTAGGTCTTTGAGGAATCACCACACTGTCTTCCACAATGGTTGAACTAATTTACACTCTCATCAACAGTGTGTAAGTGTGGAAGGCAAAATTCGAAGCGGGTCCCAACTCCCAACCCCAGATGTACATGGTTTATTTGTGGAAGAAATGCGGGAGTGTGGAGGGAATCTGTGACTATGATGGGATAATTGCTCCATTAATTAGACTGCATCATATGGCACATGGTGGTGGCATAATCACTCCCTTGATTGCATCACATTTTATGAGACTCCCATGGAGCAGATTGGAAGAAACTTAGAAGTCAGAGATTTGCTTCTGCTGACCTGGAAAAGAGCAAATGAACTGCCTTTGAAGGCCATGTGGCAAGAGACTGCAAGTGGCCTTTAAGAATTGAGGGTAGTTCCTAGCAAGAACACAGGGATCTCGGTCACACAGCCGCAAGGAAGTGAATTCTGCCAGACACCCAAATGAGCTTGGAAGAGGACCTGGAGCTCCATATGAGAACTGCAGCTATGGCCAACGCTGATTGTAGCCTTGCAGGGGATCCAGCTGTACCTGGACTCCTGGCCCGTGGGAACCATGAGATAACAAATGCATGCTGATTTAAGCCATTAAGTTTGTGGTACTTTGTTCCACAGCAAGAGGAAATGAATACAGAGGGTGTAGAGCGGAAATCACATTACAGAAAAGACCATGTGCTCTTGCTCACCTTTGCTGGGGAAGCCCGTGGACTCCATGGTCAGAAGCCTTGTTTGAGGGGGTCCTCTCACTGCCTCAAATCTCCTCAGGCAGTCAGAGGAGCAGATTCAGTGAGACTTGTCACTGACCCACTGCTGCCTGCCTCGATGGAGAGGAATTAGCACAACCGGAAGAGGAGCCCTGTTCACCTGCTGTGTGCCCTCACCCCCAGCCCCGCTGAGAAAAAGCTCAAGCCCTCCTGTTTATCAACTCTCAGACCATTTCCTTTGCGGAAATCCCAGAGCCAGAGCTCTGCAAGAACTTAAGAAACTTGTTTCAGCTAATAATACTAAATAAGCTAGACAATAATAACAAACCACTAGCTACAAGGGTAGAACTGTCTGGTGAAAACGAGGGCACCAGATTGACCACTCAGAACAAATGAACCTTTCTGAAACAGGAACCAGGAGAGAGTTTAGAAGAAATATTCTAATTCACATTCACAATGATTGGAGAGATCACTTTAAAAAATGTCTTTCATGAAAAAGAAATACTCTGAAATAATTCTTTGAAAAGAAAACCATAATTGTCAAAATATAAATCTAAATAACAACAGTGAATAATATAATAGACAATTCCAAACACTGAATGATATTGACAGAATGTGCACATAAGAGAGAGGTCATGAGAAAGGATAAGTATCTTGGAGAACAGATTTGGAAGTCCAATCTAAAAATAACGGGAGTTGTAAATGCAAGAAAAAAATGCAATGAAGAACAAACAATCAGTGAAATAGTAGAAAATACTTCCTCAGAGCTGAAAAAAGGGCTGTGTCTGTAGATTGAAAAAGTTCACCAATTTGTGATGGCCTTATTTTTCAAAAGCCCATTTCTAATGTCAAGAACTGTGAAGGCTCTGAGAGTTAACCATAGTGGCAAGTTAACAAAGCAAAGGAGTCTAACTCACCATCCTAGATATTCAGGGATGCAGAATGTAAATGTATAGCAACCATGTGCACTTTTTGGATAATTATACCTGTGAAAATACTCTAGTTAAATAAAAACAGAGTAAAATGACAAAAAAGAAAAAACCCACAATATACAAGTAGTAAAAATTTACAAGTAGTAAAAATTCAATGAAACATAGATTAAATCTAAATAAATTTTCATAAGTGAAATGTGATGCAGTTAAAAATAATCTTGAAAAAGAAGAGGTATATTATAAGAAAATAATTTTTTGAGCATCTGAAAAATTAGGCAGATTATTCACTAAAACCTTGAGGCAGGAGAGAGGGAGGGAGGAAAAAGTAAAAGCTTGCAGAAGGTCCCAATCACATTTCTTTGTTAAAATATAATAATAGGCTGGGCATGGTGGCTCACGTCTGTAATCCCAGCACTTTGGGAGGCCGAGGTGGGCAGATCACGAGGTCAGGAGTTCAAGACCAGCCTGACCAACATGGTGAAACCCGGTCTCAAAAATACAAAAATTAGCTGGACGTGATGGTGCATGCCTGTAATCCCAGCTACTCAGGAGGCTGAGGCAACCGAATTGCTTGAACCCAGGAGGTGGAGGTTGCAGTGAGCCGAGATCACACCGCTGAACTCTAGTCTGGGTGACAGAGCGAGACTCTGTCTCAAAAAAAAAAAAAAAAAAATATATATATATATATATAAAATAATCTACTGGTAGAATGAATATATAGAGCTGTCTAGTCCATGAAAAAAAAACAAAAGAAGAAGATATGAAAACTGGTTTAATGAAAAATAAATCAAGAGGGGAGAAATGAAATAAACAATAGTAGAAGGCCAGAAATAGTGGCTCATGCCTGTAATCCCAGTACTTTGGGAGGAAGGAAGATTGCTTGAGCCAGGAGTTTGAGGCCAGCCTGGGCAATATAGTGAGACCCTGTCTCTACAAAAAATAAAAATAAATTAGCTGGGCATAATGGTGCACGCCTGTAGTGCCAGCAACTTGGAAGGCTGAGGTTGGAGAATTGCTTGAGCCAGGGAGGCTGAGGCTGCAGTACAGCCTGGGTGTCAGAGCAAGACTGTCTCAAAAAGAACAAAAAAACACCAAAAAACAATGGTAGGAGAGGAGAGATTTCTGTCGTGTTTCCTCATGCGAGCCTGCCTTTAACCAGGGCCTTCCCTACAGGGAAGCAGCTTACGGGTGTTAAAAGGGAAGAACTCATGGTTGACTCCATCTCACTCATCTTTTCTTTTCCTGCATTTGGTGGGCAAATGAACTCAGGGCTTGTCTCAAGCTGTTTGTACTGCTATAGCAAAATACCACACACTGGGGCATTTGTGAAGAACAGAAATTTATTTTCTCACAGTTCCAGGGGCTGGGAAATTCAAGATCGAGTTGCCGGCAAGTTTGTTGTCTGATGAAGGCTGCTCTCTGCCTCCAGGATGGAGCCTTGTTGCCACATCCTCCAGAGGGGAAGAATGCTGTGTCCTCACATGGTAGAAGGTGGGAGAGCAAGAGAGCTGAACGCTGCCTTAAGTCTCCTTTATAAGGGCCTTTATCCCATTCATGAGGGAGGAGCCCTCATAACCCAATCACCTCTAATGGCCCTACTCCCACTTTTTAAAAAATAAACTTGTTTTTAATTTTTTATTTTTTTTGAGATGGAGTTTCACTCTTGTTGCCCAGGCTGAAGTGCAATGACATAATCTCAGCTTACTGTAACCTCCGCCTCCTGGGTTTAAGCAATTCTCCTGCCTTAGCCTCTTGAGTAGCTGGTATTACAGGCATGTGCCACCATGCCCGGCTAATTTTTGTATTTTTAGTACATACGGGGTTTCTCCACGTCAGTCAGGCTGATCTTGCACTCCTCACCTCAGGTGATCCACCCTCCTTGCCCTCCCAAAGTGCTGGGATTACAGGCATGAGCCACTGCGCCTGGCCAAAAAATCAGCTTTTATTCTAGGTTCAGGAGGTACATGTGCAGGTTTGTTACCTGGGCATGCTGCATGATGCTGAGGTTTGGGGTATGAAAGATCCTGTCACCCAGGTACTGAGCATAGCATCCAATAGTTAAGTTAGCCAATCCTTACCCCCTGTCTTTGCCTACCACTTCTAATAGTCTCTAGTTTCTATTGTAGCCATTTTTATGTCCATGAGTATCCAATTTTTAGCTCCCACTTATAAGTGAGAATATGTGGCATTTGGTTTTTCTATTCTTGCATTGATTTGCTTTTTTTCTGGATATATACCGAGTAATGGGATTGCTAAGTTGAATATTAGTTCTATGTTTTTTGAGAAATCTTCAAACTGCTTTCCATAGTGCCTGAACTCATTTACATTCCCACCAACAGTGTAAAGGAGTCCTGTTTCTCCACAGCCTTACCCATATCTGTTGTGGGGTTTTTTTGACTTTTTCATAATAGCCATTCTGACTGATGTGAGATGATATCTCATTGTGGTTTTGATTTGCATTTATCTGATGATTAGTGATGTGGAGCATTTTGTTGCATGTATGTTGGCTGCTTGTATGTCTTCTTTTGTAAATTGTTCATGTCTTTTGCCCATTTTTAAATGCAGTTATTTGTTTTTTGTTTGTTAAGTTGTTTAAGTTCCTTATAGATTCTGGATATTAGACCTTTGTTGGATGTGTAGTTTGCAAATATTTTCTCTCATTTGGGAGAAATCTGTTAATAATTTCTTTTGCTGTGTAGAAGCTTATTAGTTTAATTAAGTCCCACTTGTCAATTTTTGTTTTTGTTGCATTTGCTTTTCAGGATTTAGTCATAAATTCTTTCCCAAGGCTGATGTCCAGAATGGTGTTTCCTAGGTTTTCTTCTACATTTCTTACAGTTTGAGGTCACAAACATTTAAGTCTTTAATCCATCTTGAGTTAATTTTTGTACATGGTGAAAGGTAGGAGTCCAGTTTTTTTATTCTGCATATAGCTAGCCAGTTATCCCAGCACCATTTATTGAATAGGGAGTTCTTTCCCCATTGCTTATTTTTGTCAACTTTGTCAAAGCTCAGATGGCTGTAGATGTGTGGCTTTATTTCTGAGTTCTTTATTCAGTTCCATTAGTGTATATGTCTGTTTTTGTACCAATACCATGCTGTTTTGGTTATTGCAGCCTTACAGTATAGTTTGAAGTACAGTAATGAATGTCTCTGGCTTTGTTCTTTTTGCTTAGAACTGCTTTGGCTATTCATGCTCTTTTTGGTTGCGTATGCATTTTAGAATAGTTTTTCCTAATTCTGTGAAAAATGATGTTGGTAGTTTGAAAGGAATAGCATTGAATCTGTAGACTGCTTTGAGCAGTATGGCCATTTTAATAATGGCCATACATATTGATTCTTCCAATCTATGAGCATGAAATGTTTTCCCATTTGTTTTGTCATCTATGATTTCTTTTAGCACTGTATTGTAGTTCTCTTTGTAGATATCTTTCACCCCATTGAGTAAGTGTATTCCTAGATATCTTATTTTTTTGGTGGCTATTGTAAATGGGATTGTGTTCTTGATTTGGCTTTTGGCTTGAACTTTATTGCTATATGGAAATGATACTGATTTTCATATATTGACTTTGTATCCTGAAAATTTATTGAAGTTGTTTATCAGTTCCAGGAGCCTTTTTGTGGAGTCTTTAGGGTTTTTTAGTTATAGAATCATATTGTCAGCAAAGAGAGACAGTTGACTTCTTTTCCTATTTGGATGTCTTTTTCCTTCTCTTTCCTGATTGATCTGCTAGTACTTCCAGCACCATATTGAAGTACTGGAAGTAGTGAGAGTGGGCATCCTTGCCTTGTTCCACTTCTCAAGAGGAATACTTCCAGTTTTTGTCCATTCAGTATGATGTTGGCTGTGGGTTGTCATAGATAGCACTTATTATTTTTAGGTATGTTCCTTCTTTCTTGAGGGTTTTTTGTCATGAAAGGATGTGGATTTTATTGAAAGCTTTTTCCACATGTAATGAAGTGATCATATGGTATTTTTTAGTTCTATTTATGTAGTAAATCACGTTTATTGATTGTGTATATTGAACCAACCTTTTATACCAGGAATGAAGCCTATTTGATCACGGTGAATTAACTTTTTGATGTGCTGCTGGATTTGGTTTGCTAGTATTTTGTTGAGGATTTTTGCATCTATGTTCAGCAGGGAGATTGGCCTATAGTTTTGCATCTATGTTCAGCAGGGAGATTGGCCTATAGTTTTCTTTTTTTGTTGTCTCTTTGCCACATTTTGGTATCAGAGTGTTGCTATACTTCATACAATGAGTTTGGGAAGAGTCCTACCTGTTCGACTTTTTGGAATAGTTTCCATATTATTAGTACTAGCTATTTTTGTACATCTGATAGAATTTGGCTGTGAATCTGTCTGGTCCAGTGCTTTCTTTGATTGGTAGATTTTTTATTATTGCTTCAATTTTGGAACTCGATATTGGTCTGTTCAGGGTTTCAATTTCTTCCTGATTGAATCTTGGGAAGTTTTGTGTTTCCAGGTATTTATTAATTTCCTCTAGATTTTCTAGCTTTTGTGCATAGAGATGTTCATAACAGTCTCTGAGGATCTTTTGTATTTCTGTGAGATCAGTTGTAATTCACCTTTGTCATTTCTGATTGTGCTTATTTGGATCTTTCACATGCTCATCCATAAAGCAGGTCTCAATAAATTCAAAAAAATTAAAATCAGACTAACCATATTATCAGACCACAGTCAAATAAAAATAGAAATACCAAGAAGATCTCTTAAAATTGCACAATTACATGAAAATTAAACAACCTGCTCCTGAATGACTTTTGAGTAAGCAATAAAATTAAAGCAGAAATTTTATTTTTTTAATTTTTTTAATTTTTATTATACTTTAGTTTAGTAATTGCACAATGTGCAGTTGTTACATATGATCATTGCATGTTGACTTCTGCAATTAACTGTATTAGCATTATATATTCTAATGCTGTCCCCCCCCCCCCCCAAAGCAAAATTTAAATGCTCTGAAATAAATGAAAACAGAGACACAATATACCAAAATCTCTGGGATGCAGCAAAAGTAGTGTTAAAAGGACAGTTTATAGTGCTAATGCCTACCTCAAAAAGTTAGAAGCATCTCAAACTGATGATCTAACACCATCCCTGGAGGAACTAGAAAAACTAACCCCAGTGCTAGCAGGAGAAAAGAAAGAACTGAAATCAGAGCAGAGCTGAACAAAATTGAGACCCCAAAACTATACAAAGAATCAATGACATTTAAAATCAGTTCTTTGAAAAGATGAACATGATCAATAGACCAGTAGCTATATTAACAAAGAAAAAAAAGACCCCAACTCTTTAATACCACCACAACGACCATTAAATTTCAACACCTGAATTTTGGAGAAAACACATTCAAACCACTCTGTCTCTGCATTTTTTACTGAACATGCTCATCATCGCATAGTGACCAGTTGGAAAGTGAGTGAGAATCCCAAGATTTAGATTTGGGCATGAGCCCAAAGGTGTCTCTTATACCTCATGTCTAAACCATAGTCTTGATACGAGCTTTTACAGAGCTCTGTATTTAGTGCTTGCATAGCTAATCATGGAGTGGACATTGTTTTTCATTTGCTGGCTGTGGAAAGCCCATGGGAAAGAGAATGATGAGCTGGATCACATGATACATCTGGGGAGGGGGTCTCTGACCATATTAGCGTGATGACTAAACTGTTAAAATGTGAACACGTCTTAATAAGTACAGCTTCAGCAGCACAAACAATGACAACAGTGACAACAAAGAGAAATGGACACTTATACAATGTGGTGTAGACTTTGACCCAGAAATTCCTCTTACATAACTTACCTTTGGGAAAATACTTGCTCATGTGTTTCATGAGTTTGCAAAATCCCAATGATGTTTACTGCAGTGTTTTCTTTAATAGAGAAACACCACTGGGAGGAATCTTTCATCAAGAGATGACAGCTTAAATAAATTGTGGGATATTCAGTCAATGACTTCAGCCCATGGAAAAAATGAGATCGATCTCTATATAGTAATCATAAAATTCATTAGGTAAGGAAAGTACATTGCAGAACATTATCTATATTGCGATCATGTGTGTGTGTTTATCCTAAGAAAGAGGTCTGGCAGAGGCTGGGCATGGTGGCTCAGGCTTGTAATCCAGCACTCTGGGGGCTGAGCAGGAAGATCTCTTGAGGCCAGGAGTTTGAGACCAGACTGCTCAACATAGTAAGACCTGCTGTCTCTACAAAAAAATAAAAATAAAAATAATAATGAATAAGTAAAAATTAAAAAAAGAAAGAGATCTGGCAGTATATTATCTCTGGTCTCTGGAGACTGTGGGACTATAAGGGGTATTCACACTTTTTTGTATTCCTGTATTGTTTGAATTTTCTACAATGAGAATGTTAAAAAAAAATTAAAGATAGTCTAATTAATGATAAAGTAGAGTGTATTAGTCTGTTCTCATGCTGCTAATAAAAACATACCCAAGACTGGTTAATCTATAAAGGAAAGAGGTTTAATGGACTCACAGTTCCACATGCATGGGGAGGCCTCACAATCATGGTGGAAGGCAAGGAGAGGCAAAGCCACATCTTACATGGTGGCAGGCAAAGAGAAAATGAAAACCAAGCGAAAAGGGCTTCCCCTTATAAAACCATCAAATCTCGTGAGACTTATTCACTACCATGAGAACAGTATGGGGAAAACAGCCCCCATGATTCAATTATCTCCCACAGGGTCCCTCCCACAACATGTGGGAATTATGGGAGCTACAATTCAAGATGAGATTTGGGTGGGGACACAGCCAAACCATATCATACAGCAAGTCCTCGAATAATGTCTCTTTTCCTTTCATTCAACATCATTTCCTTATAATGTTGATGAGAAGAAAAAATTGATTCCCAGCCAGGGCCACTGTCTGTGTGATGTGTGTGTTCTCCCCATGTCTGTGTGGGTTCTTTCCAGGTACTCCGGTTTCCTCCCACATCCCACAGATATGCACATTAAGTGAATTGTGTCTAAAATTGTCCAGGTAAGGGTGAGTGGGGGTGTATGTGAGTGCGCCCCATGATGGGATGGCATCCTGTTGTGAGTGGGCTCCCACCTTGGACCCTGAGTTTCTGGGAGAGGTTCTGGCCACCAGTGACCCTGAACTGGACTAAGCAGGCAAATCATGTTACTTGTTTCGATTCATCTTTCTTAAATGTTAGGTAGACCTTACATGTATTTCAATGTTTAATATTAGAAGTGCTTTGGGTCTCTATTTGAAAGTTGGGTTATGTTTTTGTGATCAGAAATATGCCAGAGGATCTTAACTCTTGTTTATATCAAGTAGTCTATGATCAAATTGATTTCATTATATATCCTTTCACCTAAAGTTGAAATTTTCAAGAACCTATTGACAACATTAAGTGCGAAACCACTGTACCAGATTTTTTTTTTTTGTACACAAAGAAAAGCCTATAGTGTAATTACTTGGTTTCTTCCATCATTCTGTGTCATTAGCAATGTCACAGAGGCATTTTCCTAGTTGGTTTCTGTAGGATAGATACTCCTTTTTTTTCTTTTTTTGTTATGGAATCTAAGAATAAGTTCATGGGCTCCCTCTGGTTATTTTGTAATGTTTAGATTCCTCATATTATATACTTATTATCATCTGATAACAATATATTATATATAATTGGATACTGATCATCAGAGCATAATAGGCTGTGACAGAAAAGTCTAAAAAATGAGAAGATATATATTTCTTCCAAGTGATTCAAAAAGCTTTATGGGGATAATCACAGAAAATATTAATAGAGTACTAAAAACAAAGTAGAGACAGATGGTATGATTATTTTATGAGTGAGAAAGTGAGGTTTTGGGAGCTATGTGCAATCCAGCAAAATGGAAGTCAAGAATATGTGTAAAAACTTTCCATTGTTTTCCAAACATTCATCCAAGTCCTTTCCCTCTTCCTGAAACATATCTGGTCAAAATTCTTGGTAGTTCTATTTTTTTTTCTTTTGCCAGTAACTATGATGTCACAAGCATCAAAACAATTACTATATGCTTATTAATCATTTCAACTTGTCAGCAAGGTTGTCTTATGTCTGTGGCCTATATCTGCATTAAATTTTTTTAACATTTATTTATTTATTTATTTATTTAGAGATGGAGTTTCACTCTCGCCACCGAGGCTGGAGTGCAATGGCATGATCTCAGCTCACTGCAACCTCTGCCTCCCGGGTTCAAGCGATTCTCCCACCTCAGCCCCCGAAGTAGCTGGGATTACAGGCGCCCCCCACCAGGCCCAGCTAATTTTCGTATTTTTAGTAGAGACGGGGTTTCACCATGTTGGCCAGGCTGGTCTTGAACTCCTGACCTCAGGTGATCCGCCTGCCTCAGCCTCCCAAACTGCTGGGATTACAGGTGAGAGCCACTGTGCCGGCTACTTTTATTTTTTTAGAGATGGGGGTCTCACTCTGTCGCTCAGGCTGGAGTGCAGTGGCTAGATCATAGCTCACCACAGCCTTGAACTCCTGGGCTCGAGGGATCTTCCTGCTTCAGCCTCCTGAGTAGCTTGGATTACAGGGGCATGCCACCAAGCCCGGCTAATTTTTAAAAATTTTTACGTTTTGTAGACGGGGCTCACTTTTTTGCCCAGGCTGGTCTCAAAACTACTGTTTCACGTGATGCATTATTTTTTAACCTACAGCAGTGCTTCAAAGTCACAGAGATTTTTGTCTTAGATCATTAGCTAAACTGCTTCTATTTAGAATTTTTTGTTGTTGTTTTCTTAAAAAAAAAAAAACAAATCTAGAAATAAAGGTAGGAACATTTATCGTTATTTTTCCCCCAAGGTTGAGAACAGTCTCTTTCATCTGTTTTCCAGAATTTTAATAACTGCTTCACAGCCTCTCCTGTGGGTTAGATGTCCTGAGTGTGCTGATGTTTGCAACACTTCCCTTTTCTGCTGTTTGAATCATCTGTAACTTCACAGGGTTAGTAATAAAGTCGGCTGAAGGGCAGATTTCATCCTGACCCTGGCAACAGTCACTCTTACCTAATGCAACTGACTCAGGCTTCTCCTGGGCTCTTTTTTTCACCCCACTAGGCAGATTTCTCTCTATATATGGTAATAATGCTCCCAAGCAGAGGCCGCTGGCTTCCCCAGGAAAACTGGAAAGTGAAATCACATACCAGAAACTTTGTGGTACTGTGGCCACGGTCGTTTTTCTGCTACTAAGGGTGAAAGTCGATTATTAAAGCAATTGCATCTTCCGAGAGCGATTTTTCCGCATCCCTCCGGGCTTAGGGGCTGCAGGGACCCAGCCCGCACACTCCACACGCCCTGCGGATGACTCACTGCGTTTGCATGGCCGCAGGCGGGCTCGGTGGTAGTGACGCGGCCCCGGCAGCCCGGGAACGCAGGCGGGCTGCACCCTCTGGAAGCCAGCTCGGGTCTCCGCGCTGTCCTTCCCAGCATCAGAAATGCTGCTCCTATTTGCATAGTGCTTGACCTTAATTGGAGTCCTGTTACCGCCCGCGATTCTCATCAAAACTTAGTGAAGTGTGGGTCAGTGATCTAGGCCCTTTACTCATCGGGGAAACTGAGGCTCAGATGAACGTCTTGCCCAAAGTCACACCTAAATCGCACAGCTTAGATGTAAATACAGAATTGCAGGGGAGGCACTTTGCTTGTGTCGCTCCATGCTGCGTTTCACGTTTTCTTTACAAGGGCCAAACACCATCTGCTTTCATATAATAAACTTCCATTCCACTTTAAATATATAGAAAGCAGCAGAGAGGAAGTTCAAGGGAGGGAATGAGCAAGCATGTATGGGAGTCCTGTTTGTGGAAACATCACTCCAAATCAGTTAGCTTTTTTTCTAGTGAAGTTGATCAAAAGAAAGCCCAAGTTATTCAGAATGCTGAGATTTAAGGAAATGTGTAAAAATATTTATTTCTATCTTTTTAATGTGATCTCATTAGTTTTAAATATCTGGTCTTCCTTGCTTTTTTGGGAGAGGAAAACAACGTATCTTGGAAACAGTTACCTAAAAATAGTAGAAGCTTTACCAAGGGAGCTAGGCGTGGTGGTTCATGGCTGTAATCCCAGCACTTTGGGAGGCAGAGGCGGGCACATCACTTGAGGCCAAGAGTTCGAGACCAGCCTGGCTAACTTGGTGAAACCTCATCTCTACTAAAAATAGAAAAATAGGCTGGGCATGGTGGTGTGCACTTGTAATCCCAGCTACTCAGGAGGCTAAGGTTGCAGTGAGCTGAGATGGCGCCGCTGCACTCCAGCCGGGGCCACAGGGCGAGACTCTGTCTCAACAAACAAACAAAAAGAAACTTTACCAAGAGTGTTGTAAATAGAGGTTTTTCTTCAAATTTCATTTTCAAACGCAGCAATATTTATTTTGCTCTCTGGATATTGTTAGCAAGTGTGTAGGAGAAAACTGAATGTTGTTAGAATATTTAAAAATATGCAGCAGTCTCACAAGCTTCAGTAAGTTTTAAGTTCCTTTGGGTGGGTGGGATAGTTATGACATCAATTCAAGAATACTCACTGTAGAGTATGTTAGACAAAATACACACTCAATGGATGTTGATTAAAACCATTCTTACTCCACTGTTCAAAGCAATTCAATTGTTGTTGTTGTTGTTTTTGTTTGTTTTTGAGATAGAGTCTTGCTCTGTCACCCAGGCTGGAGTGCAGTGGCGCAGTCTCGGTTCAATGCAAACTCAGCCTCCTGGATTCAAGAAATTCTCCTGCCTCAGCCTCCCAAGTAGCTGGAATTACAGGCACACACCACCATACCCAGCTAATTTTTGTGTTTTTAGTAGAGAGAGGATTTCACCATGTTGGCCAGGGTGGTCTTGAACTCCTGATCTCAGGTAATCCTCTTGCCTTGGCCTCCCAAAGTGCTGAGATTACAGGCGTGAGCACCGTGCACAGCTGAAATTCAATATTAGAGTCAGGTTTGAAGCCCACTGTCAGCTTCATTGTACTGTTGATTTAAGAATAGTTCTATCCAGAAGAAGAAGAATAAACTAGATGTCTCCATAAAGTAACTTTTAGTCATGTTTCTCAGCCCTGTCTGGATTGCCAAGGCATTTCTAAAAGGGGCCAGGTGCAGTGGCTCTTGCCTGTAATCCTAGCACTTTGGAAGGCCAAGGCAGGAGGATCACTTGAGGCCGGGAGTTGGAGACCATCCTGGGCAACATAGCGAGACCCCATCTCTAAAATAAAGTAAAAATAGGGCCAGGCACGGTGGCTCACGCCTGTAATCCCAGCACTTTGGGATGTCGAGGTGGGCGGATCACCTGAGATGAGGAGCTTAAGACCAGCCTGGCCAACATGATGAAACCCCATCTCTACTAAAAATACAAAAAATTAGCTGGCTGGGCATGTGATGGGCCCCTGTAATCCCAGCTACTTAGGAGGCTGAGGCAGGAGAATCACTTGAACTCAGGAGGCCGAGGTTGCAGTGAGCAGAGATTGCGCCATTGCACTCCAGACTGGGTAACAAGAGAGAAACTCAGTCTCGAAAAATAAAATAAAATAAAATAAAATAAAATAAGCCAAGTGTGGTGTTGTGCGCCTGCAGTCCCAGCTACTGGGGTGTCTGGGCTGGGAGGATCGCTTGAGCCTGAGATGTTGAGGCTGCAGTGAGCCATGAGCCATGATCGTGCCACTGTACTCCAGCCTGGGCAAAAGAATGAGAATCTGTCTCAAAAAATAATTTTAGAAAAGGGTGGCAAAGGCTGTATGGCCTTTGGAAACAGTCTCATTGCTATTTACCTTGATCATATCTTCCACCTGCACAATTCCCACTGCCCTTCCCACCCGCACTCCCCTTAACCCTAAATGCAAAAAATTAATGAATTAATTAATTAAAAATTAATACATTGTAATCAATATAGCCTCACTTTATAACACTATCATTACCACCTTCATTATCTGTTCCCGCCACTATTTTTCACCTGGACAAAACACAAAGACGTCAATCAAGCAAACAACTCCAAAAAAAACAGACAAAAAGCAAAAGTACCTGTACCCCAATTCATTAGTCCGAAAACCCTTCCGGCATTTTTCAGTGGACTACAGAGCGATATTAGGCATACAAATTTGTGTTTCCTTTTCTAAGTTCAGAAGACAAATAGAAATGTATGAGCCACGGTGCTTAGTTTTTCCATATTGTGGCTCTTATTTTCCGAGCGGGATGCAGAGAAAGTAGTTCTTGTCTGCCACCTAGTGGACAAAATTGGATTTGCGCCTTGCCACTACGCTCTGGTAGCTAAACTTCAGAAAAATACTGCACTGATTCAAATAAAGATTGATGGATTCTACGAGATGATTCTACTTTCCGAGCCTCAGAGCTCCACAGGTTGAAAAAAAAACAAGATGATATAATGCTGAAAATTCGTTGCAAAACAGAACAGGAGTTGATGCAAAATCAAGATGGGAAGAAAACCACACGGAACCACGTAATAAATAGCTGTGCTTGGTGAGGGAATATTATTGTCATTCATATGAGTCAATTGCAATCAGAATACTCTGGGGAACAATGGCTTTAAATGGCCCCATCCTCCAATAAAGCAAAGGAAACAAGAACGTATGCTGACTTTCAAATGAGCAGAAGTTCTTGTAATCCCCCTGCTAAAAAATTTGAATAAATTTAACCCAACTCTTTCCCTTATATCTAGTAAGTCATCTAGTCTTACCAGTTTTTTTCTTACTGCTACTAAGAGTGAGCAATAGATGCTTTTCCATATCAGTTTCCATCTTAGCTCTGATCAGACTACACACACTGTCGTTAGATTCATCTTCCTTAAACTTCTGTCACTATTTTTTGAAAATACCCTAGAACTCAATTTCCCTTTCTTTCCAAATACCTCCTCCATCGGATTTCACTGTTACTTTAATCCAGTGTCATCCTATCCTTACATTTTCATTTCCCTGGCCCATTGAAGGAGTGTTGCTCATTGCAGCCTTTGAGTCTTCAGATGAGTTCCTGTCCTTCCCTCCCTTTCCCAGACAAAGCCTTTTCATCCTGTAGGATCCGGCCCAGCTGTTGCCCTTCCATGTCACTCTCCCTTGTCTGTGTAATCCTATGGGGGTTATAGGTTATATTCTATAACTGTGTGCTTGTGCAAATACTTGTCAAATGGTTTACTATTGATACACAGGCTTTAGTCTCATCTTATCCAAAATCTATTGGGAAATATTCCAGGCCAGATACCATTTCTTATCCCTTTGCAAGCCCTCATCGGGGTCTACATGTTTGGGAGCACTGTGAACTCAGTAAGATACTTGTCGACTGGTTTTATCAGCTCATAATTCTGCAAGGAAGATGGAGCTGGTATTGTAATTCCTGTTTTACAAATGAGGATGCTTAAGTCCAGAGCATTTTCAAGACTTGTTCTTGGGAATGGCAGTGTCAGGACAGGAGCTCTGGGTATTCTCTCCTTGTCTAGTCCCCTTCCCAGTGCACCCCACGGTCATCATACTGATAGAGTGATGCACTAAGCCTGTATTTATTTTCAGATCGATTTCTAGATAACGAGCACAAGTTTACATGGTGAGGAGCAGCTAGACAACAGATGATAATCAGGGTGTGTGCTTATGCAGCCTGTGTGGCAATTTCAGTTCTTTCTGGGTGGTGATGCCACACTTTCAGCCCACACCCATTTGTCCTTTTTGAAAACCACAAATGAGTGCTTGGGCATACATGACATTCTCCAGCACAGCCCTCTGTACTCATCCAAATACATGAACTGGCTTGTTTACTCCTTTAAACCACAGTGTCTCCAACTGCTTCCCACCCTCCTAGCCTGCTGAAAGGTCTCCTGTGGTTTTGGAGCTCACAGGCCCATGAGGAATAATTAAAAACCACTGCTGTGCGAAAGGATGTTTTAACAAGCGTTGTCAGTGAATGACCGGAGTTGGGGAGAATTTCTAGGTAGTTCCTCCTCTGGCCACAGGATGGATTCATTTTCCATCTGGAATTGCACCATGAAGCCTCCTTGGATGCTTTTGTTCTTCCATGCCTGGCTTGGACCCTGAGGCTTGGGTGTGCTGGACAGGAGCACAGGGAAGTAAAATGAAAATATCGTGTCTACACTCAGGGAGTTCAGAGGGATGGCCTTGATGAAATCAGTCCATTAAATACCTAGAAAAAAGATGTTAACAAGATTGTTATGCAATGCTACTGATTTAGAATGACCGTGTTTATTAATCAAACAAAAGCAGTAGAGAGAGGCATAAATTGATTGTTTAAGGAAAATCTAAATGCATAGTTGTAACAAGTGACTTTTTTTTTTCTTTCTGCTTTGAGACAGGGTCTTCCTCTGTCACCCAGGCTAGAGTACAGTGTCTCTATCACAGTTCACTGTAGCCTTTATCTCCTTGGCTCAGGTGATCCTCCTGCCTCAGCCTCCTGAGTAGCTGGGACTACAGGTGTGCACCACGACACCTGGTTGATTTTGTACTTTTTGTAGAGGTGGGAGTCTCACTTTGTTGCCCAGGCTTGTCTCAAACTCTTGGGCTCAAGCCAGCCTCCTGACTCGATCTCCCAAAGTGCTGGGATTATAGGTGTGAGCCACCATGCCCAGCCACAAATGACTTTTATAATTGCAACTAAAAGTGTCATGAAATGCAATATTAGTACTTCTATTTTATGATAATACTATTGACATATAAAGAAGATTGGTTTTCAAATTTACAAGAAAAAAAACCCCATTAAAAAGTGGGCAAAAGACATGAACAGACACTCCTCAAAAGAAGACATACATACGGCAAAAAACATATGAGAAAAAGCTCAACATCACTGATCATTAGAGAAACGCAAATTGAAACCACAATAAGATACCACCTCATCCCAGTCAGAGTGGCTATTATTAAAAAGCAAACAAACAAACAAAAAACAGATGCTGGCAAGATTGCAAAGAAAAAGGAATGCTTTTACATTATTGGTGGGAACGTAAATTAGTTCAACCATTGTGGAAGACAGTGTGGTGATTCCTCAAAGACCTAGAGGCGGAAATACCATTTGACCCAGCAATCCCATTACTGGGTATACACCCAAAGGAACATAAATCATTCTATTATAAAGATACATGCACGTGTATGTTCACTGCAGCACTATTCACAATAGCAAAGATATGAAATCAACCTAAATGCCCATCAGTGATAGACTGGATAAAGAAAATGTGGCACATAGCCCCATGGAATATATGCAGCCATGAAAAGGAACAAGATCATGTCCTTTGCAGGGACATGGATAGAGTTGGGAGCTGCTATCCTCAGCAAACTAACGCAGGAACAGAAAAGCAAACACTGCATGTTCTTGCTTAAAAGTGGAAGCTGAATGATGAGAACACATGGACACATAGTGGGCAACAACATACACTGGGGCCTGGCACGGGGGTGCAGGGGGAAGGAGAGCATTAGGAAGAATAGCTAATGGGTGCTGAGCTTAATACCTAGGGGATGGGACGGTCTGTGCAGCAAACTACCATGGCACAGGTTTACCTATGTAACAAACCTGCACATCCCGCACGTGTACCCCTGAACTTAAAAGTTGAAGAAAAAAGAAAGAATATTGGTTTTCGACCGAGTTATAAAAAAGTTTCATGATAAAAGTGGCAAGAGATTTTAAAATGAGAATTGAAACCAACTAGGAACTTGCCATGTAATGTACCAGATACAGAGGACTCAGGAAGAGCCCAGAATTATTCCCACTGGGAACTGCCCAGATGGTGACGACAACACCAAGTACAACTGCAAACCTCGTGTTCTTCTGTTCTCCCAGCAGGCCGGTGGGAGGGAAGACCAGCTATTCAGAGCCCTCTTTTGTAGGCTTAGAAAGTCAAATGTCTCCCCAACCCCACATTCCTCATAGCTTGGTGGTTGTGGTGAGGGTGGGCGGGTCCCGGTTCTGAAGCCAAGGCCGTGTGACTTCGCTATCCACTGAATATCCATACACCAGTGTGTTAAGATACAAACTCCAGGCCGGGTGCTCATGCCTGTAATCCCAGTACTTTGGGAGGCCGAAGCAGATGGATCACGAGGTCAGGAGTTCAAGACCAGCCTGGCCAAGATGGCGAAACCCTGTCTCTACTAAAACCAGAAAAATTAGCCAGGCACAGTGGCAGGCGCCTGTATTCCCAGCTACTCGGGAGGCTGAGGCAGGAGAATCGCTTGAACCTGGGTGGCAGAGATTGTAGTGAGCCGAGATTGCACCACTGCACTCCAGCCTGGGTGACAGAGTGAGACTCCATCTCAAAAAAAAAAAAAAAAAAGATACTAACTCCACCCATGTCATAATAATATTGACCATTCAGCCCTTGGAATATGTGTGCAAAAATATTATTTTTCTAATCTTATGTAAATTCAAATGTTTTCTGAACAAGTTTCAATGGGAAACCTTGGGGAAAAAATCCACTGGGAAATGTCTTGTGGGCTGGGCGTGGTGGCTTACCCCTGTAATCCCAGCACTTTGAGAGGCCAAGGTGAGAGGATTGGTTGAGTCCTGAGTTCAAGAGCAGCCTGGGCAACACAGTGGTACCCTGTCTCTACAAAAAATTAAAAAATATTAGCTCGGTGTGGTGGTGCACACATGCAGTCCTCGCCACTTGGGAAGCTGAGATGAGAGGATCAGTTAAGTCCAGGAGTTGGAGGCTGCAATGAGCTATGATGGCGCCAGTGCACTCCAGTCCGAGTGACAGCAAGACTCTGTCTCTCTCTCTCTCTCTCTCTTTTTTTTCTTTGAGACAAAGTCTCGCTCTTGTACCCCAGGCTGGAGTTAAATGGCGCGATCTTGGCTCACAGCAACCTCCGCCTCCTGGGTTCAAGCACTTCTCCTGCCTCAGCCTCCTGAGTAGCTGGGATTACAGGCGCCTGCCACCACGCCTGGCTAATTTTTGTATTTTTAGTAGAGACAGGGTTTCACCATGTTGGCCAGGCTGGTCTCGAACTCCAGACGTCAGGTGATCTGCCCGCCTCGGCCTCCCAAAGTGTGGGGATTACAGGCATGAGCCACCATGCCCAGCTGACTCTGTCTCTCTTAAAAAAAGTCTTTTACTATAAATTTCATTGTGTATGAGTTAGTTTAATTTTAAGGAATCTTCCCATCACTTCACGCAAAGCTTAGCTAATGAGGAAGACAAAAGACTAGAATCATGCCCATGGTTTTTTAGCCTTTTATCAGCCAACGACATCTGCAAAGCCACTTGCTGTGCTAAGTAACTAGGATAAGAACCTGTATGGCCTGGAATGTCTGTCTAGTCAGTAGACCTTGGACACAGACATTACAAAACCATATAACCAGAAATGACAGGTTGAAAAACATGTTTGAGGTTGTTGCTTATCTTTGATTTTTCTCAAACCTATCAGAAACTATATTCCTTAAGTCCTGGAAGCAAACCACATCTTTTCCATTTAACATGACAAGCTTGGACTGATAGATGGTGTTGCCATCCCCATGAAACAGTGGAACATCAGGTTTCCTGCTGACAGAAAATTCTGGGTGGGTTCATAAGACCAAGTCAACTTAGTAGAAAATCCTGTGTCGACTTTTCGTGTGCAAGGCTCTAGTTTCTGATTTCTTGAGTGCCAAGGGGAAGATATTGCCATAGGAAATGAAAGCTTGATTGATTAGAACAGAGTTCTGCATTTTAAAAGATTCAATTGCTGGACTTAAAGGACTACACTGAACTCTCAAGGGGGAGACTGCTCTTCTAATTCTTTTCTCTCCCTAGGCAGTGGTGACTCTTTTTCCCATGCCTTGAAAGAGCATGTTGTGGACAGTCATACTGTGGGAATAGCTTCATGTAAAACATCCCTCGGGTCTTGGTCTAACCATGACCATCTATTAGTCATCTATTAGAAAAGGAAAGGCTTCAGAGATCCACAAACTACAGACAAAGCAAGAAATGTTTTCTCACTTCACATGACTTTGGCAGGAGTGTACTCTCAGTAGCACAGCTCCCACTTCAGTTAGAAAAGTTAAAAATTAAAGTGCATTTAGTAATAGCCTTGCAGGCTGCACTGGCAGGCTCCTGGACACACCATACCTCTGTCTAACTACAACTGTGATTTTGGTGTCTCTCTGTCTGGTTGGCACATGGCACAACAGTGGGCAGTCTCTAGCCTTCTCTTGAGGCAGGCCCTGGGCTGCTGATCTAGACTGTTTCTAGTTCAGACGGTGATCCCTGTGTCCAAGTCCCCTCTAAGTCAAGCCGTAAGTGGCTCCAAGCCAAACTGAAACCTTAACTCCCAATGGGACCCAAAAATAAATTGGATACTCAGAGATGTTCTAGGCAGGAAATTATTCTGGGTCAAACTTCTTCATTCCCAATTCATTATAAACTGCACTTGCATAACAGGCTTATATTAGTCCGTTTTCCCACTGCTATAAACAACTACCCAAGACTGGGTAATTTATAAAGAAAAGAGGTTTAATTGACACAGTTTCTCATGGCTGGGGAGGCCTCAGGGAACTTACAGTCATAGCGGAGGGGGAAGCAAGACCTTCTTCACAGGGCAACAGGAAAGAGAAAGTGAGCAAGAAAGGGAAAACTGCCTTATAAAACCATCAGATCTCGGGAGAACTCACTATCGCGAGAACAGAATGGGGGAACTCTTTCCTGTGATCCAATAACCTCCTATCAGTTTCCTCCCTCAACACGTGGGGATTATGGGGATTAAAATTCAAGATGAGATTTGGGTGGACAGAGTTAAGCCATATCAAGGGTCAATCAATTGGTAAGGTTATTTTTGCCTTTTATAAGTTATAATATTTAATTTCTGTGATTTTGACTAGATAAAACCTGCACACGTACAGAATCCATAAACCACAGAAGAGTACACAGCGAAGTGTTTCTTTCTTACCCCCATTTCCCAAGGACCCAGTTTCCCTCTTTGGGGACATCTGTTTTTACTCTTTCTTTAAGCTTCCGGGGATGATAATACATGCCTACACCCACACTACACATACACAGATAAATACATATGATTTTTCATCAAATGATTGTATACGGTACAATGTTAGTCCTAAATATTATTTTTTAAACCTAGCAATATTACCTTGAAGCCATTCTTTTTGACTGCTGTATAATATTCTGCTTCATAGATATGTCATAACTAATTCAATCAGTTTCCTATTGACGGACTTATAAATTGTTCCCAGTATTTTGATATTACAAACAATTCTGCAATCCACATCTTTGTACCTACATAATTGCACATGTATATATTTGTAATATAAATTTCTAGAAGTCGATATGGCATCTTATTATAATTAATGATTTGTTACCTGTTTTTACTGATGCATTAATTTCTTTCACTATGTAGTCAGTGTTTTCTTTTTCTTTTTTGTGATAATGTGAAAAATTAAATTTTCTCTAGTGGTCTGTTTTTATAAGAATATAGTATGCCTTATATAATGACTCTATTTCTCTGATTATCATTTGTGTATTTCTTACTATAATCAACGTTGAATTCAATGATTTCTACTTAACTCCAGCCTTCCCTCTACTACATGATTTTGTTTGATTTTTGCTATTTTTCTTAGTATTAATATTTATATATTTACATAAACTTAAATTTTTTGGTTTATCAGCATTGGTGCTTGGCTATAGGATATAAGGAAATCTCCAAACCTACATTGTTTTCCTCTTTCTATCCTCTTTCTCTCTGAAATTTTGTTATTTATGTAGTATTTCTGTTGTCAAGAATTCTTTCTTTATCTTTGGTATCCATTAGCTCTACTGGAATATGTCTCAGTGTTGATAATTTGATAAAATGCTTTTCCTAGAATAAGAGGTGCCATTTAAGATTTAGACCCAAGCCTTCTACTAATTCTGGATCTCATTAATCTATCATCTATATTTGTTATTTTTCTCTAACCCTTTCCAGCTCTCATCTACTCCCATTTCACCTCCTCACTCTTCTCACTCTTGTCCTCCACGTCTCTTGCTATGTTTTCAGCGGTGTCTAGGCCCATCGTGCTATTTCTGAAGTCACCTTCATAATTCTCCTATTATTCCATCTAATCTTTCCTTATCATTTGGCTTTAAACTCTTGTGAGTTTGTGATGAGATATTGATGCTAGTTTTTAACTGGTCTGTGGCACACTGTTTTCGTGATATTTGTTTTCCCTTCGCCTACCGCCATGATTGTAAGTTTCACTGCTTTTAAATTTGTCCATCTCCTCCACCTCCCCCAGCTTCTTTTCCTCCATTTCTTTCTGCCTTTCTTCTTGTAGGGTCTTTCTACAGATCCTGTGATACTTCCGTAGCACTCGTCTTCATTAGGATGGGCTTCCTGAACCAGCAATTACCGGTGGTGAATGTGGGGCGGGGGACAGAGCCATCTAACTTTGCTGTGAAGTTCCTCTTTGCAGAGTGGTATGTGTGAATGAGCTCTCTTTTCCTTCTCTCTGCCCAGCAGAGATTGGCAGCTGCATTGCCATTGGCCATGCACACCCCCTTGCATTTACCCTGCCTTGTGGGCAGATGGGATAATGGTGATCCATTACTCAACTCTGCCTCTTGTGTTTCTGGAGGACAGAGGAAAGGAGGCATTGATAGCTTTATTCTGCCATTTAAATACTGGAAGTCTGCCAGGCATGGTAGCTCATGCCTGTAATTCCCAGCACTTTGGCAGGCCAAGCTGGAGGATTGCTTAAGCCCATGAATTTGAGACCAGCCTGGGGAACATAGCAAGACCCCATTTCTAAAAAATTATTTTTTAATTTAAATATTGGAAGTAAATTGGTAAGTTTTTATTAAGGTTTGGTAATATGGAGAAAAGAGCAATGGTCTTGAAGCAAAATGAGCCATCCCGCCTCTTACTAGCTATGCAACTTTCAGCCTCTCTGAGCTCATACTTTGTTGTCTGAGATGGTAATGAAGCCTTTGTAGCCTGGCTCCTGGGGTTCCTGTGGGCAAGAACAGCAAAATGCATGTGAAAGTACTTTCCATGAAATTCACTGTATAAATGTGAGAAAATTTTAAAATTATTATTAATCATAACTTTAAAAAAAAGCAAAACCATCATCTCTTAAGGCCTATTTTAATGCTGGTTTCAAATTTACAGGCCTCGAAATGCAGGAGGTTCATAAAAGCATTTTGCTCACGCTGAGACTTCCATTGTTTGTCAAGGGAACATTTCAAATTTTAAAAGCACCCGCCCTTCTAAGGAGCCATCTTCATTTTTAAAGAGCCCCAAGTAAACCCTGCATGATTTTATTATCCATGTTTATCAGTGTTTCTTCCTCATAATTACAGCTTTAAAATAAGCTCTCCATTATTTGTAGAAACTCTTTAAAGGTCCAAAAATAGCTTATCTTAGAATTCACCAACAGCATCCCAGAGCCAGCCTGAGGGAAAGCTCTAAAAACCTAGGATAAACTGCCATGTTCTTGCTCTGAGGTGGGGTTCTCAAAGTGTCTTTGATTAGAATCTAAATCTGATTCAATTTCACTGACTATCTACTACCAAAAAGAAACCCCACTGGTGAAGAGTTTCTTACAGTTCCAGCACCCTGTCATATGAGAAAACTTTTTGGAAGAGCGAGAAATTTTGTGCAAAAATATAAACTGGTTGTTTTTAAGCTATGCTTCGCAATATGTTTCCTCAGTCCAGATAGTTCAAATATAGATCAAATATGTCACTGACAATTTACAACATGTCTCGTAGGGTTTATAAAAATTAGAGAGATGATTTTCCTTTTTTTATTGATTATTATTTCTTTTTATTTTACTTTAAGTTCTGGAATACATGTGCAGAACGTGCAGGTTTGTTACATAGGTATACATGTGCCATGGTTGTTTGCTGCACCTGTCAATCTGTCATCTAGGTTTTAAGCCCCGGATGCATTAGGTGTTTGTTCTAATGCTCTCCCTCCCCTTGCCTCCCACCTCCGTGACAGGCCCTGGTGTGTGATGTTCCCCTCCCTGTGTCCATGTGTTCTTATTGTTCAGCTCCCAATTATGAGTGAGAACATGAGGTGTTTGGTTTTCTGTTCCTGTGTTAGTTTGCTGAGAATGATGGTTTCCAGCTTCATCCATGTCCCTGAAAGGACATGAACTCATTCTTTTTTATGGCTGCATAGTATTCCATGGTGTATATGTGCCACATTTTCTTTATCCAGTCTATCATTGATGGGCATTTGGGTTGGGTTCAAGTCTTTGCTATTGTAAATAGTGCTGCAATAAACATACATGTGCATGTATCTTTATAGTAGAATGGTTTATAATCCTTTGGGTATATACCCAGCAATGGATTGCTGAGTCAAATGGTATTTCTGGTTCTAGATCCTTGAGGACTTGCCACACAGTCTTCCACAGTGGTTGAACTAATTTACACTCCCACCAGCAGTGTAAAAGCGTTCCTAAGATAAATAATTTTCTATTTTATTCACCTTATTGAACTTTATAAAACTTTATAAAAGGTGTAAATTTCGATAATTCACCTTCAATAATTCAATAAATATTTAAGAATGCTAATTCTAGAGCTGCGATGGGCAAATGATGCTATAGAGAGGACACCAGTGACAGGATTTAACGTTAATTTTGAACATGGGATGTGCCAGGCATTGTACTAAATATGCGTGACTGCAATAAATCCTCAAAATATTATCAAGTATTAACTTACGTTGTTGTAATAAACATCTTTGATATCTCTGTGGATTACAACGAATATTGATTTGACACTCATACTACATTAGGACTGAGGATCAGCTGCAGCTCCCCTGAGCTGGGCTGGGCTTTTCTGATCTTTTCATTCCAAAAACCAGGTTGAAGCCACTCCCTGAGACAGCAAAAGAGCTGGCTGCAATGCCTCTGAAACCTTCTGCTCAGACATGAAAAACATCCCATCCAATCTTGTACCATTGGCCAAATCGAGTCACAAAAGAACGAGAAGGAACAGTACATTCCATCTGTTGAGAAGGTTGGCAATGGCAGAAAGAGTTCAAATAATTGTGAATAAAGAATGCAATCTGTGGTCAGGTGCAGTGGCTCACCCCATAATCCCAGTACTTTTCGAGGCTGAGGTGGGCGGATCACCCTAGGTCAGGAGTTCAAGACCAGCCTGCCCAATATGGTGAAACCCTGTCTCTACTAAAAATACAAAACTTAGGCATGGTGGCTAATTGGGTACAGTGTTCACCATTTGGGTGATGGGTACACTAGAAGCCCAAACCTTGCCGTTACACATATACCCAGGTAACAGACCTGCATAGATACCACCCGAATAATACTTTGGGAAAAAAAGAATATAAGGACACTGGGAATGAATGGGCAACACCCCTAACAACCTCTGCTTAGACGAGGCAAATCATTTACCTGCTTGTGCCCCTTCTTGGCAAGTGACATAGCCAAACCCAAATCAGTGAGATGAGGGTAATTACAGGGAAATCTCAAAAAGAGGAGAAGAAAATGAATACTTATGAACAAATGATATAATCTTCATGCCTCATGTAGCAGATACTGTTATGAGTCTTTTGATGAAGGAAATGGAGGCTGGGCATGGTGGCTTGTGCCTGTAATCCCAGCACTTTGGGAGGGCGAGGCGGGTGGGTGACCTGAAGTCAGGAGTTTGAGACCAGCCTGGCCAACATGGCGAAACCTTGTCTCTACTAAAAATACAAAAATTAGCTGGGCATGGTGGCACACTCCTGTAATCCCAGCTACTCGGGAGGCTGAGGCAGGAGAATAGCTTCAACCTGGGAGGTGGAGGTTGCAGTGAGTTGAGATAGCGCCACTGCACTCCAGCCTGGGTGACAGGGCGAGACTCCATCTCAAAAAAAAAAAAAAAAAAGAAAGAAATTGAGGCACAGAGAGATTGAATGGTTTGCCCAAGGTCCTACAACTGCTTAGTGGTGGAGCCAGGTTTTTATCTAAGGCAGTCTGTCTGACTCCAGGATGTTAAATTGCAGATTATTTCCCAGATTCCTCCTCCAGAGCACTCTCTCTCTCTCTCTCTCTTTCTCTCTCTCTCTCTTTTCGGAATTTCCCATACCATCTTGTCTAAGTCTTCAATAAGCTATTAATGAAAAGAACTTTAGTAGAAGATTCAAAGATGGCAAATCATAAAGGCTGTGTGAAATGATGTTACGGGTTTCTTCAAGAAAGAACTCATTAAATTGATGCCAGTTGTAACTTGTGAGATCATAAAGCTTAACATAAGAATATTGCAGACAGGAAGGTGATCCAATCACAGCGTGTTCAGTAATTACATTCCTTTAGAGGAGCTCCCAGTTTCCTCGGAATTGCTGTGCTACGCTTTCACCCAGAACCTGGGAATATAAAAACCTGAAGTATCATATTGTGGAAGGGATTCAAATTTCTGAATCTTACACCCAGATAAGGAAATATTTTAGGACCAATCCTAAACGATTTGTCAGTATCAGCCTAAGTCTCTGGATTCAAAAGTAATCCGGCTCTCGTTAAATATCACATTCAGGAAAACAGCTTTTAAAGCCACATGTTACAAACCCATCATGGGCAAGTGTTAAAATTCCAAATGAGCTTTCCTTCTCATCCTTGACTTTTCATTGTTTTACTACTCTCATTTCTTCACATCTATCTCAGATGTGCCTGGTAGAAGAATTTCCTGTAAATCGCATTCCGATTTGTTACCAGGAAGGCACTGAGCTTAGATCTGTTATATATCGAGGCTCCCAAACATTGCCTAAATAAATGTATTACCATATAGATTAAATCAAATTTAAATAAAGTCAAGAGTGGCCTTGGGGAGAGTCATATACAAACATAGCTGACACCCTGAATGATGTGAATGGGAAGAGCAAGGGGAAGAGTAGCAAAGACTGAGCCTCAGAACCCTTCATATTCTTAGAGGCTCCTCCCGGCTAGGGGCTGTTCTGGTCCCAGCATACCAGCTGCCATGATTATTAGGGGGAGTAATCAGGTTGTCAATACTAAAAGGGGTGTTGCTAATGAATCAGAAAAATGATAAATGAGAAGTTTAGACTGTTGTCACTGTATTGGCTAAAGAGAAATAATCCAACGAGGCTAATTTGTAGACTGTGCACAGTTGTATCAACTCAGATTATGTAATTCTTGGAATATCACATCACTGGTAAAAGTATTATTGTTGGTTTGATAATTTTTAGCATTGAAGGAGATCTGCATGCTGTACAGAGGTCTGTTGTGGTGGCTTACGTCTGTAATCCCAGCACTTTGGGAGGCCAAGGCAGGAGGGTCACTTGAAGCCAGGTTTTGAGACTAGCCTGGGCAACAGAGCAAGACCCCATCTTTACTAAAAAATAAAAATAAATAAATAAATAAATTCCATATCTAATCTAGACCATAAGTATTAGACACCATTACTAGTAGTGCTAGGCCTGCAGCAGCTTCACAGGCTGTGAAGACTGGAAGAATGATTATTATCTTGGTGGCTAGGGTGAAGTGTAAATTTAAGATGATGAGAGTCCCATGATAAACATTGATAATATTACGCCTTTTAGACGTAGTAGTGAAGATATTAGGTGGAATTGGTAAACTAGTATCTTTAATAAAGATATAATGAAAGCTAGAATAATATTATTATAAATAGAAGGCCTATTGGTAATTATGAGTAATTATAATTTGAGTCAACATAATTTAATTTAAATTAATTACCCTATTCAACTCACTCTAATCCTCTATGGAGCCATTTATAGGCAAGTCCCAAGGCTAGAATGGAGACTAAATAAGTGCTATAATAAGTATTAGTTTTAGGCTGCTTCTTTGGAAGTCTCAATCTAAAGTCAGCCATGATTAGGTTTTAAACATAAGCACATTTACATTCTAGACTTTCTTGCCCTAGGGTGCTGAAAACAGGAAGGAACTTCCTAAGGATGTTGATCTGCTTTTGATGGAAGCAAGAACTGAGTATTCTGTGACCCTTAGGAACCCTGCCTGGAGACCTGGTTCTTTGGAGCTGGCTCTGTACTGCCTTATGGAAGTAGTCAATCAGGGCTGGGAGAATGAGAGGACCATGGTGCACCTATGGCCAATGAATTGGGGACAATCTGGTGCTATGGCTTGGGCAGGACTCCCACACCCTCCTGGAGAAAAGTGAGCAGGTGTCATTGGTTTTTATCCCATTGGGATACCATTGGCAAGCAGCTATCTTTTCTCTGAGAACTTCCTCGCCTATTGAATTAGTGGATGGGTTAACTACTATCATGAACAATCTCCAATTTTTAATAGCTTAATGGCATATAACTTTTCCTTCCTTCCTTCCTTCCTTCCTTCCTTCCTTCCTTCCTTCCTTCCTTCCTTCCTTCCTTCCTTCCCTTCCTTCCTCTCTCTCTCTTTCTCTCTCTCTCTCTCCTTCCTTTCTTTTCTTTTCTTTTTTTCTTTTCATTTCACTTCTTTTCTTTTCTTTCGCCTTTCTTGCCTGGCTCTGTCACCCAGGCTGGAGAGCAGTGGTGCAATCTTGGCTCACTGCCGGGTTCAAGCGATTCTCCTGCCTCAGCCTCTCGAGTAAGTGGGATTACAGGCATGCACCACCATGTCCAGCTAATTTTTTGTATTTTTTAGTAGAGACAGGGTTTTACCATGTTGGCCAGGCTGGTCTCAATCTCCTGACCTAGGTGGTCCATCCACCTTGGCCTCCCAAACTGTTGGGATTACAGGCGTGAGCCACCATGCCTGGCCAGAACATTTATTTCTGACTCAGGTCAGAGTTTGACTGGCTATTTGGTGGACAGCCTCCCATGCAGTGGTCATAGGACCCCATGATTCTTCTACCTAGTGCCTCTGCCATTTTGTGGAGTCCTAGTGGTCTTCACTGGAAGATTCTGGAAGTGGTGCCCATTGCATTGCTCACATTCATTTGGCCAGAACTTAGTCACAGTGCGTCCATATAATTGTCTGAGAAGCTGTGCAATGTAGTCCTGCTGGGTGCCCAAGAGGAAAATGAATGGGTTTGAAGAACATGATAAGAAGGACTATGGGGCCCAACACACCTATAGGTAAGAACCGAGTGATGCCCACCTGCTGTAAAGAATGCAACTGTTAAGCCAAGCAGTTTCTCTTCTCTTAGCAAAAGAAGTTCTGAGCCCTTGGCAATGTCTACGACACTCTACACAATCCAGCCCTCACCTACCTTTCAGGTTTCATCTCTTGCTGCTCAGCACTCAGCCTTCTCGCCTTCTCTGCCCTGTGCACTTAACACTCTGACCACACCGGACTACTGGCTATTCTTTGAATGTGTCACACACGTTCACACCTTTGGGCCTTTGCAAATGTCATTTCCTGTCTGAGACTCTTTTCCTCCACCATAAGACCAGCTTTTCCTCCACCATAAGACCAGCTCAGACATATCTTCTCTGTGAACACCTTCCTTGAACTTCCTCCCCCAAACAGAATGAGTTACTACCTTATTCATGCACCCAAAACCTTCTTGATGGTATTTTATTATAATACGACATTGCATCTTTTTAATTTGCTTCCCTGTTTGCCTCTCCCCCTATACTGTAAAATGTTGGGAGAAATAATTAAGTGAGATAGATAGGTTAACTACTTGTAAGGAACAATATGCAATTTTTAGTAGCTTAACGGCACAGAAAGCTTATTTCTCACTCAGATCATAGTCCGATGGGGTATTTGGCCATGCAGCAATTCTGGTTCCCCAGGTTCCTTTCATCTAAGGGCTCTCTGCCTTACTGTAAAACATTGGGAGAAATAATTAAGTGAGACTGATACCCAAGAGTCCTTAAGGATATCAGCATCTCAGTGAATAACCTCTTAGCAAGTATAAGTTAATAATCAGGCAGAAATTCTTGCCTACGATATAGTAAAAAACCTGAGTTTTATTTAAGAGAAGTTGTAAACTATTTGGGAATGTGTTCTAGATGTATCATTCATCCCTGGAGAAATATAAAAGCTAAAAGAAAGCATAGGTAATCCATTTCTGAGGCCAAGACAACCATGATACTGTATGCTTTGCACTGCTCTCCACAGCGGTGGCTGACATACACAGAAAAGAATAAAACTGAGATCGGTGAGGGTCTCTGATTAAATACAATTTCCACAGCATTTGTACCGAGGAACCCTTTAGTTTTGGAGAAATGCAGGACAGAAATGAGCTTTCATGAACATTTCATTGCCTGGTCTATGTGAAGGAGGTCCTGTCACAGGGGAATGCGGGAAGCTCTGGGCTGAGTTACTTTGAATCTTTCTTTCTCAGTAAATGAGCCTGAATTTCCACCTTATCAAGGTCAACATGGATAGCTACAGTTCAAAGAAGATTTTTCCATTACCATAATGGATTGCAATAAAAACCATTGGCCGAGCCTCTTCCTCCTCATCTTGGCATTTACAATCCTAGGCTTAGTAACTTTCAGAGTAAAATGAGTTCACCTTTTATTCAGACTTTTATTTTATGCAGTAATTTCATGTGCTTGTGCTTATACAAGCTCCCCATCTCTCTGGTTCCCTCTCTCCTGGCTCTGATTTCCCTACTGCCTCAGGCCAGACCTTCTAAGACAATCTTTCCTAGCAGCCAGTGCCATGGTTGTTGCTCCCAGGACTGTTAAAAATAGACCCTGGTCTGCTGCTTCGATCCTTAAAGAAAAAGAGACGAGATCATTTTCCGCTTGGAGAGTAGATCCAGACTGTGAGTGATTGGCATTAGGGCATTCAATTGCAGAAGAAACAGGTGTTAAAGAGACTTCTCCCATCTTATTAAGCATCCTTTTCACACTTTGATTCACAGACTTGTTTCAATTCTCATGACTGAATAGGCAACCCTGTAATTTGTCAGCTACATCCATTTTTCCACCCCCTGGCAATAGTTTCTCTTCAGTTTCTGCCAAGACTGTCTATTGTCTCCATAAGTTTCTGCCCAAGGTAAGTGACAGAAGGATGGCCGTATGAAATTAAACAGCAAAAAGCAACAGGCATGTAATTTAACAGAACTACCAGGCAGGAACATCAATCTGTACTTTTATTTGCATTCTGGTAATGGGGTTCCTCCCATGGCTTTTCAGGTGTTTTCTGACAATAGCTTAAAGTCAATCAACTTTTAATCTTTGGAAATGACCCTTTGACAAAATAAGGAGCAAGGTGGCGGTATGTATAAAAAGGAGAGAGAATCCTAAAGTGAAAATACTGAACATCAGAAATCAGGAAGATATTGATTGAATTCCTTTCAAATCTTTCAGCCACAGTGTAAAACATTTTTAGCACAGGAGGGGTGAAAACCACAAAACATGTTTATACCTGAGTAAGCTAGAGGTTTGCAAACACCCTGTTACAGACATCAGGATCAGAAGGCAACTTCAGTTTTAAATACCCCAACTGAGGAAACAACAACGGCTGTTCATGGAAAGATAGGTATTTCAGAGAGATCCGAGTCCTAATTCTAGTTCTAACATTGACCATCTCTCTAACTTTGAATAAATTTCTTTATTTCTCAAGACCCCAGTTCCTTCATCAGCAAAGTAAGGAAATGGAACGAGATGATCACCAAGATAACTCCTAGCTCTAATGCTCTGTGAATGCCATTGTCTACTCTGTGTCATGTCATCTGGAAAATCAATTCTGTAGAGTTATAGTGACCAGCTTATGCCACTGGAAAATGGCAACAACTGTGAAATGAATCCCTTGTTGATTTGCCTTAATATTTTCAATTTGGAAAGAGTCTGTGTGAATATGTGTATATACCTTGGTATGGGCCACGTGCCTGTTGTAAGGTGTTATATTCAGGTTTAAAAACCTTAAAGCAACCAAGTAAAGCCATTGCATTTAGGAGACCAAAATCTAGAGGATCCACCCTATACAGACATGATACCTTTCTTTCTCTCCTTTATTATTTTTTTCCTTTAAACTATCCTTCCCCTTTTCTCACTTCACTTTCAGAATCCAGGGAGGACTCCTTCAGACTAGTGCACTTCTGTGTAACAGATTTCTAGTGCTAAGGTTCTACTGAGGCCTGGAGGGACTGCCTTCGTCTTCTCAGGGAAGATTAGGGCCAAAGGAGAATGGGAATGTGCCAGTCTGTGATAAGGCTCGCCTGAAGCAGGGGCAGCAGGTGATGACACCCAGGAGGTGAGTGAGCAGTTTTAAGTTCTTAGGCCAATAGACTTCTGGTAGCCTTCAGAAGTTACCCTGAGCAAGTTTCTTTCTTTCTTTCTTTCTTTCTTTCTTTCTTTCTTTCTTTCTTTCTTTCTTTCTTTCTTTCTTTCTTTCTTCTTTCTTTCTTCTTTCTTTCTTTCTTTCTTTTCTTCTTTCTTTCTTTCTTCTTTTTTTCTTTCTTTCTTCTTTCTTCTTTCTTTCTTTCTTCTTCTTTCCTTTCTTTCTTTCGAGTTTCATTTTTTCACCCAGGCTGGTGGAGTACAGTGGCATAATTTCGGCTCACTGCAACCTCCGTCTCCCAAGTTCAAGTGATTCTCCTGCCTCAGCCTCCCAAGTAGCTGGGATTACAGTCGCCCACGACCATGCCCAGCTAATTTTTGTATTTTTAGTAGAGACAAGGTTTCACCATATTGGCCTGGCTGGTCTTGAACTCCTGACCTCAAGTGATCCACCTGCCTTGGCCTCCCAAAGTGCTGGGATTACATGTGTGAGTCACCACACCCAGCCCTGAACAACTTTCTTTAATGTGGCCTCCACCTTAGATAGCGAAGACCAAAATGCTTCTAAACCCTAGAAGGTGGAGGCCAAGCAAGTTTCTTTAATGTGGCCTCCACCTTCCAAGGTTTAGAAACATTTTGGTCTTTGCTATCTAAAGTGCAATATGCAAAATCAGTTCTTTTCCAAACAGATGTTTTTGCAGAGCTTATTATTCTTCAAGCTGGTTGTCTGAACTTAGATGTGCGATAAATTCCCCTATATGTGTTTTAAGTAACAGACATTATTTTCTTTTTAGTTTCACTTTTATAACAGAGACGAAGAGCAGAAAAACAATTTCAGAAAAGAAATTTTATTTATTTTCTATTTGTTATTTTTATTTTTGAAACAGAGCCTCATTCTGTCATCCAGGCTGCAGTGGCACAATCACAGCTCACTGCAGCCTCAAGTTCCTGGGCTCAAGTGATCCTTCCACCTCAGTCTCCTGAGTAGCTGGGATAACAGATGTGCACTATCATGCCTGGCTAATTTTTTACCTTTTTTTTTTTTTTTTTTTGTAGAGATGGGGTCTTGGCCGGGCGGTGGCTCATGCCTGTAATCCCAGCACTTTGGGAGGCTGAGGTGGGTGGATCACGAGGTCAGGAGATCGAGACCATCCTGGCTAACACAGTGAAACCCTGCCTCTACTAAAAAAATACAAAAAATTAGCCGGGTGTGGTGGCGGGTGCCTGTAGTCCCAGCTACTCGGGAGGCTGAGGCAGGAGAATGGCGTGAACCTGGGAGGTGGAGCTTGTAGTGAGCCGAGATAGCGCCATTGCACTCAGGCCTGGGCAAAAGAGCGAGATTCTGTCTCAAAAAAAAAGGAAAAAAAAAAAAACGAGATGGGGTCTCACTATGTTGCCAGGGCTTGTCTTGAACTCCTGACCACAAGGCCTCAGCCTTCCAAGGTGCTGAGATTACAGGTGTGAGCTACTGTACCCTGATAATTCCAGGACTTACTTTGGAAGGTTTTTTTTTTTTATTACTGCTTCAATTTTTCTTTTCTTTTTTTTTCTTTTTTTTTTTTTTTTGACACAGTGTCTCACTCTGTCAGCCAGGCTGGAGTACAGTGGCACAATCATGGTTCACTGCAGCCTCAACTTCTCAGCCTCCAGCAATCCTGCTGCCTCAGTCTCCTGAGTAGCTGGAACTACAGGCACACACCACTATGCCCGGCTAATTTTTGTATTTTTTTTTGTAGAGATTGAGTTTCATCATGTTGCCCTGGTTGATCTCGAACTCCTGAGTTCAAGCGATCTGCCCACTTCAGTCTCCCAAAGTGCTGAGATTACAGGTGTGAGCCACTGAGCCTGGCCCAGAACAGGAATTTAAAAAATAAAACTCCATGGCCCAAACTGAACCTAATGCCCAGGATTACCTTGATGTCTGCTGTTGGACTAAGATTGTTGGTCTATTGGTCTTTGGCTAGTTTTTATGTGTGAGCCCAGCAGAGAGCCAGGCACCATGATGCGTTCAAGAATGTGAAGCCGGGATCCAGCTTGCAGCTAAGCGGATGCTGGCACTGGAAATGCGGTGTGGCTGCTGCACTGGTCTGAAGCTCATTAGATGTCTACTTGCTTGAGGCAGTGAGGTGACTGGAAGCAAACCCAGCCAAAAAGAAAGAGACAACCAGGTTTGCAGACTTAACCCAGCAATCAAACCTTGCCTACAGGTTGAATGAGATGATTTGGAATCTGTCTCTCTGATTCTTTCTTTTTTAAATTTTTTAATATTCTATTCTATTCTGTTCATTTTATTTTATTTTATTTTATTTTATTTTAATTTTATTTTTGTATCCCTCTGATTCTTTTCCTGGCTGTCTTCCAATGAAGTCCTATTTTATGAACAATGTTTCCCTAAATAAGGACTGTTTTCCTATAAGCTCTCATAAGACATTGGAGACACAAGAAACAGGACTCAAGGGCCCCATCCAGTGAGATGACGAGCAGTGGTCATGACAGCCTTCAGGCAGAGCAGCAGGTGTGCTGAGCAGACGATGTGGGTGACAGTGCCAAGTGGAAATGCCTCAAGCAGCATGTAGGAACTGCAGGTGAGGCTGTTTTCAGCAGGCATAGCAGTGCTCAGCAGGGGCTGATACTGCAAAAGGGAAATATATATATTCTAGAGACAGGGTCTCACTCTGTGTCCCAGGCTGGAGAGCAGTGGCATGATCATAGCTCACTGCAGCCTGTAACTCCTGGGCTCAAGGGATTCTCCTGCCTCAGCCTCTCACATAGTTGGGACCACAGGCATGCACCACCATGCCTGGCTAATTTTTGTATTTTTTGTAGAGATGGGAGTCTCACCATGTTGCCCAGGCTGGTCTCGAACTCTTGGCCTCAAGTGATCCTTCTGCCTCGGTCTCCCAAAGCGCTGGAATTACAGGCAATGCGCTACCATTCTTGACCCAAAGGGGAAATATTAATGAACCCTGTAGACACATTCTGAAGCCCCCCAGAAATATTCAGGGCAAGGACTGAATGCAGGGAACAGGTGAGGCCATGAAGCACCAAAATTTTCGTGACAGAGGTTAAGGTTTTAGTTTGTCCTTCTGGAGTTTATAATCTGGTTGAGAAGGCAAGACCATCACCCCTGAAAAACTTGAAAATAATGAAATATAGGAAGTGATCAAACACTAAATTGCTTTTTAGATTTTTTTCAGCCTAATCACAGCAGTCTTTGAGAAAGAGGTGGAATCTCACAAAGACTTAAAGAGAGGGTGGGATTAGGGAAGGTAGAGGGTCTTCCAAAAGCATTAAAAACTGTGGGCTAGAAACAAGTACCTCTTACAAGCACACTGAGCCCTTGCCATGTGCCATAAACTGTCTTAAGACCTTTCTGCCATGTGCGTTTAATCCTCACAACAACTAATACGGAAGGTTTTATTTCTACCATTGCACAGAGGTGAAGATTGGAGATTCATATGGAGCGATGGCCCATGCCCATGCCGTTAGGATGGGAGAGCTGAGCGAAAGGCAGATGGCAGATCTGTCTGCTCCCGGAGAACAGAGGGGACAATGCAAGACAAGGAACAGGGATGCCACAGAACAGGCAGGAAACCTTGGGAGCCATGCCCAGAGGCTTGTGAGCAGTTTTGTAGATAAGGGAAAGTCACTGGGGATGTTTTTGGAGGAAGGCTAATATATTGATTGTGGTTGGGCTGATTAATTAGGAAATGGGAAGGAAAAGCCTGAAAATAAAGGCAGTTTAGCAAGAGCATAAAATTAATAATCTAGATATCACGGACTATGAAGGAATGGTGAATTGAACATTTGAAAGGAAGAAATGACAGGCTGTGGTAACTCGTTCTTTTTTCTCTCTTAGAGGCAGTTTCTTGCTCCGGCACCCAGGCTGGAGTGCAGTGGCCCAAACACAGTTCCCTGCAGCCTCAACCTCCTGGGCTCAAGCAATCCTCCTGCCTCAGCCTCCTGAGTAGCTGGGACTACAGGCAAGCACCACCATGCCTGGCTAATTTTTAAAATTTTTTTATAGACACAGGGTCTCACTCTGTTGCCCATGCTGGTCTCAAACTCTGCGCCTCAAGTGACTCTTCTGCCTCTGCCTCCCAAAGTGTTGGGATTGCAGCTGTGAGCCACTATGCCCGGCTGATTTGTCCTTAATAAGGACCACACATCTTATGACACCAGAAGACTCTCCAAGGAAATGCTGCCTTCTATCTGGCGGGCCAGGTTATGGCAATGCTGGGCCAAACTGTAAGTCCAGGCCAGCACCAGAGGCCAGGGATTTCCCCAATCACTAATCTGAAATGGAAAGTCAAGCTCAGAAACTCATTACAAAAATGAACCCAGACACAGGTGGTAGTAAAGATCTTTCTGGGACGCCAGAGTCCTCCTCAAGTCCAACCAAGGGTGTGAGCAAAACAGAAGACCTCTGTAGACTGGAACCAGGGGTCCCCAAAGTCTAGCAAGCACAGAACTCAGACAAGGTCTAGGATTTTGTGTGTCTCTGTTTCAAGCAAGGAGATTAAAGGATGCAATTAGTAGCCTGGCTCTTAGAACTGTAGTTTTAGCTTAGCTGTATTTTAGAGAAGTCTCAGTCTTTGAAAGAGGCTAGCCTCTATTTTACATATGTCGTATTCCTGGGCTAGAGTGATCAATAAGCGATAATGCCCTAATTCTCATCCTGGAATATATGTGAGTGTGTGTATGTAAAATTGTCTGATGTTAAAATGTATCATTAATTTATTTTCCAGCACCTAGGTTAGACTATAACTATGTGATATATATCAAATGAATTTCATGGCTACAATCCAAATGTAACAAATGAATCATTTAAAATGATCTGCCTATTGGTGATGCCAAATTTTTCATTTTCTTCCATTTTATAAATGCATCCTATCTCAGCTCAAAATCAATCTATTAACCTTGAAAACATTTTGAGCTGGAACAAAGGTTAGCAGTGAACTTTCCGACCTTCCACATGATATTAGTCATAGTTAGCAATTATTATTGGCTTTGAGCGATGAGGAACCAGATGAGACAAGACTCGTAAAGTGGCAATGACCAATAAACTAAACTTCAGAGACTGCAGGGAAAATGAAGAGCATGCAAAATCTGGGTTTTAAACCCCAAGCCTGTCTGCTACAAAGCTCCTGTCTTTTTAAAACAAATTTGAAAGTCTTGGCAGCTATTCTGATAAATTACACGTAACATACTCATCTAAAATCCTTGTGTTATGAGATAAGGAATTCTGTTTACTGGATTTGAAGGGTAACTGAAGTCTGAAAAAATAATGTGTCTGCTCTCAAAGCTTCCACTGGGATGAGTCTGATGGATTTCCCAGGTGCTAGAATTATTTTCTCTGCCGTGAAACAGGAGGAACAAGGCGGATAGAAGCTTAGCATTATTTTTAAAATTAAAGTCAAAATGAATATCTCAACTAAAATTGCCTGAGGAATACATAAATATATTATCCTCTGGATGAATTTTGTATTATATTATATAGATTTTAACACAATATAAAACATAATATAGATACTTTTGGATTCATGACATGAAAGAACAGTTAATGTTTTGCCCATATGGGACATAGGAAAATACTTCTCTTAAATTCCTCAGCCGTGTTTTATAGATATTCTGCTTCTGTACCACTAAGAGTATGGAAACTTGTTACTGTAAATGGAATATTTTTCCTCAATTGTTAGTTAGACATGAAAAAAAATAGTGCCATCTTTCCTGTAAAAGAGCCTCACTTCATGGAATTTCAAAGTATTTTCTGTTGTATTATTTTTCTTAATTTAAAAATATTTTCCCAAGGCAGGCAGATCACCTGAGGTCAGGAGTTTGAGACCAGCCTGGCCAACATGGTGAAACCTTGTCTCTAGTAAAAATACAAAAATTAGCTGGGCATGGTGGCTGGCACCTGTAATCCCAGCTACTTGGGAGACTGAGGCAGGAGAATCACTTGAACCCAGGAGGCAGAGGTTGCAGTGAGCAGAGATGGCACCATTGCACTCCAGCCTGGGTGACAGAATGAGACTCTGTCTCAAAAATAAATAAATAAATATAAATATGTTCACATGTGCACCATCTCATTTTATTTGCTGTCCTTACATATGAAATATCTATTATATATATAATTTTATAGTATTATCTACAGAAGAAAAAAAAAACACTAGACTGACTTCTCAGGCCAAATGATAAATATCTTCTACTTCCAGATTTAAGTACATTTTTTTCTCTTCTTTTCTTTTTATTTTCTTTTCTTTTCTTTTTTTCTTTTCTTTTCTTTCCTTTTCTTTTTTTTCTTTTTTTTTTTGAGACAGAGTCTCGCACAGTTGCCCGGGCTGGAGTGCAATGGCACAATCTTGGCTCACTGTCACCTCCGCCTCCCGGGTTTATGTGATTTTCCTGCCTTAGCCTCCCGAGTAGCTGGGATTACAGGCGCACACCACCAAACCCGGCTAATTTTTTGTACTTTTAGTGGAGACGGGGTTTCACTATGTTGGCCAGACTGGTCTTGAACTCCTGACATCTGAGTAGTTATAACAGGAGAGGTGGGTGGACCTATCTGATATACTTTCCATGGGTCCTCTTAAATATTTAATACATCATGAGGTTCATTGTAGATTCTCAGTTCCTCTTGAATTGAAAATTCCAGTTCCAATGGAACTCCTCAGAAAATGGAAGGAGCCTCCATTTCCAGAAAAGACCCAAATAAGGATTATAAGAATGAGCAATGGACCTAAGCTATTGAGGGCACAGAAATACATTGGTCTCTGTCTAGGAAGAGGCTACAGGGGCCAAGTCAACTATAAGGATTTGCAAATACAGCCTGGGCACCATGTTGAGACCCCATCTCTACAAAGCATTTTTAAAAAATTAGCTGGGTGTGGTGGTGCGCACCTGTGGTCCCAGTTACTTGAGAAGATGAGGCAGGAGGATTGCTTGAGCCCAGGAAGTCGAGGTTGCAGTGAGCCTTCAGTTCATGCCACTGCACTCCAGCCTGGGCAACAGAGCAAGACAATGTCTCAAAATTTTTTTTTTTTTTTTTTTTGATACGGAGTCTTGCTCTTGTTGCCCAGGCTGGAGTGCAATGGCCTGATCTCAGCTCACTGCAACCTCCACCTCCCGGGTTCAAGCAATTCTCCTGCCTCAGCCTCCCGAGTAGCTGGGATTACAGACACATGACACCATGCCCAACTGATTTTTGTATTTTTAGTAGAGACAGGGTTTCACCATGTTGGTCAGGCTGGTTTCAAACTCCTGACCTCATGATCCACCCACCTTGGCCTCCCAAAGTGCTGGGATTAAAGCGTGAGCCACTGCGCCCGGCCTAAAATTTTTTTTTTTAATTAAAAAAAATTTGCGAATAGCTTTGAGTCCTATTGTGAAAGAGGATTAATCCTGGGTACACTCATGGAAGACAGGCTAATCTATTAGTGTTTTACCCCTGCAATTCTCAGAGAAAGCAATAGAGGATTAAATTCCAAACCTGTCTGAAGTTAGTGTTTTACTAGGAACATGTTTATAAAAAAATACTAGAATTTCCTTTTACTATCCCTTTGTAACAAGTAATAACGTATATGCTTTGCTTAAACTCTTTGGATGTTTTGAAATGCTTTGGTTTAACTAGCAAGTACTTTATTAATGGCAGCTCATCCCGTAGATCTTTTAATGATTTGGCCTAAGAGCAAAATTAAACTTCCTGGATTTGATTTCTCTAAAACATATCCACCAAATGCAATTGCCCTTTCTGTCAAATAAGCCCTTCCTGGTATATAAGTCTGAAGTGATTTTTTTTTTCTCTCTCATTATGGTTGTTCCAAGATTCTTGACATTCTCTAAATCATCTTTCGCTGAGTACAAGAGGTCCATGAGGAAGTCAAGATCGATGATAGACTTCATCTGTCTTGAATTTTAATGCAAATGTCTGTTCCCCTAATCAAACAAAGGTTAAAAAAGGAAATCAAATTAGCTTATTACAAAAGCCAGCATAACTGAGCTGACAAGAAAAATGCTTTCTGCATAAAAAGTCTTTAATCAATACCTTAAATAAGAATGTCACTGGAAAAGAAGAGTTCATATGTGGTCAGTTTTAATCTGCAAATCAATACGTTCTTTTAAATAAATATTTGACCACAGTTGCTCAATAAGGCATGTCCATTAGAATTTCTTTCTTTAAACCAAAATGAAACAAAATTATAGCATAAATGTAATGTTCAGGGCATAACCTAAACTTGTGAGAGAATTCAAGGTTAGGGTTATTTCACCATTTAATCGTTGGGTATTAAATATTGGTGAGATTCTCTTTAGTACCTTGTCCCAGATACTAGTAGTCTACGTAATTTAGCTGTTCAAAAGTAAAATGATGTTGGAAAATACATTACTTATTAGAGTTAGGTCTAAGGTGCAATTTTCCTAGTCTAGGTATAGTTTACCTACCTGAAACTGTTTAATCAAATAACATACAAGCAATATAGTCCAAACATCAGCAAGTTTTTAAACGAAGTCTACAAAAATACAGTCGTGGCAGATGACTTTTTATAAATAAGTATACTTTCATAGTATTCTATCAAAACTATAATTACTAATATCTGATAAGCATTTTTTTTTTTTTTTTTTTTTGAGACAGGGTCTCTCTCTCTCTGTTGCCCAGCCTGGAGTGCAGTGGCATGATCTTGGCTCACTGCAACCTCTGCCTCTTGGGCTCAAGCGATCCACCTACCTTAGCCTCCTGAGTAGCTGGGACTACAGGTGTGCAACCACCATGCCTGGCTAATTTTTGTATTTTTGGTAGAAACAGTGTTTTGCCATGCTGCCCAGGCTGGTCTTGAACTCCTGGACTCAAGTGATCTGCCTGCCTCAGTCTCCCAAAGTGCTGGAGTTACATGCATGAGCCACCGTGCCTGGCCAATGGCACTTTCTGTAAGCATAGTAGCAGCCGTATATGTTGGTAGGTCGTTTGTAACACTACCGATGGCAGTGGCGGCCCAACTGGAGCAGCAGCTGCAGGGATGCCAGTTGCAGTGAGGGAGATGTGGCCAGGGCTGTGTGCTCAGTGGAGCCAGCGGGCGCTGGAAACAGGCGGAAGCCCTGCCCCCTACCGAATTGGTGGGGCGGGAACCCTGTGCTCCTGGGTGCAGCTGCCCAGCCATGGCTCCAGACCCAGACATCCCTGCACTCTCGGGTGCCCAGGAAGCCTCCCTGCCCTGGCAGGCTCAGAAGTGCCTGCTCCCTCTCTCTTGTCTCTTCCTGCTTCCGGTGCCCACTCTGATCTTGAAGCAAAGTTGAAGCCAAGCCTGGGCGCTGTCGTGACCTAGCCGGGTGTGCACACACTCAGGGCTGCAGTGACACACCATCCCCCTGGCCTTCTCAGCCCCCTCTGAAACTTCGGGCACTGACAAACTCTGAGAGGGAGGCCCGGGGGCTAGGGAAGCTCAGCATGAACAGCCTGCGTGTTGTGGATGGCATGTTTATGGTGGCAGGAGGCAGACAGGTTCCTAGGTGGGAAGGAGAGGGTCCCTGGTGAAGCCTCACCTTCAAGCCAGGGATGGCCTAAAGCCTGGGGGCTGGAATGCTGGTTCCAGATGGAGTCCAAGACCAGGAGTGAGAACTCAAGGTGCTTTTTCCAGGCCCAACCATGGCCACCCACGGACCAGTCAGCATGCACTTCCTCCCTTCTGAGCTCATATAAACCTCAGACTCAGCCAGACTCATACAGTCGTTGGTGGGACCTGCTTGTGGAAAGGGGCTACCCACTGTAGGTCTCCTGAGAGCTGTTCTGTTGCCAGTAAAGCTCCTTTCTACCTTGCTCACCCTCCAGTTGTCTGCCAACCTCATTCTTCCTGAGCCTGAGACAAGAGCTTAGAACCCCCTGAATGGCGGACTGAAAGAGCTGTACCACAAGCAGGGCTGAAACATGCCTCCCTGCTCGTCATGTTGTGGACGATGAGGAGAGAAGAGCTGTGGCCCTTCTGGGATCCCAGACCTCCTTGAGCCAGGGATGTGATCTGCTGAAACACCCTCTTTGGGGCTCTGTGGTTCCTGGTGTCTCTGAGCTTTTGGGCACCATCATGTTAGCCTTGTCCAGACACTGGTGCCTGCAGCAGAAGCCGCTTGTTGTATGTCTGGTCCAGCCGCAGCCTCGCACAGAGCTGGCACCTTGAGCTGCCCAGCCTGCCTCAGCCAGCACACCTGGTTGTATGCAGTGGCTGGACCCCCAGCTCACTCGCTCTCACACCCCTTGCTGTTCTGCACCTGACTTGCCCTTGGCAGGCGTGGGATCCGGGCCGGGAGCATCAGCCAAGAAGAGCCTGCTGGGCCGAGTAGGCAGAAGGAGCCCAGGGGGCGCGAACAAAACCCAAGCAGAGGCGCTGCCTGCCACAGAAGTTTCGGGGTGGCAAAGCAACACCCAAAGGATCCTGTGACACTGCCAACATGGTATGGAATCTTCTACCTATTGGATGTGTAACCTTGTGCAAATCAGCTAGTTTTCCATACTAGAAAGTACGAATGCAGATGGTGTCTACTTCAATGGTTGTTTCAGGGATTTAAGGACATAATGTATGTAAAGATGTTAACATAGTGCCTGATCTATTGTAAATGATGGCTGGTAACTCTTATTAATGGCTGTTACTTGAATTGTAATAGTAAACATATAAAGAAACAAAATTTAATACACAGTGCTGACTTTAACAGCCCAGTAACAGCAGACAATATAAATAAAATACGCATTGGAACAACCCATCATACCATTAGAGATACTTAACTTCATAATTTACCATCTTTCTTTGCTTTGCTTTCTTTCTCTTTTGCCATCAAATGAGATAGTAGAACATATGCTTTAAAAAATACTCCATATCAAATAGTAATTGTAGAAAGACAGCATAATAGCTTATTAGAGAAGTCAAAATAACCAAAATACACAAAGGTAATAAAATTGTTCCTAGATTTCTGCATTTAAAGTTGTTTAAAGATGTTTAAAGTTATTCTAGGCCAGGCACGGTGGCTCATGCCTATAATCTTAGCACTTTGGGAGGCTGAGGCTGGAGGATCACTTGAGGCCAGGAGTTCAAGACTAGCTTGGGCAACCTAGCAACACTTCATCTCCACAAAAAAATTAAAAAAATTAGCTGGGTGTGGTGGCATGTGTGTGTAGTCTCAGCTACTCAGCAGGCTGAGGTGGGAGGATCACTTGAGCCCAGGAGGTTGAGATGAAGTGAGCTGTGATTGCACTGCTGCATTCCAACCTGGGTGATAGAGCGAGATCCTGCCTCAAACAAAGAAATAAATAAAATAAACTTGGTTTAAACATTGAATACATAGCTTTTCTCCCTTTAATCTCCTTCTTTGAGATATAATTTCTTTTTATTCTATTATGGGAATTTCTTTCTTAAAGAAGTTTTACAAAGCAGATTCTTTAAAAGCATTGGGTTGCTTAGTCCTGACATACACAATCAATGAAGATGCAAAATTTATTTCCTTGAAAAAAATACATACCCTTCTCATTTGGAGATAATTTTGAAGTGGTTTCTGCATAGAGTAGGAGGTCTTTCTGTAAGTATCAATGAAACAAACAAGGAAAGCCCAAGGTAAATTTACACAACAAATACCTGCCTCTTGGCAACATGAGGAAGCCTCTTGCCACTGCTGCTACAGCTCTTTCATTTAATTATTCTTAGGTGACCATGTCAGGATTTCTAGACAGTATCTTTGGATGCTAAGTGCTTTGAATGTTTGAACTGTATTAGTCAATGTAAAACTCACGCTCCTGAGTATTAGAGATAGTGCTCCAGTGAATTATAAAATATGCTAATTAAACAACAATGTTTTTAAATGGGACCCTTTTCTGATCTATTAGGGTACCTAATTTAGGGCCATGAATACATTGGCATTATGACTTTTTAAATGAAGAAAGCAATGTTCATGGCCAACATATGTGCAGTCATTTCTAGTTGACAATGTGCTCTATTTAATCATCTCCACATGTATTAACTGATTTAACTCTCACAGGTAACCTGTGAGATAGGTTTTATTATTCGCATTTTACAGATGAGAAAAATGAGTCTTTGAGAGTTTGTGTCCCCAGTTCCACAGCTAGAAAATTGTCAGAACAAGATTTTAACCTGGGCTCTTTAGCTTTAAGTTTCTTTCTTTTGCATTACATACATTGATGAAAATTTCCCAACTTTTCCTCATTTGTATTTGAAAAAGCTGAATATAACAGAGGTCAAAGGTAGAAATGGCTCATTCAAGATCAGGTGCGGTGGCTCACACCTGTAATCTCAGCATGTTGGGAGGCCGAGGCAGTTGGATGGATTAAGTCCAGTAGTTTGAGACCAGCCTGGGCAATATGGCAAAATTCTATCTCTACAAAAAATACAAAAATTAGCTGGGCATGGTGGCGTGCGCCTGTGGTCCCAGCTACTTGGGAGGCCCAGGCGGGAGGATGGCTTGAGCCCAGGAGGTTGAGGCTGCAGTGAGCCAATATTGCACCACTGCACTCCAGCCTGGGTGACAGAGTGAGACCCTGTCTCAAAAAACAAAAAACGAAAACATAAAACAGGAAAGAAAGAATGAAAGGAAGGAAGGAAGGAGGGAAGGAAGGGTGGGCTAATGCAACTGTCTTTATGGTTTTTCAAGTAACAATATTTTTAACTTTCATGTGTATGATTTTGAGGTACTGGCATTGGAGGCCTCTATAGTTACAAATGTTCTGTTTCTGCTTTGAAACGGCAAAATTCAGAGCTGAAAAATAGACAAGTTTAAGTTGCTCGGGAATAAACTTTCTGTAATAAAGTATTTTGTGAATGATCATGATGTTCAGGACTTCAGCATTTCCAATTGTCTTGTAAATGTAAGATGCTCCCAAGTAATGAAGGGTGACCTATTGAGGCTGGCAGATTAGATATCAGGTAATTAGATTTGTTCATGAGCTTATCTAGTACTGAGCAACAATTGCAAGGTTAGTCCCATCTGGGATGAATCCCATTTGCTTTCTGGCCGCTAACTTGGATAAGTCAAGGTCACTACATTCAGCCTCCTTTCTTTAAGCACATACACTTCCTAGAAGGGCATTGCTTTCTTTCACATGGGAGCACAACAAGTAAGTTATTATTAGTTAAGGTTTTCATTATAAGATGCCAGAGATGCTACCTATTCATAGATTTGGTGTAGAAATGAAGCTGTTTTGATGCCAAGGATAGAATTACATAGTGTTTCAAATATTTCCATGCTGGGCATAGTTCTGAGAGCAGAAAGAAAACGAGAGAGCTGACCTCTCTCTGGCCTAGGCTCTTTCAAACAATGTGACTCGTGGAATTAGTTGCAGTCTTCAATCAATCAATAAACAACCAGTAACTATTGATTCCTTCGTAAATCATGTTCAAGGCTATCATATATATGATAAGAAAAAAACTTCTACTCTCAAGGAAGCTATAAGCTAATAGAGGATATTTGAAAATATTTGAGAGCAGTCAGTGAGCTGACCCAAATCAATGGTGTTTGAATCTTTGCTTTAGGAACTCAAGTGAGGGAAACAGGGATTTCAACTGAGGAGACTCGGGTGACCATTTATGGATAGCATTGAACTAGGTTGGGTGGCATGCGAATAAGAGGCAAAAATAAAGGATAGTCCTGAGAAGGAAATCCACAATAGAAGGGAAGTTATATGAGTTTGTTTTGAGGGACTGGAGAAAAGGTTCCTACCTAAAATAAAAATCTGGAATATTAGGATGAACCCATTTGTGGAGGGACTGAAATTACAGGCTGAAAAACCTGGGGTTCGTGACAAAATGCTACCAGCAATTTTTTTTTCACCAGCAACTTTTGAGGGAGCAGATGCCCAGCTGAAGGTGACATGTCAGAATGACTGAGCTGGTGGCAAGCTGATATGAAAAGGGAGGTGATCGGAGCTTGCCGCTGGAGGCAAGGAAGCCTGCCAGGAGGTGTGGCAAAAATTCAGGACTGTTTTTTTTTTTCCTGTATGGTTATAGTTAATGAAGCTAGAGACTTAATTGTATCCAAGGTCTCTCAGCACAAACTTTGCTTTGGACCAGTAAGCTCTCTGCACTCTCTACTTCAAGGGTAAGATGGAGAATTGCCACAGATTGCTGACTCCTTCCTCAAATCCGGAGATACCATGTCAAAGAAAGAAAACTAAGTGAATTAAACAGCTGTGACTATCAGACAGTGGCAGTCAGAAAGTGACCAAACCTTCCTGAAACCTGGAGAGTCAAATGGTGGGGTGTGGGGGAGGGCTAGTTTGGGAAGAACAGCAGTTGTGTGAAGGTTGCCTGGAGTGGGAGAGGGCCAGGTGGTATGAGAGGGAAAGGGGCTGAGAATAGTGGCAGAATTGTATTCTCTTCCCTTCTCTAAAGGGGCCATTGTTAATCTGATTGCTGCCAGGTGGCAAGAAAGCCAGCCTGAAGCTGCAAGGTTAGGCTGCCCCAGGGCAGCTCAGGAGCTCAGCTGGTATGGGAAGTTAATAGATGAGAGAGGGAATTAGCAGGCCTGGAAACTTCACACTTCCCCCAAGGGCAAAGCCATTATCACAGGGACAGAAGATGGCACACTACAAATCAGTGCAGCTCACAGCAGTCCCTGATTAATTCTGAGGTTCCCTGGGGAGAGGGATGGCTGGAAGAACAGGGAATGTTTGAGCCCAGATTACAATTCTAGGGCCTCTCTAGCCTAGGCCTATTAATACCTATGGGACAGAAACTAGATCCTAGGTTTTCATCCACCTCTTCAGGTAGACATTACTAGCAAAAGCAACTGTTAGTCCTATAAGAATAAAAAGCAAAGATGGCTGAGTGCGATGGCTCATGCCTATCATCCTAGCACTTTGGTAGGCCAAGGGAGACCAGCCTGGAAAAGAAAAAAATTGGAAAATTATCCAGCTATGATGTTGTGCGCCTGTAGTCCCAGCTAGTCAGGCGGCTGAGGCAGGAGTATCGCCTGAGCCCAGGAGATTGAGGCTGCATTGAGTGTGATTGTGCCACTGCACTCCAGCCCAGGCAACAGAGCAAGATCCTGTCTCAAAACAAACAAACAAACAAACAAACAAACAAACAAAGCCCAGCAAAGACATAAGGGAAATTCCCAGGCATCTGAGGAGTGTAAATATAATGAAAGGCAGCAAATGGGCAGAACTCTCCTAGAGGAAGTAAAATCAAAAGTAAAACAGATTGAGAAGGTAAAATAAATACAATTAATATCACCAGAGAAATAAAAGAGACTATTTTAAAAAATGCCACAGAAACAAACAGGTATAAAGAAGCAATTTGAAATATCAACTTTAAAAATATAATTATTGAAATGAAAGATTTATTATTTAATGGATGATTGCATAATGAAATTGATAAAGCTGAAGAATAAATAAGATGAAAGACTGGGTCAGGAAATTACAAAAGTGGCTGCGCATAGTGGTGCATTTCTGTAATACCAGCATTTTGGGAAGTTGAGGTGGGTGGATCGCTTGGTCCCAGGAATTCGAGACCAGCCTGGGCAACATAGTGAGATCCCTTCTCTCTTTCTCTCTCTCTATATATACATATATATTTTTTTGAGATGGAGTCTTGCTCTGTCGCCCAGGCTGGAGTGCAGTGGCACAATCTCGGCTCACTGCAAGCTCTGCCTCCCGGGTTCACGCCATTCTCCTGCCTCAGCCTCCTGAGTAGCTAGGACTACAGGTGCTCGCCACCACGCCCGGCTAATTTTTTCTATTTTTAGTAGAGACAGGGTTTCACTGTGTTAGCCAGGATGGTCTCGATCTCCTGATCTCGTGATCCGCCCGCATCGGCTTCCCAAAGTGCTGGGATTACAGGCGTGAGCCACCGCACCTGGCCTTTTATTTTTTTTTAAAGAAAACATTAGGAACGCATACAAAGAAAGATTGAGAGACTAAACTACAGGGAGGCAGAAACAGAAGCATCAACACCCATGTAAAAAGAGACCCCAAAATAGTGAAAAAACAAATGGAGGGGGTGAAATATTTGAAGGCATATCAACAAATATTTTCCAAAACTAAAATGTTGGAACTGGGATTAGAACCCAGGAAGTCTAGCTCCACTATTTGAGCTCTTAACTATTCAGTTTCACTCAATTAATCAATGAGTAAACTTTAACTGGAAGAGAATTCAGCCAGGTTCTGAATGGAAGCTGTGTGTAGTATTGTACTATACCAGCAATAACCAACAAGCTTGTAGTAGGAAATAAGATACTATTTGTAATAGCAACACTAATCATATCTCAGAATTAGCCGTTAGGGAAAAAAATAAACTGTTCAAGGACTACTTCTTAAAAGGTTTGGCCTGGAAATGGTGCATATTGTTTCTGTGGGGCTTAGTGTGAAAGAGGTTGGTAGACATTTGCAAAAGTACTGTGAAAAATTCAGCTAACGATGATTATCTACATAAAGTTAAACATCCGGCTATTTCTAAATATCTTTATGAATTATGTCATAATGCAGATAAAGAAAGATGAAAAATGGGCATACATGCAGACCTGTTTGTGCAGTGTTTGTTAAGGCTTGGAAGTCAGAACACATTGGAGCCCTTTCAGTTTAGCCACTGAAACCTCCAAAGGTAGACTCATCTTCAAGGCAGTTATAGAGGATGCCCTGGAGAATTAATTTATGGCATGAAAGAGTATTTGGAGGAAAATCCTGCCAAGTACCTAATGCAAAGTTCCTAACTATGTATGTCTATGAAAATTATACTATATGCAGACATACCTGGAACTTAAGAAATATGTGAATGAACTCAAATAGAATTGACTAGAGGTTCTTAAGTGTAGAACACCCGGCAGAATACTCAAAGGAGAACTGATCACCCTTCCTATCCTTTCTGTTAGGTTGTGGACTATGCATCCATAGCACTTGGATAATGATTAATAAAGCATATGCATATTCATTGCTTTTTAAAAAATTTTCTTAGCAGTCCTGGAAATGATTATTTTTTATACTGAAATTTAGAAGTGTAGAGTTTCAAAGTTGGAAGAAACCTCAGAGATTCTAGAACAGTCCGCTTGTTTTGCTGATGAGAAAAGATAAATTGCCTGTCTGAGTTCACAAGGGAAGGTAGTGGTTGAGACAGAATTTAAACCTAGATAATCTAAACCCACATTCCGGTATTATTAATACCTTCTGCAAAACAGGCCTTTTGTATTGTTAGGGGCATTGCTGGAAGACAGGGTATGGAGGGGAGGTGGGTAGTGCTGGCAAAAAGGAGGTATTCATTGGCAGAGGGAAAATTCCCAGTCAGTTTAGTGCATATTCAGTGCAGTTTGGTGCAAAAAGTAGGTGCCTATTCTTTTTTTTTTTTTTTGAGACAGAGTCTCGCTTTGTCACCCAGGCTGGAGTGCAGTGGCACGATCTCGGCTCACTGCAGGCTCTACCCCCCCGGGGTTCACGCCATTCTCCTGCCTCAGCCTCCCGAGTAGCTGGGACTACAGGCGCCTGCCATCTCGCCCGGCTAATTTCTTGTATTTTTAGTAGAGAAGGGGTTTCACTGTGTTAGCCAGGATGGTCTCTATCTCCTGACCTCGTGATCCGCCCGCCTCGGCCTCCCAAAGTGCTGGGATTACAGGCGTGAGCCACCGCACCCGGCCCAATAATTCTTAATTATTTACAGAAAGGAAAAAAAAGACAGACGTTCACTATGTGCTGTGTGGCTCAGGGTGAATAGTCACATTACATTCAAGGCTCAAAATACTCTAAAGCACCAACAGCTTGGCCAGGCATGGTGGCTCACCCCTGTAATCCCAGCACTTTGAGAGGCTGAGACAGGCGAATCACTTGAGGCCAGAAGTTCGAGACCAACATAGCGAAATGACCAACATGGCAAAACCACGTCTCTACTAAAAATACAAAAAATTGGCCAGGTATGATGATGCATGCCTGTAATCTCAGCTACTAGGGAGGCTGAGGTGGGAGAATCACTTGAACCCAGGAGCCAGACATTGCAGTGAGCTCCCATCTCTACTAAAAATACAAAAAATAATAATAATAAAAATAAAAAAATTAGCCTGGTGTGGTGGCATGCGTCTGTAGTCCCATCCACTCGGGAGGCTGAGGCAGGAGAATTGCATTAATTTGGGAGGCAGAGGTTGCAGTGAGCCGAGATCGTACCACTGCACTCCAGCCTGGGTGACAGAGTGGGACTCTGTCTCAAAAAAAAAAAAAAAAAAAAAGGAGTCAAAACCCTGTCTCCACTAAAATACAAAATTTAGCCAGGCATGGTGGTGCACACCTTGTAGTCCTAGCTACTCAGGAGGCTGAGGCAGGAGAATAGCTTGAACCCGGGAGGCAGAGGTAAAGTGACCGAAGATTGTGCCACTGCACTGCAGCCTGGGTGACCACAAGACTCCGTCTCAAAATAAATAAATGAATAAAAATAAATTAAAAAAAAATAAAGATCTGTGTGCTCCTGGAGGGCAGAGGTTAAGTCTTCTTCCCTTAGGTTCACCCAGCATTGAGGAAATTGCATGGCTGTGGTAGGTACCCAGTGTCACATGCTGCAGAGGCCTGGGTAAGGGTAATGAAAGTGTCACTGATGGTTCTGGGTGACTCAGAGCACACGCTTTCCCCAAAGCCTACTTCTGGTTAGCTGGTGTTACAGAGGCCAAGGGAAAATTTTGTCTTTGCCTTCTGGAAGTTTTACTAAAAAACCAACTGACAAAAGGCAGGTTAATAAGAAAGAAGGCATGCAAATTTATTATTAATTATATGCATAGGGGACAATACAGATGACCCCACGCCCTCAGTGAGGCTAAGAAGCTTTTCTCTCTCTTTTTTAAAATTTAATTTAATTTTATTTTAAGTTCTGGGATACATGTGCAGGAATGCAGGTTTGTTAGATATGTAAATGTGTGCCATGGTGGTTTGTGGCACCTATCAACCCATCACCTGGGTACGAAGCCCCGCACGCATTAGCTATGAGGTTACGCAAAGAATGTGGGCTCAGAGCATGGCCGCAAACAGGTTATGGTCGTAAATCATGTGACGGTGGCAAGACAAGTTATAGAAGGGAGAGAAGAGGGTGGCTGGCTAGCAAAGGTGGCCTTGTTGTGTAGATGAAACCTCATGGGGCAGCAGCCCTCAAAGAGAAGAGATGGTATATGCTTCTTTTAGACCTTTAGAGATGTCAGACTCTCAGTTCGTCTTTCCTGGATCCGGACAAGGGAGGGCCTCAGAGAATGCATGGCTGCATGAATCAGATTTTCTCTATAGAGGCAAAGCTCCCCGCAAAAGACAGCTTCTTAGCTACTCTTCTATTTCCAGCCCTTCTGAATTGCCATCTTGAAATATGTCAAAGAAGTAGGCTTTGGAGTGAAGTATTTTGGTTTCCTTCAGTATCCATGCCTTTCCTCAAGCTGGGGATGATTTACTGCTGCAGAGATTCTTTCACTCTCTCCATAAGTGGTGAGAACACTTAGCTGTAGCCTCATGGTATAGAGCTCTAACGAGTCCCCCAAAGCTGTGGGAAGAAAATGAAGATGTTTTGTCTGTGACATTATAGAGAGGTTTGTCTCAGGTGAACCCTGGCTAAAGGACAGGAATTTCTGTCGGGTCCTCCAAAGGCGATGAGAGCCAGAGCCAGTGGTTCAGCTTCCAGTTTTCTGAGTGGTGGGGAGGGGTTTGCAGACACACAGGAATGGCACCTCCATCCTTTTGTGAGCCTTTCCTGTGTGTCGTTCTGCCAGTTGATGGCCTGCTGGAGTCTGCTGGTGCCTGTCAGTGTGCTATTCTGCCACTGTGTTCCTCTCGACGTCCCTGCTTGTGTATTCTTCCCAACAGGGACTCGGGGTTTTTATAGGCACAGGACAGAGGCGTGGCGGGCCAGGGTGGTCTTGGGAAATGCAACATTTGGCATGAAAACAGAATGCCTGTCCTCACCTAGGTCTGTGGGCACAGGCCTAGGGGTGGAGCCCTCATCAGGGACCCCACCTTCTTCTCCCAGCACTTCTCTGCCCCGCCTCCTGTATCATTTGTGTACCCATAGCTTAGCTCCCACTTAAAGTGAGAACATGCAGTATTTGGTTTTCCATTCCTGAGTTACTTCACTTAGTGGCCTCTGGTTCCATTTAAGTTGCTGCAAAAAGCATTATTTATTTTTTTATGGCTGAGTAGTGTTCCATGGTGTGTGTCTGTGTGTGTGTGTGTGTATATGTGTGTATGTATATATATATATGGAGAGAGAGATTGTGATATACATATATCACAATCTATGTGATATATATGTGTATATGTGTATATATGTATATATATGTGTGTGTGTATATATATATATAAATCTCTCTCTCTCTCTCTCTCTGTCTCTCTCTCACATACTCTTTATCCACTCATCAGTTGATGGGCACTTAGGTTGACTCCATATCTTTGCAATTGTGAATTGTGCTGTGATGAACATGCATTCAGGTGTCTTTTTTGTATCATGACTTATTTTCTTTTGGGTAGATACCCAGTAGTGGATTGCTGGATTGAATGGTAGATCTATTTTGAGTTCTTTGAGAAATCTCCAAACTGTTTTCCATAAAGGTTGTAGTAACCCCAACAGTGTCTAAGTGTTCCCTTTCCCCTGCATCTGCACCAACATCTATTGTTTTTTTGACTTTTTAATAATGGCCATTCTCGCTGGGTTAAGGTGGTATTTCATTGTGGTTTTAATTTGCATTTCCCTGATGATTAGTGATGTTGAACAGCTTTTCATATGTTTTTTGGCCATTTGTGTGTCTTCTTTTGAGAAATGTCTGTTCATGTCATTTGGCAACTTTTTAATGGGATTATTTGTTTTTTTCTTGCTGATTTGTTTGAGTTCCTTGTAGATTCTGAATATTAGTCCTTTGTTGCATGTATAGTTTGTAAATATTTTCTCCCATTCTGTAGGTTGTCTATTTATTCTGCTGATTATTTCTTTTGCTGTGCGGAAGCCTAATTTAATTAGGTCCCACTAATTTACTTTTATTTTTGTTGCATTTGCTTTCGGGGTCTTGGTCACACATTTTTAGCCAGGACAATGTCCAGAAGAGTTTTCCCTATTTTATCTTCTAGGATTTTTGTGGTTTCAAGTCTTAGATTTAGGTCTTTAATTCATCTCAAGTTAATTTTTGTATATGGTGAGCGATACGGATCCAGTTTCATTGGTCTACCTGTGGTTATCCAATTTTCCCAGCACCATTTGTTGAATAGGGCGTCCTTTCCCCAGTGTATGTTTTCATCTGCTTTGTTGAAGATCGGTGGCTTCCAGTTATTTGGCTCTAATTCTGGGTTCTTTATTGTGTTTCATTGGTCTAGGTGTCTACTTTTATATCAGTACTCTGCTGCTTTGGTTATTATAGCCTTATGCCTCTGGCTTTGTTCTTTTTGCTGAAGATTGCTTTGGCTATTGGAAGTGAGGAGAAATAGATATTAGCTTTCAGATGTTCTTTTTGGAATTTAAATGACATTTGAGACAGTCATTGTCGTGAAAAATGGTCTTCTTTCCTGTAATGGATAATGCATTAACAAGGAGGAGAACAAGAACAATTGTTCTCGTTGGTGGGTCAGTCCTATTTCTCTCTTTCTTTTCCCTGTCATGTTGCCCAGGCTGGTCTTGAACTCCTGGGCTCAAGTGATCCTCTTGCCTCGTCTTCCCAAAGTGTGTAATTACAGGCATGAGCCGCCGTGTCCTATCTTTATGTAGATAAGGCAAAAGTCTCTTCCAGCACTTGATGGTCTCTGGATTTTTAGTGTAAAATACTCATAATGCCAGGGAACCATATTTTGTGGTGAGATATTTTGATTTCTTTCACTTTCCTTCTCACTTCCGTTTGCAAGACTCAGGCCTGGCTCTCCAGAAACGAAGTCTAAGGACAACTGGAACACTTCTCTCTTTCCCAATTTCAAGGGAAACTGCTCCCAGTTTCAGGGTGAGGTTGAAGGCCGTTAGGCTTACTACCTTGGTCCTCCCTCTCAGACTCTTGGATGGGGCCTGAGAATGTGGTTTCTAGGAGCTCTGATTTCCATTCCTTTGGCTGTTTCCTCTACTCTCATGCCTGAGTAAGCATGAATCCTCTTTGCACCATGTTTTATATAGTGTTATGCATAAAAACAAAGACATTGTTATGGCATTGGAAAAAATATAAATGGTGGTTACAGCACTTCATTCAGCAGAGAGAAATAAATACCGTGTGTTTAATTTTTTTTTCAGCAAACCATTCCCATGATCTATTTTTCTGACTGCAGAACATCAAACACTGTTAAAGAATTATAAATAGCATGTGAATCAATTTGTAACATTGCCTTCTTACATGGGCTCTTTAATTCCTGGTAATGATTTAATATACAAACATGCCCGGTGCACCTGCCTTGGTGAAATGCAGCAATTTCCCCTGTCAAGTGGTGTCTGATTTCCTCCCTCTGTTGCAAATGGGCTGTGCTTTCTTCCCTTTTTTCTTCTGTATTACTGATCCTATACCTCTTTCCAGTAGCTCATGTTTATCCTGTGCATTAGACACGCTTCTAAGTGATTTTAGCATCTGCTTAATTTGCTGGGGTGGTGTCTGGAAATGTGATCAGGTTAGGGTGAGCAGCCGCACAGAAGTGTTCTTTCCATCTGAGCTGAGGTTGGGAGATCACACAGGCTTCTTCTATGAGTATAATACAGAGCGTTTTGCTAGTGAAGCATAATTCAGAACTGAATTTATAATGAAGATATAATTTGTCTCTGGTGCATAAATACCAATATGGCGGGGCTGAATCCAACACACATTTTTTTTCCTTTCTTGGTGTTAAAAGACAGAATGGGGTGGGGGGGAGTCTTTTGAAAGAAATAACAAAAACTCCAGGTATGCTCACTGGGTGGGCTGAGATGAGGGTCTTAGGTTTAGTGAGCAAGTCCAGAAAGTTTCCATTCTGATCAGGTTCTGCTCTTTAGAATTGTTGGGTTTGGAAACAATTTTAACCAGGTCAATTGAGACGAGCAGGGTTAGGGAAATTATTCATCTGTAAACAAAATATTAAAACCTAAGAAGCCTGTGAATATACGATGTGATTAGATTTCCTTTATTATCTGACATTGGCTTGAACCTCCCCTTACCAGGAAGAACATTTGCCTCTCCCAAGGCAGCCCCCTGGTGCGACATGTCTGTGGTGTGCTCTCCACTAAGTCCTCGTGTTTGTAGGCACTGTCTCCTCTCTGAGTCATTGTCCCGTCAGCTCTGTTACTACTGACAGCTGCCCTGGGCACAGCGATTCTTCACCGCATCCACCTAAGCTACCTCCACTGTGGCTTCAGAAGAGACCTTCTTCCGTGGATGGCTCACAGGACAGTTGATGCCAGGATGTCATGAGCCACAGAAAGAGAAGAAATGTTTTGCCAGAAGCTCAGCATAAGTCCCACACCCGATTGTCCCTGGTTCCTGTTCCATAATCTACCGTTTCCTTCAAGAATTAACGATGGAAGTATCCACTTCCCTCCGGAGGAACCCACTCCTACACCCAGGGTAATGACCTTGCTCTATGTCTCCAGCAGGATAATATATTTGGAACATAATGGTTTGATATCAGTATGTTCTGAGTCATGTATTCATTGACAACATCACTTAGGAGAATTGATGCACTAGTCTGTGTTGGTCCATGACAAGCTCAAGCCAGTATTTTCCACCATCTCTGCTCTGCTGTGAAGAATCTTCTGAAAAGAAACACAGGTCCTTTCTATCTCCTGCCATCTCTCCAATCCAGATTTTCCACCAACAATTTCCAGAGCACAAACATCAGTGTGCAGAAGGCCCTCCAGAGTCACACAGAGCTAAGAACACTCCAGTACTCTCCCCGGAGACTATCACCCCCACCACCATCAAAAGGCAAGCCATTCTTAAATGGCTTTAGCTCAACTAAGTCTAGCAATGTTCTAATTCTTCAACCAAATTTCTCCTCAGTGTGAAATATTGCATTCAGGTCAGTGGTCACTCCAAAGCAGCAGGGACAATCTTGCAGTGTTTTCTTTCAAATCCATACAATCAAAGGATTTCCTTAAAACAAAATTCAGTCTGCAAAAATAGTGAAAGCAGACCTTCAGACTCCTTATAGAGAAAAACTTTTTGTGGGCTCAGAATGGTTCTTCTTTTTTTCAGATTCTAACCATTAAGTTCCAAAACAAATAATAATACAACTTTGATTGATAAATCACTATGTAATGTACTTAATAATGAGAAAAAATATTTTGAATAGTTTGTTAGACATTTTTTCCTACTTTGGTTACATGGAAAAGCTGAATTAAAATAAAAGTAATTAAAGCCAAAGGATTGGTGGGTAGGGATGGGTTGGGAGAAAAACCTAAATATTTATTGATCATCTGCTATCTTCATTGCTGCTCTAGGTAATTTAGATAGGTTATTTTATTCTACCCCTAACATCCTGTGAATTAGACCTTATTATAGCTACTTGAAGATGAATGTAAAACTGAGACTCAGGGATATTAATTATCTTTTTCAAGATCATGAAACTGGTTTGCAAGTGTGTGGCTTGGCTTCAACCAGGTCTATAAGATTCCAAATCTCCTCTTCTTTCCATACTACCATTTTAAGCTTAGGGAGTATTTTCATTAAGCTGAGAAAGCCTAGTGGGATACTCTTCTCTACCTTGGACTTTTGCAAACCTTATCATACAAAACAAATGTGACCCTGTACCTTGGCCAATCAAGACTTAACTAATTCATTCAAGTCCTTACTATGTGCAGGTCACCATTGGAATGGAAGTCACAGAACCCAGTGCCAGTGGGGAAGCCATTTCAGCACAATACACTTTCAATATTCTTCAGATTGGGCCACATGCAGGGGCTCACATCTATAATCTTAGTGCTTTGGGAGGCTGAGGTGGGAGGATTGCTTGAGGTCAGGAGTTTGAGATCAGCCTGGGCAACATAGTGAGACACTGTCTCTACAAAAATTAAAAATAAAAAAACTAGCTGGGCATTGTGGTATGTGCCTGTAGTCCTAGTTACTGGGGAGGCTGAGACAGGAGCATCCTTTGAGCCCAAGAGTTCAAGGCTACAGTGAGCTATGATCATGTCACTGCACTCCAGCCTGGGTGACAGAGTGAGACTGTCTCAATAATAATAATAATAATAATAATAATAATAATAATAATACTCAAATCACACTTGACTCCTGGCTGCCGATCCCACCTACACTCCAATCCCCCTGAGAAAATACATTGGGTAGCAGACTTGGTTCATTTGGGGCATTAAGAGAATTTGAGCAATCAGAAGACTCACTCCCATGTTTCTTTGCCATTTTCCACATTCTCATCATTTTCTTGTAATTGTGTAACCGACTGGATTTTAAATTGTGGGATTGTAAATTTTTAATCAGGAGAAAATAGTCATGGATAGACGTAGGTGAAGGAAAAGATTTATGGGGCTTTCGGGAAACTTACAGGAAAATGCCCTAAAAAGTCATCATTTGTTATTCTCAATATTGACTTGTTAAAAGTGAATCTCATTACCTTTGTTTTATCTGGCATATTTATGGAATATGTTTATTTATTAATGAATTTTTCTGGAGCAAATGTAACAGACACATGGGACATTCTGATAGTCACTCAGCTATATGGCTGGGTATATTTATTACTGTTCAGAAATGCAAAGTTCCAGGAAAACAACTGAAAAGCATTCAGTTCTTTAAAATGCATGCATTCCATGAATCATTTATTCAGGGGATTAAGAAGAAAGATATTTGAGTTGGTCTGTGGTCAAAAATAATCTCTTCCTCAGCATTCTTTCCAGAATTGTTCAGAACAATTTTCTTCAAATGGACAGAGGTGGATATGAGGTTGTAGGAATACTTCCCTTCCATCCTCTGAAGATTCTCTGAGAAATCAACTGACAAAAGGCAAATTAATAGGAGAAAAAGCATATAAGTTTATTGATATGCATGGGAGTCTGACATAAGATCTCAAAGAAATGGCCAGAGGGTTGATGCTTTTATACCATCTTGAGGTTACACAAAGAATGGGGGCCCAGAACCCAGCCCAAAACAAGTTATGGTGGTAAATCAGGTGACAGTGGCAAAACAGGTTATGGAAGGGAGAAGAGGACCCCTGGCTAGCAAAGGTGGTCTTGTTATGCAGCTGAAACCTCACGGGTAGCAGCCCTCAGGGAGAAAAGGTGGGAAATGTTCCTTTCAGATCTTGAGAGATGTCAGACTCTCAGTTCATCTTTCCTAGATCTGGACCAGGGAGGACCTCAGAAAGTCTGGCTGCAGGGATGCAGGCTTTCTCTGGAGATGCAAATTTCTCTGCAAAAGACAGCTTCTTAGCTACTTTTCTATTTCTAGCCCTTCTGAATAGCCATCTTGAAATATGTCAAAGAAATATAATTTGGGGTGAAATTTTTTGGCTTTCTTCAAGGTCATGGTACAAATAGGTGGGCACACTGGCTAGGGGGTTTGCTACCCAAGTTGCTATCGATCAGCTTGATCTGGTCAAGGGAAATGTGGAGGAAGCAGGCTCTATTATCCCCTCTCTTGGATCTTTGCATGCCCCATTGCTTCCATGCCTGGCACATGCTGGTGGGCATCACTGAAGTCCTATGTGACACCAGAGGAAGGGGATGGTATCACAAAGGGAGATGGAGTCACAGAATCAGAGACTGCCACATCAGGGAGGACCTGCAAGCCATTTCACAGCCAGCTCTCTTCTTCCTTCTTCTCCTTCCTTTTTTTAAAATTCTTCCTTCTTTTTTCTTTCTTCTTCTTTTCTTTTTAGTGGGCGTCTCTTTCTGTCACCCAGCCTGAAGTGCAGTGGTGTATTATGGCTCATTGCAGCCTCAAACCCTTGAGCTCAAGTGATCCTCCTACCTCAGCCTCCCAAGTAGCTGGGACTATAGGCTTGAGTCACCATGTCAGCGGCATTCAAACCAGAGCGACTCCATCTTGAATAGGGCTGGGTGAAATAAGACTGAGACCTACTGGGCCGCATTCCTAGGAGGTTAAGGCATTCTAAGTCACAGGATGAAGTAGGAGGTCAACACAAGATATGGGTTGTAAAGACCTTGCTGATAAAATAGGTTGTGGTAAAGAAGCGGCCAGAACCCACCAAAACCAAGATGGCAATGAGAATGACCTCTGGTTGTCCTCGCTGCACGTTGTATGCTAATTATAATGCATTAGCATGCTAAGAGACACTTCCACCAGCACCACTGCAGTTTACAGATGCTATGGCAACATCAGGAAGTTACTCTATATGGTCTAAAAGGGAGAGGAACCCTCAGTTCCAGCAATTGCCCACCTTTTTCCCAGAAAACTCATGAATAATCCACCCCTTGTTTAGCATACGATCAAGAAATAACTATCAGTACAAGCAGCTGAGTGGCCCACACCACTGCTCTGCCCTATGAAGTAACTATTCTTCATCCCTTTACTTTCTTTTTTTCTTTTTAAAATTTGTATTATTTTAATTATTTTTATATGCAGAAAACTCAACAGTGTATATTTAACCCAGCTTAGTGGCAAGTTATTTAGCCTTTGCCTTTTCAAGCTTGGTAATGCGAGCCGCAGACTTGGGAGTCATTGCCGCCCCAGTGACGGCGGATCTCATCCTATCTGTCATTGTAATTGGTCCTGATAGCTTCCACCAGCTTAGCTAAAGCGCTTTATCTTTCGAGTTCACCTGTGTGAGGGCGACAGTGGTGCAGGTCTTCCTGTGGACTCGACGGCCCCGTCTTACCTTCCCCTTGATAATGCAATAAGGGACCCCCATTTTACGACACAGGGCAGGCAAGAAGACAACCAGCCCGATGGGATCCACGTCGTGTGCTATCACCACTAGCTGAGCTTTCTTGTTCTCCACCAAGGTGGTGACGGTGTTAACTCCTGCTCAAAGGACACATGGTCTCTTAGTGGGGATGTCCCCTTTGCCAGCAGCTTTCTTCTCGACCCAGGCCAACAGCCTCTGCTTCTTCTTTTGCTTTGTCTCTGGTCTGTACTTGTGGGCCAGCTTAAGCAGCTGAGTAGCTGTTTGGTGGTCCAGGGCCTGGGTGAACTGGTTAATCGCAGGAGGCACTTTCAGCCATTTATAGAGGATGGCTCTCTGCTGCTGCAACCTGATATAGCGGGGCCATTTCACCAAGTGGGTGAGGTCTCTTTTGCGCTAGATGTCCTGTCCCATGCCAAAATTCTTAGGTCTTTTCTCAAACGGGATTCACCACTTTCTTGGCCTCCTGTTTCTTCACGCCAGCAGGGGCCGGAGCCACCTTCTTCCCCTTAGCCTTCTTTCCTTTTGGCATCTTGGGCGGCAGGAGGAGACAGAGCTGTCCCTTTACTTTCTTAATAAACTTACTTTCACTTTATGGACTCGCCCCAAATTCTTTCTTGTGCAAGATCCAAGAACCCTCTCTTGGGGTCTGGATCAGGACACCCTTCTGGTAACAACTATACCTGGCAGCTCCCTTAGTCTACAGATTTGGAAACCGAGACCCAGAAAGGGTCACTGACTCTTCCACGATCACTGCGTAATTGCCAGAACAGATAAGACTCCACCTGGAACTTTTTACCTTTCCATCCTGAGGCGTGAGCTCTCAGGGTGCTCATCCAGTCTCGACTTCCCTCCCCTTTAGCCTTTACCTGCTAGAGCAGCTGCTACATGCTGAGCCTGAGCCTGCACATCTGAGAGCCTGCCCAGTGATGCTGGATAAGAAATGCTGCTGCCCAGACAGGGGGATCAGTGACACTTTGTCATAAAAAAATCCGAGGAAGTAAATAATCCATGCTTAAATAGGAGACATCCATAGACAAGTATGTGCACCTCAGTTATGAAGATAGTACTCTGCAACGGGGTCTAAGTGGTGTTTCTTACCTTGTAATTGCAATCTGAGGACTTCAGTGGAGTTCTAGAATCTGGGGCTGTCCTTGGGCCCTGCTTAATTTATCAGCAACACCTCAAGCCTCACAAAGAGAAGGCTGCGTTTCTGGTTGCTGTGGTCTAATTGGCAACAAATCTCTCTGATCTCAATTTCTTTTTTAGGAGGGGGCCCACATGGGAATCTTATTAGGCTGTGGTTTTTTATGTGTGTGGGAGACACTTCTCTTCTTCCCTTTTTAAATTCTGATCAACAAGCCGTTCAAGGCTATCTCATTATCAAACCCTCACTGCCCTGGAGATTAAGGAAGGTGGAAGAAGAGGCGTAGCAAAGTGAGGGCCTTGGTCTGAATTTGGCTGGCAGACATTTCAGCTGGCCCTAACGAACGATGTTTAAAATAATTTGAGACAATGTTTAAAAATCAATGATCTTCTATGAAAATCTGGATTTGGGGTGTCTCTTTAAATAAAAATATCAGAAAATCTGGCTGCACTGAGCCCAAATTCTCAGTGGCAAGAATAATCAGGGGCTGACTGGTCTCTGTGCAATTTAGACCAGCTACATATTCTCCCTCTCAGCCTCCTGGCACCATATGCACTGGAGTTTGCAACCCTTTTTGAGCAGGAAATAATAAAAGCCACTAAACCACATCTCCACTAGAGTTCATGTATTGTATTATTTACTACAAATATTTATTGAACCCAACTCTATGCCAGGGTCGATTTTAGTTTACTTTTTATTTTTATTTCAATAGTTTTTGGGGTAGAGGTGGTTTTTGATTATGTGAATAAATTATTTAGTGGTGATTTCTGAGATTTTGGTGTACCCATCACCCAAATAGTGTACACTATACCCAATATGTAGCCTTTTATCTTTCAATCCCCTCCCATCTTCCCACCTGATTCCCCAAAGTCCATTATATAATTCTTATGCCATTGCATCTTCATAGCTTAGCTCCCACTTATAAGTGAGAACATACAATATTTGGTTTTCCATTCCTGAGTTATGTCACTTAGAATATTGGCTTCCAGTTCCATTCAAGTTGCTGCAAAAGACATTATTTCATTCCTTTTAATGGCTGAGTAGTATTCCATGGTATATATATACTACATTTTCTTTATCCATTTGGTTGATGGGCACTTAGATTGGTTCCATATCTTTGCAGTTGTGAATTGTGCTGCATTAAACATGGTTGTGCATTTATCTTTTTCATATAATGACTTCTTTTTTGGGGGTAGATACCCAGTAGGATTGCTGGATTGAATGGTAGTTCTACTTTTAGTTCTTCAAGGTATCTCCATACTGTTTTCCATAGTGGTTATACTAGTTTACATTCCCGCCAGTCATGTAAAAGTGTTCACCAGGGTTAGGTTTTTTTTTTTTTTCTGAGACAGAGTCTCGCTCTGGCGCCCAGGCTGGAGTGCAGTGGCGCAATCTCGGCTCACTGCAAGCTCCGCCTCCCCGGTTCATGCCATTCTCCTGCCTCAGCCTCCGAGTAGCTGGGACTACAGGCACCCGCCACCACGCCGGGCTAATTTTCTTTGTATTTTTAGTAGAGACGGGGTTTCACTGTGGTCTCGATCTCCTGACCTCGTGATCCGCCCGCCTTGGCCTCCCAAAGTGCTGGGATTACAAGCGTGAGCCACCGCGCCCGGCCCACCAGGGTTAGTTTTAATATGAATCTGTTCATGACATTGAACACTCGTTCATCAAACATTTCTTATGGTAGCGCTATTCTAGGCACTGAGGGTGCAGGGGTAGACAAAGCAAAGGAGTTCTCTGCTTTTGTGAAACTCGTGTTTCTGCACGCAACTCATCAGTGTGCTTCAAGTCTCTCACCCTCTGTCTACTTGCCTCATTTCCTACCACTTCCTTCAAGGTATCGAGGCTTTTGCGGCATCAACCATTCATAAATGGCTTGGTCCAAGCCTGCAGAGCTTGTGAATGGCAGCGTCAGGCTCAGACTTAGTCCCCCTGATTCCTGCACTCATAGTCTCTGCTCTCACCACTGCATCTGCCAGAGATTGATAAGATACCTGAGCTTCTGTCAATCGAGGCTGTACAGAAATATTTTCAGTGGTTCGTTTACAAAACTTCCTCTTTTGACAGCATGGCTGGCTGAATAACGGTCCTCCAAAGATGTCAACATTCTACTCCCTGGAACCTGTGAATATGTTACCTTATGTGGCAGAGACACTTTGTAGATGGGATTCATTTAAGGATCTTGAGTTGGGAAGACGATTCTGGATTACCTGGGTAGGCCCCATGTAGTCACAAGGGCTCTTATAAGAGAAAGACAGGAGGTCATATGGGAAAGAAGACTGCCCTGTTGGCTTTAAAGATGAAGAAAAGCAGGCAAGAGCTGAAAGATGCAGGTGGTCACTAGGAGCTGGAAAAGGAAAGGAGGGAAATACTCCCCTGGAAACTCCAAAAGGAACCCAGCCTTGCAGACCCATTTTAGACTTTTTTTTGAGATGGGGTCTCACTCTGTTGACCAGGCTAGAGTGCACTGGTGTGATCACAGCTTACTGCAGCCTCAAACTCCTGGCCTCAGATGATTCTGCCACCCCGCCTGCCTCAGCCTCTCAAGTAGCTGGGACATCAGTGTATGCCACCACATGGGGCTAATTTTTTTTTTTTAATTTTGTAGAGATGGGGTCTCACCATTTTGCCCAGGCTGGTCTCAAACTCCTGGCCTCAAGTGATCTTCCTGCTGTGGCCTCCCAAAGTACTGGGATTACATGCATGAGCCACCATGCCAAGCCTCCATTTTAGACCTCTGACCTCCAGAACCAGAAGAGAGTATATCTGCGTTGCTTAAAGTCAGTAGGTTCGGGGTAATTTGTTACAGCAGCAATAGGAAACTGATCAGTGTAGCAGAAAGGTTGCCTCATCTGTGGAATGTGAGCTTTGGGCCAGTTTATTCTCAAGGCCTTTCTGGTCTGTGTTCTAGGCCCAATGGGTTGGGGTCTTCAGCAGCAGATAGGATCAATCAAGGCCCACAGTACTGACTGGGCATGTTTGGAGCTTCTGAAGCTCCCGGTCCCTAGGATCACAGACATTCACCTAGTGAACAAATGCTTTTGGTGATCAGTCAAAAATGCAACCAGCATTTTACTGGCAGGGTCTTAAAAGCACATGACTCATTCAGAAATACAACATTTGGTCGATGGATATGCCAGACTTTCAGGTAAATTTAATCAATGAACAACCACTCTTTTATTTTCCTCCAAACTAGGATTTCCTATTACATTTCATTCCATTAGCCTTGATATAAAGTGGCAGTTGATAGCAAGCCATATCGACAGGCCCTCCCAGGTATAATGTAGTAGTTACCTTAAATCACTTATTCACCACATGATTCATGGCACACAGAGGAACAGGTCATCACTGAGTCTTTAAATATAAAGCTAAAATAACAGAACACTCAAAATCTTTAATGTCTGTGATTTAATCCACCTTAATTAGAAGGCATGTGATGGCCTCTTCACATCTTGAATCATAACCAACAAAGTATTTGTTCTTACTATGATAAAGGGTAACAGGCAGGTGCTTCCAGCAGGTGGGGGTGGAGGAAGTGACAGTGCCTGATTTTGGAAGACCAGCCCCCTGTGGGCTTCACAGTAAGAATTCACTCCCACTTGGCACAGCTGTCTTCCTTTGATGCAAGGGATGCTGCAAATCATTTTAGATCAACAAACATTTCTTGATCAACTACTAAATGTAGAAAGGCCAGACATTAGGGGTATAAAGCTGAATAGGGCTAGATCTATACCCCAAAGAAAGGAATTCAGTATAGCAAAGAGATATCTGCACTCCTATGTTTACTGCAGGACTATTCACAATAGCCAAGATTTGGAAATAACCTAAGTGTCCATCAACAGTCAAATGGATAAAGAAAATGTGGTACATACACACAGTGGAATATTATTTAGCCATAAAAAGAAGGAAACCTTATCATTTACAAAAACACAGATGGAACTGAAGGACATTATGTTAAGTGAAATAAGCCAGGCAGAGAAAGACCAGCATCATATATTCTGACTTATTTGTGGGAGCTAAAAATTAAAACAATCGAACTCATGGAGATGGAGAGTAGAAGGATGGCTACCAGAGGCTGGGAAGGGTGGTGGGGAACTGGGAGTGGAAGTGGGGGTGGTTAATGGATACAAAAAATAGAATGAAGAAGATCTACTATTTGATAGCACCATAGGTTGATTATAGTCAATAATCATTTAATTATACATTTAAAAATAACTAAAATAATTTAATTGTACATTTAAAAATAACTGGGCATGGTGATTCATGCCTGTAATCCCAGCACTTTGGGAGGCCGAGGTGGGTGGATCACCTGAGGTCAAGAATTTGAGACCAGCCTAGCCAACATGGTGAAACCCCTGTCTTTACTAAAAATACAAAAAGAAAAAAAAAATTAGTGAGGCATGGTGGCAGGCACCTGCAATCCCAGCTACTCAGGAGGCTGAGGCAGGAGAATCACTTGAACCCAGAAGGCGGAGGTTGCAGTGAGCCAAGATTGTGCCACTGTACTCCATCATGGGCGACAGAGTGAGACTCTGTCTCAAAAAATAAAATAAAATAAAATAAAAACCAGAAGAGTGTAATTAGAATGTTTGTAATACAAAGAAATGATAAATGCTTGAGGTGATGGATACTCCATTGACCCTGATGTGATTATTACACATTGAATGCCTGCATCAAAATATCTCATGTAACTCATAAATATACACACCTACTATGTACCCACAAATACATATTTTAAAAATTTGTAAATGGATGAACGAGACTCAGACCCTGCCCTGGAGGATCCTTGGTCTCAAAAGGGAGAGTAGAAGTTATGATTCTGGTAATGTTTCTCAAGTTTTTGAATTATTTTCTCACTGATGACTTATTTTGGTTTAGAAATATGGCTGATGAGAAAGCTAATAGTGACTTAGGAAGGAAGCTTCTAGGAGTTCTGTGTGCACAGCAGGGTCACAAAACAGATTTTGGGATTGGAGAAGGAAGTTGACCTGGAGGTTTTTTTCTGGTTGCTGGAAGGTGCTTGGGGAGAGGAATTGTAAAGTTAGCAGAACCTGGTCACTTGAGCCTAGGAGAATGTTTCCTGGTGGTCTTTGCATGGTGTTGGATTACTGTTGGGCAACGTGCAGTTGGAGAATCTGAGAAGGAATTAAATGAGAACAATAGAAAATCCAGCTATGCATGAAAAACTGAGGTAGGCACACTTTGAGAGTGAAATGCAAACATGTCACAAGGGAAAACAAGGCAGACCTCTGTCAGCAACAGAGCAAAGGAGATGCTTGAATTCCCCCAGGTTTTGCTTTTCTGAAGCACATGAGGATGGAGCACTTTGACCTAACCTCATTCCTATATGTAAAGAGTACATCAACTCTTTGGGCATGTCACATGAGCAATCTTCCCATGAAGTAAATGGTCAGTATTGGTGAGAACACTGAGATATGAAACAGCTCAGTCCTTCCTTGGCCTCCTTTCCTCGCCAGGTGATATGGTTTGGCTGTGTCCCCACCCAAACCTCATCTTGAATTGTAGCTCCCGTAATTCCCACGTGTTGTGAGAGGGACCTGGTGGGAGATCATTGAATCATGGAGGTGGCTTTCCCCATACTCTTGTCATGGTAGTGAAAAAGTCTCATGAGATCTGATAGCTTTATAAGGAGAAACCCCTTTCACTTGGTAAGATGCGCCATTCATCTTCTGCCATGACTGTGAGGCCTCCTCAGCCATGTGGAACTGGGAGTCCATTAAATCTCTTTTCCTTTATAAATTACTCAGTCCCTGGTATGTCTTTGTCAGCAGCCTGAAAATGAACTAATACACGAGGGCTTGTTAGAGTCATAGAGCAGTGGCCCACCTATAAGTTGCAACAGCATTTTGTGTGTAAGGCATAGTACTTGGTACCATGGGGTTGATGAGGTTAAGAGGCAGGCTCTGCTCTGGAGGAGTCTGCAGTCCATTTGGAGTTGTCGGGGGGCTGCCCATCCCTGGAAAGAGAATCATATATTTTGAAACCAAAATACCCATCAAAGTTTACAAACTATCAGGCCTGTAAGAGTTGAGTTGAGGACAGAGGGCTCAGGAAAGCCTTCGTGGAAGAAGTAGCCATTTTGCTGGATTTTTGAAAGGACAAACCAGATAACTAGGAGATGACTTGGGCTGATAACCGGGAGAACTCTGAGTGCTTTCTTCTGCAAGTGATTTGCATACTATTGTTTACTGGTACATAGCACAGTGTTGCAAAACAAGCCCAGAATCAATCTTTTTCCCCTAAAACCATAAATAGTTGTGCTATGCATGTCTTTGTATATGACTTTTTTTTTAAAGATACATAATCTTGAAGTAAGATAGGTCAGAATTCAAACCACAAATCCCAGCTCTGCTATTTCCTACCACTGTGGACAGGGCAGCAAATGTCCCTGAGCCTCAGATTCTCCATTTATAAAATAGGGTAATACTGATCTCAATATCTTATTAAATTACATTTAGCCTAAAGCTGCCTCTTTACATATTTTAAGTCTGACCTCAAGGTTTCTCTGTACATAGTGAACTGTAACCTAACTGGATGTGTAAACATTCTGTAACCTATTCATGTTTTGGTCAATCAAACACAGCCAACTGTTCAAACTGTGTCCAAATAAGGCAACTGTCAAGTTGTAACCAATCCGGTTGGTTCTGTACCTCACTTACATTTTCTGTCCTTCACTTTCCTTTTTCTATACATAAATCTTCTTCCAACACATGGCTGCTTTGGAGCCTCTCTGAGCCTACTCTGGTTTGGAGCTGCCTGGTTCATGAATTGTTTTTTGATCAGTTAAACTCTTGTTAAATTAATTTGTCTAAGGTTTTTCTTTTAACAATGTTTTTATAAGGATTAAAATGAAAAAATATGTAAGGTGCCTAACTCAGTCTGAAAATTATAGTTTGTTTAAGGTAATGATTAAGTAGCTATAACAAAGACTCCCAAAGCTACAGCATTTAAGAAATAGAGGACCAGACATGGTGGCTCACACCTGTAATCCCAGCAATTTGGGAGGCCGAGGCAGGTGGATCACCTGAGGTCAGGAGTTTGAGACTAGCCTGGCCAACATGGTGAATCCCCGTCTCTACTAAAAATACAAAAATTAGCCAGGCATGGTGGCGCATGCTTGTAATCCCATCTACTTGGGAGGCTAAGGCAGGAGAATCGCTGGAACCTGGGAGGTGGAGGTTGCAGTGAGCTGAGATTGTGCCATTGCACTCCAGCCTGGGCAAGAAGAACAAAACTCCATCTCAAAAAAAAAAAAAAAAAAAAAAAAAAAAAAGAGACGTTCATTTTTGTCTCATGTTAATAGCTCCTAACAATGATTTGAGTTGGTGGGGTATCTCACTTTATTAAGTTTATCAGGGACCCATGATCCTTTCATCTTGTTCTCTGTCATTTCCTAGGGAAGAGATATACAAATGATGGCTCCCAGACTGTTTTTGCAAATAAAGTTTTTTTGGCACCCAGCCACACTCATTTGTTAACATACTGTCTACAGCTGCTTTAACAGGTAGAGTTGAGTAGTTGCAACAAAAACCAAATGGACCCCAAAGCCAAAAGTATTTACTATCTGCAACTTTTATTATTTTTTATTTTTTGAGACAGGGTCTTGCTCTGTGGCCCAGGCTGGAGTGCAGTGGCACGATCTCGGCTCACTGCAACCTCTGCCTCCCCAGTTCAAGCCATTCTCCCACCTCAGCCTCCCAGGTAGCTGGGACTACCGGTACGTATCACCACGTCTGGCTAATTTTTGTATTTTTAGTAGAGACAGGGTTTCACCATGTTGGCCAGGCTGGTCTCAAACACCCCACCACAGGTGATCTGCCCACCTTGGCCTCCTAAAGTGCTGTGATTACAGGCGTGAGCCACCACACCCAGCCATTTTCTACATCTTTAGTAGAGTTTGCTGGCCGAGGCTTTGTTATGGGTTTGTCCATGTTTCAGCTCACTAGGAAGAAGGGCAGCAATTTCCTTTCAGGGTGGAAGTTGCATACATGACATCAGCTCACCCTTCATTGGTGAGAACTTAGTCACGTGGTCATACCTAGCTGCCAGGTAGCCAGGATAAGCAGTGTGGCCTTGGGCAATGAGATGCTCAGCTCTAATCATATCACTTTGAAAGATGGGAAGAATTAATTCTGGTACAAACCAACAGTATCTGTCACATTTGTCCTCAGTGTGAGCTCCCTTTCCCTTTCCCAAGTATCAGACTACCCAAAAAATCCACAGTTCTCGTTCCTTCACTGCAGTGCCCTCTAGCTTCTGCTCCTGGCTTTCCTGAATGTCTCTGTTGTTGCTTCTTATCTCTAATGTCACCCAGTTCTCATTTAATCTTAGCGAGTCCGGTTGACCTTTTAAAAAAATGGCCCTATGATTTATGACAGGGTATTTCAACGCTGGTGCTTGACATGAAATTCTTTGTTTTAGGAGCTGTCTTGGACAATGTAGAATGTTGAGTCGCATCCCTGCCTTGGCCCAGTGGATTTCAGTAGCATCCCCCTGTTGTGACGACCAAAAATGCCTCCAGATATTACCAAATGTCCCTGGGGGGACAAAATTGCCTGCGGTTGAGAATCACTGACTTACAGGTGGATGGGATCTCTACCTTTTGTCCCACCATGTTTTTAATGGTCACTAACATTTTTGTTCAAAGAGAATTCTTCCTTTATCATGATAAACCTCTCTTGGTTTTACAAAGCAATGCTATTTGACTAAATTTAACTTCTTAGGTATTGAGTCTGTATTTCTAGATGTGAAGCTTTTTAACTCTGCGGAGTTCTAGGTAATTATTTCACCCAGATAATCCTATGAACACTAGAATCTATTCTAAAATATCAGAGCTAGGCTATGGATCAGGGGAGACTTTGAGGCAGAGAGAAGAGAAGCTATTTAATTTAGGAGGCAAAAAGCGGGGGCAAGAGGAAGAGAAGCTCATTGAGAAATAGTAAAAAAAGGACTTACTGGAATGTTGTATTCATGGGCAAGAAAATGCCTATTCATTTTACAGTGTGCTACATGATATTCCAGACCTCAAACTTCAGGATGCATTAAAATCACTTGGCACTCTTGTTCAAATGTGTTTAACCCCCTTCCAGAGATTCTAGTTCAGTTGATCTGGTGGCAGGAGGTGGGGTGGGCAGAAATGGAAATTCTGATGCCATTGATCCAGTTTTAAAAAATACTGTCTTAGACTAACTTTTCAGAAATGTTTAAAAATGTTTCTATGTTCATTTAAATAATAGCTGTCAATTGTGATTGAGGAATCAGGCCAGCATGAGTAGTTTATTTTGTCACTTAGTCCAGGCTCTAATTCATGGCATCTATGCCAAGTGAGGAACAAAGTGGGGCTTTGTTAATTGCCTGCCAATACCTTGTTTCCCAGCACAGAACTCTCTAGAAGCTGGATTGCACCATGTGCTTTAGGCTGGAGCTAATGTTTGGCCTTTTATTTCCTCCTCTCTGGATTTCTGCCTATTTTATCTCTTGTCTTTCCCTCCAAAACAAATCAGAGGCAGGGCCCTGCTACTGTAGCACCAGGCAAAGTCTATTGGTTACACCCTCCAGTGACCTAGGAAAGGGAGCAGGACAGAGAGGGACCATTTTGGGTTTTAAAGATAAAAACTGGAACCAAAGGCAACAAGTCCTAAGTAGTTAATAAGGAACCTTAAAATAATGAGAAAAAGAATTTTTTGAAAGTTAAATAAGTGACTCTAATGAATTCACTTTAGCATGTGATACCTAATCTCATTCTTGCCTGGTATCAATGACCAGTCAAGGCTCCTTTGCCCATGGCGAGGGCAGTGTTTGGGCCAGCCAGACTCCCCTTGACACCAGAAAGGAGAGGCCAGGCCTCCTGTCCCGAGGTGGAAACCAGTCCTGTTCTTCCTGTTGCATGGGCAGTTGGAATCCAGAGTGCACAAGAGAAGATAAAAGTCATGCTTTGCAAGGGAACCGATCTTTAACACAGCAACCCTGGCTGATGAGGCTTAGGTTTTCACAAAGGAGATCTGCCTACTCCTCAGGGTTGGTGCAAGGAAGAGGGCAGAAAACGAATCTAAAATGTGGACAGGGCGGGGCGTGGTGGCTCACACCTGTAATCCCAGCACTTTAGGAGGCCGAGTCACCCAGATCAATTAAACCCAGCAGTTTGATACCAGCCTGGCCAACATGGTGAAACCCCGTCTCTACAAAAAATACAACAATTAGCCAGGTGTCGTGGCAGGCGCCTGTAATCCCAGCTACTTGGGAGGCTCAGGCCTGGGAATTGCCTGAACCAAGGAGGTGGAGGTCACAGTGGGCCAAGATCACGCCAGTGCACTCCAGCCTGGGCAACAGAGTGAGACCCTGTCTCAAAAATAAATAAAATAAAATGAAATGTGAACAGGAGTTGGCTCCTGTAGAGACCAAGTCCGAAATGAGATGCAGGGGAATAAGAACCTGACCTTCAACTCTTTCTCCTTGCTTTTACTCCTTTTCTCCCTTTCTCTTTCTTTTTCCTTCCTTCCTCCATCTCTTCTATTTTTTTTCCTTTTAAAGACCAAAGACAAATTTTTCATATAGGCCAACCTTAAGACAAGCTCAAGGAAGTAGCATTGTTCACACCTCTCCTTTTCTTCTTGTTCTGATATGACCCCAGTCTAGCTTGGGTTCAGTGTTACCCCCTCATTTTGATACTCACACACTGTTTCTCTATCTCTCTCCCTTCCTTCCTTCCTTCCTCCCTCCCTAGTTCTTTCCTTCCTCTCTTTCTCTCTTTCTTTCTCTCACCCTCTTTCTCTTTATCTCTCTCTCTTTCTCTTTCTTTTTTGATAGGATCTTGCTCTGTTGCCCAGGCTGGTCTAAAACCCCTGGCCTCAAGTGATCCTCCTGATTCAACCTCCCAAAACATTGGGATTACAGGCATAAGTCACCATGCCTGACTCCTACACACTCTGATAACAGCAACTGTTACTGAGCTGAGCACATAGTAGGAGCCTTGTAAAAGCACAGAGTCAGTCAAATGCATACAGGCTGTCTCAAGTTGAAGCAGCTGTGTCCGAGAGGATTACTCAACGCTAAATTTCTTCTGTCCTGTGTATACTTTCTCTCTTGCTCCCACTTGCTTTGATCACCCACCCATCCTCAGAGATGTGTGTCCACCTGACCTGCCTGGCTCTGGCATTTTTACGAGGTGGTTGTGTTCTGACGGTGATCATGGCCCTGGTTCTAACTCTGCCTCATCCTCCCCATAGTGAGCCAGCTTTTCCCTCCCACCCTGCCCTCATAGCCTCTGGATTTGCATTGATTTGTTTATCTCTGGGCTGAGAGCTGATTTGGTCTTCCCTGGCTACATGGCTGAAGTAGGGCTGGTTGATACAGAGGTGCTCAGTCTGTCCTTAAGACCAGGGATGGTGTGTTAGTTTCCTAGGACTGCCATAACAAAGAACCACAAACTGAGCAGCTTCAACAACAGACATTCGTTGTCTGAAAGTTCTGGAGGCTCCAAGTCCAAGATCAAGGTGTTGCAGGATTGTGGGCTGTGAGGAAGAATCTATTCTCGGCTAATTTCTTGGCTTCCGGCACTTTGCTGGCGATCTTTGGGATTCCTTTTCTTATAGAAGCATCACCCCAGTCTCTGCCCTCATATTCACATGGCCTTCTCCCTGGGTGTGTGTCTGTGTACAAATTTCCCCTTTTGATAACGACACCAATCATATGGGATTAGGGGCACATCCTACTCATGTGTGATTTTATCTTAACTAATTACATCTGCAGTAACCTTATTTCCAAATAAGGTCACATTCCAAGGTGCTGGGGGTAAGACCTCCACATCTTCTTGGGGGACCCTTAAGAGATGGTGACTTTTCTGTCGCCATCTTTCACGTCTGTCACTTGCATCTATTAAGCTCTTTCCTGGGGCTGAGACTAGAGTAAAACAAGTGAGAACTCATAGGGAACAATAAATTTAAGGGGACATTAAGTAGCTCAGCAGTCAAGATAAATTATATTTTAAATGAAGTGGGTTTTTAAAAAATATATATATTGTGTCTTTTTTTGGTCTCTTTTTTAGTGTTTTTAATTTTTTTTTTTTATTTTTGAAGCAGAGCCTCACTTTGTTGCTCAGGCTGGAATGGAGTGGTACAATCATGGCTCACTGCAGCCTCCATCTCCTGGACTCAAGGGATCCTCCAGAGCCTCAGCATCCAGACTAGCTGGGACTACAGGCATACATATGCCTGGCTAATTTATATATGTTTTTTGTATAGATGGGGTCTCTCTGTGTTGCCCAGGCCTCAATCAGTTCACCCACCTTGGCTTCACAAAGTTTTGGGATGACAGGCATAAGTCACTTCACCCAGCTGTGAAATGTTTTTAAATGTGAAAGTCAGTGGAAAAAAATCCATGATGAACAACATATCAACATCATAAAGAAAGGCAGGATCTGCCCCCACGCTTGCACGGTGGAGCCTCTCTCATCTCATCCCATCTTTGCCTGCCCCAACATTGGCTTAATGGGGACTGAGCAAGCCAAGGCCCATCCCGCCCCCTGTAGCTGGAGCCCTTGCCTCTTGTTACCCTTGACTATAGTTTCTTTAACTTCAGAACACAACCAAAGATGCTTCGCTGGATTTTGGAATTCAGAAGGCTTGTTTAACACTAGGTTTGAACCTTATTAATTTCCTACTTCAGTGATTCTCTGCCAAGTCTTTTATACTCCTCTCAAGCTCTGTGTTTGATTAGAATACTTTCACTCCTTGAACTCAGACACTTCCTGGAGGGGGATCTTGCTGATTAGTTTGATGTCATGGGGCCCTGTCAACATTCCCTCATCTTTGCTGGTTTTTTTTTTTTTTTTTTTAATACCAAATGAAGGTGCACTTAGGTATGGAACTCTCTCTCTGGGTGGCGCTCCTTCCCTGGCCTCCTGTAGGGTTGGACCGGAACCCTCTCGGTGTTCACTTCTAGGGTCAGAACGCATCTGGAGCAGGATTATGAAGTAGCATTTCCCCTGCAATTTGTCAAACTCGCCAACAACTAGAGAAATCACCCTGATTCCTGAGAGAGAGATTACCAGGAAGCCTTTTTCAGGGGCAGATGGGGTTATTTTGCCAGTGTAGCAGAAAAAAGGTAAATAGCAGGTGTAAACCAAAAATAAAATTCTAAGCCTCCAGAATGACTAAATGGATCTCCCTCTTGGCCAAGGCATTCCAAAGTAAACCTGAAAAACTAGTTCAAGCTGTGATGGGAAGAGGGGCTTGTTGGATAGATCTCCTTATGCCCTCCTCCCTTTGGAATTTAGGCTCAGCTGACAAGGGTTAACATTAAAACAGAGATCTTAGGACTGACAAAGCAGACTCTTTGTAGTGGTAAGACACCAAATTCCAACCTGACTCTAGTATAGCATCACAGGACAGATGGCAGGCCCTGAAAGACACTGAAGTATTTTACTACAAAATAGGTTTCTTTGACATCTTTTTAAATGGCCCTGAAAAGCTGTCTTTTGTGAGGAAATCTACATTCTGTAGAGAATCCTCTTCCCTTTCTAGGTCTTTACCTCATCTGGGAGATATTTACCTAAGGGTTCGGCAAGTTTTTAGGTCTGATAAAAGACATTTGTTCTCTATTCTCTCTACAGCCTGGAGGCTTCATTTGCATAATGAAATCCTTGGTCTCCACAACCCCTTATCTTAACCTAGAAGACTTTCCTTTTTGTTGATTCCAGGTCTTGGATAATAACTTAACTCTTTCAACTGATTGACAATCAGAAAATTTTTGAACCCACTATGACCTGGAAGCCGTACCCACCCTCCCAGCCTGCCCCCCACAACTGCTTCCAGACCCAACCAATGTACATCTTACATGTATTAATTGATGTCTGCCTGCAACTTCTGTCTCCCTAAAAGGTATAAAATTAAGCTGTAACCCAACCACCTTGGGCACATCTTCTCAGGACCTCTTGGGGCTGTGTCACGGGCCTTGGTCACTCATATCTGACTCTGAATAAACCTTCTTAAATATGTCATGGAGTTTAACTCTTTCCATTGACACAGGTGAGTTTGTGTTGCTCACTGCTTGCTATGTGTTACAGTAAGAACGAGATGATCCATTTGCAGAGCTTTGCCTTTTCTGTGGCCAGGTGGGCAGGTGAAGAGACTTGACTTGCAGGCCAGTCATTCCATCTGTTCCCAACTCTTCCAGCCTCCTTCTGGGATCCTGTTTTTCCTGCCATCACCCAGCTGAACCCAAACTTTATTCTTTTATAACACACTCCCAGCACACAAATTTATGCACCTACACCAAATTCACTTGCCAGCCACCTCATTCAATAGCTGTGAATATTTCTGTAGGCTCTTTCTTTTGTGAACTGCAAATAATGACCAGCCTAGTCTCCATGGTTATATTGAGGGGGAAGAGATTCTCTTTAGTGGATTTCTTTTATTAATTAATGTTCTATTTTTTCCATTCACTGATACCCTACATTTTATAGCTTCTAGGAAAATTATACTTGGTACAGTACTTTTACCCTAAATGTGTCCATGTGCAGGAAATAGTACAGTAATTGACACCCAGTTAGTGTTTAGTTAATTGTAGTTCTAAATAATGTGTCTAACGAAGAAAATTTGGAAATCACTTTGCTTAAGAATAAGGAAGTTTTGCAGGGCAAATGTATTAGTCTGTTCTCACGCTACTAATAAAGACATACCAGAGACTGCCTAATTTATAAAGAAAAGAGGTTTAATGAACTCATGGTTCCATATGGTTGGGGAGGCCTCACAATCATGGCGGAAGATGAAGGAAGAGCAAAGGGACTTCTTTTTTTTTTTTTTTTTTTGAGACGGAGTCTCGCTGTGTCACCCAGGCTGGAGTGCAGTGGCGCGATCTCGGCTCACTGCAGGCTCCGCCCCCCGGGGTTCAGGCCATTCTCCTGCCTCAGCCTCCCACGTAGCTGGGACTACAGGTGCCTGCCACCTCGCCCGGCTAATTTTTTGTATTTTTAGTAGAGACGGGGTTTCACTGTGTTGGCCAGGATGGTCTCGACCTCCTGACCTCGTGATCTGCCCGCCTCGGCCTCCCAAAGTGCTGGGATTACAGGCGTGAGCCACCGTGCCCGGCCGAGCAAAGGGACTTCTTACATGGCAGCAGGCAAGAGAGCTTGTGCAGGAGAGCTCCTGTTTATAAAACCATCAGATCTCGTGAGACTTCACTCCCTATCAGGAGAACAGCATGAGGGTAACCACCGCCATGATTAAATTACCTCCCACTGGCTCCCTGCCACGACACGTGGGGATTATGGGAACTACAATTCAAGATGAGATTTGGGTGAGGACACAGCCAAACCATATTAGCAAACATTTGAGCAAATGTGCTATCAATATTAAGAAGACCAACATCTAGGAGGCAGCACACAGCTAATGCAAGAGCATTGACTTGGAATCAGGATTGCTAAGAGCTCCTTGCAGATCTGCTACTGGGCGACTAGTTAACAAGTAACTTAACTTCTCTGGGTCTCAGTTTCCTCATGTGTAAAACCCAGCGGACTGGCAGAACCACTAGCGGAGAGCTCTTCCGGCTCTAAGTCTGTGACACTTTGATGGCTCTTGTTCCTGGATGAAGGGACACCACTGGGAGAAATTGCTTCCTCCATAAGTCAACAAATTGGAATTAAAGTGCCTGTGATTCACTCCGTGAAGTTCGGTGCTGCCAACGATCACAATTCTCATGAACTCAATAAATTGTGCAATATTCTGGAAACAGCTGCCTCTCAGGGGTAGTGTTTAAGTCATCCAATTGGGAAAACAGAGGACACAAAATAATCGTAAAATGGTTTCAGGGAGACATAAGACTGACAGAAATAGAATCCCTGTTCTTTCTGGAATGGAACGCTGCTGTTGCACCACAATTTCTGTGAGTTGGACCTAAAAGGAATGCCTTTACTTTTCAGGACTTGCTTTTTGTTCCTTAAAGAGCCAGGAAAATATGAAAGCAATCGATTTTCTCAGAATTCCAAAAGAAAGATACTGCTGTTTGCAAGACAAAGAAAAAAATTAAATGGAGATGGCAGCCTGTGCGTGCTGTTCCCTTCAGCAACGAGCAAACTGTGACCCAATTTGCAAGCCCTTGCAGGTTTGCAGGGTAGACCCTGGCGCTGTCTCTTCCCATTAGTTTCTCTGGCAGCAGGACTGGCTGGGAGAAATTGGCTCAGTACATCACTAGTTATATTACACAGCAGCTGTGGAAAATTATTAAACTAACAGAGAGACAAATGGCTTGGGAGAGAATAAAGTCAGGAAGTCTGGAAACCCCCATTACAGTACATCATGTTGAGTTTCTTCTCCCTAGATTAAGACCCTGGTTCCTAAATGAGAATCCAAATTGCAGCTAAACTTACTTTACTTACCCATCTTCTTTTAAATTTGTTTCTCATTTTTCTTTGGCCAGTTGGAGATCATAGAACATTGTCCCATCTTATGCCATTTCTTTCCACTTTGGTCTTGGACCATCTCTTCCTCTGTGCTGTCACTGGAGACATACAATTACACACATTCAATCTCATGTGTTCCTCATACACGCATACTCATGTGGAAACCCTGATACTCTGCACACACATGCTCACATGCAAACACGCCCTGTCTCACACACACTCATGGATGTGCACACACACACTTTTGCACAATTTTTTTTTTTTTTGAGATGGAGTCTTGCTCTGTTGCCCAGGTTCAAGTGATTATCCTGTCTCAGCCTCCCTAGTAGCTGGGATTATAGGCTTGAGCCACCACGCCCAACTAATTTTTGTATTTTTAGTAGAGACGGGGTATCACCATGTTGGCCAGGCTGGTCTTGAACTCCTGACCTCAAGTGATCTGCCTACCTCGGCCTCCCAGAATGCTGGGATTATAAGCATGAGCCACTGTGCCCGGTACATTTGCACACACTTTTGAGACTCCAGTGTCTGGGCTCTGGTTGAAAGGCCACTCTGAATTTTTTTCCACTCTTTGTGGTAGTTGGAACTATGTCTACTCCCAAGAGTTCGGACCACTCTGCTGAGAGTTCAGCATGTTTGTAAATGTAATTGGTTTATTAAACGGTATGAATTTAGTGAGAAACACACAAGAAGATTTATTTTTCCTCCAAATGCAACCTTACAATATGCTCTGTTGAATCTCCATTTCATTTCTCCCACAGCTTCTCAGTTATAATGCAGTTGGGGACCAGGAGTGGTGGCTCATGCCTGTAGTCCCAGCTACTCAAGAGGCTGAGGTAGGAGGATTGCTTGAGCCCAGGAGTTTGAGGCTGCAGTGAGCTATGATTGCGCCACTGCACTCCAGCCTGGGTGACAGAGGGAGCCTGTCTCAAAAAAAAAAAAAATAAATAAAATGCAGTCAGGTCCAGATCAAAACTTAAATTTCTTGTCAGATTTAGTGCTCATGTCCTTCTCCAAGAGCTGCCAGGCACTGAGAGTCTTGTCTAGAGGAGAGAGGAGTGGTTGGCTTTTTTATTTCTTTCACCTTCTGCTTACAGCCCTTGTGTAGTTGACATGAAACAAAGTGATTAGAGAAAAGGGACAAATGCTTTTATTTAGCTGCTGTTGTTGGAGCTCTCTCGGCTGTTTTTTTTAAGATGGAGTCTCGCTTTGTCGCCCAGGCTGTAGTGCAGTGGGGCAATCTTGGTTCACTGCAACCTCCACCTCCCGGGTTCAAACAATTCTCCTGCCTCAGCCTCCCAAGTAGCTGGGACTACAGACACCTGCCACGATGCCCGGCTAATTATTGTATTTTTAGTAGAGGAGGGGATTCGCCATGTTGGCCAGGCTGGTCTTGAACTCCTGACCTCAAGTGTTCCGCTCACCTAGGCCTCTCAAAGTGCTGGGATTACAGGCTTGAGCCACTGCTCCTGGCCTTTCCTGGCTATTGATGTCCATAGATGGAAGCATCAGAAACCTGACTCTCCAGTTGGGTCACAGGTGGGTGCTTTGGAGGGTGATGTGCTTGCCTCCCCATGTATAGTTTTCTGATATGGGGAGCTCATCTGGCTTGATGTTTCTGGCTGCACCCCTCAGCCCCCATGCCCCCTGGCATGCTCACAGCAAGTGTGGCTTGGGTATTGTCCTGGGAAGCCTGGTCAGAGCTTTCCACATTCTGCAATGTCCAGGGCAGCTCTCACCTCCTGGCCATGCCATGGGGTGGAGTGTAGACCTCGTTACTGCTGCCCTCTGTTCTCCATGAAGTGCAGAGGAGCAGGTCTGCTGCAACAGAGGCTGTCCACCTGAAGACCGCCTGCCAGTGAGTCTTGCCTTCACCCCTAGTCTTCACAAATGATCCTTTGGAGCCCCCCTGTATGTGGCTTTTGGGAGGGCATACCCATGTCAGGCAGAATTGTAATCCAGCCCCAAGATGCCTGTCCCTGATGTGGACACCTTGCACAATCCCCAAGATTACAATTATGATGGACTCAGCTCCTGCAATAGGTCCCTGACATATGGCACTGTCGACTTTAATAAAGGGATATTATTGGTCGGGTGTGGTGACTCATGCCTGTAATCGCAGCACTTTAGGAGGCTGAGGTGGGTGGATCACAAGGTCAAGAGATCGAGACCATCCTGGCCAACAAGGTGAAACACCATCTCTACTAAAAATATAAAAATTAGCTGGTCATGGTGGCACGCACCTGTAGTCCTAGCTCTTCAGGAGACTGAGGCAGGAGAATTGCTTGAACTTGGGAGGTGGAGATTGCAGTGAGCCGAGATCATGCCACTGCACTCCAGCCTGGTGAAAGAGAGACTCCGTCTCAAAAAAAAAAAAAAAAAAAAAAAGAAAGGAAGAAAGAAAGGGCTATTATGGAGAGGGGTCTGACCTAATCAGGAAAGTGCTAAAAAGGGGCTGGACTCTTCCTGGAAAGGGATTTGAAGCATGAGAAGCGTTCAACATGGGAGCTTTGCTGGCTTTGAAGATGGAGGGGTCATGTGGTGAGGAATGTGGGTGCCCTCTAAGAGCAGCCCGTGACTGACAGTCAGCAAGGAAGTGGAAACCTCAGTCCTACAGCTACAAGGAACTGAGTTCTGCCAACAACCACATGAAGTTGGAAGAGGACTTGGAACATCAGGTGTGAACCCAGCCAGCCAACAGCTTGGTTCCAGCCTTGTGACACCCTGAACGAGAACCCAGCTACGTGGTGGCTGGACTTCTTACCTACTGAGCCGTGAGCTAGTGAATTCATGTTGTTTTAAGCCACTAAGTTGGTGCCAATTGTTAGAAAGCAATAGAAACTGAAGAGTACATTGCCCCTTCACCTGCTAGTGGGGAAGAGAGAGAAAAGGCCCCAGCACCTTTCATCTAAGTCAACAACTCCCAATTCCAACTAGTTTTTTGCAAATATGATCTGGGGGCAAATGGTGGATTGATTGTAGCAGGGTCAAATAGTCTTGGAGAAGTCTCTGGCTTCCATCCAAGTCAATTATCTTTAGGGGCCATTAGTATTACGGTTTTCAACCTTGGGTTTTTGGCCATAATTCCCAGACAACAGAAAAAGTCCTGTTCAACATCCTGCTACCCATGGGAAAAGCAGTGGTCCCAATATCCTTATTCTTTTATAACCACGATGTTGAACAAGTATGGCTTCAGGGTGTAATTATTAAGCCATTTTATTTTTGTCTCCTATCACTCCTTTGTTCTGTGGAGCTAATTAGTCTCTTGCTCCTGGATCACCATGACTTTTATGGTCACCTTCAGGGAATGAAAAGTCTTCTAATCAGTAATTAATGTCTCATTCAGAGACATCGCCAAAACTTGCCACTTCATTCAAGGTTACAGCTATACCCTTTTCCTTACCACTGTAGGTGCTGGGAGGGAGGGGAGTGGTTGACTTTGATTTTTTCCAACTTGAGCTTTGATTTGCCAGCCATATCCCCCGACACTCTGGTTTTCTATCTCTGTGAGATTAGAGGAGAGAAGAGAGGACAAGGAAGGGAATGCCCCAGGCTTGCCTTTACCCAAGGTAAAACATCACCCACATAGGGTGTATCTCTAGAGAACCCACGAGAGCCCTCATCAGTCACTGTAAAACGTCAGAGCCCAGAGAGTGAGAGGCCAGCCTAGGACAGACTCAGTCACGTGGAGCTTTCCTTCTCCTTCCCTCCTTGTCCATTTTTCATTTATTTGGCCCCATCTGCTGGAGTGTCTCCGTGCCCCTGCCCTAAATGTTCCTGATTTCTGTCTCCTCTTCTTCCTCTGAGGGATGTCTCAGGGGTAGGTGTTTCTCAACATTCTGCCTTTTACTTTCTTCTCCCCTTTTTGATAGTCTAGCTGCTGTTTGTTGTGTTTGTTTGTTTGTTTGTTTTTGGAGATGAGGTCTCCCTATGTCGCCCAGGCTAGTCTTGAACTTCTGTCCTCAAGCAATCCTCCCACCTCCACCTCCCAAGTAGCTGGGACTACAGGCACACGCCACCATGCCTGGGTGATTTTTAATTTTTGTGTGTGTGTGTGTGTGTGTAAAGACAAGGTCTCACTACATTGCCCAGGCTGGTCTCAAACTCCTGGGCTCAAGTGATCCTTCTGCTTCAGCCTCCCTAAGTGCTGGGATTGCAGGTGTGAGCCATTGTGCCTCTTTGGCTGGTGTTTTTCATGTGTTCCTGGGGCTTTGACTCTTAGGTTGAGGTGAATGATTTTGTTTTTATTTATTTATTTTTATTTTTTGAGATGGAGTCTTTCTCTGTCACCCAGGCTGGAGTGCAGTGGTGTGATCTTGGCTTATTCCAACCTCTGCTTCCCGGATTCAAGTGATTCTCCTGCCTCAGCCTCCCAAGTAGCTGGAATTACACGTATGTGCCACCATGCCAGGCTAATTTTTTAGTTTTAGTAGAGATAGAGTTTTGCCATGTTGGTCAGGCTGTCCTTGAACTCCTGACCTCGGGTGATCCACCCACCTTGGCTTCCCAAAGTGTTGGGATTACAGGCATGAGCCACTGCACCCGGCCAGGTGGATGATTTTAAAATCTGCATTTCCAGAACTCCCTCTCCTCTGAGCTTCAGTTCTGTGTTCCTGATTGTACATTGGAGATCTTGACCCAAAAGGCCCACAGCCTTCTAAAGTCCCACATGTTTCAAAAGAAAGCCATCGCTCTCCTGCCCCCTTCCACCTCCCTCTCAATCCTTGTTTTTCTTAACTGTACCTCTGTTCTCCATCCACCCAGGCTGCCCAACGTCTGACTACTCCTTCTTCCTTAGTCTCTACATCAAATCCACCAAGTCCTTCCATTCTGCCTTCGCAATGGCTTTTTGTTTTGCTTTTTAATCTTATCAAAATTGAATTGTTAAAATTTTTATTTGCTTTATTTCAGTAGCTTTAGGAGTGAAGGTGGTTTTTGATTACATGAATGTATTGTATAGTGGTGGTGTCTGGGCTTTCAGTGTACCCATCACCCGAACAGTGAACATTGTACATAATAATTTTTCATCCCTCATCCCCCTCCCACACTTCCCCTTTCTGAGTTCCAATGCCCATTATATCTCTGTATGCCCCTGTGTACCCAAAGCTTAGCTCCCATGTGTAAGTGAGAGCATGTGGTATTTGGTTTCCCATTCCTGAGTTGCCGCACTTAGGATGATGGCCTCCAGATCCATCCAAGTTTCTGCAAAATACATTATTTTCCTCTTTTTTTAAAATGGCTGAGTAGTATTCCATGGTGTGTGTGTGTGTGTGTGTGTGTATGTATGTGATATGGTTTGGCTGTGTCCCCACCCAAATATCACCTTGAATTGTAGCTCCCATAATTCCCACATGTCATCGGAAGGTCCCAGTGGGAGGCAATTTAATCATGGTGGCGGGTCTTTCCCATGCTGTTCTCGTGGTTGTGAATAAGTCTCACAAGATCTGGTGGCTTTGTGAAGGGGAGTTCCCCTGCACATATCTTCTTGCCTGCCGCCATGCGAGATGTGACTTTGCTTCTCTTTTGCCTTCTGCCATGATTGTGAGGCCTCCCCAGCCATGTGGAGCTGTGAGTCAACTAAACCTCTTTCCTTTATAAATTACCCAGTCTCAGGTATGTCTTTATTAGCAGCATGACAGCTGACTAATACAGTGTGTGTGTGTGTGTGTGTGTGTGTGTACACACCACATTTTCTTTGTGCACTCATCAGTTTATGGGCACTTAGATGATTCCACATCTTTGCAATTGTGAATTGTTCTGCAATAGACATTTGCATGCAGGTGTCTTTTTTATATAATGATTTATCTTTCTTTGAGTAGATGTCCAGTAATGGGATTGCTGGACTGAATGGTAGATACACTTTTTGCTCTTTGAGAACTCTCCAGACCATTTTCCACAGAGGTTGTACTAATTTACATTCCCACTAACATTGTATACACTTTCCCTTTTCATCAAATCTGTGCCAATATCTATTATTTTTTGACTTTTAAATAATGGCCATTGTGATGGGGGTAAGGTGGCATCTTACCACAGTGGCTTTTGAATGGGACTCCTCCTCCCCATCACAGCTGCTTGTCCCTTGGTCCAAAACTCAGAGGCAACAGTCTATCTTTCTATCAATATGCTTTTAAAATACATACATACATACGTAAATATTTTTGTAGACTGGGATCATACTGCTCATGTTATTCTATAAATTGATTTTTTTCCCGCTTAACAATATATTGTGGAAATCTTTTGAAGTCACTTCATATTCATCAACAATAGTTTTCAAATATTATGACAGTTGAAGACTTTGAGTTTTGCCTTCTGTTGTTCAGACAGAGTTCTCATGGTCTCTTTCTCCTTTTCAGTTCCTGGTGACCTGAATTCCCATGGAGGAAAGAGGAAAAGGACATTATGCATAGGAGATGGCATCTCATGTCCCTGGTGAGCCAAATTCCATTAGGAAGATGGTGCGGTGTGAGATGGACCTGGACCTGGATAAAATGGGTGTTTAACAAGTATTTGTTGAGTAGGTGATGGAGGAGGCATGACTAGATGCAGAGTCTAGCTGAGTTGACAAGAGCTAACACCAGGTGTGGACCAGGACAGGGGGACCTTAAGCGAAGACACCCTGCCAGATGTGTCTTGTTCCCTTGACTGTTGGGAGGCCCTTGGTGGTGGGGTGACAATCCCCCAGTCTGAGGATTTTCCTTGGATGCTGCCTCTCAGTGCTAAAATGGGACAGTCCCAGGCAAACCAGGTCAGTTGGTCACTCTACTCGGTGAGTCCTGTGCTGTGTTCAAATTTTCCTCTTAACAGATGTGGATGGATTTCAGAAACTTAGAAACCACCATTTCTCTGTGGGTGGGAGGAGAGTTAAATCTTCTCACCAGAATCCTTTTATGTGTGTGAGAGAAATAAATATCTATCCTTTTTATATCTCTTTTGTTTCGGATTCTTTGTCACTACCAGCCAAATCCAATTCTTACATAAACGTGATACTAATTAAATTCATTTGCATAAACTCACCAGTTTTATTCTTAATTACTGTGATATACAATCATGAAGTATGTACCCTAAAATACCACTGTAAGTTTTATTTGATTACAGCATTAAACTTAATTTACAGAAATGCTTGGCTTCTTTCAATAGCTTGTTGATTATATAGTATGATCATCTTCTGATAACTTACAAGAAAAAAAATGGAAGGACCCATATTCCTTCCAGCTTGTGAATGGAGGCCCAGGGCACCAGGCCCTGCTATTGAATTTGAATAAATGGGATCTCTTTTGAACAGAATCTGAGAGATGGCATTAACATATACCTCCTGGCCAAAGTGCATTACATTTAGCCTTTACTGCAGACAGTTGTTTTTGGAGACACAATATGACCTTTGGTATATCTGCATCTGTGAAACAATAAGCCATTCTTTAAATGAAGATTTTGCTGCATTACAAATGACTGGAGAGGGTTTTAAAAATTATTATTCTAGTGCTGGTCTGCTTCCCTTCTTTCTCTTAAATAATCTGCTTTAAGCATTCAAAGGGTCTACTCATCTCAGGACATGACTATAGCTAATTTGCTGAGAGCCTCTGAACATACCCCAAGCCTGCTTAGGACATCTGCAGGGAAGTTAAATCATTTTAAGTGGAGGAATTAGGCTAATGTTTTCTGCTAGGAAGAAACCTTGAATCTGGTATTCTGAACAAGACTTCAAATGGTGGAAACAAATTATGCTGTAGATATACAAAAGAAAAATAAATCCATCTTATTTTACTAGGAGCTTGACACTTTTATTTAGAGAATTTATATTTCTGAATGCTTTCTTCATACCTTACGGATGCATTTCAAATGTGGGTGTTAGGTTGATGATCTACTTCTTAAAAACAGATCAGGGACAAAGAGGAGATTGGGGCCACTTTAGAATAAGAATGAAAGAAAAGAGAAGATTTATTTAACAATGAGATGAATCTGAGCAAAATGAATCTTTTTCTTGCAAAAGCAGGCAAATTCTGATAGGCTTGAGAGATTCTGAATGAAAAAAATGTTCTTTTGCAAATGACTTTTGCACCGTCACTATCTCCCCAAGACTTTGTGTTTTTTCTTTTTTGAGAGAGGGTCAGGTAGGCTGGAGTGCAATGGCAATCCTCCTGCCTCAGCCTCCGAGTAGCTGGGACTACAGGCACACTCTACCATGACCAGCTGATTTTTTATTTTTTGCAGCGACAAGGTCCATTACCTTGCACAGGCTGGTCTTGAACTCCTAGTTTTAAGCGATCTTCCCATCTCAGCCTCCCAAAGTGCTGGGATTATAAGTGTGAACCACTGGCCCTGCTTCCCCAAGACTTTAACATGGAAAACCTAAGTGGGAATTCTATATAATGGACCATGATCCACTATACATCAGTTACAGATGTGCACATTGTTGTGTGTGTTTTCATAAGCTTTCCTATGTGGACGTTCAACACTGAATGCTACTCGCTATGCACGTAGGATGAACGGTGAGCTGAGGTTATTTGCTGGAGACAGCCTGGGGAATTACAGCCAAGGGGATAAAAGGTAGCTGCAGGGTAGATTCTGATTGGCTTTTAAATGATTGCTATAGGGCAGCTGGTGGTGCTGAGAGAGGCGAGAGAGGTGTAGTTCGTGAACTAAACAGGCAGAGTTGCCGATCCTCATTCACTCCTGGGCCCTGATGAAAGCCAAGTTATCTACACCATGACCAACTCAGTGCAAACTATTTCCTCAGTGCTGGGGGTCTGTAGGGGAGAGCCCATCTCTGGGTGCAGACTTTGCTGGGAGGAGTTAAGACAACAAGTAGATGTCCGAATAAAAATGAAGCCCACGCCCTCCCCCATCTCACTGCTCTTGTTTTTCTCTGCTATTAGCCATACTTTGAATCTCAGCCTCTCACCATGGGATACCATAAACTAAGAGATCTAGTGAAATATTCTGAAAGTGCATGTTCTAGAAACTGCACGTTCTTTCCTTTCTTCAAAGGCATCTGGCAACTGACTTCTTCACATTGTTGAACAACTATCAGAAGGGGTGAGGGCCAGGCATGGTGGCTCATACTTGTAAACCTAGCCCTTTGGGAAGCCGAAGCTGGAGGATTGCTTGAGGCCAGGAGTTTGAGATCAGCTGGGGCAACAGAGCAAGACCCCAACTCTGCCAAAAATTAAAATATTAGCCAGGTATGGTAGTGCACAGCTGTAGTCCCAGCTATTCAGGAAGCTGAGGCAGGAGGATCACTTGAGCCCAAGGAGTTCAAGGCTGCAGTGAGCCATGATTGCGCCACCATACTCCAGCCTAGGTGACAGTGCAAGGCCCTGTCTCAAAAAGTAAAAATTTAAAAAAGGGAAGGGCAAGGAATCACACAGTTGCTCCTGGCTTTTCTAGGCTGTACGGTCTGATTGTCGTCATGCATGGCTAGGCCAGCCCGTGAATCAGACTCCAGTCCTGCTGTGTCAGATTCTGGGACTGCTTAGAATCTCTGTGAGCTCATCTATAAAATAATGGTTCAGAAAAATTGTGAACCACTAGCTGAGTCCCTTGTCTCATCGTGAATAAGCGTCATATTCTCCCTCCGTGCCAGATAGCATTATTCTTCCTCTTAACATCTTGCTGGAGAAGAATAGTCCCTGGGAGATTTCAATCTTGCACTCTTGGAGGGCACCCCAGTGTGACAATGAGCTCATTCTTGCAAGGGTATGGTCTATATTGGCGTTTGTTTCCTGATAGTGATGCATCGTCCCCAATACCTGTAACCCTGTGGTACTCCTTCCAGCTGGATTTCTCCACTGGGCTAATTCAGAATGCAGCATTTCATCTTGAGAGAAAGTCCAACTTTTTTTTGTCCTTTACTTAGCCTCCCAAGGATGACTGCAGCCAAGCAGGTGTCTATGACCAGAGCTTATTTGCACACCTATATTTATCCTAAGAATATGAAATGTGCAGTAGCCCCCATCCTCCCTCACAAAAGATCTATCAGCAAAAATAAAGTTCATGTTACGCTTAGAAAGATCTTCAATTGTTTTGCGAGTGGTTTCTCATTTCCTGAGACATTGAGAAAGTTTGACCTAAAAAGGTTGCTTTTTAATATATTTTATTGAAGAGAGAAGGTGATGCTCTTGTCACTAAGCAACATGAATAGGGAAGAGCGCCTATGGTTGTTTGTTGTATAAATGGGACAATAATGAAGATAACGAATTCTTGACCCTTTTCTATTTCTTTATAAACCAGCCCGAAATGCTGTTTCAGTGTCTGAACACATTAATATAATGGGAGAGACACTGTTCACACCCTGAACCTTGACCTTTGCAAGCAGAGGGGAGAATGCTGGTATACTACTTGTTTTATGAGAAAGGCCAGCCTAATTTTTATCATTAGGTTGGAGGCATGAAGTACACCTCATCGCTACTTCAGATATTTATTCTGGGATTTTGTTCCTTGGCTCCATTTCAAAGGCTACTTGACCAACTACTTTGTGCCTGTAATTCAAAATGTTATCTGGGGCTGTTTTTCAGTAGAGGGAGGCACTTAGAGTCAGAGAGATACATGGATCTGTTTTCCTACTGAACAGATGAAGAAATAGAGTGTTCAATGGGTTTGTCTAATGTCTCCACACTGAAACAGGCTCCAGGGCTCTCACAAGAATTTACTCAGGTTAATATGCAAAACTTGGAGAGCCTAAACAATGGATTTCCCATAGTGAAGTTTCTTTCCTGAAAAGGGTAGTAAACTTGGACATAAGAAGAAAAAAAAAAAGACTTACATCCAATATTCATACTTACATGGCCCTTAGAGACAAGACTTCTCTCCTTTCTCACAATACAAAGTCATTTTCATTCACTCATTCATTAAGGCAGTCATTTATTCACCCAATAGACATTTATTGAGCACATATTACATGCTAGGTATTGAGTTGGGAGCTGAGAATTCCAAGATTCTGAATAGGCCAGTCTCTGCTTCAGAGAGCTCCAAACCCAGTGAGGGAGAGAAGATCGTTTCAAGCTGATAAGCAACACTAAATCAGTGTGCAGCCATGTACCCTATAAATATATACATCTACTATGTACCCACCCCCCAGGAAATTAAAAATAAAATACAAAATAAAAAAAGGAGTTAAGGATTTAAAAAAAATGTGTGTTGAATGACAGTCAAGGATGGGATGAAGATTCAGGAATGCCTCCTGGAAGAGGTGGCTGGAGTTGTGTCTGAGAAGAAGGAGTTATCTATGTGGATTTTGAAGGAATAGGAGAGGAAAAGGCATTCCAGGCTGACAGTGTAATGGATACAAAGGCTGCCAAGTAGGAAGCAGTGTGCTGTGTGAATACGTAGCTCAGTGCAGGTGCAATAGAGAGGCAGAATAGGGTAGTTGTTGAAAGCCTTCTCTGCATAGACCTGATACAGAGACCTTGACCAAAGAAAGCTCCACCTCCATATCTTAATGATTGCCAAGGGAGGAAAAGAGATTGTGTAGAATTGTACACTGGCTTTTAAATCTTCCATTTGGGGGTGACATTGTTTTGCCTCTCATTTCACTGAGTAAAGTAAGTCACACCATCATGCCTAACTTCCAAGGGGACAGGAAAGTATAATCCTGTCATTTGCCCAGAAGGAGGAAAAATGGAATAACTGTGATTACCACAGCAAAGGAACTATTAGTTAGATATTATCAGAAAAATGTAAAATTCAAGCTATTCTATTTGATGGGTATTATTCCTTTTTAAAATCTGGTTCATAGATAACGTCCTCGCCAAAAAGTATCCTCATTTTTTTCCTTGGGTCGTATTTCCAAGTCATTTACTTTGGAGGGCACAGGAGGAAGCAGTCCTTCTCAGTATGAAACATTCTTTTGTCGTGATTGGTTTCCTGAAGTGGTCATCTGGTTCCACTTATTTAAAAATCTACCTGTGTTCATACTATTTTACCGGAACTTTGGGAGCATGGTGTCCCATTTTTGGTGATCTACGAAAAGATAACAATGAAACTCTCAGCTCATCTGCAATGGAAGATGGGTGTAATTGACTGCTATGCTCTTACCTCTTGCCAGGTGGTATTTACTATTACTCAGTGTTTGTTTGGGGTATTGAACAGTATTGATCAACTCAGCTAACCAATGTATGCCAAGACCATAAATTTCATAGGATATTCTAAAGTTCACCTCCTGGAACAAGGGAGCCTGAAGTTGGAGCCTGAAGGCTTGCATTATACTGTAGTGGTCTCCTGAAAAGATTGCTTCTTCTGAAGGGTGTTTTGGTGTAAAGGAGGGTATTAGAAGAAGTAGGCTACTGTAAGACATGGTCCTATGTAAATTGTTATGAATCTGTTATAAGAACGTTGTCCTACTTAGAAGGAACCCTCCCACTTCCTGAAGAGAAAGCCGCACCTCTCCTAAGCAGTGGTTTGTTTTTCATGTCATGGACACTTTTATCATTAGCTGCTGGGAAACATAAACCTACCTTGTAGCTCAGGAGTTGTAAGTGAAGAATTCATTATGAAATGCACATTGTCATCAGCACTCTCCATTTGTGTCCATTTGTGTTACTCTCTGTGTTTTCTTTCTTCTATTCTCCCCCCTTCTAATGTCTATTACCCTGTATTTTACATATAAAAAATTCTTTCTGAAATAAGGTGGAAAATTAACATGTAATAGAAGGGGAAAATTGAAAGTTTCTTATAATTGACCTTTTCTGTTTATTCTACCCCCTACCTACTCAGCCCTCATTTGTAGGTCACTGATTTATATCCCAAAACTTTAGTATAAACACGTCTATGAAAGTTTTTTTGTTTGTTTGTTTGAGACAGAGTCTCACTCTGTCACACAGGCTGGAGTTCAGTGGTGCCATCATAGCTCACCGCAGTCTTGGACTTCTGGGTTCAAGTAATCCTCCTGCCTCAGCCTTCTGAATAGTTAAGACTACAGGTGTTTACCACTGGGCTTGGCTAATTTTTTTTTTCTACTTTTAGAGATGGGATGCTGTGTTGCCCAGGCTGGTCTGAAACTCCTGGCCTCCAGCAATTCTTCCCCCTTGGCCTCCCAAAATACTGGGATTATAAGTGTGAGCCACTGCATCTGGCCTATGAAAGATGTTTTAAAAATTAAAAATACACATATTAACCAGTGAGCACAGCAAAGCACTCATTTCCTGAGAAAACTCACCTAAGTGGACAATGACATTTGGTGTAGACAGGTGGGGTTGGGGGTGGGATGTGAGTGTCAGGGCAAGTCTAGACATAAGCCTTGTTGGTGAGGGGCTAAGCAGTGGCTCCTCCAAATTATTTGGTTGAGAAGGGGCAATTTAAGAAAAGGAGGAGAGATAGAAAAGGGAAAAGCAAGAGTTGCCCATTTTGTTGGGGTCCCAAAGATGGTGACTGATTGTAAGGTTGCCTTTTGAGTGAAATAGGAAGGCAAGAAGATGTGCGCCCCCTGAGACAGACTAGGGAACCTTCTACCTGAGAGACATGTTACTATGTGAATGCCAACTATTGGATCCATCTACGCTCCATCAATTTCTTGAAGGAACGATGTCTGCTTTCACTTTTAGCTCCACTCTCAGCCAGGCTCAGGAGTGACATTGATGCCAGGAGCTCCATAGAAGCAGGACTGAATGCCTCTGGTCTTTCAGCAAGTTGTTTCCATCACGTCCTAGCAAGTAGCGTGTCTGGAGCCATCACATGGCATGACATTCTGTAAGGGGCTTGCTCATTATTTACTGAGCATGTCAAAGTGTTGGCTGCCTTCAGGGCTCTCAAGGGAGCACGTAGTTGCCAGAGCACCTCGATGAGAAATACAAGCAAGTTGTAAATTTGCTACTCATTTTAAAGGCTGTCACTGAGAATGCATATCCTGTTAGCTCCCTTTCCTGCTGAGGCTTCTGGGTGTAGAGAAATAAATATAAAAAGTATTATATTTATTGAGAAACAAATATAATATCAGGATATTTTAGCCAGGGTGACTGCTATGAACTGGGCATCACAACTAAAGTATAAATAAGATCTCCTTTCTTTTGTGTTTTTCAACGAATGACATAATTGCTCATGTGCTTTATGAATAGGAAGACTAGTACCTTCCTCTTGAGTTTTACCCTCCAGAGGCTAAATTGTGCAAAATCTCTGGGGAGGTTTGGACAGACTGCCTTGAAATCTCATTGCCACAGAGACTTGCCGTTGAAAGCCTGTCCTCTGCAGACAGGTGATGCTGGTCCATCCTGCAATGATGTCTTAGTGGCCCAGATCTCTATAGAGCTTGATATGGTTTGGCTGTGTCCTCACTCAAATCTCATCTTGAATTGTAGTTACCATAATCCCCATGTGTTGTGGGAGTGACGCAGTGGGAGGTCTTTTAATCATGGGGGCAGTTACCCTCATGCTATTCTCATGATAGTAAGTGAGTTCTCAAGAGATCTGACTTTTTATAAGGGAATTTTTCCGCTTTTGCTCATTCTTCTCCTCCCTGCCACCATGTGAAGAAGGACACGTTTGCTTCCCTTTCCACCATGATTGTAAGTTTCCTGAGGCCTCCCCACAGTTCAGCTAACTGTGAGTCAATTAAATCTCTTTCCTTTATAAATTACCCAGTCTCAGGTATGTTTTTATTAGCAGCATCAGAACGGACTAATACAAAGGGGGCCCTGGACCTTCCAGGACCATGATCCCATTTTTCTCAAAGCTGCAGCAAGCCTCCCTGAACTTGGGCTCCCCATATTGTAATTCTTTCTGTTTAGTTCATTTAGTAGCCAACACACTGGGTGCCCGCTGCTGCAGAAGCACAGGTCATTCCTGAGCTGAGCATCTACCTTTGTTCCCCCGGACCCATAATTCTCTTTACCTTTACCAGCTAGTCACCCTCAAGACCTTCACTAAGCAGAAGTTCAAGGGTCTACGGATGCAACAGTGCCTGAGACAGACATGGGCACTGCTTCTCGGGGCAACTTAGTGAGTAGATGGGATACTCACTAGGATACAGAGGTGGAGAGTGAGAAGAGAAATGAGCCTATGGCAGAGTAATGTCAGAATCAACATTGAAGGAATGGGAAGAGGAAGAGGAACCTTCAACTAAGATTGAAATGGAGAGTAGGGGAATTTTTAAGAGCTCAAAGGAGGTAGGACAAAAATGTAGAGAATATGGTCTATCTAAAGAAAATATTATGCTTTAAAAAAGAGAGGTGGCTAACATTGATCAACACTGCAGAGGGCTTAAAATCAAGTCAAAGACCAAGTGCACTTAGCAATTAGGAGGTCATTGGTGGAAAAAGGTGAGAATGGTGTTCAGGGAGTAGTGAAAGTGGCAGCTACTTGAGGACTAAATGGGAAGTGAGGAAATAGACAGTAAGTGTTGACAGTTCCTTAGGTTTTCTGTGGAAGGGAGGCTAGGAAATAGAATGGTAGATGAAAAAGGATACAGTGGTTTTTGTTTTGGTTTAATTTTTTTGGTGGGAGGATTTTGTAGGGATGGGGTCTCACTGTGTTGCCCAGGCTGGTCTTGAACTCCTGGCCTCAAGTGATCCTCCTACCTCAACCTCCCAAAGTGCTGGGATAACAGGTGTGAGCCACTGTGCCCGACTAGTATGTTAGCTTTCAAAATGTTTTGTATTTATATTGGTCTTTATAGCCTACAGAACATTTTTGGAAGCATTATTTTAATATTTTATTACAACATTTAATAATTGCAACATTAATTCTCAAGATCAATTCTTAATACTTCAACTTGGGAGAGAACAGAAGGATTAAAGAGCTGGCATTGCTATTCACAATAACAAAGACATGGAATGGACCTAAGTGCCCATCAACAGTGGATTGGATAAAGAAAACGTGGTACATATGCACCATGGGATACTACAAAGCCATAAAACAGAATGAAATCACGTCCTTTGGGACAACATGGATACAGCTGGAGCCATTATCCTAAGTGAATTAAAGCAGGATCAGAAAAAAAATACCACATATTCTCAGTCATAAGTGAGAGCTAAACATTGGATACTCATGGACATAAAAATAGCAATAGACACTGGGGACCACTTGGTGGGGAGGGAGAAGGGAACAAGGGTTGACAAACGAACTATTGGGTACTATGCTTAGTTCCTGGTTGACAGGATCAATTGAACCCCAAACCCCAGCATTGCACAATATACCCATGTAACAAACCTGCACATGTACCCTCTGAATCTAAAATAAAAGTTGAAATTATATTTAAAAAAGAGCTAGCATTTATTTTGTACCTCAAATTTTGTACCTTACACATTATTTTATTTAATATTCACCAAAACCCTATGATGCTGGTATTATCCCTATTCTACAGACAAAGAAGTAGATGCTTAGATCTTGACTGAAGCCATTTAGCTACAGAATGCCTGGGATTCAAACTCAAGTCTGTCGATGCCATAGCCCTTACACTTTCTGCTGGGCAATATTTGCTTAGAAAGATATTGAAATAATCTTTTGCATCTTTGCAGCCACCCTCTGAGGTGGATAAGAACACTGAAAGGTTCATAGTCTCATTCCCAGCAAAGGCCAAGGCAGGAGTAACTGAACTCTAGGTTCCTGTCTTCCAGTCTGCACTGCCCGTGACTCTGAACTGGAATAAATGGGGAACTCGTTGTGTTACTTGTTTTTATTCATCTTTTTAAAATGTTAAGTATGGCTCACATTTATTTCAATGTTTAATATTAGAAGTGTTTTGGGTCTTTTTGGAAGTTTGGTCATGTTATTGTGATCAGAAATAAGCCATAGGCTCTTAACTCTTGTTTTATCAATTGGCCTATGGTCAAATCGGTTTCATTATTTGTCGTTTTGCTTAAAATTGCAGTTTCCAAGAACCATGGAGATTTTGAGTCGTCCCACTTCCCCTTCCCAATGGGACGCCGTACAGAGCCTCACATCATCCTACCAGTGTTTACCTGACATTGACCCACCAGAGAGTCTACGCATTCTCCGGTAAGGCGACATGAGCTTCACTTCAGGGAGCACAGTTAGTCCCTGGGAGAATCTGGCTTGTTATGTTTCTAGCGTCTAGAGTCTTGCTGCATCTCTGTGCTTGACAGGCACTCATATGCAAGCTTCCTTTATTTCTTACAAAACAGGTGAGTCAAGGGAAAAAACAAACGAGAGACATTTGTTAAGGGCTGGGGAGATATTGACAGATTGCAGCAAATTTCAGAAAGAGTCTCAGAAATGATCAGTGATCTGGAAGGATAGATTCAGGAGGCGAAAATTTAAAATAGCAGCAGCAACAATAGCAGCAATAAACAGAAACAAGCTAGACCTCAACTATTTATTTCTTGGCCAGCCCAGGGACTAAACGTGCTCTTTTCTGAGGCAAAATGCCAGCATATTTGAATCACAATTTAGAGGCCTAAATGGTAAAATAAATTGATAATAAAAGGATATTTAGGTTGAGCATTAAAAAAAGCTTACCTTAAAAAGCTGAGGGGATAGACCAATCTTCCTATAAGCTTTTTTTTTTTTTTTTTTTTAAGAGAGATAGGGTCTTGCTTTGTGTCCTAGGAAAGCAGTGGCATGGTCATGGCTCACTGCAGGCTCTAACTCCTGGGCTCAAGGGATATCCTCCTGCCTCAGCCTCCTGAGTAGCTGGGACTACAAGTAAGCACCACCACACCCAGTTAATTTTTTATTTTTTGCAGAGATAGAGTGTTGCACTGTTGCTCAGGCTGGTCATAAACTCCTGGGCTCAAGCGATCCTCCCACCTCAGCTTCCCAAAGTGCTGGGATTACAGGTGTGAGTCATTGCACCCCACCTTATTAACTTGTCTTAAAATACAGAATAGGGCCTTTTTCACATCATAACAAATTATTGTTAACTGAGTTCCACTGCTTCAGAATGGGTAGGAATTCTGGCATCAACGGAACTGAACTGAACTGGACAAAATAGTGAAGGTCATAGTTAGCTTTTTGTTCCCCTCTCTGCACCCCACTTGAAGCTCTTCTTGCCCTCCCAGCTTCCCCATCTCTCCTTTATGTCCAGGGTCTTCACGCTGTCCCTTTGTGGCCCCAGGCTGGGACTATGTCTTGGCTATTACCCAGGACTCTACTTTCAAAACATGGCTCTCTTATGTCCCATTTCCTCTAACTTACTTTAATAATGAATAGCAACCTAATCCCCTAACACTTTACTCATACATCAATTATCCAGGAATATCTTCATTTTAAACAAGAATCCCCCTACTTCTCCTACATCTCCACATCCTCAGCAAAAGAACCAAAGTCTTAACTCAGAAGAAGAGTTTGAAAATGGGGGCGATCTTGATTTCTTTCCCATTGATTTCCTTGAAGGTAAATCCCAGCGTCTGAGGTTCTGTTTACTCAGTTAGTATCACAAACAATATAGGCCACTGGATATTTACAATTTCCTGAGATACCAAACTTTCAACATACTCTTAAAACCACAGGAGCTTCTCTTTGTTAACAAGTCATTTATTTGCTAAACAGAGCTCATTTTAATGAATTTTTTAACATAATTTTCCTCCAGGAACTAGAATAAGCTCATTCCAATCATTTCATACATTTGAAGGGAGTAATACTGCATATAGAAAAAATGTGTAATTCAGTATTTTTATTAGTTCAGATATTACTCCCAGACCACAATCTGTTTGAGTTATGATTAGTTCTACATAGAATAAATAAGACTATGGAAACAAATGTTGCATTGGGACAAAACACAAGTTTGAGAAAAAGATGTATCTGTAGTATTCTTTCAAGGCTTTTGGTTTTAAGTAAGAGAAACCAACTCCCTTTGACTTAAGCCAGAGTGAAATTGAATGGATGATACTGATGAGCAAAGATGCAGGAACTGAACAAGCAGAAAACAAGAGAAGCTGGATAGCTGAAATCATAGTCAAGGCCAGGCCCAGCACATGCTAAGAAGGCTGCAGCTGGCTGCTGCTGACCTCAGTGCTGCTTCCCCTGAGGCCAGGCAGTGGGCTTTGCAGCTGCCAGAGTTGGTGCCTCCTGCTCCATTCTGATCACCAGCTTCAGTTTTAAAACCGAACTGGCTGAGCCCAGGCCACAATGCCTACTTTATGACTGGGAGGTGGAGAAAGGGGGTAATATGCTTCTTCTAGCTTCACTAGTGGGAGCAGCGCTCATCTCCCACAAAGACTGTTATGGTTTGGCTGTGTCCCCATCCAAACCTCATCTTGAATTGTAACTCCCACAATTCCCATGAGTCGGTGGGAGGAACCCGGTGGGAGGTGATTTAATTATGGAGGTGGGTTTTTCCTGCACTGTTCACATGATAGTGAATAAGTCTCATGAGATCTGATGGTTTTAAAAAGAGAAGTTCCCCTGCACAAGCTCTCTCTCTTTGCCTGCCACCATCCATGTAAGATGTGACTTGCTCCTCCTTGCCTTCTGCCAAGATTGTGAGGCTATCTCAGCCATGTGGAACTGTAAGTCGATTAAACCTCTCTTTCTTTTGTAAATTGTCTTTATCAGCTGCATGAAAATAGACTAATACAAAGACCTAATTAGGGAATTCCTCAAATACACAAAAGAGTCTACTAAACTCTGGATATCTAAACAACTTCCACTACTTATACTCAGAAACTTAAATCTAACTCAAGCCAGAAAACACCTTTGAAGGTGAAATTCCCAAACAAGAGCAGACTAAATTGGGCTTGTTTTATTAACCCAGGTCTCAGCTTCCTTTGTTACTTGGAGATGAACCTGACTACCTCTACCTCGTGCTTCTGGGGCCTTCTGGTTGTTTTTCCAAGGGAGGCAATTCCATAATATACAGGGCACATGTGAAATAAGATATACTGTCCAGGAGACAGCAAGCAGGCTGTCCTAAAGGGTAAGATCTAATTCTTGCATTTAAAATTTTTCCTCTGGAAAATTGTGTCAAATCTCAAAAATAATGCTATATAGGGTGAAATAATGATTTGGAGTTAACTGTACACAGAGCACAATTCCTTTGTGATAATAGGGTTTTTCTTTTCTATTATGTCAACAGAACAGCACTTTGGAATACATGCACTTGAATACATGATTTTACCAAATCAACGAAATTCAGTAAGAATCTTTATGATGTGGTTTTCAGACTAAAGATACATAAATAAATATCACACACACATTTGATACATAATATAATTATTCTATAGCATAATATATGTCACGTATTAGCATATAACATATGAAATATCATTATCTGTGGTATATAATGAAAATTATATATTAAACATGTATAATTATACATAATACACATAACATAGTATATATATATAGCATAGTGTAGCATACAAATTGTCTTATTTCTCCTTTTGCCTAATTTCTCCCTTTACCTCATATTAATTATTTGCCCATTTTGAAACTCATTAAGTAACAGTTTAATAAATTAGGTATTATCATTTGCAAAACAAGTGATTAGGGAGAGAGGTAAAGTGATATTTTAAGTAATTTCTTTGGAGTATCTCCTTGCTACTGTGTTCTCTGTTTCTGTCAGTGTAATGGGGAAATTGAAAGTTGGCTAGATATCATTTTAAGCTACTATTCACTTTCATTTCCCCATTTTATTTTTGTGAGACTATTTCACTTGTCAGTTCAAGATATTAGATGCATTTAATTAAATTATCAGTGAGCAATCATTGTGACAGTAAGACGCAGAAGAGGAGAGGTGAAAAACGTTTGCAAAAGAAAAGCAGAGATATAGAAGAATGGGTAGGAAATGAATGGGGTGATGAAACAGAGAAGTCTCAATAAAGCACCTGATAAACAAAGCCAGGTGTCCCAGCAGAAAACCTTGCTTCCCCCATCTGGCTGTGCTCCACAGGCAGCCCCTCTTTCATCTGGGCAGATCCTTTTCATAGTTAAAATGGCTACCATCGATTTAGGAATAAATGTGCCCACAGTACAGCTTCTTTATAAGAATGGCATAATTCCCTTTTCTGTTAATGGAGATGGTCTCTATCTACATGTATGTATAGAGAAAGGGTTTTTAAGACCCACTTTACCCCAGATCTGTTTTACAGCAAAGCTCTTCATGATAAGTTCCAGCCAACATCACATTCCACAGAGCTTGAGAAAGCCAGCGCAGTGGAGAATAAAATCTCCCAGGGTGTGGTAGCATCTTCGTACATATTTGGAGTCTCTTCATACATAAATCAGAGGAGAAGACACTCATGTAATGCTCACAATTATGGCCTGGGAAGTATGCAAGACCTGGGTCTCAGAAAGCCACAGCTCCACGAGGCATTAGATTTGTGCCCATGAGCAAATTACCGAAACTCTCAGAAGCCCTTGTGTGCTGGTCCACAGTGGAGGAGAAGTCATGGAATTTTTTCAAGAAGGATGTTGGAAAGATTACTTGAGGAAAAGCTCTCAGGATGCTGTCAGGCATACAGTAATTATTATAATCAGAATATGTTTGTTAATTCTTGTTGATGAAAATAGCCAAACTTTGTAAAATATTTGAAGAGATTTATTCTGAGCTAAATGTAAGGACAATGATCTGTGATACAGCCTCAAGTGGTCCTGAGAACATGTGTCCAAGGTGGTTGGGTTACAGCTTGGTTTTATATGTTTTAGGGAGACATAAGATATCAGTCAGTACATGTGAGGTACATATTGGTTTGGTCTGGAAAGGCAAGATAATGTGAAGCTGTGGGGGACGTGGTGAGGAAAAGGGCTTCCAGATCGTAGGTAGATTCAAAGATTTTCTGATTAGCAATTGGTTTAAAGAGTTAAGTTATTATCTAATGACTGGGAATCAATAGAAAAGAGTGCCTGGGTTAAGATAAGGGGCTGTGGAGACCAAGGTTTTTATTATGTAGATGAAGTCTCATAGGTTGTGGCCCTTAGATACAATAGAAGGCAAATGCTTGCCATTCAGATCTTTAAAAGGGGGAGAGTATAATGAGCCACGTCCAACCGCCCCCACTTCCCATCATGGTCTAAACTAATTTTTCAGGTTTCTTTGGAATCCTTTTTGCCAAGAGGGAGATCCATTCAGTTGGTTGGGGGGCTTAGAATTTTTTTGGTTTACATTCTTATATGCTTTAAAGTTTATATGCTCTTCCTCTTCCTCCTCCTCCTCCTCCTCCTCCTTCTTCTTCTATTTTGAGATTGCCCAGGCTGGCATGCAGCGGCATGATCTTGGCTCACTGCAACCTCTGCCTCCCTGGCTAAAGTGATCCCCTGGCCTTAGCCTCCCAAGTAGCTGGGACTACAGGTGTGCACCACCATATCTGGCTAATTTTTTGTATTTTTGGTAGAAATGAGGGCTCTGTCTGCCTATGTAGCCCAGGCTGGTCTTGAACTCCTGAACTCAAGTAATCCAACCACCTCGGCCTCCCAAAATGCTGGGATTATAGGCATGAGCCACCTAGCTGCTTTAAAGTTTTATAAAAACTTTCACATGTATTTTCTCATTTGAGCCTCAGTACCACTTATGTTGTAGACATTTTTAGATTATATTATAATTGTATTAAAACTCTTTGACCCCATAGATGTTGAGATAATTGGTAAAGCTCCCTTAGCTTGCAATCAATCAGTGGTGCTGGAGTCTTAACCCAGGTCTTCACAGGTTAGGTCATTTGCCTGGTTCACTGTTGTGAACCAAGTTTTAATTTGTTGTCTCTTGCTCTATCCAAACACGCCTTTCATCTAATTCATCCTATAAATATAAATTGACTCAGAGCTCCTATATTCTGTGGCATAGTAGATTCATTTAACTATTTTTTAAGATCTCAATAATGATTTCATATTTCATGTGAGTTTACACTGGAACTTTTGAATTAAAACAACTTTAGATTTTGTGGTTTAATATTGGAGAGTCTGAAGACATGTTCCATTTCTTTAACAAAAAATACTACATTGATGTACAATTGAAGTACAAAAAGCTGCACATGTATAAAGTATAAAATTTGATAAATTTTGGCCTTATATGTATACACTCATGAAGACATCAGTGCAACCAAGATAAAGAACATTTTCATCCTCCCCAAGTTTCCTGGTGCCCCTGTGATCTCTCCCTTGAGGGAACCACTAATCTATTAGGTTGGTGCAAAAGTAATTGCGGTTTTTGCCAAAAAAAGGCAAAAAAATGCAATTACTTTTGCACCAACCTAATATTTTTTATCATTGTATGTAAATTTGCATTTTCTAAAATTTCATATAAATGAATCATACAAGATGTACTCTTTATTTTGTCTGATTTCTTTCATTGATATAATTATTTTGAGATTGATTCATATAGTTATGTGTATCCATAGTCCATTTCTTTTTCTCATTGGATAGCATGCCACTGTAGGAATATTCTGCAATTGTTTATCCATTGACCTATTGCTGAACATTGGATTGTTTCTAGTTTTGGCTATTACAAATAAAGCTACTATGAACATTGGTCAATCAATTCTTTATGTGGTTATACAATTACATTTCTCCACTCAAGATTCTAACTGTTAGTTAGGCCTTATCATTCGGTGGGTGTATATTTAACTGTGTAAGAAACTGTTGAACTGTTTTCCAAAGTGGTTTCACCATTGTACATTCCCATTAGCAGTACATGACAATTTCAGTTTCTCCACATTTTTGCTATTACCTCATAGACCAGTCTTTTTAATTTTGGCCATTCCAATGGGTGGGAGTGGTGTGGTAGCTCATTGTGGTTTTAATTTGCATTTCCCTGATGACTAAAGACTATGTATTCATGTACCTAAAATGCCATCTGTATATCCCCTTTGGTAAAGTATCTGTTCAAATCTTTTGCTTATTTAAAAAAATTCAGTCTTTGGTCTCATTATTGAATAATGAGAATTGTTTCTATTTTCTAGGTATGTCTTTTATTTGATACTTTTTGCAAATATTTTCTCGCAGTCTATGGCTTGCCTTTTTATGTTTGTGACAGTAATGCATAGAAATTTCCATCCTGAGGTTTTTCACTCTTGGGGCACTTCCTTCTTTGCCATTATTTTTTTAAGTGATAGGGTCTTGCTCTGTCCCCCAAGCTGGAGTGTGGTGCTGCAGTCACAACTCACTGCAGCCTTGAACTCTGGGCTCAAGTGATCCTCTGGCCTCAGTCTCCCAAGTACCCAAGACTGCAGGTGTGCACCAACATGCCCTGCTAATTTTAATTTTTTTTGTAGAGATGGTGTCTTGCTATGTTGCCCAGGCTTATCTCAAACTCCTGGCCCCAGCATCCCAAAGTGCTGGGATTACAGGCATTAACAACTATGCCTGGTCTCCCCTCTTTGCCTTGAATCTCATTGCCAACTGCTTGCCTAGAGCATGACACATTGCTGAGCTCTTTGTCTATCTCCTCTGCTTCCTAGACTGGATCTTCTTGCAGTCTTAGGACAGAGGTCTTCTACTTCTAGATGGCCAAACCCCTGACACCCTGTGAGCATCTGTAAGAACAGAAACGATGCCTGGTTGAATGCTGGAATGAGTGATGCATTCTTGGAGTTTCACTTCACAGAATCACAGCCTTCGGTGGAATTATTGCATTCTTTAGAACTGTTAGTACAGTCTAACAAAATACAGCTATCTGGGCGCGAAACAAAACACTGGCTAGTTTATGGTGCTGATGAAAAATCCAGTCATTCATACTTATTTATCAAACAGCCACTATGTGTAAGTGACTTTTCTGTGATTCTAATGGTCAAGAAAGAGAATCTAAACAAGCTGACTATGGCTTTCATAAGACCACCACTGCATGCTAATTCCATGACAGAAACAGGGTCTGGGTTAGTGTGGTTAGAAAGGATCCAGGTGATACCCTTAGATATGGAAGCCCTGCCACTTAGTTCAGAAAATTTTCTATGGTGGTTGGCATCACAGTTCAGTAGCTCACACTATTTCCCACTAATCTGGGGCTTTTGCACCTCCATTAATACTACCGATGAATTTCTTTCTATGACTTACGAGCTTTTCAGCACTCTATTTTCTTTCTGAGTTCACACAATTATTAAAGGGAAATTGTTTATAATGATTAAAGAATATCGAGTTAGGAGTGGCGGATTGCACCTGGAATCCCAATGCTTTGGGAAGCTGAGCTGGAAGGATCACTTCATCCCAGGTGTTCAAGACCAGCCTGGGCAACACAGCAAGACTCCCATCTCTACAAAAAATTTAAAAATCAGCCGAGCATAGTAGCATGCACTTATAGTCCCAGCTACATGGAAGGCTGAAGCCGGAGCATTGTTGGAGCTCAGAAGTTTGAGGCTGCAGTGAGCTAGGAATATGCCACTGCACTCTAGCCTGGGCCACAGAGCCAGACTCTATCTCTAAATAAATATAAATAAATAAATAAATAAATACCCGATGATTATTTTGTGTCAAGTTTTCAGACTCTGAAATCTCAAATGGTGAGAATATATCTGGCTCTGGGTAAGTGCAATTGCAAAATCAGTTAGCACTTAGGCCTACTCCTTCCTCATGTTCAGGAATTTCTTAGAATTCATGTCATAGGCTAGTCGTCCCCTCTCTGCTTTTCTGAATATTTAATTCTAACTGCAGCAAAGTTGCCTCCTCAGGATAGATTCCCCGCTCATTTTCTCAGCATAAGGAAGTTCCAACAGAATAACTGAGAAGATGGACTCCCTCTTTGTTGTTCCTACAGCCTATCCTGGCAGTCACTACTACTGGAAGGCACTTAGCTCGTCCAGACCAGGACAAGTTCCTCATTGTTCTCAAGATGGCCTCTCACAGGAGACAGTCATTTATGGCCTTTCCTTGAGTCTGGAGCTGACATGCTCACGCTTGTCTTTCTTTATGTGGAGAGTTCAATAGCTGATTGTTCCTTGCCAACCAGCTACTGCTCACTAAAGAATCATGGAACAAACACATTTCTATTTTTAATTTCTTATTTAGAAAAAAAATAACATAGGGCACCATTATAATCAAATGTAAGTTTCTTTTCTCTCTCTCTCTCTTTTTTTTTTTTAACAGCAACTTTGTTCTTTTTGCTTTCAATCCTCTTTCCTAGGTATCTAACTACATGGTTGAGTCAAGGTGAACTCTGTATTATTTCATCCTATAGAAACAAGCTGGTTTTCATCACAACTTAGCTGTACATTTTACAGTAAACCTCAGGTTCTAAAACAGGTCTTTCTAAGAAATGAGTAATGGAACAGAGAGAGAAGCTTAAAGGAAAAGCCAGTGTTTGACTTCCTGAAGGGAGAAAGATTTAACATGAAAGGGTGTGAATCCAAGGGAAGGCTGGCTAGTAATAAAACTAGGGGCCTGCAGGAAGGAATCTTGGAAGATTTTGAAGGTAAGTTCCAATTAGAGGATAAAAGAAAAGGAAACCTATCGCTAAAACAAGGTTGTGTGATGATATTTGCAGCTGGGAACATGATTAGAATGCAGAGGTGATAATAAAACACAAGTGGGGAAGGGAAACTTTGAAGAACTAAATGAATAAAGAGGTAAGGTAAAATATTTTAGATTATGTTTAATGAGTTTGAGCTAGAACAAGGCAAGAAGCAGAACTGAAATGCACTGACAAAAAAATAAAAAGAACTTAAATACCACTCTTTCCTGTAACGAGGTGGGGGATGAAAAGAGATGAGAGGGTCTTACCCAACAAAGGGCTGCACTTTGGGGAAATCAAGGCACTAGTATCCTACAAGTGGGAGGTAGAAGGGGGTAGGGTGGTCCCCCTCATTCCTGGCCTCCCCTCCATTTTCTGTTAGCTGCTTTTCTCAGTTGATTATACACATATAAGTGCCTCAGGTTGATTTTAGCCCTAGTGTACCTGCATCCTGACTCATGTCACTGTGCACTGAGGTGTGGCCAGCAGACCAGAGTGCAGGTTAACAACATGGCACCCCATTGATGGATCACCTACTCTTTCAGTACTTAATTGTACACTGCAGCCTATGCCACATCATTTTTTTTTTAATGTGGGGTCTTACTCTGTCATCCAGGCTGGAGTGCAGTGGTGCGATTTCAGCTCACTATAACCTCTGCCTCCCAGGCTCAAGCAATTCTCCAACCTCAGCCTCCCAAGTAGCTGGGACTACAGGCATACACCTCCATACCCAGCTAATTTTTGTATTTTTTTGGTAGAGACGGGTTTTCATCACATTGCTCAGGCTGGGCCACTTCATTTTGAAGGTTAATGTGTTTTGTTTTGTCAGCGGGATGATAAGCACTCTGACAAGGACTCTAGTTGATTCTTTTTTGCTTTTCTCATGGTACCCAACATATTGCTATAAAAATAGAAGGTAGACAAGAAATACACGCAGGATGGACAACTCTGTCCCATAGCTGTGGGGGTTTCTGAAAGGCCTTCAGGAGAAAGACCTTCCACATGTGGGGACCATCTTCAGAAATCCTGCAGTCCTCAGGCAAATCTGGATGGTCTTACACGTCCAGGGACTGAAGAGAAATCAACACACTTCTATGATTGCTTGCAGTAGTTGCACTCAATCAGCTCTTGAGCTGTTGCTATTCTTCTAAGCAATTCAGGGACCGAGAGGCTACCTTGTTTGCTTCTCCCCAGTCATGTACAGTCAGTCGTGCCTCCATATGGATGGATTTACATTGCAGAGGAACTGACAGGGAAGAGTGAGAGTCACAGCTTGATGGAGGTGTTCTGGGGCCAGTTATGTAACTCACTTCTCTGTGCCTGGACTCCTAGAAGATGAGTTCTAACAGAGTCAGTGTTTTGGATTCAACAGAGATTTTTCACTTTAGCAATTTAGAAAAAGAAGTGTTTGGCTCTGAGAAGAGCCAAACATTTATCTGATTAAAGAACATAGAAACGTGGTTGATTACATATGTTATGTTCAGATATGTGTTCTTTTACATCTAATAGTTCAATATTTCTCCATTGCGACCAGGGCCAGCTCCTCTTAGTGATCAATGATTCAGTCCAGGTCTAGGGTTTCATCTTGACCATGAATATTTTGTTCTTGGATATTTTGCTTTCCTCATTCCTGAGCCTCACTGAGCGTTTCCTGTTGTTTTAATATGAGCTCTTCTCAAGCGCTTTATCAGCTCAATGCCTCTCCCAGGTGGTACTGGGCATGCTGTCATTGCTACATAAGCCACTCTTGTTTATGTGGATATTACTGTTTTTCTTTCTGTTACTCTGTTCACTGTCTGGAGTCTTACTCTTCCAGTCCTCTGAGTTCCAGAGTCCTCTAACCATAGCACATACTTGAGTGATTGCTGGAACAGTTTTAGGGATTGTGACAGAAAGAAAGTAGAATGGAGGTTTTTGCTAATTTGGGATGAACTCAGAGGATGGATAAGATACAAATAGGTGGAGAGAAAGAGAATACTAAGACATTGTTTTTAGTGTTGGTGATGAAGTTTTTCTGCTCCTTAGCTCAGCTGGGTTGGGGTTCTTGTCTCACGACCAGGAAGAATCGGGCACGTGGACACTGGAGAATGAGTGGAATCGAATTATTAAGTGAAAGGAAAGCTCTCAGCAAAGAGAGAGTCCTGAAAGAAGGTTCTTGGTAGCCCCTTCACAGTTGACTACAAGTGCTTTTACGTATCTGGTGACGGGGCTGGGTTCCCTATGTGTATAAGGCATGAATTCCTGGAGGCTCCACCCTGTCCTTTCAGTGCACATGTGGGACCTTAGTCTGAGCCACTTCATGTGGATGTATTTCCCTTACTGCACATGTGTTAAGGGATGGAATTTTTCCCCACGGGCATGTTTAGGCAAGCTCCCTGTGCACAATGACCTTGGCAGGTCGGAGGTTCTCCGGGGACCTTCCCCTGTCTGCCTAGGGGAGTTCTCTGCCTCCTGCCTCTATCACTGGTGTGGACCAGACAGACTGTGTAGAGAGAAGACTGGAAAAGTGGACTACATTTGGGCCATGGGAAAGCTCACTGCCAGGCTACACATGCTGTTCTCCCATTGCGAAGATGGCCCAATGAAGACATGAGCCCCCTGGCTGGTGTGATGAATGCTTTGTTTAGGGGGAAGATACAAGTGAAGTGGTGCAGAACTTATGTCTTTAAATCCACCACCACACTGGAAAATGTCCACAAAGTAGTCCATTGACAGGTGATTTTTCTGGCTCAAGTTCCAAGCTGACTTGAAAAATGCTATCATGGGATTTCTGCTGTTTTCATTTAATGGCTGAAACATCAGGTCTTGAAAACTTCAACTGGTCACTTCCTCTAAGCTACTCAGAAAAATATTTCCCTGTTATTAGTGTCCGAACTGTGCATGCATGTGTGTTTTACCTCAATGCCCACTATGGTGGTCTGTTTTTAAGATGGTCCTCTGTGATCCCTGTCTCCATTATTTATGCCTTGGTATATGGTCCTCTTCACTTGAATGTGGACAAACCTTAGTTACTAATGTCTACCAGCTAGAATATGGCAAAAATCATGGTATGCCATTTCCAAGATGAGGATATGAAAAGACTGCACCTTCCATTAGGGGTATCTTCTCTCACATTCTGTCTCTTGGAATCCTCATCTGGGGAAAGGCACATCCTATGTCATAAACAGCCTTATGGGGTGGCCCACATGACAAGGACTTGATGTCTCTAGCCAAAAGACAGTGAAGACTTGAAGCTTGCCAATAGAACGTGAGTGAACCCAGAAGCAGATCCTTCCCAGTTTGAGCCTTCAGATGACAACAGCCCCAGCCAGCACCTGCGCTGCAGCCTTGTGAGCTACCCTGAGCTAGAGGACCCAACTAAGCTGTTCTTGGATTTCTGACCCACAGAAACTGTGAGATCATAAATGCTTGCTGCTTTAAGCTGTTAAGTTTGGGCTAATTTATTATACACAATAAATAACAAATACATCCACTTATAGTGGGTTTGTGAAATAAAATTATGGCATGTTCATGTGATAGGACATAGGTCAGTCATTAGAATGATGAAATAGAAGAATATTTAATAATGACAAAATATTCACAATATGCTGTTATTTAACAATATCAAATTGTTATTAAACAACTGGTACTATATGGTACAAGATATATATGAAAAATACTAAATTTATATTCACCAGCATGGGTTAAATATTGAAAATGGAATTTATGGCTGAAATATTTGTTATTTGACATACTTTCTACATGTACTTTTAAAAGCATGTACATGACTTTTAAAAGCAGAGGAGAAAAAACAACGCACTCTTAGACTGCACACAGAGGGCAGACCTTAAGCATGGATCTAGTATAGCCACACTTGAAGATACCAGGACATTTTGAGGGGGATTTTTAACCTACTGAAGACAAACTGATAGCTAGCACTGTTCAAGCTCAACTTCAATACTGCAGATGAGTAATTCATTTAAAATAAATATTCATTATTGATTAGGATCCAGGAATGCCTTCTTCCATAGGAGTATTCAGCACATCAGAAATGTCCTTGAAGCACCCATAATTCCAGCCCTTTGGAAGGCTGAGGCAGGTGTTCGCTTGAGGCTAGGACTTCGAGATCAGCCTGGCCAATATGGTGAAACCCCGTGTCTCCTAAAAATACAAAAATTAGCCAGGTGTAGTGGCACATGCCTGTAATCCCAGCTACTCGGGAGGCTGAGGCAGGAGAATCCCTTGACCCTGGGAGGCGGAGGTTGCAGTGAGCCGAGATCACACCACTGCACTCCAGCCTGGGAAACAAAGTGAGACTCTGTCTCAAAACAAACAAACAGACAAAAAAGAAATGCCCTTAAAGCTTTAGTTGCACTGGTTATCCATCCGAGGTTCAGGCACCTGCACTGAAAATGTCATAGAGAGCTTCTGTGGCTCACAAGGAGGGTTGTTAGATCACAGCTAGTTGGTCAGCCAGAACGAGACAAAGCCTGGGAAAACTTAGTGCTTAGGACTTGATTTTTAAATCGCTTTGCCAACTTAATAGAGGCTTAAAATTTTCCATAGAATTCCCATACTAGTGATATGGACAGGAGGTGGGGAAATACTGGGTAGAAGACGGTGGTTCCCTGGCAAAGGCCCCACCCTCAGGCCTGGAAACCCTGGCCCTAAATGAGACGGTTATCTTTGTTTTTCAGCCCAAATGTTACTTTTTGGCTCTCCTTGTCCCTCCCCCCACATCTTGTGCCCATATAAACCCCAGACCTCAGCTGACACATAGTCAAGCAGCTGAACATGGAGAGGAGAAGGAGCAACTGAGTGTCAGAGACTATGGATAGACGTGGCTTAACTTCAGAAGGCATGACTCCAGCTGTGCTTCAGGGAAAGATCACCTTCTTTCGGCACCATCTTCTTTCCAGCTCCCCTTCGCTAAGAGCTGCCTCCATCACTCAATAAAACCTCTGCATTCACCATCCTTCAAGTCCGTGTGACCTGTTTCTTCCTGGATTCTGGACAAGAATCAGGGTACCAAGAGGGCAGGGTATATGCCACCGTGATTCTCCACTGAGCTGGTTAACACTTAGCCATCTGTGGACGGCAAATACTAAAAGAGAATTGTTTGTAACACATGCCCTCTGGGGCTCCAGGGGTCGGGGGCAACCCTTAGAGGCTGCTGTGGAGCAGTACAGGGTTCGTTCCTGCTGGCGCCTAAAGACACTCACCTTGGCTCCTTCACTCACTCACCTGCATGCTCCCCCTCCCACAAGGGGTTTAAGCTCTGCCAAGCAAAACGAGCCGCCCCCCACCCCACTGTCGCACGTTCCACAAGGGGGTCAGGGAACTCTCTCATCTCACTGGTTTCCTCAAAGCAGTAAGACACTAGAACTCACTTTTTCTAGGTGGAGATGAAATCTGTGTACCACAGTTGAATAGCTGCCACAGCAAATGGAAATGACTGCTATGGTTTGTTCCTAATTATGGTTTTAAATTTCTATAGGATCTCTTCACTTTGGGGAGAACTTTTTCACTACTGGCTTTTGGAAATAGACATTATAGTGATTTGGCTCAAACAGAAAAAAAAAAAGGCTTCTTTCTGAAAAATCTAGAATTTTCATCAGTTTTGCATTCATTCTAATTAAATGTAAGTGTAATACTAAAGTGAAGTAACCTCATCCTCATTTCTTAGGAAAAACATTAACCAAAACCATATTTTTCATATTTCATTTCAGTTTCTCTAAAACATCAGTGCACAGTCCATCATAAGCAATTGAATGAAAGAGTTTGTGCTAGTAACTGCTTTGCAGGATATCAGAGTGAGTTCAGACAGCCTGAGTTTGTTCCCCATCCCAACCATTCGGTGACTCTGTGACTTTCAATTCCTCAGTTTCCCTTATCTGTATCACAAGCACTTGCTTCATAGAACGTTAGGAGGGTGAATTTAGCGAATGTTGTTAGAACCATGTCAGCTATGAAGCATGTGCTCAGTAGATATACTCATTACTCTAGAGACTAATCAATATAGTCTCAGTAGAACTCTTTCTGAAGACAGACTTGGTTTCAATGAGCAATTTAATCAATGGGAAATATTTTGTAGAAATAGAGAATTTAACAAACTCTTGGATTATCCAATGCTGCATGATAAATTGATGGAGTCAGAAGACAAAGTGCAATGCAGGCTTACTGGGTAGAGCCCAAATTCCTCAATCCTTTGGAAATGAGAAGAAGGACGCTTAAAGCTCATTATTATCATGGATCTGGGAGGTTTTTACAATTCCCAGGAGGGTTTAGAGGCGGGAATGGCTATTAATGTAACTGACCCCAGGCGACTCTGACCCAGGAAGTTCACAACAGCCTTCCCAATGAATCGGGTCAAAAGGTCACCTTTTTTTTAGAGAACGGGGAAGACGCTAATGTGGGAACTGGTTAGGAGAGCATCTGGACATTGCTATTCTTAATTATTCTGGAAAGAAAGAGCAGAACAGTTGAATCACTTTAATGAGAGTTACAACTTGCTGAGGTTAAACCAGTGTCCGCATCTGGGAACCCATGCAAACTATTCAGGAAGTAAAGAAAGAGACCAGGAAGGTAGATAGAAAAATAGGGAACTCACTTTTTAGGATTTTTTCGAGCCTATTTTGTTAATATCAGTATCTATCCTTCCCTTTGTATTCTTGTGAGTCTTCTTTTCAATTTCTTCTAAGGGACTTGATATAAGCTTGGGTTTGGGACATGTTCTTACTAATGGACCAAAGGATAACATCAATAGCACCAGGTACCTATTCCACACCACATGCATCATATGTATCATCTCAGTTAATCTTCACAATAACCTTGTAAGGATGAGACTTGAACCTTCATTTGACAGATGAGGAACCTAACGCTCAGAGAGGGTAAGCAATTTGCTTAAATTTACACAGCTCAGACATGGCAAGTTGAAATTTAATCACAGGTGCACCGGAGTTCAATGCCTAGACCCTTTCCTCTGCCTATTCCAGGGTCTCAGAGGAGGAAAGGAGAACAATTTATGTCAGATAAACTCATTTGTCCAAAACATGTGTAAGAATTTATGTCACTGCACTCATTTCTACAGCCTCGTTTGTTCACAAAATGCTCTAATCACAGATAGTGGGAGCCGCCTTTCTGAATATAGAATCGTTAGAGTAACTTCAAAGCCAACAGAAATGTAGGGGACTTTGGGATAGAACCTTGAAATAACTTTTGGTTACCAGTAAGCATAACAAATAAAACAGTGAAGTCATTCGTAGGAAGAAGTGAGAAAGTGTTTAGAACACAACTTTTGAGAGTTAGAAAGACCTAGAAAGAGTATAACTGGTTCCCTTGGGGATATCACCAGTCCTTAGCTACAACACAGTCAGTTGTACTGAGCTTTCGGATGTGCGTACATGTACAATTTCGAAAAAGTTCAATTGGCTCAATTGCAGAAAGCTGCCCCAATCTGCACATGGGCCAATTTCCATTTGGTGCTGAAACAGTTTTATAGAAATTGCAATAATTTAGCCCACTCACTGCATGGACAGAAGCTGACTATCTCAAGTTAGGTGTTCATTCAATTTTCTTGTCCTTTATTTCTATATTTAGTGTATTCCCTTCCAAAGATGTGCAACGATAAGAAAGAGAGAAGTAAGGAAGATCTTTTCTTTTCTCTATGTGTGAGTTTTATCAACACAGCCTCAGCTTGAGATCTCTTGGGAAAAGCATTTCAAGACAGGCAGAATGATGTCCTTCCTGCCACAACATAATTTTCCAGTTGCCAGGGGAAAACTACATATTGTACCCAAAACAACAATCAAGAGAGAACAGATAATAATCACTCCCTAAGGGCACTTGCTTCAGCTTCTCTCAGAAAAGGCTGCAGAAACAATCTTGAAGTTACTATTTACTCTGTATTTTAAAAGAGACAAAATGGATTCCTGTCCTTCCTTGCTGGAATGGCTGTATCGCTTTCTGCAGTCAAGGTCTCCATTTTTACTTAAAATCTAGCACGGTTGGTCTAAAGGTATGGGAACAGTGAAAGGGGTGGATCATGAGAAGTCTGCAGAGGGGTTCAAATTTCTTTCTTGGTCCTCCTCCCAAGATGTTCTTGTCAAGTGCAAAAATCCTGTGATCTGCACAGCAATGCATGTGAAAACCACATGTTTTGATACAATACAACTGTACACAATTCTTATCCGGAAGCTTATAAGAAAAGTGCAATTTTCTTAGAAGCACTCGTATTGAATGTGAGTGTATCCTTTCCCCAATACTCAGAATGCTGTGGCTCAGCAGCAGTGACCAAACCCCTCAAGTAGCTGCCCTATGAAAACAAATCCCCCCTGCAGCTGTTTTTTTTTTTTTTTTAGGAGCCACACAGGCCAACATCCTAAGGATTTTTGCAAACTATAGCACTGAGTGGCTCTGTCCTCTCAGGCCTCCCTTAATGAAGACCTCTTGGAGGACTCATATTGAGCTATTATTGCAGGCATTGCCAAAGGCTTTCTTCACCCCCACCTGTGAGTTCTGCAAAAAACCCAGAAGTGGTTGGCACTATTTTTATCAAAAGCAAATAAAAAATAATAATTTCCTCAGGATATACATCCTCTCAGAAACGAAAAAAAATTTCTCGTTTTGACAGAAAAAGGAAATGTATAAGCAAGTCAGTGGAGAGCCTTCTTCATTTGTAAATTATTGACTTTCCTCCGACCGTGGCGGGGTAGAGATTCCTAGGCTTGAAAGGGGTCTCTTGAGGTTGCCCAGTTCTCTCCCCACAGCTTTGATTCCAGCAGATAAGGATCTAATTTCTCAACCTGCCAAGAATGGAGATTGCCCAAGGTCCCTTGGTACCTCATTCCAGTGTTTAACAGCCCTCACTGTGAGGATACGCTTCTCGGTGCCTAATGCAAGCCCCCAGTATTGTAATTTTGTGTCTCCTTCTTGCTGACACATCCTCAGGGAGGTGCAGTCCATCTCCTTCCGATCGCCCTGTGTCAAGGTCCTTCCTAAACTTGAAGACTCAGAGTCAATGACTCCTCGCTCTTCCTTATTCCAGAGTGAAAACAGAAATTTACTTTCTTTAACTTCTCCTTTTGAGTGTTAGGTTTAACTCGTTTGTGACTTGCCTCTCAACCCTGGCCCCCCAACCCCGTCTACTTTTGCCTCCTTACTTCTGAAGAGAACTCCAAAGTCTTAAGGGAAGATCACCCTAGGGTTCCCTCTACTACAATGTTCAGATTTATTTTTCACATCCAGAAATAACTCAGTTAACTCAGGGTCATGAGGACATTTTTGGGCTGGCTTCTCCTAAAACTAGTATGGGGAAGGATTTTTTTAGTTTTGTGTATCTCTGGGAAATTAACCAAAAATTCCCCCACAGAATGTATTAAAAACAAGAGGCCTGAATCATCTATTTTCGGGTCTCTGTTATGGTTGGATTTTTAAAGGTGAAAAATAGCTATGGTAGAATTAATATTGAATAAAAAAATCAGCAGTGGCTTCATATCTTGTCCTGGCTATGTTAATAGGAGAGGCATAATTTGTTACTCTGAAATATTAAAATTCTACATAAATGGGTACTCCTTATGGATTGATGAGTCAACTGAAACAGAAGGAAGGAAACCGTATGGTTCGCTAGAGTCTTGCAAAGTTCAATGGAGTCTTCCACAGAATCCTTCATGCTAGTCTTTACTCACCAGTTAAAGCCCAGTGGCCACCCACCATATATGTAGCTACCCCTGGAGATGTGCTGGGGCACTTTATGCAGTTTTGAAATACATCTGGATGTTCCTAACTCAGGGCTTTATATCTGTGAAATTTTGATTAGCATGTGCTGAGCAACTGCTTGACATTAACTTTTCATATGTGAAATAGAAATTACGGACATGCTGAAGAGACCCCTTAGGTTGGACACTCCCACTCCAGAAATAAATCAATGGGACCATTCCAGATTTTTCAAGCATCTTAAATAAAGGAAATTCCAGCTCGCCATGTGAAATCCTTCTGTAGAGAAAAGGAAGTAGCCCATGCCGGCAACTTATTCTGGTGAACAGCTTGTACATTCAGAACAAAAGTGAGAAGCTTCACGGTTGTAAAGAAAAGTGGTAATTAAATCATGCGTCAAAGTGCACTCAAAATATTCCTTTTAAAAGCTTATATATGACAGCAGAAGAGGTTGCTAGTTACATGTATTGTTTTTAAAAATAAACATTATTAGGTTCGTGCAAAAGTAATCTCAGTTTTTGCTATTACTTTTATTTATTTATTTATATAAATTTTTAAAGTTCTGGGGTACATGTGCAGGTTGTGCAGGTTTGTTACATAGGTAAACGTGTGCCAGGGTGGTTTGCTGCACCTGTCAACCCGTCACCTAGGTATTAAGCTCCACATGCATGAGCTCTTTTCCCTAATGCTCTCCCACCTCCGCCCTCCTCCAACAGGTCCCAGTGAGTGTTGTTCCCCTCCCTGTGTCCATGTATTCTCATTGTTCAGCTCCCACTTATAAAGGAGGACATGTGGTATTTGGTTTTCTGTTCCTGCGTTAGTTTGCTGAGGATAATTCGCCATTACTTTTAAATCGCAAACACTGCATTTACTTTTGCACCAACCTAATAGTTACATTTTTAGAACATTTACTTCCATGGAGTAGGAAGCCTAAGATGTTATCTAATTAATTTTGATAAATGAGGTCTGTTTGGGCTGCGGGTTGGTTGGATGGGTTATTGCCACTTACAAATGGATAAAAGTGAAAGGAATTTAAGAGTCTTTTCTAAGGTCACAAATGGCTCAGTGGTGGGATGATTAATTCACACCCACATGGGTGTCAGGGGACTAACATCCTCTTTCTCTTCTGAAATATATTATCCAGGAGACCTCCATGGACCAAAGGCTTAGGAGAGTTCCTGATGTCTTTTCTTCTCCACTGCTGGGTGGTGATGTTATCCATCCAAGAAGATAAAAATCATAGAATATAAGGGCTGAACGAATCTTGGAGATACTTTAATCCAGCTTTCTTCTTTCTATAGATAAGCCAGCTTAGGCCTCTGAAAGATTATCCAAAATCAGGCACACATGATTCAGAGCAAAATAGGGACCACAACGCAAGACTTCTGGCTCTTCTATTTCAGCAACTGAAAGCAACAGTGAACATTACTTCATTTATGGTGTAATAAAACCAACTTCAAAGTCCATTTAGTCCCAGATGACTCTTGGTTTCATGCTTGACACTTCTGTTACCTATTTGAGGCTTACTGTTCAAAATATTCATAGACTGTACTTAAGGTACCATGTGTTTCTTCTGGTAAATCAAAAGTAGTTTTTATGTTATATTTAGGGGCAGATTTCATCTACTAGCATAAAACATTATGATAAACTCTCCCCACCCCCTAACAAAGGCATTCCATTCCACATGTCATGAGCAACTGCTTGCAGAGAACATGCACCATGTGAAAAAGTAATTATTGCCTTGCCTAAGGAATGAAGCTGACTCTATCAGCATGTCCAGGCTTTTGCAGATAAGTGAGCAAAGCCATGGCTTACTGAGAACACTGCAATTTCTTTAACCTTTTGAGAATTCATTCTTCTCTAATGATTAGTTATGGGGGAAAGTGAGTTAAGTACTGCTTGACAGTTTGCTCTATAGAAGCTCTGTAATATCACCTTTCCTAGTCTTCTTTGATATAGAACCAGCCATCTGTATAGATGACTTCTTTCCCTCTTTAATAAGTTGTAAATTGAACAGCATAATTCTTCCCATGTCCAAGACTAGTCAGCCAAAATACTGCGTTCAGAATTTGGCTGGCTGTATATTATAACTTGTCTGTCATCACTTTCTTTCATTACAGTCCTGTGGTTGGATTTTGTAGACCTTAAGGATCTGTTCGCTAGTGATTCACTTCATTTGGGTATATGCTACACGTTATTCTGTGCTTGTGTTAGACCAAAATGTCACATTCCACAAGTGTATCCAGATGATCACTAAGCATTGGAAAGGAGTCAGTTTTGGAGATGGCCAAGCTTCCTTCTATAAGACTTGTCTTTCAACAATTGATAAGGTTGATCAAATCTTTCAGCTTTGGTCTGTTGTGTCCTTATTTCATAGAAATGGCCCATTTTTGAGTCTTAGAGTTTACTCTCTTTTTACTTGTGAATATATCTGAAATGAACACTTACTAAGACACAAATTCCAGTGAAAGAAGGGTCTTTCCTTTTGATTGTCCTCTTTTGAACTCTCCAGAAAAAGAATGGACTATCTTTTTAAGAGAGGCCTCTTTGATAGTGGAAGTATTTATCAGGAGAATGGATTTCCAGGTTAATTGGAGATTGCAATAGGAACTTTCTAAAACTCCTTCTGAAGTTAAGATTTCTTGAAACTCTTCTCAAACACTTGGTTTAATGTAGGGGGGGCCAGAGGAAGTTGAATAAATATAAAGAGCAAGTTTTTGTTTTGTGATCATTATTATTAGTTTTACTTGAAAAAGTAAAGGTGTTCTTCACTGATTTTTGTTGAAAGAGTCCTATAGGATAAGGCTTTTGTTTTGGAACAAGAGAAGAGCAGTTGAGCTTGTTTGGTGTGTGGGAAACAATTTTAAAGTGTGACAGATATTTCTGTAGCAGATTCTTCTGCAGCAACAGCCAGAGACTGGTTTATTGTTTCAGTAGGGAAGTAGGTATCTAAGTCAAAGGTAAGATGGGGCAGATGTGCAGATCGTCTCCTCATCTATTTACGAGGTAACCTTTTTCTAAAGCCAGAAAAAAACAGCTAATCATTGCATCTCCTGGTTGAGGTGGTAAACAACTCAGTTATCAACCGGTAGAGCACAGCTGTTGGTTTATAATTCAAGTCAACCATGCAGGAAGGAGGGAAGTAGAGGAGATGCAGTTTCATTTCCCACTAACTCCCCTGACCTGAATTAAGGTGGGAACTGAGGAGAACATCTGTAAAAATAACAGCATGCAAACTTTACAAGGACAGGGCCATGCCCAGTTAACCCGCTGTTTGAGGTCTAAATACTTTTGGGTTATTGTACAATATAAGTAAAACATCCTCAGAGATGAATCATAGCCCTAGAATTTTAGATTATCACTGCATATGACAATTAAAAAAAATCCATGCTCCATTACACCAATTTAATAAAGCAATGTGGCATCTACCTGACTGAACACCAAAGACACGGCAACCTTATGAAAAGAAAAAAAAAAATCCAAATATTCATTCTGAGAGAATCATGATTTCATTGACTGGATCAGTGTCAGCTGCCTTCAGTATAAAAACAGGACAATTTTGAATATATCAGAGACTCTCCAAATATCACCATGGAGATTTACTAGAAGCCTTCATAAATATAGTGAGTAATAAGGCAATTTCTAGGGACTATATAGTATTCTTGAATTCTGCGATTCATATAAATGTGAATTATTAATAGAAAATAATCAAAATGATTTAATAAAAGTACATGTGTTCACATAGAAAGGGGGAAGAGCGGCCGGGAGCGGTGGCTCATGCCTGTAACCCCAGCACTTTGGGAAGCTGAGGCAAGTGGATCACAAGGTCAGGAGTTTGAGACCAGCCTGGCCAACATAGTGAAACCATGTCTCTACTAAAAATACAAAAATTAGCTGGGTGTGGTGGCCTGTGTCTGTAGTCCCAGCTACTAGGGAGGCTGAGGTGGGAGAATCGCTTGAACCTGGGAGGTGGAGGTTGCAGCGAGCCAAGACCATGCTATTATACTCCAGCCTGGGAGACAGAGTGAGACTCCGTCTCAAAAATAAAAAGGGGGTTGGGGGTGGGGAAGAGAGCACTGCTTAGATATTAGACAAAAATCTGAGATTGCATTGCTTTTTCTATAAGTTACGAGGTGATACCATGGAACTGTGGGCAAGTCCCTCAACAATCTAAGCTTCCATTTCTTGATCTCCAAAACAGTGGCACTGAGGTTTGCCTTGCTTAATGCCTTGAGAAGTTCAGGATAGACAGTGCTTGTGAAAGTGTGAGTCAATTACTATTTGTTTTCTTGCATGTGGCTTGTAAGGAAGTCAGATAACATAAGAGAAGTGGGTGACTGAGTGTTAAAGTGAATTACCAAGGATGCTGGAACTTGAAATGCTTTTGTGTGTAGCAATGCAGGCCGAGCTGCCACGTGCTATCCTGTGTGTCCCCACTCTCCCCGCATTGCTAGCCTGCAGAATGCCCCGCATCCACTGAGCTGTGGCCAGCCCTGCGGTGGGCAAGCCTATCAAGTGCAAACATTGGGAGGGTTCTGACTCTCAAGTGTCTTACAGAAAATAGAGCCAGGAGCTCCATCTGGCACTCCATTTGCTAAATGTCCCATTGATGTCAAACGCCAGGAAATGTGGCTGTTTAAAATCCTAGGGAATAAGATTTCCACTCAGCAGCTTTCTAATGTACGCGCAGCACTCTGCGAAGCAAAAGCCCTTGCTGAGCAGTCCGGTCACAGCCCCTTACACACAAGCTCTCTGGGCCTCCACTGAGAAGTACAAAGACACAAGGCAGAGGAAAATGGACTGATCAGCTTCAGTGGCTTAAAATATGCCGGATGCCAATAGAGGGCACTGTTGCATATCTGCAAAAGCCCACGTTCCGCAGCCCAGCAAGACCACCAAAGCACTCACCTCCTTCCACACTCCAGCAGCAGTCCTAATGATGAACAGGAGCGATTAAAGCGGCAATCCCACAAAACACGGCTTCTGGTCAAAGTTCATGACTGCTTCATCACCACTTTGATATTTGCAAAGGGCTTCATGATCATTTTCAGTCCTGAGTCATCTCCAGTACTTTTCTGCAGAATGCTAGATCTCTTAGCTTCACTTTTCAGAAGACTGAGATCCAGAGAGGTTAACTAGATGACTTGAGCCCATTCAGTCCAGAACTAGACAGAGATAGAAAACTCAGGGTTCCTGAATTCTACACTGGGGAGTTTTCAGAACGGTGCATTGCGAGCTCTGAATGAAAAACATCAACAGCCTGCATCTGCTCTTGATTCTTTAGGGGAGGTTTATGGCTTGGTGATTAACTGGGACTTCACAGGCAGGACTTCTGTCCCCACCACCTCCTAACTGTCGTTTATCCCAGTGGAAGTTGATAACTGATAACCAAACCTGCAAGTGAGGCCCATTCTGCAGCCCAAGAAGGAGTTAGGGAGGGATAGGAAACAGACACATAAAATCAGGCCAAATAGTGAAACTGATTGGAGTGCTTTGGGGTATCAATGTTGTATCCTAATTGTCCTTTATCACAGTGGAAGTTGATAACTGATAAGCAAACCTGCAAATGAGACCCATTCTGCAGCCCAAGAAGGAGTTAGGGAGGAATGGGAAACAGACACATAAAATCAGGCCAAATAGTGAAACCGATTGGAGCGCTTTGGGGTATCAATGTTGTATCCTTCAGTGTTCCCTCTCAACTATTAGTTAACCGAGAACAGATGGCCCTGAACTTGGGAGCAGTCAGATCTGTTTCTTGCACTCTCCCACCATTGACCCCTGACTCCTGCAGAATCTCATTTTGCATCCCACATTCTGAAGGCATTGAATCATTTTTTTTGGCTAAGCGCATGTTGGCTCTGGAGTCACCTATATACAGAGTCTTTGCTGCTGCCTTTGAGGCCTGGTGACATGTTATATTATGTAATGTTCTGGCAGTTAAGGAAAACTCACACCCTCCCTGTTATGTATGAAGTGTCATCTCTAAAGCAGAGACTATTTCTTGCAAAATAGCATTGATAAATGGATAAACGAAACCAACTGACAACATCCCCGTAACAATGCAGTATCCTTCACTGCCAGTTTATTTCTAGAACACCATTAGGCAAAAAAGAAGGCTTTGTGGCCTAAGTAGGTGTTTTCATATATTTTGGAATGACAAATTAAGATGACAAGGATTTTCAGTCAGGCCGTGACAGTAAATGTGCGCTTGTCACTTGTAATGCTGTCTGGCAGGCCATAATGGCCAGGCCCTATCGCATGGCACATTGGGCAGCCAGATCTCTCTGGTGGCATCTTTCTGTCTGGCACCTCACTCAAGTTAGAAAACTCAACCTAGAAAAGACTGTTGGCCCCCAGATGGGCAAGTGTTACTTTCGCTCTTACTAAACCCTGTGCCAGTCTTGGGGCAGTCGGAAAGGGTGGAGGAAAACAAGGTGCTTTGATGGCTCTGGCCTGGTCTCAAGTGACACACCCTAGTCTGAAGGGTTTGTGCCCACATCCTCTCCGCTGCAGCTGGGTGGCTGTTGGCAATCACCTTTGCAAGCACTTGTGTGTACTGCGCCAGCAGTTGCTCGTGCCAATTAGAACTCAGCTGGATCTTGATATAAATGGACCATAGGCTAATCGTTCTGGGATACATCTTAAATTAGTCTGGGAGAGTCAGAGACCACTATAAAACCATTTGGCCCAGAATTTGTGCAAGTTTCTCTGATCCAAAATGGCACCTTGGTATCCAGCTGTCTTGGATGCAGACAACTGTTTCATCTCAGGTCATCATCAAATGCCAAACACAAAAGAAATCCTAACGTCTCACTTTACACAAGAGGACGCCAAGGCTCAGAGAAGTGTAAAGACTTGCCACCAGGCTGTGGCAATGTGCAGTGAAGAACACAACCCATTTCTGGCATCAGAAGGGCTCAAGTTTGATTCTCCCAGGCACTGTTTGATAGAACCTCCCTAAGTCTTGGATTACTTTTTGTAACCTTCTGAGTTGTTGAGCAGGTGACATGAAGGAACACAGATATTTTAGTGTGCCCCCTATTGCCTGGGATACTGGTTAAATATGCAGATTTTTGGACCCCTGGCCCCCACCAGAGATTTGGATTCAGTTTTTCAGGTTTGTTTTTTGTGGAACACTGTGGGGACAAATGGGAGTGTTTGCTGTGTCAGTGGCACAGCCTCTGATCCTTGTTCTATTCACTGTTTGCCTTCTAGTTTCAGCTCAGCCGTAGACAGATGCATTCCTGAGAATGTGACTGAACTTTACTAAGTAGGAATCACTGTAAACCTTATTCACCATCTACTCCACCCCCATCACTCGTCTTTTCTGGGTCACTACTTCTTCCTTGCCTCTATTCAGCACATAGGAATAAAGATCGTGGCTACCTTTATTATACCCACTAGAAGGCCTGACATAGAAAATAAACGTGAGCCCATACCTATTATAGAGAGCAGAGGCCATTATGCCTTAACTTGCTATGTTCTGTTGCTACCATAGAACTGGACAAAGGTGGAACTTTCATTCTAGTGGCTGGTCCATGAAGATATTCTGTGATATTCATAAAATCTTGTGGCATCTTTAGGGTCTGACACTTCCATTATTCATACAATGTGACGCACTTGTATTTGGCATTTAAGTATAAATGCATGCAAATATTTTACCTCAACATAATGGTACTCAATATATTCTTATTTCTAATTCTGACTACAACAAATTTTCTACCATTTTTCTAGAACCAGAAAAATCAGTCAATAAAAGTAGCGAGAAGAACATTCACTGTGTAGTTTTCTGTTGTGCCTACAATCTGAGTTATTTATTTTAAAATTACATACTTCAAAATATTCCAACCCTGCCCAAACACTTTATAAAGACTCAGCTTTAAAAAAAAGTTCTGATTTTGTTTACTGAAAAGGCAAAATTACAATCAAGGAACATTGGAGAGAAAATAATCCGCTATTCAGACACATCAGCTGATTTTATTCTTTTCAATTTTCTTTTTGTCCTTGTCCATATACTTGCAATTCAAGGAGGTTTGTTTTCTAGTTTCAGCTCAGCCATTAATAAGTATGATCCTGAGAAAGGAGCTTAACTTTAATAAATAGGAATAAGCGTTTGTCTCATTGATGCCGTTGGGTAGTTGTGGGGATTCAGAAATAAGGCAGGTGAAAATATTTTGCATACTGTAAAGTGCCCTAGATGTCAAAATAATTGTTATTTTGATCTAAGACTCCTATTTCACGACTATATCTTCTGTCTCTCCAAAAGCTGTTGACATCTGTTTTTAGAGGGTGACAAATACAAAGTAAGAGGAAGATAAAAGGATCTACAAAGATTTCAGAGTATATGACCCAAAGAAGAAGAAGCTGAAAAGCTACTTACTCAACATCTTCAAATATGTGAAGGCCTATGGAAAACATAGAGTGGGAATCAGCTGTTACCCAACTCTCCAGATGTAAATAAAGATGTAATGGGCTTCAACTGAAGAGGGAATTTAAGTTTTTTTTAAGATCAAATTCCTGACTGTGGGAATTATTACCAACTACAAGGGGCTAGCATTGCAATGGTCTCCTGCCTGCAGTCTTGAAGAAAGTTACATTTGCTTATTGTCATGTACAGACCACCCCAGAACGTCATGGTGTAAAACAAGCACCATTTTCTTCTGCTCTTGGATTCTGTAGGTCAGGAGTCCAGACAGGATACAGCAGGAATGGATTGTCTCTGCTGTACAATGACTGCGAGACCTCAGCTGGGAAGACCAAAAAGGCTAGGGGTAACTTACATAACGGGGCCAGAGTCATCTGCTGTAGGTTTCTTTGCCCACATGTCAAACACCTGGGGTCATATCAGGCACCTCTCTCTAAGGAGCATCAAGACCTCACTGCACATGATTTCTTAAACAGGGCAGCTCAGAGTAGCTAAACATGGTACATGGTGGTTCAGGCCTCAAGAGCAAATGTGAAAGCCACATGGCCTTTTTCTTAAAAAAGAAATCATTTTCAAAAAAACATATGGCTACTTTTGTTTTATCTTATTTTTTAAAGAGTTTTATTGAGGCATCATTGATATACAAAGAACTGCATATATTAAATGTGTACAAGTTGAGGAGTTTGAACATATGCAAATACCCTTGGTACCATCACCACAAGCAAGGAAACAGATATGTTTTACAGTTTCCAAAGTTTTCTTTTGTTCCACCACTGTTTCTTCTCTTTTTTTTTTTTTTTTTTTTTTTTGTGGTAAGAACACTTAACAAGATTCACTTGATGAATCTTGAAATGTGTAACACCGTACTGTGAACTACAGATACTATGTTGTACAGCAGATCTCTAGAACTTATTCATTTAGCATAACTGAAACTTTATACTCATTGAACAACTCCCCATTTCCCCACCCTCTATCTTCTGGCAACTACAATTATATCCTCTGTTTCTATGGGTTTCACTATTTTAGATACCTCATGTAAGTGGAATCATGCAGTATTCATCCTTCTGTGACTGGCTTATTTCACTTAGAATACTCATTGTCCTCTGGGTTCACCATGTTTTCACAAATGGCAGAATTCCTTCCTTTTCAAAGACTCAATGCTATTCCACTCTACCTATATACCACATTTTCTGTATCCATTTCTCTGTCATTGGGCCCTTGGGCAGTTTCTATTATCCTGGCTACTTTGAATAATGCTACAATCAACATAGAAGTGTAGCTATCTCTTTGATATACTGATTTCTATTCTTTGGGGTATATACCAAGCAGTGGAAATGCTGGATCATTTGGCAGCTCTATTTTTAATGTTTTGAGGAAGCTTCATACTGTTTTCCACAGTGGCTATGCCATTTTACATTCCCACCAACAGTGTACCAGCTCCAATTTTTCCACATACATACAAATGACCAACAGGCATATGAAAAGATGTTCAATATGATTAATTATTAGAGAAATGCAAATCGAAACTACCATGAGTTATCACCTCATGCTTGTTAGGATGGCTAGCATCAAAGAGCCAAAGATAACAGGTGTTGGCTGCGTGGGTTTTGATCGCTTTGCTTTGGAATTACATGGAGCCACTTCTGCTCAGCTAAGATGATGGAAGCAGCCATAGCTGTTTCCAGATTCAAAGGGAGGGGATGCTGCTCTTACTTCTCAGTGCAAATCAAAAGAATTTGCAGCCACATTAAAAAAACCCCACAAAGAACTGAGTATAACTCATTTATTCATTCCACCAACCAGCATTTATTAAACACGAGTACCAGGCTCTACGCTGGGAAAACCAAGAAGAATTCAGCATACTCCTGCTTGCCTTGAAGGGTTCATGGTCTGGTGTCGCAGAGAATGTAGGCCAGAGTCACGGTCACATACCTGGAGAGAGACCCTGTGAAGCCCGTTCAGATTTTCGGCCCACTGAGGTCCTTCTCTCTGGAACTGAACACACCAGGGAAAAATTCCTAGTCCTTCTGAATTCAACAAAACCAGCTAGCAACAAGTGGTTTTTCAATTTGTTTTTATTTCTACCCCTTGGCTTGCGCTTTCTGGATTGTGGGCACTGGGATTCCTAATCTTTGGCAGCGAGTCCCATTCTAAATGTAAACAGATGGAGAAAGCGCCAGCGTGGCCGAGTGTAATACATTCTAATGCAGAAGCATGCTGACACTGTGGGCAAATGCAGCCGCATTAAACGACTGTGTTTGCTCAACCCTTTCCAGGAGGGCCCAGAAGTTTCACATCAGGGAGATGCACAGCGAATGCCTCTCTCACGGTCCACCCAGGAGAGGCTGGGCAGTGCCATTTCAGTTCAGTAGACGTTGGAAGAGCAGCCTGTTTGTTTATGAGATTTCAGGGGGGATGTACCAGGTTAGCGGTGACTAACAGTGACTTTTAATCATTTCTCCAGCTTTTGAATTTTTCTCAGGGCAGACAATACAATTAAGCTACTTTAAACCAACCTCCTGCTGCTACCACCTAAAATAACTTCATGAGTGAAACAGTCCCCGCTGCCAGGGTGACCACATTTCACTCAGAACCAGTCTTCTATTTGTTCTGCCTCTCCCATCCTGCCTCCTTTGGCACCATGAAGGGCCAAATGAGCTCAATCTACCCTCCAGCCCAGTAGCAAAGTTTTCTTTCCTTTGCTTTTCTTGGTCAGGGCTAGAGGAGGTAGCACCCCATCATGAGCACTGGAGAAGGTGCCTAGAAAATCACTTCTCCAACCATACTTCCCCTTGTGGCCTGAACAGAATGCTCAGCACCAATTGCCATTTTGATCATCTCTAGAAGGTTCAGTAAAACTTGAATGTTCTCTGCTTTAGTGTCTTAACTCATGAATAATAATGACCATAATAATCAACATTTATTGGGCAATTAATTAGTGTGTGCCACCCACTTTGCTGATCTCTTTTCTTGCAATGTCTTCTAAAAGCCCTACTTTACGACTTACAACTTTACAAGTCAGTCACTATTATTATCCTCGTTTCATACATAGGGAAACTGCGGCTTCTGGAGGCTAAATAGCTTGCCCCAGGTACACAGCAAGGATGGATCAGAGCCAGAATTTGAACCCAAGTCTATCTTACTCCAAAATTTTTATGTTAAAACACTGTACAGTTATACAGTTGGCAAATTGCAGGACTGGGAATTTGGGATACCTGACAATTAATTCTTTTCTTTTTTTTTCTTTTCTCTCTCTCTCTCTCTTTCTCTCTTTCTTAGATGGAGTCTTGCTCTGTCGCCCATGCTGGAGTGCAGTGGCATGATCTCAGCTCGCTGCAACCTCTGCCTCTGGCGTTCAAGTGATTCTCCTGCCTCAGCCTCCTGAGTAGCTGGGACTACAGGTTCCTGCCACCATGTCTGGCTAATTTTTGTATTCTTAGTAAAGATGGAGTTTTACCATGTTGCACTGACTGGTCTTGAATTCCTGATCTCAAATGATCCACCCACCTCGGCCTCCCAAAGTGTTAGGATTATAGTCGTGAGCCACGGTGCCTAGCCCTGATAATTATGTTTTGATGGCAGGTTCCGTGCGGGGAGAGAAAGAGGTCTTTCTTATGGAGAACACTCAGGACACTGAGAAGATGTGAAAATAGGGTTTTAGGGATTGAGAGATATAAATCTATACATTCAGCATTTACTGAACACCTACTGTGTATAGAGAATTATACACAGTCTAGGAGCATAGGGTTAGTCTTTGGGTTAATGGCAAGAAGTCTAGAAGGAGCTTCCAGGCTGAGGCAGCAGTTACTTTCATATTGAAGTTGCCTTGTTTCCTGGCTTTCAGCTCACTGCATTTTCCTGCCATCGGCCAGAGCCAGCCCTGCTACTGATGGCTGGAACTGATATTGCCTGGCTGAATAAAACTAACAACTATTACACCAACAATGCTAGCTCATATTTACTAAGCGCTTTTTTTTTTTTTTTTTTTTTTGATGAAGTCTCCCTCTGTCGTCCAGGCTGGAGTGCAGTGGCCCGATCTTGGCTCACTGCAACCTCCACCTCCTGGGTTCAAGTGATTCTCCTGCCTTAGCCTCCTGAGTAGCTGGGATTACAGGCACCTGCCACCACGCCCAGCTAATTTTTGTATTTTTAGTAGAGATGGGGTTTCACCATGTTGGTCAGGCTGGTCTCAAATTCCTGACCACCTTGGCCCACCTCGACTTCCCAAAATGCTGGAATTACAGGCATGAGCCCCATGCCTGGCCTTCACTAGCACTTTTTTTTTTTTTTTTTTTTTTTTGAGACGGAGTCTCGCTCTGTCGCCCAGGCTGGAGTGCAGTGGCGCAATGTCGGCTCACTGCAAGCTCCGCCTCCCGGGTTCACGCCATTCTCCTGCCTCAGCCTCTCCGAGTAGCTGGGACTACAGGCGCCCGCCACCACGCCCGGCTAATTTTTTGTATTTTTTTTTTAGTAGAGACGGGGTTTCACTGTGGTCTCGATCTCCTGACCTCGTGATCCGCCCGCCTCGGCCTCCCAAAGTGCTGGGATTACAAGCGTGAGCCACCGCACCCGGCCTTCACTAGCACTTTCTAAGTGCCAGGCACTGTTTTAGGCTTTGTAACATATAACCTTCCTAATAACTCAGGATGGTGGCTATCATCCCTATCCTCATTATATAGCCTGGGAACTGAGGAATGGAAGGTTTTAGAGATGTACAGAGCTCTGTATCTTTCTTTTGTTCAATTGAAATCATTCTGTTTTCCATTATTCCCATCACTATTTTCTACTTCTACAACAGGGAGTGAGTCTGGAGGAGTTACTGCTATCAGGAGGTCAGGGATATTGTATGGGGACCAGCAAGGAGTGAACAAAAGTCATTGTTTTTTTAAAGAGATGAGGTTTTGCTCTGTTGCACAGACTGGAGTATGCTAATGAAATCACAGCTCGCTGCAGCCTCAAACTCCTGGGTTCAAGTGATCTTCCAGCCTCAGCCTCCCAAGTAGCTGGAACTATCGGTGTGTGCCACCATGTTCAGCTAATTAAAAAAAATTTTTTTTTGTAGAGATGGCATCTTGCTATGTTGCCCTGGCTGGTCTTAAACTCCTGATCTCAAGTGATTCTCCTGCCTCGGCCTCCCAAAACATTGAGATTACAGGCATGAGCCACCTCAGCCAGCCTAGGAGTCACTTTTGAGAGGCAAGAGGAAAACCTCTCGTTAGCCTCAGGAACACCAATTGGGTGCTTTCCCCTCTGGGAAATCTAACTGCTGCATGTGGGTTAATCAAGCAGCCTCGAGGTCAGAGCCCTCTGGGGTTCGGCTATAGCCCCTACAGCTCAACCCTGCTCCCAATTGCCCTGGCTTGGCCCTACATGTCACAGAAGATCCAAAGGTATCAGTTGTGCTTGCGTGTGACTATAGAAGGAACACACCAGTGGAAGAAAGTAAGGTGGAAAAGCTGGACCTCAGAGCCTACGGCAGCAAAATCCCCTGCAGGGTGGCTGTGGAGGCTTGGAAACTCACAAGAGCCCCCCAAGGGAGCAGCAGCAGATTTTCTGGTGACCCGATGGTCCTGGAGCAGCTGGGCTTCCTGGCTGTTGTCATTCCCTGGCTGTCCCTGATGGATAGGAAGTACTTGCCACCAAGTGAGCACTTAGTACCGACTGAGAGAATCGATGGGAGAGAGGGGGCGTTGGAGGTGCCAGAGGAATCATAAATATTTTATACTGTCGAATCAAATGGAAAAGGCAAAGCTATTTCTTTTTCAAATGAAAGTGGCAGAGACTTCATTTCATTCAAGATTAATAGGCACACTGCCAGGTAGTCAGAGCTTGAAGACAATGCCAAAAAGGAACGGCCAAGTTTGGGAGGCACAAAAATGAAAACCCTCTCCAGGTCCAGAGAGGGGTGCTTCGTGCTAAACGCCACGAGGTCATGCTGATCAGCAGACATGTCTTCCTTTACACATTCCTAGAAAGTGTGTAAACTAGTGGGCATTGTTTTTAAAGCACCAGGAAGATTCAGGGAATGCCTATTAAGTTACTTGTATGATATGAATAATAATGCTCAAATAGAGTGTGTCTCTTTGTGAGTATGGCTTTAACAATGAAATCAGACATTAAGCCTGTAATGCTACGAACGGAGGAATTGTGAGGGGTGGTTTCTCTCTTCCCCTGCCCTCGGCCAGGGCCCATCACCCCTGGAATCACTACAGAGTGCTGAGTATCTAGGGTATTTGTTGAGATTGACAGGCACAGATATCTCACTTCTTGCTTTGGGAATTTCCCTTCGTGTTTAATAGCCTCTGAAGGCAAATGGAAGGTGATTTTCCAAGCCATTCCCTCTGCTTGACCTATTTCCAAAAGCTGTGTCCCTGCCTCCATTTCCTGCTCATTTCTATGAAAGGAGAATGTGGTCATGCTTCCAACTTCGCCGTGCCCTACTTCTCTCTTGAGATCTGAGATATTCTTAGGAAGTTGGTTCAGAATTTACAGGCGGGGCAAGAGGTGGGTCAGCCAGTCCTTCTCAAGCCGGAGGAGAGTAGGGTGTAGCTGACCCTTCTGGAGTTTTCTCTGGGCTGAAAGCAGGCTTCCGGGAAACATGGCTCTTCTGCTCAGCCGTTCCCAAGAATGAGTGCATAGATCTGTGTTGGTCACATCCTGTGTGTCTGTTCTGCCCAGGCCGCATGAGGAATAGAAGATAAGCTCACATTTCCTGCCTGCTAGGGACTTAAAGACTTTCAAGTTCTGTCTCTTGCTCTCTGGGCTCTTAAGCTACACCCAGATCTCTGTAAACTCATGCTCACCCTGGGGGAAGATGGGCTGCCTGGGCCTGCCCTTTGCAGCTCCAGAAAAGAGCACTGTCAATCAGATGACTCTTTAAAATAATTTTTTTAAAAAAATATTCACCTATTTATTAGAGATGAGGTCTCAGCTCTGTTATCCAGGCTGCAGTGTGGTGGTGGTGGTGCAATCATAGCTCACTGCAGCCTCAAACTCCTGGGCTCAAGCGTCAGTCAGATGACTCTTGACCTCAGGGACAGCATACTAGTTTGGGAGTCACAGAGGGGAATAATTAGCAAGCAAAGCAAGACGGGATGTTTTCTTTCAGGGTTCCTCTTAACCACGATGCCCATCTCCCACACCCTCACCCCTGGCAGCCACCCTCAGCTAGATGCTCAAGGACTTTCTCTTTGCTATTCATCCTCATTTCTAAACCATGCATTTTGCTCGCCTACCTGCAGGGGAAATACTGTCTGTGGCCCCAGAGGAGGTGGGCAGCAGCAGGATACGGGAGGTTCTGCTGGGGACTGGTGCCATGTGCCCTCTGCCACCCCACCCCACTGGCTGATGCCACTCCATCACCCACAGCCTCTTTTAGTGCCTCTGAATCAGGCACAGGCTTTTAGGCGGTGCTGTGCATTCCTTCAAGTTCAGTAAGTCCAGGAAATCTTTACCATCCACAGCTCAACTGAAAACAAAACAACGTGGCCAGGTGTGGTGGCTCATGCCTGTAATCCCAGCACTTTGGGAGCCTGGGGTGGGCAGATCTCTTGAGGTAAGGAGTTCAAGACCAGCCTGACCAACATGGTGAAACCTCATCTCTGCTAAAAATACAAAAAAAAATCAGCAGGACATGGTGCCTGTAAACCCAGCTACTCAGGAGGCCAAGGTGGGAGGATCGCTTGAACCTGGGAGGTGGAGCTGAGATCACGCCACTGCACCACTCCAGCCTGGATGAAAGAGCTAGACTCTGTCTGGAAAAAAAAAAAAAAAAAAGAGAGAGAGAGAAAGAAAACAAAGCAACATTACCCCCATGTTTTCCCTTCCCTGCTAAAAACAAATCCAAAAATCCACACTCTATTCCAGGGAAATAAATGGACATTTAGGGTTAAGGTACTGAAAAAGATAATGTTACCTTCCTCTCAGCTGCCTTATTTGGTTGTTTTAAGCTAAATGGAAGATTCTTGTTTAGAATCACACACAAAAAAATAATAACACCACTTGGACCTGGACACAGGCATCCTCCACTTTGCTCCACAACCCTTCCACTGTGCTCCCTGCACTGGCGGGCAGGAATCTTGGGCACTTACAATGCAGGGGAGCATTAGCATTGGGAGGGGAGACGGTCTCTGCCTCAAAAACCCAGTACAAGGCAGCAGCAGTTCAGTTGTTTACAAAATAGGGACTGATTCCCTTCCCTTCCCTCCCCTTTCCTCCCCTCCCCTTTCCTCCCCTCCCCTCCCCTCCCCTCCCCTCCCCTCCCCTTCCCTCCCCTCCCCTCCCCTCCCCTTCCCTCCCCTCCCCTTTCCTCCCCTCTCCCATCCCTTTCCTCCCCTCCCCCTCCCTCCCCTCCCCCTTCCCTTCCCTCCCCTCCCTCTCCCTTCCCTCCCCTCCCTCTCCCCTCCTCTCCCGTCCTCCCCTTCCCCCCTTTCCCACTCTCTCCCCTCTGCCCTCTTCCCCTCCCTTTCCCCCCTTTCCCTTTCTTTCCACTCCTTTCCTTTCCTTCCTTTCCTTTCCTTTCCTTTCCTTTCCTTTCCTTTCCTTTCCTTTCCTTTCCTTTCCTTTCCTTCCCTTTCCTTTCCTTTCCTTTCCTTCTGACAGATTCTCTTGCTATTGCCCAGGCTGGAGTGCAATCACATGATCTCGGTTCACTGCAGCTTCTGCCTCCCAGGTTCAAGCGATTCTGGTGCCTCAGCCTCCCAAGTAGCTGGGATTACAGGCATGTACCACCAAGCCCAGCTAATTTTTGTATTTTTTTTTTTTTTTTTTTTTGAGATGGAGTCTCTCTCTGTCGCCCAGGCTCAAGTGCAGTGGCGTGATCTGGGCTCACTGCAAGCTCCGCCTCCCGGGTTCACGCCATTCTCCTGCCTCAGCCTCCCGAGTAGCTGGGACTACAGGTGCCCACCACCACGCCCAGCTAATTTTTTTGTATTTTTAGTAGAGACGGGGCTTCACCATGTTAGCCAGGACGGTCTGGAACTCCTGACCTCAAGTGATCAGCCTGCCTAGGCCTCCCAAAGTGCTGGGATTACAGGCGTGAGCCACCGCGTGGCCTGAGTTTCATTGAATAAGACCATGTGTGCACAGTGCCTGGGGCACGTGTGGTCCTCAGTTCCTGAGATTTCCCTTTCTACAAGAGCAGTGACCAAATTTTAGGCTTCTCCTTGAGGCACCTTCCAAGATGCAAGTCCCCACCTGGTGGCCAGTCAGGCCATATGGAAGTGCATGAGGGTGGGGACACAAAAGTATCCTACACTTGCAACTCTTTATTTACACCTTCTGCCCTTTTTTCTTTCATCTTCCCTTTTTTCTCTGGTTCTCTCCTTTCTCCTGCTAGCTCAATTTTCCCTCCCCAGGTTTTTGAAACCCAGAGATCTGGCTTTCTACTGTTTCTCTTTGTGCCCTTAGAAAGGTCCCTTCACCCCCTTGGGGCTCTCTTTCCTCTTGAGGAGAGGAAGGAAGTTGGATTACAGTTTAGGAAGATGTGATGGGGGCTGATCTAGTTGAAATGATGACCGAGGGCTTGGAATTCCCTCCAAATGCTCTAGCCAGCCCACCCAGGGTGCTTTCTTTTTGATGGGGTCCCAGGGACTTCTCAGCGGTTCCACACCACCAAACTCTCTGATTGCTGAGTCAGCTGTAATAAGTATTTTTCTTTTTCTCTTCTGCTCACACTTGGCAGTGTGGGGACAGAAAGAAAGAAGCTGGCTATCCCGTGCCAAGCTGCTGAGGCAGTTTTTTCTCTAAAGTGGTCATGGAGTGTGTGTCATCCTCTGCAAGGCATGTCTCTGCCAATGCAGGGGTGAGGCCTCTGCCGGAGCATTCAAACCTCTCCAAACTACAGCCATTCAGGGGGCTGCAGAGGTCAATGAAGTAACGTCTGAAAATGCTTGTGAGATCTTTGGGTTTCCAAAGCATTCTTCTTTCTAACTCTGGAATAAGGCTCTTCCTTAAAAATAGAAAGCTATTTGTGGGGTGAATTTTAATATACTCTGCACAATAATCCCATCCTCACGCTGTGGTTGTGTCCACAGTCCTGGGGCAGGGCCAACATGTAACCATTTAAATTATTTATCAACAAATTTTTCTCCTCATGTCCACACGGATATTGAAATGGTTTTCTAATTCATTTTTAAAATATGCTCTGGGTTCATGACCCCAGCTTCGGGGAATCATGACATCCTCATCACTTGACAGTGCCAGCAATCAGTCAGCTCCAAAGAGCATGTGTGCTTCAAAAAGACTGACTCAGCCCAGCCTTAGAGGATTCTCCCGTGGGGTGCGGGACTGGGTTCAAACTGAGTTTTTCAACACTGGGCAAGTTTCAGCAAAGTAGGGCTGGGATGATGATGCGGCTGTTGTGATTAATCTACTCCAGGAAAGGTTGAATGAGAAGTTAATGTGGATCCCCCAGAAGCTGCAGAGGGTTAAGAGCTTTTATTTTAGCGAGAATTTAAGATGCGAGGCCTGTCAGGTGCATGTGCCATCAAAAACATGACCTAATCCTATTGATTTTCTTTTAATGTTCACAGACTGGGAGCCCCGGGAGTGAGGCAGACAGCACCAATGCGTTGTGCAAAATGTCTAGTTTTCAAACCATGTAAATTTGGTCTGGGAAAAGAGTGGGCTCTGTGGAATGTTGCTCCTTCAGCAGCTGATGTGAAGATGCTTATGGTGACCACAAACCAAGCCTCTGCAGGAGGTTGTGGGAGCCCCAGCTCATATTAGGAATTCTAAATTCAGATAAAGCTGGATTATTAGATTGAACTCTATGAAATTGTTCAATATTCAATCATCTTTTACCTATAAAAATGGCTGTTTCATATGGTTTGACATGCTGTGTATGCTTGAGACTTGACTGTGACCTTTTTATCTCATGATGGCAAGAAAACCCCATGTGGAATTTAGATGAAATCCTGCTCGTCCTCCAAGGCCAGGTCTTGGGGGATTCATAGAGCGTCCTAGGCTAATATGACTTTAGGCCCGTGAAGCCACTCATGGTTTCTCACAACCCAATCAAAACTAATCTCCCCAGGCCAGACGTGGCAGCTCACTCCTTTACTCTCAGCATTTTGGGAGGCTGAGGCAGGAGGATTGCTTGAGGCCAGGCCTTCAAGACCAGTCTGGGCAACACAGCGAGATCCTATCTTTTTATAAATAAATAAGAATTAGTCTTCCTCACCCTGGCTTATTGCCGATAGCTAGCTAACACTACTTATGAAATAGATACCTTTAGTTATAGCTATTGCTGTTCATGAATGCCCTTTAAAATGATAAATACTTTGAGGATGTGAGCCATCATAGATATCTCTGTATCTCCCGGTGCCTTTTCAGAGTAGGCATTCTTCATTGTTATTGCTTAACTACCTGAATCTTGATACTTTTACTCAGTAGCAAAATGGATCATGACCAGTTGGCTCTTTTCAGAATTTGGGGCTATAGTTTTTCCTTATAGTCCTTTAAATTGGAGTTAAAAGATTGTTATCTTTTTCTTCTCATGAACCATATGGCATTTCTATGAGCACAAATGCATTTTGTGTGTGTTGATGTGAATTCAGAGAATGCTTTAGATCAGCAGTCCCCAAACTTTTGGGCACCAGAGATCAGTTTTGTGGAAGACAATTTTTCCACAGAGAGGGACAGGAAATGGTATTGGGATGATTCAAGCACATTTTATTTATCATTACATTTTCTTTCTTTCTTTTTTTTTTTTGAGACGGAGTCTCGCTTTGTCACCAGGCTGGAGTGCAGTAGCGTGATCTCGGCTCACTGCAACCTTCGCCTCCCGGGTTCAAGCGATTCTCCTGCCTCAGCCTCCCGAGTAGCTAGGACTACAGGTGTGTGCCACCATGCCCAGCCATTTTTTGTATTTTTAGTAGAGACAGAGTCTCACCATGTTGGCCAGGATGGTCTCGATCTCTTTACTTTGTGATCGGCCTGCCTCGGCCTCCCAAAGTGCTGGGATTACAGGCATGAGCCACCATGCCTGGTCTATCGTTACATTTTCATAAGGAGTCATGCAACGTAGATCCGTCATGTGCACAGTTCACAATAGGGTTCACCCTCCTATGAGAATCTAATGCTGTTGCCGATCTGACAGGAGGCGGAGCTCAGCTTCCCTTGGTTGCCCACCCCTCATCTTCTGTTTGATTCAGTTCCTAACAGGCTACAGACTGGTACCTGTCATGGCCTGGGGGGTTGAGGACCCCTGCTTTAGATCACAGCTATCAGTTTCCCCAGTCTCACACTACACTTAACTACAGTTTCTCCTTCTGTGTCCCCACTAGGGGTGGCAGAAAGGGTCATGTGGGGCACAGAGGGCGTTATAGTTACCTGAACATGTGCAACTAGTCCACATGGGTGCACACCATATATGACAGGAAGGCTTCAAGTTCAACCTGGGTTAAATGAAACATGCCATCATTCCATCTTTCTTTCCTGTGCCCTCTTCTGCCTACCTGCTCCCCTTCCTGGGTGTCTGGTTGTAGTGAGTGGCTCTGATGTTCTCCCAGATGACCAACCTCAAAGACCAATACATCCTCTGCCCCACACTGTCCCCCACATCTGTCTGCTCTGTCTCTTTCCATTGTTACCACCACTGCCTAGGTTTCTAATTATCCACATTTCTTCTTTTTTTTTTATTTTATTTAAGCAAGCATCTCACTCTGTTGCCTAGGATGAAGTGCAGTGGTGCAATCACAGCTCACTGCAGCCTCAAAGCAATCCTCCCACCTCAGCCTTCCTAGTAGCTAGGACAACAGGCATGTGCCACCAGTTCAGCTATTTTTAAATTTTATTTATTGTAGAGATGATGTCTTGATATGTTGCCCAGGATGGTCTCAAGCTCCTGGGTTCAAGCAATCCTCCTGCCTCCACCTCCCAAAGCGCTGAGATTATAGGCATGAGACACAGAGCCCAGCCATTGTCCACATTTGTTTCCTGGCTTCTCTACTGGGTCCTCTACTTCCACTCTTGCCTTCTTCCTCTCTTCCACCAGCATAAGCTTTAGAAACTGCACTTCTGATCATGCTGCTCTGCTGCTTAAAATCCTTCATGCAGATCGTGCAAGACCTTCCTGATCCAGTGCTGCCTTGCCCTCTAGAACCCAGGGTGCCATTCTCCCCTCTGCAGTTCTACTGTGCCACCTGCAGTTTCTCTCTCCTGTGTTCATGTGTCTACTCCCTCTGAATGATAGGCTCACACCCTCCACCTGGCCAACTCCTACTAAACCTTGGGCTTCAACTCAAGGATCACCTTCATGGTTCACTCCACCAGGCTGGGCTGGGTGTCCTGCCCAGTTCCTACAGTGCTCTAACTCACTTTTTTTTTTTAATACTTTAAGTTCTGGGGTACATGTGCAGAACATGCAGGTTTGTTACATAGGTATACACGTGCCATGGTGGTTTGCTGAAGCCATCAATGTCATCTACATTAGGCATTTCTCCTAATGCTGTCCCTCCCCTAGCCTCCCACTCCGGTGTGTGATGCTCCCCTTCCTGTGTCCATGTGTTCTCATTGTTCAGCTTCCACTTATGAGTGAGAACATGCGGTGTTTGGTTTGCTGAGAATGATGCTTTCCAGCTTCATCCATGTCCCTGCAAAGGACATGAACTCATTCTTTTTTATGGCTGTCTATTATTCCATGGTGTATATGTGTCACATTTTATTTATCCAGTCTATGATTGATGGGCATTTAGGTTGGTTCCAAGTCTCTGTTATTGTGAACAGTGCTGCAGTAAACATACGTGTGCATGTATCTTTATAATAGAATGATTTAAAATCCTTTGGGTATATACCCAGTAATAGGATTGCTGGGTCAAATGGTATTTCCGGTTCTAGATCCTTAACTCACATTTAACAGAGCTATGGGGGCCCTCAGCTCAGCAGTGGATCTTCTTAGCAGGGGACTGAATGTGTTCCCTTTGCCAAAGCCTACTTTGCTTTGCTTATGTGATGCTACTTACAGGATTTCCAGATTGTTTTTGGTCTATTCAACCATTTGCTTTCTTTGGACAGGACAATGCCCAGTGATGAACATGAAGCTCTAGTTCTTGACATCTAATCCCACACCATGACTAATAAACATGGCATGTTGCAAGGGGCATTAATTTATGGGTAACAGAAGCAGATCCAAGCCTTTTAGTTAATTAAATAAAAATGCATCATACAGCAACCATCCTGCCTGCTTGGGTGTAAAATAGAGAGGAGAAAGATGGCATGCTGGTCATTGAGAGACAATTACCTGCAATTTCAGAGCTGGAATCTAGTGACAACATAAGAAAAAGAGTAACCTCTCTGGCTGTTAGGATTCTCAGTTCTAGCTGCGAGCAAGGAGCAAAGGCACCCACAGACTTGCCAAACCTATGTCAGGAATGATGAATAGGAGGCAGAAATCCACATCCCCAGGTGGTAAAATTGTTATCCACCTTCATCACCTCCTTCCTAATGGAGGAAGTGAGGACAGGCAGCCTTGGAGTCCTACTTGAATGAGGCCTGGACCTTATGCAGGGTAATAAAAACTAACACGTGGGGCCTGTGCTGTAAGGTGGCACCCCACTCATGCAGGTTGAGTCATTTCAAGGCAGAGTTGTGCCAGTTCAATACCCAGTAATATTTTCCAGTCAACGAGCATCAGTGAACAGGAGATAACCAGTCATCTCTAGATTCTGCTCAGAGTCCCAGCTTAGAGGCTCCACCAGCTCAAAGAGATGGGGTGGCAAAACAGCCACATTAATTTCCAGATCATCTGCCAGCTCATCTGCCAGCTGACACACAGCCCATGGCTCCACTATCGCCAGTGCTGTAGCTGCACCAGAACAATCTGGTTCAACTTTTATGTAACAAAGTTGTGATTTGTTTTTCAGTTGCCTGGGGCTCCCAGGTTGAAGATCATGAGCATGCCCTGATAAGCCAAGGCATGCAACCACAGGGGAACCTAAGTGCTTGGACTGAGGAGTGGGGACTGAAATAAGAAGCGGACACTGCATGGCAGGATCAGGATCCAATCAGATCGAGCCCTGGCATCACCTCATGGTGGGATCTAGTCAGATCATGGCTTTTGGCATCACTTCATTGTGAGATCCAATCAGATCACACCCCATTACCCTATCCTTATAAAACCGGACCTAGCCCCAGCTCGAGGAGGCACTGCTTTGGGAGTTATACCAGGTGTTCTCATTACTAATTGCAAGGAATAAAATCCTCTTGCTAAATCTTCCTTGGTTGTGCAGATGTTGGCGTGGATGTGGAGAGAAGGGAACACTTATGCATTGTTGGTGAGGATGTAAATTAGCTCAACTCTGTGATAAACAGTATGGAGAGTTTTCAAAGAACTAAAAATAGAACTACCACTCAACCTAGCAATCCTAGGAGTGCATGAGTGGGTATCTACCCAAAGGAAAAGAAACCATATAAAAAAAATACCTGTTTATTGCAGCACTATTCACAATAGCAAAGTCACAGAACCAAGCTAAGTGCCCATCAGTGGTTGACTGGATAAAGAAAAAATGTGGTCTATATACACCGTGGAATACTAATGAAAATAATGATTTCATTCTTTTGTATGGTTGTATAGTATTCCATGGTTTATATACACCATTCTTGCGGCAATGTGGATGGAGCTGGAGGCCATCATCCTGAGTGAACTAAGTGAAAAACAGAAAACCAAATACCACATGTTCTCACTTATAAGTGGGAGCTAAACAATGGGTATGAATGATCATAAAGATGGAAATAATAGACACAGGGGACTCCAAAACAGAGAGGATGGAAGAAGGTCAAGGGTTGAAAACTTATCTGTTGGGTACAATGTTCACTATTTGTATATTGGGTACATTGGAAGCCCAATCCCCACAAGCATGTAATATACCCATGTAACAAACAAACGTATGTACCTCCTGAATCTAAAAGAATAAATAAATAAATAAATCCTCCTTGGTTGTGGTCATTGGGTTGATATCTGCCAAGTAACCAATCCTATCTATTATGTGGTAAGAGTGCAACTTCTCAGCACTGAGCTAAAATTGGGAGCTTTTACATATTTGGTGTGTTTCTTTTTTCTTTTCTTTTCTTTCTTTCTTTTTCTTTTTTTTTTTTTGATATGGAATCTCACTCTGTCACCCAGGCTGAAGTGCAGTGACATGATCTTGGCTCACCGCAACCTCCACCTCCCAGGTTCAAGTGATTCTCCTGCCTCGGCCTCCCAAGTAGCTGGGATTACAGGCACCTGCCACCACGCCCAGCTAATTTTTGTATTTTTAGTAGAGGTGGGGTTTTGCCATGTTGGTTGGGCTGGTCTCAAACTCCTGATCTCAAGTGATCCATCTGCCTCAACCTCCCAAAGTGCTGGGATTACAGGCATAAGCCACCATGCAAGGCCCATTTTCAGTGCATTTCTGTGTTTAAAGGATATTACGTAACTGAAGTAACATTTTTTATAAACCATGCAACTTGGCTCTACTGGGTGAAGCTCACATTAGAGGCCAACTTTCAAGGCTAAGCTCACATTAGAGGCATATTTAAACTATGGAAGCCCCTACAGAAGCAACTTACATTAAAAGATGGCTTATAGCAGAGGTAGCTAGGCTCAGTCCAGACTGGACTGTGCTCTCAAAGTTTATGTCCAGAGGCGGCAGCACACAGGCAAGTCTTTGAAAGTCCCGGCTTGGAACTTGGCACAGCCACCTTAGAGATTGTTCATTGCTACAAATGCAGGCATTGATGCAGGGGTGGGGCAGAAAGACGGGGGAGTGGGAGTCTTACTGCTAATTGGTTTAGTCTAAGATCAAGCCTAACCTCCCTTGGCCCACACAACTGTTACTATTAAGTGAGACTGAAACTAATCAAAGCTATTTACATAGATGTGCCAAGCCTGGGAGATGAAGCAATTATGTGCCCAGACCCATGTTGATGAGTAATTTGTGGCAAACTCCTCTGCACAAGAGGGGGTCAAGTAGTAGCAAAGTGGGGTGTTTTGAAGAGAAAGCCTGCTAATGTGAAATGAAGAGCTGACTTGGATTCCACATGATAGGAGACTGGTATATGCTTGGAGTGCAGCCTCCTCGAGGGAAACTGAGGGAGGGATGGGGGACTAAGTGATCTGCAACTCACTCATGAAAACCCATTTCAACCCAAAACAGACCTAACCTCCTCCACCTTCCATTAAGTAATTTATCAGGGTTTTAAAAGAAGAATGCATATTTCTTACACTTGCTTTCTGTTGGACAATGCAGTGATATGACCAAGGGCTTGGAGTGTGGATTGCAGGGGAGGGAAGGTTAATTAGCAACACAGGTTAATTAGCAACCAGTCAGGGAGACGGATCTGTGCTCTGATTCATCTAACAAAAACTCTGGAGGTGGCTATGCCTAATATGCTCCTTTGCAGATGTCGGATCTACAAGTGAGAGAAGCTAAGTGAGTCACCATAGGTCACAAAGCTAGCAAGAAGAGACAGATCGTAAGATCATAAACCACAGTCCAGGCCTCCAAACCCCATGCTCTTTCCTACAAAATATACCATCTTCCTTCTGAAAATTATGCTCATCATAGGGACAAACTTTGTTTCCCAGGATTAGTTGGGCCCACATACATGTTACCATATTGACTCGGGTTCTCTAGGGTACTGGACCAGAATGTTTGTTACCTCCAAACTTGAGGTCCTAGGGCCATCTAGGAGGAGCAGTGCAAGAGGCTTTGGGATTGATTGCCAGGCTGTGGGCCCCTGGGGGTGAGGGGCCTGAACAAAATGTGAAATACGGCTCCACTTTCTGCATCGGCAGAGGGGAGGCTGGGCGTGTCTGTGCCCCCAAAAGTGAACCCTTATGTCCAGAGCAGTGAGGAATGCTGAAGTCAGGAATTCCCCCTTCCTTCCCTCAAGACAGGTCCTCAGAAGCCTGGGTGAAACTCCTTGATAGGAGATGTTTTGAAGGAACCTGGGTGAAGTGCTTCTGTGGACTGCAAGATCTAACAAGTCTCAGAGCCAGACAGTCTGAGGAGGAGACCCACAGACGCTGAGTGCATACTCTCTCTGGGCGACACTTTCCATTTATGGAACAGGTGCTGGGAGCCAGGAGGTGAGAAATCCCAGAGACTCAGTCCCTGCCCTCAAGGAATTCCCAGTCTAATCAGGGACATGAGCTTGTAAACCTGGCTCCTCCCACACCCGGACCTCAGCCCAACCCTGAGTCATCCTGATGCTCACTCAGGATTGGAGGTCCTGGAAGTCCACAGTATGGGTGGGAGAAGAGGAGGAGCCACTCGTTCATGCAGAGGGAAGGAGAGAAGAGTGGGGAGAACCAGAAGAGTGAAGTAATGAATGCATGCATTCACTCAGCAGCTGTTTAGGAGAGCCTGTCCTGTGTCCATCACTCTCCTGGGTGCTGGGACTATGGTAGGGAACAACACAAATTTAAATAAAAAGTCCCTGTTATGATGGAGGTGATGGGACTTGATCTCTTTGCATAGCATCCAGATTATTGGAGAAGTGAGGGAGGAAAAGGGTATTCTAATCCATTGTGAAATTGAGGAAACCGAAGCCTTTCAACTTACAAAGTGGCAGCCCCAAGATGCAAACACAAGTCTCTCAATTCTGCTATGTGCTGCTGCCCACACACATAGGGACCCTCCCCCTAGCTGGGTCTCTACAAGAGAGGCCACACAGCCCTAGCAAGGAAATTGCACAAAGGCTGGCACCAAAGGTTGTTGTGTTCATAAATTTGGTCCTTCCAGTAGTTTCTGGGGAGACAAGGGTCACAAATGCATCTATCTTTCAGTCAGCCATTTTAGTATCAGCTTCCAGGTCTATTGGATAGAGATATTCATCTACACGAATAAATAACTCCTTGAAATAATTCGAGGCATTTCAGAAACCACAATCAAATTTGTAAAATAAGGCAAAGCAAAGCAAAACACAACAAAATACTTATGTAACCATTGTTTGTGATGCAAAGCTGTAATTAAGAACCAGAATTTAACAAATATACAAGAAAAAAAGCATAGAGTTGATCAGCATATTATTTTCAGGGCAAATCATAATAGTAAACTTGCATATTTCAGGGAATTTTTGTTTATACATTTTCCCCAGACCAAGCCTGAAATTCCTGCATTAAAAAAAAATCAGCTCCAGGCCTGGTGGCTCACACCTGTAATCCCAGCACTTTGGGAGGCCGAGATGGGCAGATCATCTGAGGTTGGGAGTTCGAGACCAGCCTGACCAACCTGGAGAAACCCAGTCTCTAGTAAAAATACAAAATTAGCTGGGCATGGTGGTGCATGCCTGTAATCCCAGCTACTCAGGACACTGAGTCAGGAGAATTGCTTGAACCCATGAGGTGGAGGTTGTGGTGAGCTGAGATGGCGCCATTGTACTCCAGCCTGGGCAACAGGAGCGAAACTCTGTTTCAAAAAAAAAAAAAAAAAAAAAAAAATCACCCTATCAGTTAACCAGAGGAATAAAGCATAACATAAATGGGTACTTTTCCAGCAATTTCACTTTTTTTTAGATTTGATATTAGTTACAGGAAAGAATACACTTTGTCAAGGAAATCCATCAACAGCTCGGTTTTCAGAGGGAAACTGAGATACACACTTATCTATCCATGGTTACCAGGTACCCGTGGTTACTTCCGTTCAAAAAGAAACAAAACAAACCCCAAATGCTTGAAGTGGTAACAACGGTTAGTTTTATTTCACAGCTGGTAACATAGGTAGAAGGCACAAAAACAAGGCTGTACAGGAGGCCGTTACTTCCTTTTCAGTGGATGGGCAGGTCATGGACTCTCGCAGTCTGAAAGCTGCTGCTGCCCCCCCAGAGCTTGACCTCCACTCCAACGCAGCATCCCAGGGTCACAACCTGGAACTCGTCATCATCTACATCGTGTTTTGGAGCCCACATCTTAAACTCCCTATCCCTTCAGCTCTTCCTCCTCTTCTTGGCAATATTCCCTCCAGCACCTTCAGCACAAGCCCCCGTCTCCAGCTTCCTCATGCTCCCCTCACGCATCTTTTCCCCTCCATCCGTGTTCGGTGCAGCCATTCTCCATCTGCCTCTTCTGCCTCTCTCATTTTACTCCATTGCTGTTCCTTGCCCTTAGTTACCCTTTCCTGTCTTAGTCCATTTTCTGTTGCTTGTAACAGAATACCTGAAACTGGGTAATATGTAAAGAAAAGAAGTGTATTTTTTACACTTATGGAGTCTGAGAAGTCCAAGATTGGTGGGTCATAGCTGGTGGGGACTGAGGTGGCACGGGGTGTCTCATGGTGAGAGGCTGAGTGTCCTGGCTCAGGTCTGTTTTCCTTTTTTTTTTTTTTAGGTGGAGTCTCACTCTGTCACCAGGCTGGAGTGCAGTGGTGCAATCTCGGCTCACTGCAACCTCCACCTCCTGGGTTCAAGAGATTCCCCTGCCTCAGCCTCCCGAGTAGCTGGGACTATAGGCGCCCGCCACCATGCCTGGCTAATTTTTTTTTCTGTTTTAGTAGAGATGGGGTTTCACCATGTTGGCCAGGATGATCTCGATCTCCTGACCTCATGATCTGCCCACCTCAGCCTCCCAAAGTGCTGGGATTACAGGCGTGAGCCACCGCGCCCGGCCTTTTCCTCTTCTTGTAAAGCCAGCAGCCCCATTCCAATGATAATTTACTAATCCATCAACCTATTAACCCATGAATGGATTAATCCACTGATGAGGGCAGAGTCCTCATGACCCAGTTATCTCTTAAAGGCCCCTCCTCTCAACTCTGCCACACTGGGGATCAAATTTCAACATGGGGTTCAGACAGGGACAGACATTCGAATCGTAGCACTTCTCTTCCTTCACTTCTCTAGCAATTGTGAAGATATACAGAGAGATCAAGGCCCATCATCTCCACAAGAATGGGGATTTTTAAATCTGTTTTGCTCACTGCCATAGTCCCAGCACCCAGGAGACATTCCAGGCTCTCAATAAGCATCTCTGGGCATGGTGGCTCACGCCTGTAATCCCAGAACTTTGGGAGACTGAGGTGGGCGGATCACCTGTGGTTGGGTGTTTGAGACCAGCCTGGCCAATATTGGGAAACCTTGTCTCTACTAAAAATACAAAAATTAGCCAGGTGTGGTGGTGCATGCCTGTAATCCCAGCTATTTGGGAGGCTAAGGCAGGAGAATCTCTTGAACCAGGGAGGTGGAGATTGCAGTGAGCCGAGATTGCACCACTGCACTCTAGCCTGGCCTGGACACTGTCTCAAACAAAACAAAACAAAACAAAACAAAAGTGTGGAATGAAGGCATACATTCATTATTTCCCTCCCTGGGTTCTCCCCACTCTTCTCTTCTTCCCTCTGTATGGGTGAGCTGCTTCTTCTGGTTCTCTTATCCCATTCTGTGTGTCTGCAGGAGTCCCCAGCCCGGACCCCATGTCAGGACCATCTGCAGTGTCTAAATAAGTGCGCCCTGAGGTCCAGCCCCAGAGGTTCTCACTCAGATCTGGGCTGAGGGCCAGGTGTAGGAGATGCCAGGTTTACAAGCTCGTGTCCCGGATTAGACTGGGAATTCCTTGAAGACAGGGACTGCGCCTCTGGGAGTTCTTACCTCCTGGCTCCCAGCACCTATTCCAGAAATGCTTCCTGGATCGAGGGCATAATGAGTCCAGCGTGGCTTTGGGCATGTCTTATACTCTGGGTGTAAGTGTTTGTATCTGTGAAATATGTTGTTAGAACGCTCTGTCTTTGGTTTCCTTTGTGACTCTAGGACTCCATCAGCTCCTATATGTGAAGAGTGGAGCATCAGATTTGAAATCTGATCGCAACTTGAAGGCCTCATCTAATCACACAGCTTGTGTGCCTGGGCCCTGAGCGGTATTGGCCTAAAGCATAATGCAATTCACCCTGCATTTACATTCCTCTTCATCTGATTTGCCGGAGAATCTGGATTTGTTAAGGATCTCAACTTATTTTCCTCAGGCAGATGCTCTTAGTTTCTCAGCAATCCAGCAGTGGTTACAGAGCCTGGGTCAGTAGGAGATGAGGGGCCCAGCACTGGAGGGTGGGCTACCTAGGAAGACAGCTCCTCCCATCCCCACTGATTTTTCAAGTCAACGGGAGTAATGGTTTCACCTATCCTGGGGGTTTTTTGAGGCCACTGTGCACTCAGTAGCACCATGCACCACAAAAATACATCAGTCCTGGATCCCTTAATAAAAAGAAAAAAAAATCTTGGCCAGGCATGGTGGCTCATGCCTGTAATCCCAGCAATTTGGGACGCTGAAGCATGTGGATCACTTGAGCTCAGGAGTTCGAGACCAGCCTGGCCAACCTGGTGAAACCCCATCTCTACTAAAAAAATACAAAAATTAGCCAGGCATGGTGGCAGCCTCCTGTAATTCCAATTACTTGGGAGGCTGAGGTGAAAGGATTGCTTGAAACCAGGAGGCAGAGGTTGTAGAGCCAAGATAGCACCATTGCACTCTAGCCTGGGTGACAGAGCGAGACTTTGTCTCTCTGTCTCACACACACACACACACACAAACCGAATCTCTTCATGGGGTGTAGAGTGGCTGTCCCTTTAATGGAGATCTCCAGGGACAAGGACGAGTGAAAAGAGGTTTTGTGCATTGATGAAAGCCTTTAAAATCCCCAAATCTGTTCAGAACTAGTGAAAGATGGAGAGGCTGGAAACTAGAAATTGGCTTTTGGCACCTCTGAGTCTCTCCAGCTGAGCCCAGCCACCAAACACCCTTATGGTTTCTCCCAGGTCAGCCTTGAGTGATGAAGCCAACAGGGAGGGAGCTGCTGATGGAGGAGGGAGAGGGATGGGAGGGGGAGAAAGAGGAAAGGAAGGAGGGGCTGGGGGACACTGACAAAACCCGGACTAGGCTGCTCCCAGGGGCAGAGGCTCTGGAAAACAAATTTGGAAACGTTATCCCATATCCCACAAGATCTCCAGTGAAGACATGAAGCCCAGAGGCCCAAAGGGACCCATTGAAGAGACAAGGCCAGAGCCAGGGATCTTGAAGGCTCAGCCGTTCCGGTGAAATCAAAACAGCATGAGCCAAACAGCTCATGAAGAGATAAGGGATTAGACCACGCTCAAAACCATGTGAAGATGAGGAACTCGCTAACATTCTTGAGTTCCCCACAGAAAAGGGGCTTGTTCAACTCAGGAATGAACTGTGAAATGCTGAATTCTACTCTGGGGTCTCTGATGAAGCATAAAAAGCCAAAAAATTCTTCCACAGCCCATTTGGTGGAAATGGCACATGAACCCACTCTCTACTGCTCCAGGGCTGGCTACACAGCAGACCCCACAGACCTGCATTTGCTTGTGATTGCACCGGAGTTGTGAGTTCAGGAGATTTGTAATCCACCGATAAAATGAGTTCTTATTAGAATTCTGAAAGTAAACATGAACGAGGGGTGTTTTTATTGTACTTTTCCCTTTACTGGTAAAGTCTTTTCATCTTGAATTGGATCCCACTTTTTCATTGGGAAGCTGCCATCCAGCCTTGCGGGAAAAAAAGAAATTAAAAATTAAGCAAAGAAAGCTTGAGGCAACTATAAGTAGTGGAGTAAAAGTAATACTATCAGAAAGGAAGATGTGGGTGGACACAGGGCAGATTCCTTGCTGTTAGGGGATGCATGGGTCAAGGACTGGGTCGGGGGCACTTATACTTTATGCTGAACATTCAAAAAATCACTCCCTGGAACACCACGGTTCACACCAAGGTTCCCCAACCAGGGCATTATGAACACAATCTGAGCTCCCCAGAAGAATGCTTCAATTTTTTCCCAAATATGTTTTCAGTTAGAAAGTGAATTTTAATACTGAGGCCTTTTAGGGCTCTCTCAGAATCCTGAAATGCTGAAAAGCCACCCACGGAATTTCATCATCCACCCCCTGCAGCAGCGACTCATATTTACGTGTTAACATGAGCACGTGTGCTCTGCTTTCATGTTCTCAAGTGTCAGAAATGACGCTGTAAGATGTGGCATTATTACCTGGGAGGATTTGGTGGCATGGGGCCCGTCAGAACCAGGGAGGTGGGAAGATTCTTATCAATGGAGAGCTCAAGAAACAAGTTCTGGACCCAGATCCCTCAGGGCTGTGGGGAAGGGACTGGGCACTGGGAAACAGGAGGCCAAGAGCAGGTGCTCCCCTGAAACTCACATTTTCTTAGCCCTTCATCTGGTACTGGAGCCCCTGGGGGTCAGACATCTGTCTGCTCTCTCTAAATTGGTTACGAAAGGGCCAGGACATCAACATCATCTACCCCAAGAGGTCCACTTGATGATGCTCCAGCTTCACTGTAAGAGATCCCCTCTGGAGTGAAGCGCAGAGATCCAGGCTGCTGCCTTATGTTTCTTCCTTCCCTCTTGTCTTTCACGAGTGCTGCCCTTGTCACTGAGGTGTTGAGGAGGAGGGATAAGAAGGCGGAGTTCCTGGCCGGGTGCAGTGGCTCATGCCTGTAATCTCAGCACTTTGGGAGGCCAAGGCAGGCGGATCACTTGGGGTCAGGAGTTTGAGACCAGCCTGGCCAACATGGTAAACCCTGTCTTTACTAAAAGGTACAAAAAGTAGCCAGGCGTGGTGGTGGGCGCCTGTAATCCCAGCTACTGGGGGGAGGGAGTGGCTGAGGTAGTAGAATCGCTTAAACCCGGGAGGTGGAGGTTGCAGTGAGCCGAGATCGCACCACTGCACTCCAGCCTAGGTGACAAGAGTGAAACTCCGTCTCAAAAAAAAAAGGTTGGGGGCAGTTCCTGCTCTTCCTTTGCCCTCAGGCTAACTACCACCCAAAGGGGTTCAAAGTTTGTGAGTGTTGTCCTTCTGAGAATACACACTGTTCATCTCCTGGTGTGAGGCTAATTGAACAGAAACGCAATGGTTAGTATTACTCAGAAAATTGGGAAACGAACAGAGAAGAAAATACTGGTGAAAGTGGAAGGTTTGGGACAGAGTAGAAAAAATGAATTGAATTAGTTAGGGTAATTTTAGATGCTATAAAAATATAAACTGTTAAATTTTAATGGCTTCACACAATAGAAATTTATTTCTAGCTGTTGAGTAGTTTGATGCAGGTATTTTTGGTTGACCCAAGACTTGCCACAGTGTAGCAATCGGGATACCTGGTTCTCTCTCTTTTTTTTTTTTTGAGAGGGAGTCTTGTTCTGTTGTCTAGGCTGGAGTGCAGTGGCGTGATCTTGGCTCATTGGAGCCTCCTCCTCCCAGGTTCAAGCGATTCTCCTGCTTCAGCCTCCTGAATAGCTGGGACTACAGGCGTCTACCACCACGCCCAGCTAACTTTTTGTATTTTTAGTAGAAATGGGGTTTCACTGTATTAGCCAGGATGGTCTCCATCTCCTGACCTTGTGATCTGCCTGCCTTGGCCTCCCAAAGTGCTGGGGTTATAGGCGTGAGCCACTGCACCTGGCTGGGATACTTGGTTCTTTTCATCTTGTGGTCCGAGGGCCTTGGAGAAGGAGAAGGTGTGAAGAAGGCATCCCCAGTTCCTGAATGCCTGGACTGGAAGTGACATAGATCATTGCCACTCACATTCCCATTCCAGTTCTTTATTGATGTTTAACAAATCACCCCAAACTTGGTGCATTACAGCAATGACAACATTTGTTTTCCCCATGAATTTGCAATTTGGGCACAGCTTGGTGGGGACTGCTTGCTTCTGTTCCACTTGGTGTCTTCTAGGATTGCTCAAAGGCAGGGGTGAAGGTATTGGACAACTCACCACCCCCTCCCCTTCACCTCAAAGGCTGGAGTCTCTGTGTGCGTCAACTGTGGCCATAGCCAGAACACCCACACTTGGACTTTCCATGTGGCTGCTGGTCTGCCTCACACCTTGGTGGCTGTGTTCCAAGAGTGTCCCGACAGGCCTGGACGGAAGCTGTATCACCTTTTGTGACTTGGCCTGATAAGCCTCACAAGCTTACCCAGATTGAAAGGGAGAGAACATAGAGACCATGGCTTATTACAGGAGTGCAACGTCATATTATAAAGCAATATGAAGTAGGAGTTACTGGTGTGGTCGACTATAGGGAATCTGCCACAATTCCTTTGGTGAGAACTAGTCATATGAGACCACCCAGATGCAAGATGAGTTAGACCATATAGCTGTAGCTGGGCAGCCACTTCAGAGTAGCAATGATGGCAGGAAAACCTATTTTGGTTGTAGCGAGTGACCTCTGACTCATGCGATAAGGAGCTTTTTCACTTCATGAATGGGTCCATTGTAAGGCTCACTGGTCAAATGGAGACATCTGCAAAGACACTTTGCAGGGTGCTGGCAGAGATACCAGCACCACGCTGTGAGCTCTTGAGTCTCCGTTTGAAGGGAAAGTGTGACCACATGGTTCCCAGACAGTGTTCTGATGTTCCGACACTCTCCAGTTTTAACACATCCCAGTGGAAGTGGACCAGGCCAGGCCGACCTTAGGCTCAGCTTGACAGCCGCAGAAATGTAGCAAGGCAGACAGACACTCTGCCATGGGCTCTGGCCTCACCAGCCATTTTCTCGTCACATCCTCTGATCCTCTCATTTATAGAGCTTCTCTGACTTCCTGTGGCAGTAAAGCATTTCAGTGATAAAAGTAACACTCTAGAACATTCATTCATCCATTTAGTTAACAAATTTAATGAGCACTTACTATGTGCCAGGCACAGTGCTGGGCACTAGAGAGACACTGCGAATTTGACCAGAAGGACAGTGTTACCATGCCGTAGGAGCTGTGCCTGGTTTCACCTGCAGTTCAGCACGGGGTATGCTGTAATGCATAAAGACAAAGTGGCTAGGCAACAGACAGTCTAGTGACTTCCACAGTATACTGGTGGCTGCAGCAATTAACCTAATTAAACTGCCTAACTGGTAAACTCATGCTCCTTGTGTCAGATGGATAAATCATCAATGATGAAAGATGAAATGATGGAGATATTCTTCATACACTTATCTCAGGGCAATTAATTATAACAGTCTGGAATGGCATTTGTGCCTTGCAATACGGAGGCAGCTGAAGAAATTATGCATGTACTGCTGCAACTAATTTGCATTTAATTGTAATCGGCATTCATTTAGGGTCCTGGCAGCTGAGCTGCACACTGTGTCACCCAGACACTTCAGCAGATCACAAAGTTACCCTATGAGTGTTTCAGGGATGCCAACTGCATTTGTAACAAGTGGCATTTTGGCATACAAGAATCGTCTTTCTTCAAAAAAGGGATGAACCATGAAAGAAATGTCAAAATTGGGAACAGAGAAAATTGCTGGGTGCTTTTGGAAAATACTTCTCCCCACCTACCCTTGAAAAAAAATCCCAGACCCTCTTTTATCCTTCCTTTCAGCTGTAGCAGTAGAACGAAAGCATGTTTTTCTAAATTGGCAGGGAATGAGTGGTATTTGAACAAAGGACACATCAAATGTGGGACAACTTCATAGGAAGAGCTTAACAGAAAGAATAAAGAAAACAGAAGCCCAAACCCTTGATGGTTTTGATGGCTGTCAAGGGAGAAGACTTCATTGGCCATTTTGGCCATGATGAATCCTTGTTTTTCAGGAAGTTGGAAGCCACCCTATAGGACGTGCCTCATTTAAGTGTATAAGTTGGGGCCATAGAACAAAAAGACTAAAAAATTATTCATACACAGGGCTTCTGTGTTCAACTATATGCTGTCCCTTTTGAAGGACTTATCTTGGATGGTTCTAGGCTTACCTTGACTGTCATTTCTCAAAGCATTGCTTGGAATTCCTCCATAGACACGAAGGCTTTTTTTTTTTTTTTTTTTTTTTTTAGTATTTTAGCTCTAAAATAATTTAGAACCACATCTGAGGAATAGGATAGATATGCAAGCTGAATCTAATACAGGTGTGTGATCGTTTGGATGTTTGTTCCCTCCAAACCTCATGTTGAAATGTGATCCCCAGAGTTGGAGGTGGGGCCTGGTGGGAGGTGTTTTGGTTGTGGGGGCAGATCCCTCATGAATGGCCTGGTGCCTTCCCTGGACTAATGAGTGAGTTCTGGCTCTGTTAGTTCACTCGAGAGCTGGTTGTTTAAAAGATCCTGGCATCTCCTCCCCTCTCCCTTATTCCCTTTCTTGCCATGTGACCTGCCTGCTCCCCCTTCACCTTCTGCCATGAGTAAAAGCTTCCTGAGGCCTCACCAGAAGCTGAGCAGATGCTGGTGCCATCTGGTGCCATGCTTATACAGCCTGCAGAACCATGATCCAAATAAACCTCTTTTCCTTATAAACTGCCCAGTCTCAGGTATTCTTTTATAGCAATGCAAAATGGACGAACACTGTGTGTGTGTTTTCCATATGTGTGTGTTTGTAATAATAAGAGATGTGCCACAATGCAATGAATTATATCATTAATGTCAATAAGTTTATGTGGATTTTAAGTTGGCTCAGAAGGCATTTCTTGAAGAGTGCTACTCAACTTGTTCAAAAGATACTGCCATTGCCGGAAGATGCTTGTGACCTAACAATTCCCTTGTTTTATTTGGCCAAGGAATCCTTTCTTTATATATTTTTATTAACACCCTTGTAATCACCATTCCTCAAAACATCATTTGGGAAATGCTGAACCACAGCAATCACAAAGAAAAGAATTAAAAGCAGGGACTTAAGCAGATACTGTACACCCATATTTACAGCTACATGATTCACAATAGTCAAAAGTTAGAAACAAATGTTCATTGATGAATGAATGAATAAATAAAAGATGGTATATATGTACAGTGGAATATTTTTTAGTCTTACAAAGGAATGAAATTCTGATACATGTGCAACATGGATGAATCTCAAAAACATGCTTATCTAAATATACCAGACACAAAAGGATAAATATCATGTGATTCCACTTATACGAGGTGCCTAGAGTCATCAAATTCATAGAGACAGAAAGTAGAATGGTGATTTACAGGCACTGGGATGAGGGAGGAATGGAAAGTTGTTTAATGGGTAGAGTTTCCATACTGGATGAAAAAGTTATGGAACTGGCTTGTGAAGTGGTTGTACAATATTGTGAATGTACTTAATGCCATTAAATCGTGCACTTAAAAATGTTTAAAGCGGCAAAGTTTGTGTGATGTGTGTTTTTCCATAATTTAAAAAAAGAAAAGAAAAAGGAATAATTAGAGAATAAGAATGAAGTTATGGAGATTAAAACTAGCATGGTGGCTCACTCCTGTAATCCCAGCGCTTTGGGAGGCCAAGGCAGGCAGATCACTTGAGATCAAGAGTTTGAGACCAGCCTGGCCAACATGGTGAAACCCCGTCTCTACGAAAAATACAAAAAAAATTTAGCTGGGCGTGGTGGTGTGTAACTGTAATCCCAGCTACTTGGGAGGCTGAGGCAAGAGAATCCCTTGAACCCAGGAGGTGGAGGTTGCAGTGAGCCGAGATTTTGTCACTCCACTCCAGCCTGGGCGACAGAGTGAGACTCTGTCACAAACAAACAAACAAACAAAAAACCCAAAACTAGAATATCTCCTCTTACAGCATTTTATTACAAAGGTTAGAAGAGGGAAATGGATTTTTTTAAAAAAATAGAAATGGAAAATAGAAAATGAAAAACTGGAAAATGAGAAGTCGAATGAGGAAATCCAAGATCTGATGGACAGGAATTCCAGAAACAGGAAATAAGAAAATAGAGTGCACAGAATTATTAAAAGATTAATACAAGAAAACTTCCCAGAGGTGATGGACACAAGTGTCTAGATTGAAATGGCCCATAATGTGCTGAGAACATATCAAAGACTGAAAATATGCCTACGTAGAGACATGGCATCATGAAACCTGTGGTCATGAAAAGACCCTAAAAGATTCCAGAAATCAGCCTTATATGAAGGATTAGGATCAAGAATAGTACTGGATTTTCCAACAGCAATACCATGAGCCACAAGGCAATGGACCAAAGCCTTCCATATGCAAAGGGAAAATGATTTCCAACCTAAAATTATTATTATTATTATTTTTGAGATGGAATTTCACTCTTGTTGCCCAGGTTGGAGAGCAATGGTGTGATCTCAGCTCACCACAACCTCCACCTCCTGAGTTCAAGCGAGTCTTTTGCCTCAGCCTCCCGAGTAGCTGGGATTACAGGCGTGCGACACCATGCCTGGCTGATTTTGTGTTTTTAGTAGAGACAGGGTTTTTCCATGTTGGTCAGTCTGGTCTCAAACTCGTGACCTCAGGTGATCCGCCGACCTGGGCCTCCCAAAGTGCTGGGATTACAGGCGTGAGCCACCGTGACTGGCCCCAACCTAAAATTCTATGCTTAGCTGAAAGATTGACAAGAAAATGCTGGTAATCTTGTTGCAGTTAGCACAAAATTCATGTAAGATTATTTGTTCTTTAAGGCTCTGCTCTGCAGTCCAGTCAGTGTAAGGATGTTTGCGATCAAACACTTTTTCAAAGCATTTTTAGTTCGTCTGTTCTTTCGTTCAGGCCTTAGAGAGGTCGTGTAGTAGCAGAGAAGGAATTCAGAGAAACTGGCTCGACTTCCTTTTGCCATTGTCTTATTTTTGAGCCTGTGTGTTCTAGATCCTGTGACTTCTTGTTTATTGGTTTAATCTCTCATTTGGCAAGATCATATCCTCCAACAGCTGTAGAGATATGGAAAATATGAGTACCTACACATCAGCAAATGTCTTTAGTCTATAATTAAATTTGACAGTACATTAAGAAACATAGGATCCCAAAGCAGAGGAGCCCAAGAATGACAGCCGTGCCTGTCTTGTTCTTTATTGGCCAGTTTGCCGCATGCGGGCATCCCAGGGCCTGTAGGCTTTGAGCAAGCAAGATCCTTGAACATCACTGAAGTCTGGGAGGGATGGGAGAAGCAGACCCTCCAAGGGATCTGGTCATGTGGGGCCAGGGCATGAGATCTATAGTTCTTCATGCTTCAGCTCCCACCACGGCAGGTGCCAGAAGAGAAGCTGAGTCCACTGGAGAGGAAGCAATGGCTAGGGTACTAGGCTGTGCACTGAACTCTCCGCTGAGGGCCTCGGGGGTGGAGAGTGGATGGGAGAGAGGGTACAACAAAAACTGGGGTGGTGCAATCAAGTTTATTACACTTCCCCCTCCCAACCAAACCCATCCTCTGAGAGGTAACCCTGTTCAACAGCTTAGCTTGGAAATATTTTTTTTTTTTTTTTTTGAGACGGAGTCTCGCTCTGTCACCCAGGCTGGAGTGCGGTGGCGCGATCTCGGCTCACTGCAAGCTCCGCCTCCCGGGTTCACGCCATTCTCCTGCCTCAGCCTCTCCGAGTAGCTGGGACTACAGGCGCCCGCCACCACGCCCGGCTAATTTTTTGTATTTTTAGTAGAGACGGGGTTTCACCGTGGTCTCGATCTCCTGACCTCGTGATCCGCCTGCCTCGGCCTCCCAAAGTGCTGGGATTACAAGCGTGAGCCACCGCGCCCGGCCAAGCTTGGAAATATTAACATCTCTGATTGTTGGTCAGGAAGCATGATGCCATTTTTATCTTTTTCATCTAAACAAAGTCAAACAAAACCTCTCTCTCTTCAGGGCAAACAACCTTGACAGATGGGTTTCCTGGGCAACTGTAGGCACCTTGAGTATTTTCTTTAGTGCAGTTACCTTTGTACCTGACACTCAGTCAATGTTGCTTGAGTGGACAAGTGAATGACTGTCCAGCATCAATACATTCCTGTTGATTTGTTAGATGAGGAGACCATAAGGAAAAAAAAAGTCACATCATATGGATCAGTTGTTCTCAAACTTGAGCCTGCACAAGCATCGCGTGGGGAAGATTGTGAAAACTGCAGGCCTTGGTTTCCAGTGTCGAAGTTTCCAATTCCGTCTATCCTGGGTGGAGAGGAGAATTTGCATTTTTAAAAACAAACATCTCAGGTAATTCTGGTGCAGGTGGTGTGGGGACCACATTAAGAGAAACAATGCTGAAAGTGCTGTTCACTTGTGGCGTGTTGCCTTAGGGATGTGAATGGTAGAAAAAGACCATGATTTATGTTTACTCCCAGCAAGGGCCACACCTACAGGACACAGCTGCAGATACCACATTTGCCTTCCTATCCACATGATATTGGAGAGAACTTGCTACTGAAAAAGGAACTTGCCCACTATTGCAACAAACGACCTGTAAATACACAGGGTGAGCTATCCAAACAATGTGGGCTGAGATGTGCCGAACTCCTATTTCACTCCCAAATATGTCTCATCCTATAGCATTTCATCCCACAGGCATTTATTAGGTACTTACTTTGTGCCAGGCACTGTGTTCAGTTCTGGAGACAACAGGTGTTTCACAAATAGAAGTCTTGAGCCAGGCAGGGTGGTGCACACCTCTAGTTCTAGCTACTTGGGAAGCTAAGCCTGGAGGATCACTTGAGCCCAGGAGTTCGAGGCCAGCCTGGGCAACATAATGAGATCCTGTCTCTAAAAAATAAAAAATAAGAAAAAGATATAAAGGTTTTTAAAATCTTTTATCCCATTTGTACTTTCTTTGGGCAAAAATGCAACCATGTTCCCTGTGAATCTGGTAGCAAGACCAGTGAGCATGAAGTCAGCAATGGTGAGTGGATGAAGGGTAGTAGAAGGTGTGAACCTGAAAAAACTGCTTTTGTTAACCAACCTCAGTGAAACTGTGTGGAGAACCCATGTTTTCTAAGATCCCACGCTCTGAGAAACTTTGCTGTTTGGTTCGCTTCGATGGGAAAGGGCAGCCTGCTCTTGTGGAGGGGCCGAGCCTCATGGGTCACTTTGACATAGGGAAGCAGCCTTGATTTCCAAATCAGGCGATAAGAAGTTTGAACACAACATTCCACAGTTATCTTAACTTTGCTGTTTCCAAGGAAACAGGACCCTGAGTCCAAGTCTTAGACCTGCTGGTTATCAGACTGTGATGTTCCCAATAGAATCTAAAAAGAAAAAAAAAGTTTGTGATGGGACGTGGCCAAGGCCACATAAATTTGCAGTGTGCCTCCCAGGCCATCCCACAGCTGCAGAGGGATGGGCAACCTCTGTCCTTCTGAGCAATTATTGCTTTCCTACCTGATGGTGACTTCTTTCCCAGTGGCTCCCTCAGCCCCACTTCACTCTTCTTCCTCCTGAATAATGATTGCTGCATATCTAGTTTCTAAACTGCCTGTTCTTCATGGCAGCATCCAATATAGAGCGTTCCGTCTTCCCTAGCCCCTCTTAAAAATCATTCTGCACAAGCCCAAAATCCATAACAAGCCCCCTTGCAACCTCATCTTAATGAGATGCCCCACAATTCCCACAGTGTTCCATCAAGCTTGTCGTAGCTGGTTAACAAAACTATTTTTATTTTTTGGCCACAAGTACATTCTTAGTAATCCTTATTTGATGGACTTTATAAAAGGGTAGAGGTTGGCAAAGATGGGATTCTTCTCCTTCAAGAGGTATATGTTTTGCAACCAGATTTCTGAGAAGACTTAATAGTAACAAGCCCCGAGTTGCAGTGCTGGCCAGCCTTTGCGGTGTAACTACTCAACATTCTGGTCAATTTCAAGCTACCAGCATGATGCCATTTTGACCACAGAGTTGGGAAGAGATGCACTCTCAATCAGCTTTTGGGGGTCTTCACAAGTTGGCTTCAGCAAACCACTGTCCCCACCTTACCCATCTTTCTCAAACAAGAACTTTTTTTTCTCATTGAGTTTTCCAGATTTGTTTCTCCACAGAGTAGCTTATGATCTTGTATCCCCTTGAATCTGAGCAAGGAATCTGGTGCTAAGCTGATGTATAAGCAGGTTCTGAGGAATGTCATGACAAATAAACATCACTGACTCAGATCCTGCATGTAAAAATTGACGAATGGGAAACAGCCCAGAGATTCAGAGACTAGTAAACGCCCATTCATATAGTTACCATTGGTTGCTTCTTGGAAGGTGGCTTCACAGCTAGGGCTGAAGCCTCATGGTTTCATCCTAGAGAAGAGATACACACCCTCTTAGGTATCAACATGGGCTCATCTAGCTTTGGCCCGGGCTTAATGAAAGCCTTCAGAAAGACCTGGCTTTTTTTTTTTCTTTTTTTCTTTTTATCATACAAAGAAAATTATCTTTGTGGAATATCTGTGAAGTAATTATACATAACGGTCCACGATCTGATGGCTACAAGTTCAGCCACTCGGCTGAGAAACGAATTCCCTATCTGCTGCTCCAAGACCTCATTATGTGCTCACGCTGGCAAATTGGTAATGAAAAGACTTAAAAAGTTTCTGAGAGCAAAGCAGCTGCTTTCTTAGCCTGACTGGCCTACAGAGCAGGGCCCTTGGGAGCAGAGAACTAAATTCAATGCAAATTTCAGACAGGATTACCAGTGGCTTCTCATCCTCTTGGAAGTTTGAGAATGTGTGGACTGTACAAAGCCAACAGACAAAGATGGAAAACACTGTAACTGAAGGGAGGAAAAAAGAAAATGGTTTAAGCTAGGCTAAGAGGGTTGGTATTATTTTTCTAAAGAGGCATAAGCTCCTTTGACAAGAATACAAAGGAAATGGATCTTACTTTCAGTTCAGCACTTTACTCAGCAAACTCGTGTAGTATCTTTCTTGTGCTGGAGAAATCAGAATGAAACTCTCTGTCTACTGAGGGAGATGGGTATGGGAGGCAGTTACTCACTTCCTTGCTGTCACATTCAGTCCTTGGCCTTTCTCTGAAATCTACATTTCCCAGATAGCCTTAGCAACTGGCATTGGTCTCTGTTTAAGGCCGTGGGGACACTGGCATGAGATTGGAGGATGGGTATTGGGTAGATGGTGGGAGAATCATCCCCATCTCTCTTTGCTTCAGGTGGTGTTCCAGTGGTCCTAGTTCCACTGGACCAGATCTAGCCAGGGAGCCTTGACTGCTGGGCTCTGGTAACAGCTTATGCGTTACCTTTGTTCTTTTAGCCCTGTAACTGCTAGCAGCTTCCTAGTGTAACTAAAATCTGAGATGCCCCCTTATCTCTTCTTTGGTTTATTCAGTCTCTCAACACGTTTGTAACTGGCTTATTGCATTAAATTCCTCCTGTTGAACTACCTGGAAAGGGCTTTATTTTATTGACCATAGCCTGACAAATACAGAAAACAAATAAATAATTTAAATGTAATATGATGCTGCTATAAATAGCGCCTGTACAAGGCCCTCTGGAGACACAGATGGTGGCTGTATCTCTCTCTCACTTGCGGGGACAAAGAAGACTCTCAAATTGAATGGAAAATTTGAGCTGCAGCTCCAAGAATGAGTAGAAAATCCCAAGGGGATGAGGAAGGAGTATTCCAGGCATTTGCCAGAAGTATGGCAATGTGACAAAATATGAAGTTTCAGAGGAATGGCAAATACTCACCAACCCTTGAATAATGGGTCAAACACAAAACAAGTAGACTACTCAGAGCTTAGATATTCAGATTTCAGTTTTTATGCCTGTCGGCATCACTAATGCCACAGAAGCCTCAAATTCCCCTGGACTTGGAGAATGGAAGGGATCACCTGAAAATCGCTGGAAAACTTAGGACTCTGTCCTCCTTCTCAACCAATGCAAAGGGCTATTTGCCTTACTAGCAATCTCCAGGGAAACTTCAAACAATGTATTTACATATGATACTTATTTAAAGTCTTTAAACTGCAAGACAGTCTATTGTTGGAAATCAGATTGTCATCTTCTGGAAGATTCACTTCTTACTTGCCTCTGTTATGCAAGAGTGAAGGGTTGGGAAGAGACTTCTGAAGTCACTGATGAACAAAATAAACCAGGGCTTGGAAAGGGCCCAGAGAACATCTTTTAGTCTTTTTCTTTTGGTAGTGACACAAATGGTGTCTAAGACTTAATCATCACCCCTTCCTAAAATACACACATATGGGAAGCAATGGTGGTCTTTCTGCTCTGGGGGCGGTACACAGCTTTCAGTTTGGAGCTGAAGACTGCCACCACACGCACCATTCTCATTAAAGCAGAATGACTTCAAGGATGATATTTCCATTTCTATGCTTTAACGCATCTTTCTGTAGTAGCAGAGAATGGTGTATTTTCAAAGATGCTCCCTGCTAATGTATCACTTAATGCTCTCATAAGACTGTGATCAGCTGGCACAAATGGAAAGAGTTCAGTTACTTGCCCAGAAATCTCCAATAGATGCTCATCAAGACCAGGAATTGCACCCAGGTCTCTATTTTTGGAAGGGACATTTTCTGCCACTCCATAGCCCTTGTTGGGATAGCCACTTTTGTTGCAAATTCATACTCTGTAAGAGTTCCAGGGCCAACGCTGCATTAAAAACACAAAAGCTGTCAGGTTGGCCCTGTGACATTTCTCTCTCTCTCTCTCTCTCTCTCTCATCTACTTTTCGGAGACAATGTGTAAGGAGAGATGTTCAACCTAAGACAATGCCTCCAGGACTTTGCTTTCTCACCACCAACCACCTGACCCCAGAGAGAAATGCCCTTCTGACCCCTACTGGCTGTGATGGGGCATACGCCGAGCGCAGAGCATTCTTTCCAAGCTGATTTCAGAATATTCTCCAAAACACTCTCCAACAATGATTGGACAAGTAGGTTAAACATAGAGAACGTTGACTCAGTCCTGATTAAACAGGCTGAAAAGACAAAAACAAATAATCACCATGTATGTAGCAATAATGGAGCAACAAAGTAAATATGAAGGCAGAGGCTTGCTATCAATATTTAACTAGAGGATTAACATACAGAAAATGCACTGCCGAGAATACCAAGGTGACCAGGGAGGCAGAAATGACTCAATTATGATACACTGTCACAGTCAGGGAAGAAGAAGGGTGGTCTGCACTGTTTAACTTACTGTTATAAACACACAACTGAGGCAATCATGGTGATTAACAAGGAGATGATGACGAGTGATAATGCCAGACTCATTAGCATGAAGCATTTGTTAATAGAAACGGATAGGGAACAAGTTGTAAATTCTGGCCAAGAATTCCTCCTTAAAAGATTCCTGTACATCGCAGTCTTGCATATTGAGACTGTTCTAAGCCTTTTTTTTTTTTTTTTTGGTCCTTTATTTGCTCAATGAGACCAAATGTCTCAAGAATCACTTTTTTACGTCTTGGGGTAAAGTTTCTAACCATAATGTGCCCTGATATTCATTTGCACAAATATGTTTCTTAGTCTATTGCTATTCAACCATTTCTTAGAATGGGGACATTATCAAAGTATTGAGTATGCAAATTTTTCCATGAGTAAGTAAATTTGGGGAATTCTGGATTAAAGTGTACTTTAGCATATCAAAATGGCTTTAGCGTGGTGAGATACACTGAGATTCTACAAGAGGAATGTAGTTGTATATGGCATTTTCCATAAACATTAGCCTATACCATTGTCTCTATAGAAATATCTTAAATAACCAAGATTCCTTAGGAGGCTCTTGAGGAACGGCTTTTCTTTACTGATTCTTTTATTCAATCAGTCCAGTCCATTGCTGGGTTTCCTCTACACCATCTTGCCCACGCTTCCTTCATGTATGGAGTGAGATGGTCACCAGCTGGTTTTCTGAACATCTTCATATGAGAGGAGGTGAAAATGCTGGGTAGTATCATCCAGAGACCCTACCCTTGAGTGTGCTAGGAAGGACCATATACTCCTGAGTCTTCTCTGACAGCAATGATCCCCACCAATGTCTTGTTCTCTTTCCTATTACAACAGCATGCAGACACATTGGCACCAAATACATAAAAGTCATTGCTCCTCAACAGGAAATGACACATTTTCAGTCCCACTGGGATTGCATTATATTCTGATACTATTTCTTGAAGAGCTAATGATATGTGAACCTCTAAGATTACGGGAACTCCATTTCCATGATTTGATATTGCAAGATTCCTGCATTTTCCTTCTTGTCTCCTCTGAAATCCTATTCTTCCCTCCACTCTGTGTCTCACTAACAACTCCTCCTGGAGCTGCACAGAAATAGAGACCATTAGTCTTTGAGACAAGGCTGAGTACAAAAAAGAGTTGAAACAAGTGGCAGTGAATTTCAGGAGTCAGGTTTCTCTGCAAGGAGCCAGGTTTCATTCTTGCCTTGGCCATTAAGTGTTTATTTGGGTGAACTTAGTCAGGTGGTTACCACCTTTGTTTTTTCTCTGTCAAAAAGGGATCATGGCACCCAAGTAGCACATTAAAATGAGCAAAAGCCACAAAAATGTAAGGCCACAAAATGGTGAAAAATGACTGCCACAGACACTCATAACTTTTTAAAATTTTGTTTCAAGGTTACTGCATTGATTCTTTCTCTGATAGTGAAAAACCTAGTACAGGTCAATTTTTTTATAATAGACTTCAGGGGATGGAAGTGGAAATGAATGGACGGCATGGCTGTGAGTCAGTCAGTCAAGTTGCATATATTCAGATTGAAATGGGCAACTGTCTAATTGCACTTACGGAGAGAGGGAGCACCAAGGCACCTTTACCTTTTCCTTGAGTCTTGGTAAGTGTTTGCTTGACCTTGGCTTAGGAAGGAGCCTGTCCTGCCGAGGGACAGTAAGAATTATCTCAAAACGATTCTTCCATGGAAGAGCCACAGAGAAGAGATCAACGAAGATTATCAAAGATCTGTAATCTTGCTTTGCCTTAAATAAGCCTATGGGTTCGGCTTAGGACAAGACAAAAAAAAAAAAAAAAAAAAAAAAAAGAAGCTGATCCCACTACTGGGTATCTACCCAGAAGAAACGAAGTCATTAATGCCCATCAATCAATGAGTGGATACAGAAAATGTGGTAGTTAGATACATATAGATATACAAATAGATATACCATAGAATACTACTCAGACATAAAGAGGAATGAAATGATGGCATTCGCAGCAACCTGGATGGGATTGGAGACTATTATTCTAAGTGAGGTAACTCAGAAATGGAAAGCCAAGCATAGTATGTTCTCACTAGTAAGTGGGAGCTAAGCTATGAGGACGCAAAGGCATAAGAATGATACAATGGACTGGCCGGGCGCGGTGGCTCACGCCTGTAATCCCAGCACTTTGGGAGGCCGAGGCGGGCGGATCACGAGGTCAGGAGATCGAGACCATCCTGGCTAACACGGTGAAACCCCGTCTCTACTAAAAATACAAAAAATTAGCCGGACGCGGTGGCAGGCGCCTGTAGTCCCAGCTACTCAAGAGGCTGAAGCAGGAGAATGGCGTGAACCCGGGAGGCGGAGCTTGCAGTGAGCGGAGATCGCGCCACTGCACTCCAGCCTGAGCGAAATAGTGAGACTCCGTCTCAAAAAAAAAAAAAAAAAAAAAAAAAATAGAATGATACAATGGACTTTGGGGACTCGGGGGAGAGGGTGGGTGGGGGGTGAGGGATAAAAGACTACACATTGGGTACAGTGTACACTGCTCAGGTGACGGGTGCACCAAAATGAGAAATCACCACTAAAGAACTTACTCATGTAACCAAACACCTGTTCTCCCCAAAACCAATAGAAATTAAAGAAACAAACAAGCAAATAAATGAATACATAAAAATACTCATTTAAAAAAAGGTGAATTGCTGGGTACCAAAAAATGGGAGGAGTTTTTAGTTTGGGGAATGGAAGGTCAGAAAAAGAGAAAGTAAGAGTCCCTGGTATAGCTGATTAGGGGAGGCAGAGAGCATGAACTAGGAGTCATACTGCCAATTCCTCAATCCTGCCTCTGCCACATGCTGGCTGGGCCGTCTCCTTCATATTCCTTAACCTCCTTGTGCCACCGTTTCATACTTTGCAAGTGGTGATAATGATGATTATATCTAGCCAGTGGGCTTATTGTAAGGATGAAATAATACATGCATGTGAAGTGCTTAAAATAGTAGCAGGCACATGGCAAGGTCTTAAATAGCAATTGTATTATCAATACTAAATAAATATCAGCTATTTTAGGGCTAGATATAATATTATCAATACTAAATAAATATCCTGCCTGCTCTCAGACTCCAGGGTTTGGAGCGGGAAGGAGTGAAGGGTGGAAAATGCAAGAAAGAAGAGAAAATGTTCTAAGCACCTTAGCAGAGGAGTAGCTTGGAGTGTCTTGTGGTGCCGGGGCTTTCTTGAGAAGCCCATGGAGGTGTCCCCCATGTTGGAAATAGCTGCATAAGGTGAGGGGTTGGATCATGCAGTTCTGCTTTCAGTTATTTGATAATGATGTGGCTTTTAATAACTCCTCTGTCAACTCCCTACTGCCCTATTCCACAACACACGTATTTTTACTTACAGACTTTAAATAAAACTCTGCTTTAAACGATGACCTGTGTGCATGGCTACTTGCAGGAAATTAAACAAAAGGTGTTGTGTTCTCTATCCAGGTGGTGTTTCCTGTTTAGTTGTGATGGGGTAAGAAGAGATCAGGTACTGGACATGAGGGTCCAGAGAGATGGAGAATTCAGAGGAAGCAACATCACAAAGAGAGGCATCTCAGAGAAACTCAGGAGAGACTTCGGGGTGGAGGATGCTGAGAATTTCACTGTACGTGTGATGGGGGCTCTTGGAACTTCTAATGAGAGCCACAAGGAGGGGAGATTCTTTAAAAGTGGGGATTTGGCTGACACCGGTTCTAGCTTCTTCCTGGGAACTGCGTTCCTGGTTCTTAGCCCAGCCGTGAGGCTAGGTCCTCTCACTAGTGGCTGTCATACTTCATGGACATTCCTGCCTCTTAGTCAACTTGCTCCTTCAAAGTTGACTATTGCTCCTGCCTGTTCTCGGACCCCAGTCTCATGGCCCATCTGCTACCAGCACTACACCTATCTGTCAGTTCCACCTGGAAATGCCTCCCTGCTTGACCTGTTTCTCCACATCAACCTCCCCTGGAGCTCGAGACCCACATTCCCCACATTCTCGCTGCCTGCGCCACTCTCACAGCTCAGCAGGAGACAGACGCAAACAGTTACTTAAACCAGCATATCATTAATATCTTAATCAGTACGGTGTGGCAAAAGAACAGGGCCTCTTTTTTTTTTTTTTTTTTTTGAGATGGAGTCTCATCGCTCTGTCGCCCAGGCTGGAGGGCAGTGGTGTGATCTCAACTTACTGCAGCCTCCACCTCCTGGGTTCAAGAGATTCTCCTGCCTCAGCCTCCCGAGTAGCTGGGATTACAGGCACCCATCACCACACTCAGCTGATTTTTGAATTTTTAGTAGAGATGGGGTTTCACCATGTTGGCCAGGCTGGTCTTGAGCTCCTGACCTCAAGTGATCCATCTGCCTTGGCCTCCCAAAGTGCTGGGATTACAGGCGTGAGCCACTGCACCCGGCCTCAAGAACAGGGCCTTTTAAAGTGAGTAACAGGGGACCAAGTTTAAGTTGAGGGGTCAGTGAAGACCTCTAAGAGGAAAGGATATTTAAATTGCAACCTGGACAATTAATAGGGGACAATTGGGTGAATGGGACACACGGGAGAGCTAACTAAGAAAGGAAAGCATAGGCAATGATTTGACTTTTTTAAGGCATTGAAAGATCAGTGTATCTGGACCTCAGCAAGCATGGTGTAAAATGGCAGGAGGTGAAATGAAACAGACAGGGAGCCCTGTTATTATTTATTAATGTAGGTATACTGTAGTATCTGTAAGTCCTCAGGTCGTGCAGAACTTATAGACCACAGGTTTCAGTTACCTATGGCTGTGTAACAAACTATCCCCAAACTTAGTGGATTAACACAAGAATGATGTATTATTTATAGCAATTGAATAGGTTGACTGCACCCACGGGCTAGTTCTTCTCCATGTAGGGTAGCTGACATCACTCATGTGGCTTCGTTTATCTGAGATCTCCCTTGGGGCTATAAGGTTCAAGCTGGTCTCTTGTCTTCTAGGGTCCCTGGCTGCATGACTTCTCACTGTCCATTCATCTTGCTGGGGCTTCTTTTTTTTTTTTTTGAGACAGAATCTCACTCTGTCGCCCAGGCTGGAAGGCAGTGGTGCGATCTCGGCTCACTGCAACCTCCGTCTCCCAGATTCAATTGATTCTCCTGCCTCAGCCTCCTGAGTAGCTGGGATTACGGGGGTGCGCCATCACGCTTGACACATTTTTGTATTTTTAGTAGAGATAGGGTTTCACTATGTTGGCCAGGCTGCTCTTGAACTCCTGAGCTCAAGTGATCCACCTGCCTTGGCCTCCCAAAGTGCTGGGATTACAGGTGTGAACCACCACTCCTGGCCTTGCTGGAGCTTCTTTACAGCATGGTGACTGCCATCCAAAGGACAGTGCCCATGTGTAAAATGTTGTTAAGCAGCCACTTCATGTAGTTGGCCAAGCCCAGAGTCAACACGGGAAGAGAACACACAAGGGCACAGAGACCAGGAGGTGTGGCTCACTGGGGACTACTAGATCAGGGTACGGTGACCAGGTTTTATTCTAAAAGCAATGGGAAATCTGAATATTTTAAAGCAGAGGGATGATGATTCAATTCACATTTTAAAAAGTAAAAAGTGAAATGAAAGAATATTTTATTGTTATCCCACATTCAGTATGCCTAAAATTGCCCTTGTTTTCTTTTTCCCCAAATTAGCTTTTCTCTTTTAAAAATTTTTTTAGAGACAGGGTCTCACTATGTTGGCCAGGTTAACCTCGAACTCCTGGCCTCAAGTGATCCTCCCACCTCAGCCTCCTGAGTGGCTGGAATTACAGAAGTGAGCCACTGCACCCAGCTAGCTACTGCTTTTGTTGTTCTTTTTAGAATGGCTGATGCTGCCATACTTCTGTCCAACCAAACTGAGAAGTAAGCATCATCTTGAAGTCTTCTTGCCTCCATTGCCATCGAATGTCTTTATGTTTCACCTCCATCTGTACTCCCTGGAGCTCAGAATAACAATCTCAAGTGATGTAACACAGACAAATTGGCTGTTGTGCATTAGGAGGTGGACTTTACCTTGTGATTTCGTAACAAGAATACTTTGCACTTGCAGATCTCCCTGCATCTACTCTTTCATTTCTCGTGGTCACCAATCAGTTTCCAAACTTTTTCCTAATAGACACCCTTGTCTTTTTCTCCTAGCTCTACATCCACCCCTATTAAACTACTACCAATGTAATCTTTCTAATCAACCCAAGTAATTCCTCTGCCAACATCTCACTGTATTTCCATTGGAATAGATGACAGTACTTTTTAGGCAAGAAGGAGGTGTTCATGATAGGCTAATTCAATTCTGCCTTTATTTGAGGGAGGTTTTAGGACCTGCAGAAGTTGCATGACTGCTCCAATGTTGCACCTGTAGCAGAGTCAGAATTTGTACCCAGTTTTTTTTTTTTTGAGACAGGGTCTTGCTCTGTTGCCCAGGCTTGAGTGCAGTGGCACCATCATAGCTCACTGCAGCCGTGAACTCCTCCTGACTAGCTGGGACCGTAGACACACATCCTCACGCCTGGATAATCTTTTTACAAGGTCTCACTGTGTTCCCCAGGCTGGTCTTGAACTCTTGGCCTCAAGAGATCCTTCTTCTTTGGCATCCTAAATCATTGAGATTACAGGTGTGAGCCACTGTGCCTGACTGGAACGCAGCCCTTCTGACTTCAAGTCTATATATATATTTTTTTGAGACGGAGTCTCACTCTGTCACCCAGGCTGGAGTGCAGTGGCGCAGTCTTGGCTCACCGCAACCTCCGCCTCCTGGGTTCAAGAGATTCTCCTGCCTCAGCCTCCCGAGTAGCTGGGATTAGAGGCCTGTGCCACCACGACCAGCAAATTTTTGTATTTTTAGTAGAGACGGGGTTTCGCCATGTTGGCCAGGCTGGTCTCAAACTCCTGACCTCAGGTGACCCGCCTGCCTTGGCCTCCCAAAGCACTGGGATTACAGGCATGACCTGCTGCACCCAGCCACATGTAGAATTTTTTAAGAAAAATATTATTGTGTAAATTTCTGAGTGTTTTAGACATATTGTCAATTTAGTTTTCACAATCAGTTTTTGGTTCCCACGGTATTATCTTCATTTTTATTGATGCGTTAACCAAAACTCAGCAAAATTAAGTAACTTGAACAAAATTGCATGAAGAGTGAACAATCAGATTGGTTATTTACACAAAGGGCTGCTAAGTTTCAAAGCCCATGTTATAGCTTCTTCTTCCTGTCACTCATATTTCCCACACAAATCTACAAATCACTTGGGGGCCTAATCTAGATCTCACATCCCTTTTTATATCAGGTAACACCTTGTGCAGACAGGTACTTAATGAATATATATAGGGAAATGGAAGAATAATAGCAGGAAAAAAGGAAAGAAGGAAAGAAGGAAGAAAGAAAGGAGGGAAAGGAGGAATTAGATAAATACCAAGGCCTCCTGAGGCCAGAGCCGTTGTCCTTTCCACTCTAACAAATGGTATCTTGAATATTATTGATCAGAACAAATGCAAAGAATGGGCCCACAGTAAATTATCTTGATACATTTCTGGTTTCCATCCTCCTTTTGTATGAGGAAATATGAATATGAATATATTGATTAAGAATAGTGTGGGTTGGCTTGCAAGTTAGCATAAGTTATGAAGAGTTAATGCAAAGTTTAATAAAGATGTTTATCTCCACTGCTCAAATAGAAGTGAATGGACTTAGAAATAAGGTTTGTACAATGCAGATCATTCAAGAGCCCTGTGACTAACTAGATGTGAGAAGTAGCTGAATCGGCTGAAGTTTCACTATACAAATATTAACATTTTGCATTGTTTTACTTCATTTAGAGATCATTTAATTCAGAAGGGAAATGGAATAGCTTGTCTTTCATGATCTATAGCACTCTAGTTCATTTAAATAATAGATCATTGTGTTTGGAGCTTTTTTCCACTTATAGTTTCCGTTCACCTTCCTGCCAAGACTGGGTTAGAGGGGCTTAATGGTAATGTGTGACATGTGCTTTGTGGAGTGTGTTCCCCAGAGCTCAGAGTAACAGCCTCAAGTGACTGTAACACAGCCTGAAAAATTGGCTGTTGTGCATTAGGAGGTGCACTTTACCTTGCAATTTCGTAACAAGAATACTTTGCACTTGCAGATGTCAATTTGTGGATCTGTATTTTTAAAATGTTTGCTGCATCTTCCTGTACCCCGGGGACAGAGGAATGGCTCTGGAGATAAGCAGACAAGTTCCACATTGATGCATCACTGTGCTAGGGCTGTGCCACCACCAAGGAGGGTTTCCGCTGACTTCAAAGGGAACTCAGAGCATGATGGGAAAATTGGACCTAATAAGAATATTTCTTTTTGAAAAGCTCCTTTTCTAAGGTGCTTCACTGAAAAGTGCTTTGCCTATTATATATTCCCTTAAGCCAAAATGCATGTAAATGCAGGAGCTTACAAGCAGGGGTTACAGACTAGAATGATTTCCTGGGGTACCATTGTCAGGTGATGGTACAAATAATGCCATTATCAAGATGACCTTGACAGCCCAAAATGCTGCCAGCGATTTGACAATGGTGTTGAGATCATGGAGTGAGATTGACTGAGCGATGCCCTCTTTGACTTGCAAGAGAACCTAAAGGGTCAGCCAGCCAGAGGCTGTCAGGTATATACCAAGACAGAGTAAGTGTGACATTTCTGGACCCTCAATAGAGAAAGATAGGCTTGTGCCTGACTTACTGATGCAAATATTTATTTTCTAGAGTGAGTTGCTTTGAGGGTAGTTTCTAAAACAGAGATGTTATTGAGGCTCTTAGCATTTGGGTGTTGTTTTTTTTGTTTTTCTTTTCCCTTTTTTTGAGACAGGGTCTTGTTCTGCTACTCAGGCTGGAGTGCAGTGATGAGATCATAGCTTACTGCAGCCTGGAATTCCTGGGCTCAAGCCATCCTCCTGCCTCAACCTCCCAAGTAACTGGAACTATGGGTATGTGCCACCACACCCAGTTAATTTTCGTATTTTTTGTAGAGAATCAGTTTTGCCATGTTGCCCAGACTAGTCTTGCAATCCTAGGCTCAAGTGTCTCTCTCGCCTCAGCTTCCCAAAGTGCTGGGATTATAGATGGGAGCCTCTGCAACTGGCTCTGGCTAATTAAAAAACTTTTTGCAGAGATAGGGTCTCACCATGTTGCCCAGGCTGGTCTCAAACTCCTGTCCTCAAGTGCTCCTCACATTCGGGTTTGTTTATGAGCAGTTGTTGCTTTCTTCTGACAGACACGGATCCATAGTGTTGGTCAGCCAAATATAACCACCTAGACCCAATTCATGGTGCCTTATACTCTCTAGAATGTGCCATTTTCCAATCACTCACCCCTAGTTAATTCCTCAACTCACCGAGCCTCTACTTTCGGCCAGGTCATTCCGACACTTGCCTCGCCGTGTAATCTGATTGTGGATTGACAACTTATTGGTTCAAAAAAACTCATCTTCCTAGTGGGACCTTTTTCAGGAGTGAGTAAACAGGCAATTTGTTTTTGGTTTTCATGTCTCCTTTCCCTTTGTGGCGTCTCCTTTTCTTGATACTTTCTCCAGGTACCCAGGTTTCCTTAACTCCAGAGTTGATTTCTCTTCCCGGCTGGGATAACATACCACAGCCTGCTCCTGGGCTCCTCCCTTTCCTGTGTGTCTTCCTGGAATGACATTTCCTCCTCTAATAGCCACACTCTCTTTCAGTGGTAATGAGTGGGACAAGGATAATGAGATAAACCTGTTCCTGTCAATGTTTTGCTCAGCAAATGCAGCTCCTTCTTTGTAATGCAAATGCCTTAACAGGATAGCTGACATGTGGAAATGAAACGTAGGAAAGTGATTTTAGTTATTTTTAAAATAAAGTTTATTTAGAAAGCAATAAATATAACTTTGAATTTTGTTTTAAAATTCTCTTATTTTTCCACTCCCAGGGCATGAGGAGTTTTAGGCAGATGGGGAGGGGTACATCAGTGGAGCTCACTCCTGTTCTTAGGTGCTGCCATGGGGACGTAGGGAACCCAGAGACCTTCCTTCCATTTTCATTCTGAGTGAATTTCAGTCCCGTCGTTCTTTGCCTCCCAAATCATTCTTCTCTCCTCACTTGCTATGAGATACTTAACATTAATTTTTCAATGGATTTATGTTTTTACAAAGTTGACTTCAGCTGCTTGTCATCTAGCAAAAATGCTGGAGGCAAGGAATTACAAAGCTGGCTGCCTGCTTAAAATGAAGGGAAAAGGAAAAATGTATAATAAAGCAGGCACACAATACTCTTCAGTAAATTGCATTGGCACTTCTGTTTTTTTTTTTTATCAGTCGGATACTAGTTTCTTTCTTATGTTATTGTAGATTTTTAAAAGTACAGAAAAAGACAGGTAAAAATCAACATACATCAATATTCCTACTATTAAAGCAATAATTTAAAGGTATAATTTATATTGATAAATGGATGAGTGGATGGATAGTTATTTACTTATTTATTTATTTTTTGAGACAGAGTCTCGCTCTGTCGCCCAGGCTGGAGAGCAATGGCACAATCTTGTCTCACTGCAACCTCCACCTCCTGGGTTCAAGCCATTCTCCTGCCTCAGCCTCCTGGGTAGCTGGGATTACAGGTGCTCACCACCACACCCAGGTAATTTTTTGTATTTTTATTAGAGACAGGGTTTCACTATGTTGGCCAGGCTGGTCTTGAACTCCTGACCTTGTGATCTGCCTGCTTTGGCCTCCCGAAGTGCTGGGATTACAGGCATGAGCTACCGCGCCTGGCTGGATAGTTACATTTATATAAATGGGATTTTATTATAGATACCTTTTTTAAAAAATTTTTTGAGACAGGGTGTCACTCTGTCACCCAGGCTGCAATGCAGTGATGAGATCGCGGCTCCCTGCAGCCTGGAACTCCTGGGCTTAGGTGATTCTCCCACCTCAGCCTCCTGGGTAGTCAGGACTACAGGCACATGGCGCCGTGCCTAGCTATTTTCTTTTTGTATGTTTTATAGAGTTGGGGGTTTTGCCATGTTGCCCAGGCTGGTCTCGAACTCCTGGGCTCAAGCGACCTGCCTGCCTCACCTCCCGAAGTGCAGGGATTACAGGCGAGCACCACCGCGCCCGGCTTATAGATCCAATTTTAATGAAAATTATCCACTTTAATTTTACTGAAAGTTGATAGCAAAACACTAAATTAAAATGAAAGAAATGTTGAACTGCAAAAATGATTCTTTACTCTTAGTAATATTACTTACTAAAAGACCACTTCATGCTCAACAAAGGAGTTAGGATAAATTTTCAGACCTTAGAGTTATTAGAAAAACAAACAATTGTTTCACTTTAAGATAATATAGACTGAATTCTTGCTCTTAAAGAAGAGGGCATTGGAAAGAGAATGCCAGCAATCTCACCTCCCTTGGCCTCATTCTTCTCACATCCTGACCAATACATGTTTATTTGAAATACGCTAGTATTTTTACATTATTCAGATTTATAGCATTCACATTCTGTAGTGTAATGTGATTCTCACATAGATAGCTTAGTAGTCATCCTTTTGCCCCTTTCTGCATCCTCAGCCTTCCTTGTTTTCAATTTATATCTGGATCGTCTGAATTTGACAATAGCTCTTTCAATAGCATCTAAAGAATTCTATACTCCTTGACCTTTTTTAAAAAGAGTGTCTGCCTATTACCTTTATTGTTGAATAACATCCTAGATTAGCAGAGTTTTCTTAGTATCATACTTTCTTTTCTTTGGAATTTTGTAGATTTTACTCCACTGTTTTGGATGGAGTCTTGTATGTTACTCTAGGCAAGACTGAGGATGGACTGATTTTTTTTCCCTTCTTTCTTAGTAATTTGTTTTTATTGCATGGATGTCTGAAACATTCTTCGGTTCAATGTTCTTAGAGCTCAACAGCTCTAAGAACTGGCATATAGCTCAGTGCTGAATACTCTATGTCACATTTTCCTGAAACATAATATTCTTTTCAATCAGCAGTTTAAGTATCAGCTTTATTTCAAGACAATTTTCTTGTGTCACATCTCTTAATATATTGTCTCTCCTTAGGTAGGTTCTTTAACTTAGGGACACAAAGTATCTTTATATTAGATTGCTTTTTTATCTTCCCTTTGTAATAGTGTTAATCTAATTGCTCTAATATATTTTTTATCTGCAATTATCATAATTATCTCAAAATCCCTCCTCTTATGTCAGTAATTCTATTTTAAGCAGTATTTTGATTGTTATTTATTAAATCTATAATAATGCTATTTTTTATTTTTTTGAGACAGATTTTCACTCTTGTTGCCCAGGCTGGAGTGCAATGGTATGACCTCAGCTCACTGCAACCTCCACCTCCTGGGTTCAAGCGATTCTCTTGCCTCAGCCTCCCAAGTAGCTGGGATTACAGGTGCGCACCACCACGCCAGGCTAATTTTTTTATTTTTTATTTATTTTTAATTTTTAGTAGAGACGGGGTTTCACCATGTTGGCCAGGCTGGTCTTGAACTTCTGACCTCAGGTGATCCACCTGCCTCGGCTTCCCAAAGTGCTGGGATTACAGGCATGAGCCACTGCGCCCGGCCTAATAATGCTATTTTGGTCCTCATATTTGTCTTGTTTGCGAGCCCTATTTTTGTCATATCCTGTTATTTTATTATCTGATTATAAGTTTTTGTTTATTATATTCATGTTCTATATGTAGCATCAAGCAATTATCAGTAAATTCCTGTTTCTTGATTTATGTTTTCTACTAGATTGTGCTATTTGTTTTTTTCATGATGTTTTTGTGTTTGCTGTTATTTGTTTGCCTGGTGCCAAGATGCTTTTTTAATAATCTTACTTACTCTTAAATAACTCTGCCTGGACTTTCTCTTTGCTCTGATTGGGAGTGGGTAATTCTCGACTCTCATCCCACCATTTCTGACTTATTGTGTGAGAAAACAAGAAAGGAAGGAGACAAGATCATCGTGGTTGGTGCTCAGTCTTTGTTAGACTATCTGGACTCAGTTTTCTCTTGTAAGATTTTATTAAATGTCCTAAATTTGATATCTAATCAGTTCTTAGATGTGATACTGGTTTAGCTACAAAGGACAAAACAATGATTTACATGACAGAGAAATTTATGTTTCTCCTCTATAACTGAACATAAAACAGCCCAGGTTGGCAGCACAGACGTGGTACCAGGCAGTTCTGTGGTGTCAGGAATCTCAAATTCCTCTATCTGGTTGTCTGTTAAACTTTCTATACATTACAATGACGCTCAGCTCCTACCGACACATCCACAGTTATTCAGTGCAGAAGGAAAAAGGGGAAGGAAAGGGCATGATCTCACTTTTTAGAGACAGGAATGGGTGTTCAAGCATCATTTCTCCCACGATTTGTTAAAACACAATCACATGGCCACACAGCACCTAGGGGATTGGGAAATGTTGTCTTTGTTCTAGGCAGCCATTTGTGCAGGTGAAAGTTTAGGATATATATATATATATATATATATATATATATATATATAGTTTGTTTGTTTGTTTGTAGAGACAAGGTCTCACTCTGTCGCCCATGCTGGAGTGCAGTGGTGTGATCATAGCTCCTTGTACCCTTGAACTCCTCGCCCAACCTTGAGCTCTCACCTTGGCTTCCCAAAGTCCTGGGATTTATAGGCATGAGCCACCGTGCCCGGCCATGGGATGCAATTATTAAAGGAAGAAATCAGAGAACCAGACGGGTCTGCCTCACCATGTTACCCTTCACCTAATGGTGGGGTGTAGCTCATTCTCAGGATGAGGAAACCCCTGGGCTTCAGAGGGCTTCCCCAATTCAGAGAGAGCTTTATGGTGCCCGCCTCCCCCCAGGTCCCACCAGTTTTTCCCAGCAGTCTTCCAGCTCTCCTCAGTCAGGAAAGCAAAAGGATGAGGGCATCCTTTCAGTCAGAGTAACTCAAGATTTGGTGCTGACTGTCAATGGGGACTTGGGACTTTTTTGACCCAGCTGTATGTGTCCCTCAGAGGGACAGAATCAGGTGAGAAGCCAGGCCGTGTGGCACTTCCCTGCCTGCTCAAGAGTTTTCTGTTTCTTGGATTTTAGGCTTGAAAGTGCATTGAAATTGATTGTAGCCATTATCTGTTTCAATTGCTTTAAGTGATAATTTTTGCTGGGTTTTGCTATTTTAGTCTCATTTTCATAGTTAGTAGAGGAAAATTTTGTGATGCAGGGCTTTTTTTCCCCCAATTTCTGTTTTTCAATGTTTTCTCTTTTACCATTTATAACCCATCCTTAAGCATTCTCTATCTCCCTGTCTGTTTAATTTTCATTATTATTATTATTATTATTATTATTATTATTGAGATGGAGTCTCGTTCTGTCTCAGCTCACTGCAAACTCAGCCTCCCAGGTTCAAGCGATTCTTCTGCCTCAGCCTCCCGAGTAGCTGGGAGCAGAGGTGCACACCACCGCGCTTGGCTATTTCTTTTTTTTTTTTTGTATTTTTAATAAAGACAGGCTCTCACCATGTTGCCTAGGCTGGTCCCTAACTCCTAGACTCAAGCAATCCACCCACCCAGGCCTCCCACAGTGCTGGGATTACAGGCCTAAGCCACTGCACCCAGATCCGTCTGCTTAATTTTCTTCCTTGCTTGTACAGGATATAGTTTTAGTTTACTATTTGAGCTATTAACTCAAAAGTTTCATAGTCTATCTTACTTGTTTTCTGCCTGTAATTTTTTGTTTCCATTCTGCTATTGTACTTATTTATTTTTTAAGCTTCATTACACTTTTATTATGTTTAAAGTATTGTTTTTATATATAAAATAAAATCTAGGGAGCAGGGAAAGTAGTAGTTTATGCTTAATCTGTCTTTGAATGAGAGGCAGGCTTAGAGCTAGGTGTTTGGAGACCTTTCAGTAATCCTCAAATAATGCCACTCAGGAAGCTGTCTGCCTCCCTAACTGATCCTGCAGGTGGCCTGGTTGTGTTTCTAAAACCTATCCTTAATGCTGGCATCTTAACAGAGCTAACCTTTTATGCCATGTTCAACACAATATCCAAAAGGTTGGTCTTCGCCCAGTTGCTGGGAGAGGAGCTGCGATGAAGCCATGAGTGATTTTGCACTCACTAAGTTTTGTGTGGTGAGGATGGGTAGAGATAAGAAAAGGAGAAATTTAGGCAGGAGGATTGCTTGTCTCTGTAGAAGAGATAAGTAGTGGAGGAGGTGTCATCCTGGTATAGAGTAATTCCAGAACAAGCAGGGTGTGAAAGAAATCTCTTTTAAGAAAACAAAACAAAACAAAAATCGAAAACATGGAGACTGTAATCCTCCAAGATCTTGCTGAAAAAGAAGGATCTCCAGGTAGGTTAAACCTGCACCCAACTTTAAAAGTCTCCTGATGTCTCATTTCTTTCTTTCTTTTTTTTCTCCCTTAAGACAGCGTTTTGCTCTGTCACCAGGTTGGAGTGCTGTAGCGTAATCATGGCTCACGCAGCCTTGAACTCCTGGGCTCGAGTGATCTTCCCACCTCAGTCTTCCAATTAGCTGAGACTACAGGTACACACTACCACATCTGGCTAACTTAATAAAAATTTTTGTAGAGTGGCATCTTGCTATATTACCTAGGCTGGTTTCAAACCATGGTTCCAGTATTCAACAAATTCTGATTAAACATCTCTCATGTACCAGATACTGTTTATTCCATGTGTTATAGATACTACACTAAACTAAATGGATGACAATCAGTGCACTCATGGAATCTGTATTTTAATAGTATAGACAGATAATAAAATAAATCAGTAAAGTATATATTGTACTAACAGGTGATAAATTCTAGGGAAAGAAATAAAATAGGTAGTGGAGACAGGAAGTCTTGTGGATGGGAATATTCACAAATATTGTGGATATTGGGCTCCAGATATTGTTTGACTTCCTTCCTTGGGTTTTGGCCCGAATATAAACACAAATCCTTCCCCTCTCATTTGGAAAGCTGAGATGCATGGCGACTTTAAAATCACTGCATATTACTGAAGTTACTGAATACTAAATGACTAAATATGAAGGGAAACTCAAGTGGAAATACACGAGCACACATGAGAAATGTAAACATTGGCTCCCAGGACTCAGAGCCTGTCTTGTTTCACATGGTGCCTCCTAAGAGCCTTTTTCTTTGGACCCAAAGGGCTTAAATAATTCTAAAGGCTCTTAGTGCAGATTCCTCACTTCCTGTCTCCTGACCTGCTTGCACATGGAGGATACCCCTCACAGTCCCACACTCAGGAGGCTCATCTTTGACATGAGCCATCTCATCTCATTTGACATCTTGTTTGACTGCCCCATCTAAATTATGGTTGGTTTCCAGTCGGAGAAGAACCTCACTTCCCTACATGACAAGCATAGTGAATTATCTCATCTACCCTTCTATGGCAGAAGTGTGGCTTTGCCCTTGAAAGTTGTGGCAGAGGCTGGGCGCAGTGGGTCATACCTGCAATCTCGGCACTTTGGGAGGCCAAGGAGGGGGGATCGCTTAAGCCCAGGAGTTTGAGACCAAGCTGGGCAACATAGCAAGACCCTGACTCATTAAAAAAAAAAAAAAGAAAGCTGTGGTAGAGATGCCAACAGCTCACTGAATATACAAGTGCTCTCCCTCTTTTCTCAGAACCCTTGAAATGTGGTAGGGTCTGTGCCAACTCCAGGCTAAGGCATCTGAGACAGTAAGCATCTTTCTAGTTCTCTCTTGCACAGAGACTAGAAGTCATATGTTCTTGTTAGTATGGCAGCAAGAGGTAACCAGCCTGGATGCTTGAATCACTGCGTGGAACAGAGCTGCCTTGCAGAGCCACCAGACCCACAGTAGAATTTGTGTGAGCAACAAATACACCTTTATAGATTAATCCACTAATGTTTGGGAGTTTATTTCTTACCTTATAGCCTAACCTAACCTGACTAATACCAGGCCTAATAGTAAAGTGAGATCATAGCTTAACACTGCAAAGCATTTCTGTAGCAACTGACATGCAGTGACAAGACTATGTCTTTACACTGAGGAAGCAGCGTAGGGTAGCTATCAGGATTGTAAGCTTCATGTTAGACACACCTGGGTTTAAATCTTGCAAATGCACCTTACCAACTAGCTGTGTGACATTAGTTACTTTTCTTAGTCTCTCTGAACCTATTTTTATATCCCCAAATCACAAGGTAGCTTGAAGGATTAATTGAGGTATCTAGCAAAGTCTGGTACAAAGCAAACCTTTAGGAAATTGTAGTGGTTATGATATTAAGGAGTTAAGAAATTTATGCAGGGTGGATTTGACAATGTGCTTCCTGAGTAGTTGGAACATAAATATCTACTGTAGTGACTCTGTGTGTTAGGGTACAAGGGAGAGATCACACTGTTGCCACTGCATGGACCTCTCCAGCCACCTAAACTTTCTAATGTGTTGGTAAAATTAAATAGAAGGGATAATTTGTTATTTGCATAACAGAAAGAATATTTCTTCTTACAAGTAAAGAGAATTTGGGTGACTTAAATATAAGTGAAATTAAAAGTTGACCCAACAGAAATCATGTTTAAGACTCTAAAAATAAGTTTCTTATAGTCGGAGGGCTTGAATTCCAGCAGAATTGCAAAAGATCAGAGTATAATAATTGAGTCTGCTTTGAATATATCATGTATCCAAAGTCAAGGAGCAATTTAATCAACATTGAAAAATTTCAGAAGTTGGACAAAATTAAAGCAATGATAATCCTGATAGGTGATGGAATGGTTTCCTGGCAAGATGACATCAAGATCATGAGCACTGCCAGCACCATCTATCTGAAAAAATGATAATGAGGCCTTAAGAAAAGGGTGTGGAATTGGCTCATGTCAGAAATGATGGGGCAGAGATGCCCAGATCACTGGAAGGAGCATTATGAGGAACAGAGACCTGCTCTCCATCCGGGTGAGTCATTGTCTTGTCCAAGCTGCACAAAGGCAAGACTCAGAAGCCCCTTCCAGGACAGTGAGTCCATTTCCAGCCCAACATTCTGCCAGAGCAAGTGACTTTCCAAGTCCATTCACAGGGCAGTGATAAAATTAGATTATTTGCTATGAACATTATACACTTGTGAACGCCTGCATCATTACAGGACAATTCCATTTAGATGTGGAGATGAGACAATTTTTCTGCATAGAAAAACCCTCTCTTGGGAGCCACTATTGACAACAAAGCCCTATTATCTGATACTTTCTTTAATACAAAAGATTAAATAGAGTTCCATCGAGTTTTACCATTCAGGAATTTAATATCTTTGGAAGGTATTAAGCTGTGTGTGCTATGTAAGGCAACGTCTTTTGAATAGAAGGAATTGGGTATTCACATATTGGTGTGCATTCCCCTTTCTCCACTGACAGCACTGTGATAAGGAAAAGAGCACTTGCTATGCTTCTGCCACACTTTAAAGTTTTTAATCCAGCAAATTACCACATCAGCAGCCTCTATTCTCTATCAGAAAAGCCCACTTTTAGGCCCCTCACAAGTAATCAGGCAGAATGACCACAAAGCGCACTTCTGGGTTAAGTGAGATTTTAAATTTACCATTGTTAGTCCAGGCTGCATTGTGTTTAGACGCTTCTGAAAAGTGCTTTGTGTTCAGACACCACCATCTGAAGCAATGCAAACTTCTACACACCTGGCTCGGGTGGCAGCAGACAACGCAGGGACTTCTTAAACCCGAATGTGATGACAGGTGGTCTGGGGATCTTATTAAAATGACTCAGCAGGTCTGGGGCACAGCCCGAGACTCTGCATTTCTAACAGGCTTCCAGTGATGCTGCTGCTATTGCTGCCTCTTGGGACACATTTTGGGCAGCTGGGCCCCATGTGAACCTCTCCCAAGTTAATGCAGAACTATGGAATGGTGGGAGGAATGGAGGAGAGATGAGACCAGATACATCCTGGACTCATCACTCAACCTCTCTGAACTTTGGATTCCTCATTTATAAAGTGGCATGAATAATTACAAAACTTACCTTACTTACCTTTCACAGAGCTGCCGTGAAAATAGCTAGTTTTCAACAAATAGCAGTGCGATGCCATCACCATAGACAATCCCCATACTCTTTCTCTCCTAAAATGATAGGATGAGCTCCTAGGACCTTTCCTGTATGTGTGTGATAATGTGATGTTCTCCTCTGAATCATCTTTCAATGTTTCTTTGGAACATTGCGAGGAAAAAGTCAGTTCTCATCGTTGTCTTCCATGCTTCTTGGTGCTAAGTTCTACTCAATGTGATAGTCCCTTCATCTAGGTTTCTCAATCCCCAAGTTGAAATTCTGCTTAAGATCCCTTAGTGGATATAGTTTAGGGAAATAGAGCTAATTCTTGGCAAAACTGTTTTTTAATGCAACACAAACTGTTATAATTACCATTGGGAAGCAGAAACATTATGGAATGCTGATTTGATTTGCATAAAAATACAGTGCAATTCAGCGCAAGTGGCAATTAATAAGTTATCAGGGAAGAAAGGAGACACAACAATAAACCATTTTTATGTTTTAAGTTAAATGTTTCAGTCCTGAATCTGGGAAGTATTATACAGCAATTTAGCTTGTTAAACCTAGTACGAAAAGCCTAGCTTAGTCTCTAACTAGGGAAAAGAGTGAACAGCATTCATGTTGAAGTTCTTCTCAAACAATGAAACAGAGATAATATTAGTGCATGGCCCTTAGCATTTTTCAGAAAGTATGTGTGGATTCATTCTAATAGACTCCTTGGAAGTCATCATATTTTCCTGGAAACATCCATGAATTTAGGTAGAATGTAACTTTAGTAAAGCCATTCTCTGTCTCTGACTCTTTTCTGTGAGTACAGAGACCTAAAAACCCATGCATTAGGGAAAATTTTCTATTCTTCGTTAATCTTGGAAAATGCAAAAAGGCATAAGTGTCCAGAGAAAAGCAGGAAGTGGAGGAAATACTGATTGATGGAGCATGGCTGTCCAAAGCAGCCCACTCCTCAGGGAGCTCCTGTGCTTCCAGGAATAAGTTTTCCTACAGTCAGAGGACGGAAGTAGAGGAAGACTTACTGGTCTGTGAGTAATAGAAAGTAAGCTAGGCCAGTTTCGTTGTGAAAAGGGCCCCTTTGACTTGACACTTCTGTTGTCTTTGTTTTGTTATTATTTTTCCTATTATTCTGGTCCCAGATGGAATAAAAACTTTCCTAAGAATTAGCAAACAGCCAGTTGTAATGTCATACCCAACTTTTCCCATTACCTAAATGTAGCATGGGTACCTGAATAAATACTGCCAGGTTCATTACTATTTTCTGCAAGAACAAAACTTACCAAGTTATGAGTGAATATGATAAAAGAAACTTTACCAAATGACATATAGAACATTTGACACACATTTTAGGATCATTTCCATTCCTAACATCGAATTCTGTATTCCTTATCATGACAGAGTCCAATTTGAGCTGAGATTCTACTTTCGGAAAATGTCTTCTTAATCTTCTCTCCTTATCAGGATATTTTAAAAAAGAGAACTTTTAAAAATCTTGAAAGTTATTGGATGGTGGCATGTCACCAACTTCTTTAACTAGAACAGTGCTGATATAATAAAAGCCATCAGGTGTGTGATATTTTATGAAAATGTTTAATTCAACTGTTTCTTTGGAATGTAGTAGTCATAGTTTGGAATTTAAGTTACAGTTCAGTTCTATGTGGTTTTTATGCTACTCAGTGTCTGAGAATACAAATGTCATTTAAAGTTAAGGCTTCGCTGTTCATTTTGAAACAACAATTTACAAGTGTCATATTGTCATAGAAAATAATAATTTCTGTAAAAAAAATCTGCACAAAATCTTATGATGGTACAAAACATGAAGCAATAATATACCAGTAAAATGAAAACATTTTACTACAGAAAGTTTTATAGATTTCCATAAAGAAAAAATATGTTATTTTACACTTTTAAAAATTACAAAACAATCTAAAACAATATAAACTGAACATTTTGTAACACTGCCTTTACAAATTAATAACTTTATAAACATATAATTTTTAAATATATTTATCAGTGCAAGATACTTTAAATTTTAAAGTTGCAGTATCATTTTTCCTTGGCTGAGGACAACTTTAAGTCTGTTGCCTTTAAAAACAAAAAACAAGTGTTTCTTAGTGCTTTCCTTCTGGTAGGATTATATCAACTAAATGAATGCCTCTGGGGACAAAAAACTATTCTTCTTCCATGGTGATCAATACTTTCCTGGAAACAAAAGGCATTCTCAATCCAATTTAACTAAGATGAATGGACGGTCTCATCTATGATGCAAATGTGACTCCCAACAAATGTCTTTGAGTGAGACGTCTAGCAGTGTGGAAAGGAAGATCTTACATATCTCATGTCCAACATGGCATGATAAAAATCCACCAAAAACAACCAAAGCTTCTTTGGGTTAATTCATAGGCTGCCTGGTAAGATATTTGCTTTCCTGTGCTGTTAGAGGCTTAGATGTTGCCAGCCCTAAGGCAGGCTTATTCTTTGTGAGCCACTGGAAGTTTCTAGAAGCATTCATTTAAGTCTATTTTTTCAAGGTTGCGGTTATGAATTTTTAAAACAGTTGTTTTGACTTTATGTGTTTCTCCCCCTCTTATCTTAAAATACTTGACCCTCAGGCATCAGGATTTATAGTTTCATTCTTAAATTAACTGTTCTCCCTTCCACTTCCCTTGTGTGACTCAGTAGCAAAACAAGAAGGTTCTCTTGGGTCATTTTTGCATATTTGGATAGAAAAATCTCATGCTTTTGGATATTTGGAAGATTTTATCCAGTTCTTCCTTTGGGTCTCACTTGAAAGCCAATTTGTATTATTTCTTTCCTCAACTTATCACTATTTCTACTAAATGCCAACATTTCTATCAAAGGTCATTTTGAACAGAATAGATAAGGAAAAAAGATACTGTCACTTTAACCAGTTAACAAGAAAACCAAAGTTAGACTTTGGAGGGCAAAGTTAGGAATTTCCCTTATTTATTTATTTTTAAACATAAAGTCTAGTAAAATCGTTTGCCATTCCCAGCAGGTTAAAGCTGCAAGTTTCTTTTCTGGACAATGGCAAATCCTCCAATTCTAAGAGAGATAGGAGAGAGAAAGAGAAAAGAGTTTACGTTTGAAAATACATTCCATATGAAAGAACAGTAAGAGAGAATATTGCAGCTTTATACAAAAGGGTCAAGAAACATGAAATTGAACTACAGAAAAAGCAGAACAATTAAGCCACGTTGCCAAATCTTCAGAGCCCTTGCCTGCCCATAGGGGCTGATGTCTCACACGAAAATAAACTTTCTTCTTAGTCAGTGGGCCACCAGGGTTTGATTAAAGAGAAGGGCTTTCACCAGCAAGAAACAGAGTGGGTCGTTAATGTAACACAATGAACCAGTACAAACAAAAAGGCACTTGAGAGGACATAGACTAGCCAGTGCCAAGGATGTGTGTTTTTGTTGTTGCGGTGGTCAGCAGTATACCCAGTGGCCAGCCGTGTTCAGGGATGGCACTGTTTTCTGTATGGAGTTCACAAGCACGAGGTTTATACAACACTGGAAAAACAGCAAGAAAATCGGACAGTATTGCTTCGTAAACAGAACTGACACACTATACTGGTACTGAGGCTACAGTACTTTAAAAAGAAAACAGCCTAATCCTTCTTTGCCTATGCACGACGCGGGCAATTATACACAAGTACAACTTCAGGAGTCCACTGAAATGCGGTGATTCTAGTATATTCTGGGCACTGGGTTTCAGGTAGCATGTCCATCCAAAGGGCCACACGGAATACGCTTGGTGCCAGCATCTTGGATTTCGCACAGTTTCCAAAAAGAATCCATAGAGGGGAGAGGAGAGATAGAGAGGGGGGCAGGAGGGGTCGAAATGAATGATTATGTCAATCATACTTGGTCTCAACACCAGCATCTGATTATTCAAATGAAACCAACAGGAAAAAAGCTGACTGCACATGAGTCCGATGGTGAACACAGCTCCTTGTCCATGTCTGTCGGCCATAATCATTGAAGCTCCTGAGAAAAGCCTGGCTCAGTGGTCATCAACACACTTCCCAGCCTGTATAGTGAAAGATCAACAGCTCCCCAGCTCACTCCCATGCTTCCATTTCCATCCTCTGACTGTCTTTTCACCTCTGTCCGCCTTCATGCCTCCGAATAAGTACTCTGTGTATTCAGTTTGTCTTTTTTCAACTTCACACCATCCACAAGTTCAAAGTTATAGTTCTCCAGGGCAGACAAGTTTCTTTCTGACATCCCATTATGCCAACAGGCACAGTACAGCACAACCCCACAGACAGCCCCCAGGAGGACCCCCAGGGCGCTCATGGCTATGATGGTGATGAGGATGGGGTCTAAGGTCTTCAACACATTGCCTGGCTTCCTGGAGATGTTCTTGTCACCTTCTCCTTCACCTTCGTATCCTGGCGTGCTCCCTATGGAAAAAAACAATATTGTCTCCATGAGCACCACCAACGGACCAGATGAAAGCAGACAGAAAAATAGAAAGGAACGAAACGGGAGCAAATCACACACCCCAGTTTTGCCTGTCATGTCTGACTCACTGTTGGGAACAGAAATGTGGGAGGTGGTAGTGGGGAGTGGGCGCTGGGGCTTCTGACAGACTGCTTAGCACGTGGAAACAACCCATTCTGGATAAACTGGGAGGTTCCATGCTCATCTAATTCAGATTTCATGCAGCCCCATCTGTCCTAGATTGTAATCTGTGTTTACAGTCCTTGGCTAGATACGTGATCATTAAGTTTTGCAAAATGCTGAGTCACACATTAGTTTAGCAAGGGGATTTTACCATTCCCAGTGCATGTACCTAATCCCAAAACAGGCACGAGAAAAACCTTCATGGCTGCCCTTCCACGTGGTGCTGTTTCCCGGATCTGGCATGGTTTATGCATGTGTTTGTTCTCCCATATGGAAAATCTTCAAGTCAAACAAATTTTGCCCAAAGTCTACAGTAGTTTCAATAAAGAAGGAGTGATTTTTTTAGAACAAGAGAATGCTTGCTGCTGACATGTAAACAGAGTGTGGCTCAAATTGAGAAACCATGCCTGTCATGCCGAATAGAAGACATTTACTAATAATCAGCATCTTTGCAGCCCTGGCAGTTTAACTAGAGACAGTTGCACTGCTCTGCAGCTCAGTCACTGGGGACTTGTTTTCTTTAGAGTGGAACAGGAGAAACTGTTAACATGGGAGCTTTGAGCCTAATTACCTGGTACTAGAAAAGGGATGAAAATGTTAAAGCACAATATGCCTGGGGTTTACTTAATGGTGTTCTGATCAACAAAGATTCCAATCAAAGAAAACTAAAAATATGAGATGCAAGTCCCTAACCAAGAGAAAACAAGCCTTAGGGCATATTAATATTTTCTCCCTTGATGAAATATTGTTTTGAAACAACTTCTAATACAGTTTACATCTCTGTGTGGACTTGGTAATGTGTTCATATTACTAACAGCATGGTGCAATATTTATTTGTCTCTATGAAGTCCACGACTGGCCATAGAGTAGGATCCCATTTCTAACGGCAACAGATGCTGACGTGCATTGGTGATCAAGGTGCAGCACCACCCACAGCAGCTGTGAGTGACGCTGGAGCAAGTGTCCAACAGCCCACAATGCTGGCTGGGAGATATGGAAACTTCTGAGAATGGACTAATACCAGGCAAGGCCTAACTCTGATCAAAGGTCTTGCATTTGATCACAAAGCAGCATTCAGCAAAAACACACATTTATAGTTCACCAGGCTAAAGTGTGAGGCTACCACCTAATTAGCTATGCTACTTAAGTTTCAGTCTCACTATCTGTAAAATGGGGATAAATACAACCCCTAGAGCTGCTGTGAGGATTAAATAAGATAAGGTATGTAGGACGGGTGCAGTGGCTCATGCCTGTAATCCCAACACTTTGGGAGGCTGAGGCCAGGGAATCGCTTAAGCTAAGGAATTCGAGACCAGCCTGGGCAACATGGTGAAACTCTATCTTACAAAAGACAAAAAAATAAGTTGGGTGTGGTGGTGTGGGCCTGTAGTCTGCTCGGAAGGTTGAGGCAGGAAAATCGCTTGAACCTGGCAGGTGGAGGCTGCAGTGAGCTGAGATCATGCCACTGTACTCCAAGCCTGGGTGACAGAGACAGACTCTGTCTCAAGAAAAAAAGAAAAGAAAAGAAAAGAAAAGAAAAAGATCAGGTATGTAAAGTGCTCAGAACATACTAACTGTTCAATAAATCCTTCTTATCATCATCACTGTCATCACAAAACCAAGGTTCCAGTACAGGAAGATGGGAAAACATGAATCAAACACAATGGATTATCTCAGAAATTGGACTCTGGTCTCTTAAAGATCCTAGCTGGATATCAACAGACACAAGAATTTGGGTTGGTTTCAAATAACTGTGTATGGAAATAGTCTTCATTAATTTTCTGTCTTTGTAGTGATAAACTGAGTGTATTTGAGCTGACTATCCTTTATGTTCCACCTCTAGACTGGGCAGGGAAGGGCCAGGGTGGGCACACTTCCCAGGCTCAACCAGGTGTACAAGCAGGACCTGTCACCGAGGCTCTCCAAGTCTCATGGGCAGCTCGGAAGTGGGTACTCTGTGAGTACAATCCGACCTACAGCACCAACCCAGGGCCATGGGCATAGATGTTTTTTATTTGAACTTTTTGACATACCAGTATATTAGAGTTCCACAAAGTTTCTTCATAAACACAATGAAAGCCATAGTAAAATTTTTAAAAAATTGCTCAGCAAGACAAATTTACCTGTTTCATCAATTTTAATTTCTGGGTTCTTTTTATCCAGGTCTGCTGGTTCTGACAAGTCAAACAAAATTGAAAGAGATATTTGAACTGCCATCAAAATATAATGCACCAAACTACACAAACCTTTAGGTACATGCACACACACACACACACACACGTCTCTACTGGGCTCCTTTTGGATTTTTTAGTTCAATCAGAAATCACCAAATAGATCAAGAAAGAGGCAATGTTAAATGACCAGGAAATTGGTAATGTGATGTCACAACACTGCCTTTAAGGTGCCATATCTAAATCCAGGTAGCACTGCTGCTAGCAGAGTCTGTTGTTTTAGGAGACAAGGGTGAACTGGGTGTGCTGGCTCGTGCCTATAATTCCAGCACTTTGAGAGGCCAAGGCAGGAGAACCACATTAGGCTAGGAGTTTAGGACCAGCCTGGGCAACATAGTGAGACCCCATCACTACAAAAATAAAAAAAATTAGCTTTCCAGCTGGTTAGGAGGCTGAGGTGGAAGGAGAGCTTGTGCCCAGGAGATGGAGTTTACAGTGAGCCATGACGGTGCCACTGCACTCCACCCTGGGTGACGGAAGCGAGACCCTGTCTCAAAAAAGCAAAAACAACAATAACAACAACAAATTTAAAAAAAAAAGAGAGAAGGGGGAAGAGACATGGTTTTGGCATCTGAAATGTGGAAAAAAATCTGGTGAATATAGGTTCTACTGAAGTAGATTTGCACATGTGGCGACTATCCTATAGTTTGCAGATAACTGCTTCCTAAATTTGGTGTGGGTTAGTTTGGCCTCTCGAATAGTATGCCAACTGTTTGAGGCAAGAGACTGTGTCCTGTGTATTACAAAAATAGATAAATACATAAAATAGCTATCGAAGAAGTAGAGTTCCAGTATCCCTGTGGTACTAAGTACAAAGCAGGAATTTTTGAGTGCCTTGTCCACTGCTGTATTCCAGCATTTACAACAGTGTCTAGCACATCATAGGTGCTTTAATAGATATTTGTTTTATGTATGAATGAACGAAAGATTAACAAATAGTTGATAATCTCATAGCATCCACACCCAGATGTTCAAAGATGCATATTTGATGAATCATTGTACAATTGTCTTACAACTATTTTTATTGGTAGCAACATAAGCAAATAAACAAAGTGGTTTAATGGAGCTGTAGTTGTGACTTTCCCAATACAATGTCTGGCAGCAACTACAGCTAAATGGACAAATCACAAGAAAAGAAAAAGTCCCATAGAATTGTCTCAGCTATGTCCTTCCTTTTCTTTTCTTTTCTCCCTTCCTTCCTTCCTTCCTTCCTTCCTTCCTTCCATCTTTTTCTTTTTTTTTGAAATGGGGTCTTGCTCTGTCGCCTAGGCTGGAGTGCAATGGTACAACCTTGGCTCACTGCAACTTCTGCCTCCTGGGTTCAAGCAATTCTCTTGCCTCAGCCTCCCGAGTAGCTGGGATTACTACAGCTGAGGGCCACCACGCCCAGTTAATTTTTGTATTTTTTAGTAGAGATGGAGTTTTGCCATGTTGGCCAGGCTAGTCCTAAACTCCTGACCTCAAATGATCCTCCTGCCTCGGCCTCCCAAAGTGCTGGGATGACGGACGTGAGAAACTGCACCCGGCTCAGCCATGTACTTTCACTGGAGCATCCACATGCTGCTTTGCATATGGTATGTGGTCAGTTAGAACTTGTTGAACTGAACTGAATTCCGTTAGAACTTGTTGAACTGAACTGAATTTCGTTTCTTTGTCTTAGTCTGTGGAGTTTGTTCTCACATCCCAAAACATCACCATCATCACTCTCACTTTGGAATGGAGAAGTGAAGAAATCACAGACACTGTGTTACTACATGAAATACACATTTGTACAGCAGTGTAGATATGGATGTGGGTAATTTGTAAAGGAGTTGCAACTAAACTATTAAGCCTTATCATTCTTGTGAGGATTTGCTAAGTAGTGTGGCACTAAGCAGATCCCTTTAATAGTATGAAGAATCAAGCCTTTATTCATTGCTCCTTTCGTTTTGCCCAATTTCTTCAATGGATCCTATCAAATTATTGCCACTTTAGGGATTATATATATTCAATATATTATATAATAAAAGCTTTGTAAGTTGCTGAAATGACCAAAACCCCCATTACAGGCAGCAGACCTCCTTTGTCTTACATTTGCCCAATAGGCTTATCCCATATTGTTATAATTAACATCCTATTATATAATAATGTATAACAAAAGTTTCAATGTAGCAAATGGAGCTTAAGACTAATTACTGTGCTATTACACTGCCATTAGCAATGCTATTTGTAATTATATATCAAGAACTAGGGAATATGAATTGGTTTTCTATGTCTTACATCTACCTAGTACAAGACCCATAAAGACCAACTCTGAAATACTAGGCCAAGTCTCTGAATCTCATTGAAGTCCTTTAAGTCATTTCAGATATTTTAAAAGTCAGAAATATCTACTTGTGATAAAGCAAAGAATTATGGCTTCTATGGTTCATTAACAATGTATTCTTAATTAAAGTCATTCTGATCAAAGTTTTCAGAGGCCTGCTGTTTTGTTTATACACCCAGATATTTGGAATTATCCAGATGTCTGACTCTCCGCTGTTCATCAAAATGTTTCGGTATGGCATCTATAGCTTGTAAGCTGGGTCTTCTTAGCTATCATCTTTGGATTCTGCATTATTTGTGGAGTTTTGTAGGTATCAAGCAGACATCATGAAGGACCTAGGGTAGGTGACGGGGCAGACACAGGTAAATCGGGCTGATTTTATGCCCTGTTGCACCAGCATACGCATTTCCTATGATGTGCCGAGAGGCCACACTGAAATTCTAGGTAGAAATGAGCAAAACAAAGACCATCACATTGGCAAGAGTCTTGCCCTGGGCAAGTACTCCATTGATTTCTACAGCAGCTCATACTTACTTGCACAATCTTCTTGTGAAATGTGGTTATTAATACTAATGTCATCCACAGCAATCCCACCAAGGTTTCCTTTTCCGATTTCGCCCTCGAAAATCACCTAACAAAATAAGATCATTTTCACAGTATGAAATGCTCATCTCACATGGCAGTGTTTATAAATGCTTGTTCAGCTCCATCTATGGCACATAAATTAAATTCATCAGATTCAGCGTAAGCACACACTTCACTCATCAATCCACATTAGCTGCCTGGTGATGGCATGCACCTTCTCCTCACACTCCCTTTTTATAATACAAACTTTAAAACGGGAGAAAGCAGCAAACAAAAGGAACGATACATTGTGAAAGCACAGAAATAGATGACACGGAAGCCCTTTGTGTTCTTTCTCAGCAAATTGGTTCTATTCCTGCAATCTAGGAGACTGTGAAATCTGCTATGAAGGTGGTTATCATTGCAGCAATATCTCAGGGTTGGGAAACACTGGAAATAATTTCTGAATAATTCCCACGTCTCATTTGCACAACCTCCAACATATCATCTCAGCATTCCTGCAGCCACTGCCCTCCCCAGCCTTGGGAAGAGGTCATACCTGATAAAGTTTCAGAGACTTATGGAGCAAGACACGCCCTTCCTTCCAGTGGTCACCTTGGTGTCCAATGGCCATCCAGACCAGCTGATCGTACTCCTCTGGCTTCTGGTAGCGCAGTTTGACCCTGAGTGTGCCGACGTGGGACCCAGACATGTGATACCAGAAGGTCATGCAGTGGGCGGAGTTCTGGGAATAAACCACAGGGCTCACCAGGCGAGCCACTTTGCCCTTCTGATTTTCGTCAGCTTGGGAATAGATGAAGTTGCCATCTCCTGCTGTGACAAAGAACTGTGTTAGGGAGAGTGGCCAGGATTACAACACTTTTATCTCTCTTCTTTCAAGTCTCACTAATCAAAAGCTTCCTGCGCTGAGCACCAAGAACCCAAATACGTGGTGGAAAGGGAGAAGTGTGCATACTTGGGGACCTCGTGGGCACCTAAGGCCCTGCTCTCAGCTCTTGCAAAATGGACATTTGATTAGGGGAAGGCTGAGTGGCACTAATTAGAATACTACTTATAATGGAATGTATTTTCATATGGACACAGGCTATGGCTCAAGCTGGCATTTGCACCATCACAAGCAAACTGAAAGCAAAGTCTGTGCATAAACTGGACTGAAAACGCCTGGCTCTCTAAGAAGAAATATTATTTATTTATTATGTTTAGACACTCCTGTTGCCCAGGCTGGGATGCAGTGGTGCGATCATAGCTCATTGCAGCCTCAAACTCCTTGGTTCAACTGGGAATATTTCCATCCTGCCTCAGCATTCTGAGTAGCTATGACTATGGGCCCATGCCACCACGCTCAGCTAGTTCTGAAAAAGATTAATTTTTTTTTAAGTAGAGATAGAATCTTGCTATGTTGCCCAGGCTAGTCTCAAACTCCTGGCCTCAAGCAATCCTCCCACCTTGGCTTCCCAAAATGCTGGGATCACAGGCATGATCCACCACGCTGGGCCTAAGAAACCCTGTTTTTATGTGACTTTAAGATCGCACGGCAGCATCCATGTGAACACATGCATTAAATGAAATCACTGATATATATATTTTTTTTTTACTATTTGAGCAGCAGTACTTCTGATTAATGAAATTTCTGCAACTATGACTGCTTGATAATCATAAACCTGCAGTTTTTCCTAATAATGTAGTAATCTTTTTTTTTTAATTTTTCAAGTTCAGATTATTTTTCCCATAGTTTGTTTTCATGGTTTTTGAATTCCTTAAACACACCTGAGAGCTTGAATCTCAACTGTGAGCCCTGCTTCTATTTGATGTGGGCTTCTGGCTCAAGGAGAGGCAAGGTTGCCTTGTTGAGGTTCATTAGAACGTGCCATTTTGCCAACGTAGACACTTGCTGAACTGTGAGGACTTTCTCTTGGCTTCGCTTTTAATGACCCCCACTGGGAATATTTCCTCCTGCCACCACCTGGTCTAAACACACAATTCATGTTTCACTGTTGGCTCTGCAAACAGAAATCATCTCTAACGCCTCACCTGATTAAGTGTGAATCTGCTGCTCGGGCCTCAGTGGGCAGCAGGAGGTTGTGTTTGTTGCCCAAGAGGCTTGTGTGTTTGCAAGGTGCTTTCTCACTGTGCACACGTGGGCACATACTCCTCCCTGCTCGCCTGTGTCAATGGTGTCCAGGTGGATGTGGATGGGTTCGCGGGCAGCTTCCTTTCCTTACCTGGCTGCTTATGTGAGAGCCCACCCTTCTTCAAACCAATGGGTGGAATCATAAAGGAAGGGTGTTCACAAGTGGCAACTCTAGCAGTAGGTTTGATACTGCAGGATGAATGTCCCTCTCGCTCTCCGACCTTGCAGGTGTCCTCTGTGACTGAGCTGATCCATTCACACTTAGGATTTGTTTTGCCCGCTAATTTATCAAGATGTGATTAGTTGTCTGTGGGATGGTGCCATTTCACTGTGACGAATCCACCACGATGGGAAAATAATACACCCATCGTGCCTCTGTCCCCTCAGTTTTATGGAAAACAGACTGAAACTGGCAATGCTGCTGCCATGTCTTAATGCCACTTATTGAGCTCGTTGCTTGAAGTTTATTGAGGCTAGTCAGAGAATGGGTGTTAGAAAGAAGGAGAGAAGTGGACGTAGGTAGAGGGATGCTCTCCCATTGGACATCCTCACTCAACTGCACCATAATCACTTCCCACCCACAACCAGACAGCGAGTTCCTCAAGCACAGAGACCCCCTCCTTCATACCTGTATTTCCAGTGCCCAACACAGCATCTGCCATGTAACAGGGCTTCTCAAATGATGCCTGTTCAGCGCACTAAGAGAGATGCCAGATTTCAAGAATCCTCTGCCTGAGAAAGTTCTTATGGTCCCTGCCCTCTCACACTGTGGTCTTTAAATATGCTTGTGTGGCCAGGCGCGGTGGTCCACGCCTGTAATCCTAGCACTTTGGGAAGCCGAGGTGGCTGGATCACCTGATGTCAGGAGTTTGAGACCAGCCTGGCCAACACGACGAAACCATGTCTCTACCAAAAATACAAAAATTAGCCAGGCGTGGTGGCGGGCATCTGTAGTAGCTCCTACATAGCTGTAGGACAGGAGAATCGCTTGAACCTGGGAGGCAGAGGATGCAGTGAGCCAAGATCACACCACTGCACTCCAACCTAGGCAACAGAGACCCTGTCTTAAACAAATAAATAAATATATATATATATACATATAAATAAATAAATTCAAAGTGCTCGTGTTGCTCCTCTGCTTAGAATTCTTCAGAGGCTGCTCACTGCCTGCAGCCTATCCACACTTCTTCACAAAGAGGGAGCACTGACAGCCCCTCCAATGGACCTTTTATCCATCCCCTTCCTGTTTTCCTCCTGGTCACTGCATCACCAACTAAAGGTATAGTATAAACAACCAGCAGCGTCCTGCCAAACACACACACACACACACACACATACACACACACATGCACACTCACAATAAACACCCAATCCACAAACTTCTGCTCTACTCAGTGAAAATGGAAGGAGTCCAATTTCATCAATTTCCTTGTCAGTCTCATTAGGCAAGGAGGGAGCTCTCAAAGTCATGCATACTCTGCTTCTATCTAACTGCTTCCCATACAAAAACCCGTGCAAAGCACACCAAACACGAGCCAGTAAAATAAGCCTAGCTCAGCCGGTGTCTGAGACAGGGCTGCTTTCCCTGACCCCTCTTCCATCATCTTTCACATGGTCCATTGTCACTGGCCTCTGCCATTGGAAGCCCTCACTGAACCGCACTGTGGTCGCTTCCCAACCATGATCAGACTGCGAGTTCCTCAAGCGTAGGGACCTCTTCCTTTACACGTGTATCTCCAGTGCCCAAGTCAGCATCTGCCCTGTAACAGAGCTTCTCAGATACCACTTGTTCAGTGAACCAGGGAGAAATGCCAGACTTCAGGAATCCTCTGAAAGGAGGTACCTAGTTCCATTCTTAGAGGTCAAATGCAGAAAACCAAGCAAATGGGATGCCTTTCGATATATTCAAAATTAAGCAGCAGGATATTTTACCTAGCTAGTGTTAATTTTCTTTTTAAACAACCCAGTGTCTGGTTTGCAAAGTTTCACCAAATAATATTACAAAAAAAGCACCATCTACTCTCTAATGTCAGTCTATGTGCGGGAGCTTCGTGGAGGGCTCTTTTCATCTAGATCTTTTTCCCCTTAACAAGTAGTCCCTGCCTTTCAGATGTCGGGCTCACCCATCTCTCTATACAAATGATTGTGTTTCTAGAGCTGCAGGGGCTCTTTCTAGTCGGAGCTGACCTGGCACAACTGCCAAGTAAATCTGGGTGGCTGAGAGAACAAAAGAGTCAAACCCTTCTGAAGGAATCGCACTTCTCAGCTGTTAATCTAAGACAAGCTCTCCTTCTCTGATACTCTAACACATAAAACACTGATATTTTCCCTTTCAAGGGTTTTATCACAGTTCTGGGTCAGGAACTCTGTCTTCATTTTCTCAATTAGCACTTTACTTCTGCAAGCCTTTTAGCTTTTGTCTCTGGCTAACATAGCTTTTAACCTCCTTTGAATGTCAGATCCTACTGAGCCATTTTGCTTCACTTTGCATCAATTTTTCCACCATTACTGCCTTCATTTTGGCTAATTGCATTTAGTTAATTTGATGCCATTTATATGTACAGTGCCATTTACAGTCAAAGTATTTTAAGTTTTCTAAAACTGCCTGTCTTAAGATTCAATTGAAAGTGTCTCAGATTTGAAGGAGTCCAATTTTATCCAATTTCCTTGTCATTCTCATTAGGCAAGGAGGTAGCCGTGGTGGAAGGAGGCCTATTCAACCTATTTAATGGTTATATTCACTGGGAGGAAAGTGAACCACAAAATGGGAAAGGCATGAAGTACCCTTGGCCCAGCCATCAGTCCGCTGACTCACTCACCCAAAGAGCCAAGATGGGGAGAACTTAATGAGATTTCCTAGCATCAGCAAATGCCCCCCTGGGGTACCTTTTGGGAAGCCACCACTTGAGCAAGCAGTGCTCTGTAAATATTTCTGAGTGGGTGCAGAAGTTCATGGATTGGGCGTTTGCTGTGAGTGTGTATACGTGTGTGTGTGTATGTGTGTGTGTGTGCGTGTGTGTTGGGCCAGACATGGCTGGTTGTTTATTTCTTTATTTTTAATTTTTATTTTTTTCCTTTAGAGACAGGTTCTAATTCTGTCACCCAAGCTGCAGTGCAATAGTGTGATCATAGGTCACTGCAACCTTGAACTCCTAGGCTCAAAGGATCCTAAAACAGACTCTGAGTAGCTGGGACTAGAAGCGTGCACCCTTATGCCTGGCCGATTTAAAAAATGTTTTTATTTTGTAGTGTCAGTGTCTTGCTATGTTGCCCAGGCTGGTCTCTAACTCTCTGACTCAACTGATTCTCCTGCTCTGGCCTCCCAGAGTGCTGGGATTTCAGGTGTGAGCCACCACGTCCAGCCTGCTGGTCCTTTATACTGTACCTCAAGTTGGGCAGTGAAATGACTAGGTGGGTAGCAGGAAGGGGGCAGATAATAGAGTTCACTGGAGAAGCTGCCAGCTTTTTCTGTCCCCCAACCCATTCCTCCCCCACCAATTAATCTTAGGAAGAAAGTAAGGCAGGAGGTGGTGGGAGGGTTGTGAGCTAGAGCATGGTGAGGTTTCTACCTGCTCAAAGGAAATACACTACACTTTAAATCTTTCCCCAGTGAGTAAGAATCCCACACCACCTTGCCCCACCTCCCCTTCAAGGGTCTGGAGAGAGCAAGCATTGTGAATTGTTTCTTTAGTTGTAAAATAAATGAGGGGACATAATATATGCTTGGACTTGTTTGAAAATAATTCAGAGTCAAGGATGACAGACATAAATTAAGTTTCCTATGATCTGATAATTGTTGAAGCAGGGTCGTGCACATAGAGAATTCATTCTACTTTTCCTTTTCCATTTGCGAATATGTTTGAAATTGCCCAAAATAAAAAGTTCAGAAAAAGTATAAGATGAGGCCAGTCACCGTGCCTCACACCTATAATCTCAGCACTTTGGGAAGCTGAGGCAGGTGGATCACAAGGTCAGGAGTTGGAGACCAGCCTGGCCAACATGGTGAAATCCCGTCTCTACTGAAAATACAAAAAATTAGCCGGGTGTGGTGGTGTATGCCTGTAATCCCAGGTACTTGGGAGGCTGAGGCAGGAGAATCACATGAACCCGGGAGGCGGAGGTTGCAGTGAGCGGAGCTAGCGCCATTGCATTCCAGCCTGATAGCGCCATTGCATTCCAGCCCGGGCAACAGTGTGAGACTCTATTTAAAAAAAAAAAAAAAAAAAAAAAAAGTATAAGATGAATGCTAATTCATACATCCTTGCCCAATTTGCTGTTTTCAAGGAGGCCAATCAGTGGCCAACTTCAAGGGGCATTACTATGATTTGCCCTATGCTTCTCTCTACTAGGGAAAGAGACATTGTTAATTCTAGAAAATAAGAGCACGTGTGAATGCCTGTAGTAATTCCTAACCCGCTAAATTCACAGACATTAGCAACCCTCCCAGTAACACAGCCTTGGAATCAAAGAGAATCTGCAAAGCCATGCAGCCGAAGTGAACTCTGTGATACCTGTGTGATCCTGAATGGGTCCCGTCTTGCTGGTCAACACACTCCACTTGAGCTGCACGTGATTGTCATGTTCCCAGTGGCAGAAGGTCTTGTGAGAGCCCCAGCCAAATTCACAGTTAAAACCATATGTTGGAAACTCTTCAGCGGGTGGGAAGTAAAAATAAGAGACGAGCAGAGAAAGACAAATTTGATCATTTAGCGTCACAAAGGCCCTTCGTTCACTCATGGAAAGCACGATTTATACAACTTTATATCTGTTTGAAAATTCTGGGAAAGCCAGGATTACCAAGAAACCAAAAGACGCATGGACATGTCAAAATGTTTGCAAAACCACATTTAGTAATTTCTTTAAAAATCCAGCTTTAAAAGGATTATGGACTGCCTGTCAAATTGGGTTTACATAAAATTTCCAGGAAGGCTATTTTCTAAAGTATGTGTATTACATTTGCAGCACTCTCCCCATTTCCACAGTATTTGATATGAAAGTCATTCTGTTCTTGAGGATAAATCATATAAGTTGATACCCACCAATGAAAAGAATCTTAATTAGAGATTGACCCATGAAGCCTCAAAAGTGGAAAGTAACTTGGCGAAATGCCTCACCCGGGAGGTTTTCTCTATTTCTACCTCACCAGTTCATGCTTCAAGTCTTCAATGTCAGGGTTAGAATCTCTTAAGCATTTTAAGATTATTTTTTTCTTCCATGCTTTCTATAAGGTCGATTAAGTATAAATTTCTGCTTTTTTAATTTCTAAATTTACATATAAATTGTTCACCCGGCTTAAAACCTCAGTGTAAGGTCATCTAAATCCGAAGCCCATTTCAATCGCTACTCGCTTTTACTTCTGTTTTCTTTTTTTTAATGTTCAAAAGGCTTCCTTAGGAATCTGAAAAGACAGAGTGAATGAATTCACGGGAATGACTTGCCTTGTGTATGCCCTCCAAGGTGCTGTTGGACTATGGTGTTTTTAAAACCCCCAGCCTGACTTTTTATGCAGCCTCTTTTTGAAAGGAGCTTAACTTTTAAGTATGGGAAAAATGAAATCATTGCTACTTATCCCAAGTATGACTGTTGTTTTGGTAAACATAAGCTAACAATAAAAAAAAATTCTAAAGATGAAATTCTCAGGCTTCTGCCCCCTCTTTTCGTCCTCCCTATAAAGAACGAAGCCCACAGACGCAGCTGTTTTCTCCAGTGAGGAAGGGCCTTCAGGCTTGTCACTGAGTTTAGGCAGTCCACGAGGTGGCAGCATTGAAACAAACAGGAAGGCGCCTGGGGCATCTGGCCTGTTGAACTTAAAAATAAGCCTCAAAAGAATCCCTATGAACAATAAGGGAAGTCTGGTATTAGATGCTGTATTAGGGTCAGGCCAAGACCTTATCTCATTTTGAGCTTCTCTTTAACTTGCTTGTGTTTAAACAAAGTATCTCGCCTTCTGCTCTGAGCCTGGTCTCCATGGCCCCTCCCGCAATGGCAGGAGGGATTTTAATGGCAAGATTTACTAAATAGATAAGAATGATTTACTTTGCATTTTTAGCTTATAAGGAACCCTTTTCTAGAGCTAATGTCAAATTTTGGAAGGAATCCACCATAAAAACTGTCCAAATGGAGCAGTTTGGATTCTCCCAATGATAATGTGACCTCCCAAAGGGTAGACAGAGCCAGTTTGGGAAAGTAAACTAGTAAGCTATGTGATGTGTATAATGTGAGTACTTTCGTTTAGTGCAAAAAGGCTATATTTCACAGCTGTAGTGTCATCGGAGAGATATATTTCATGTCTAGTCTATCATAGCCATGAAATAGGACTTCTTAAGGCATGGGAAACCCTCTCCAAAATTCACCACTCTTTTCTGCAGCAAGATTGAATTATGTAGATGAAGTACAGTCGACTGAACGGTGACTGAATGATTGAGCAACCTTGGATGCCAACGCCCACGACCCTGAAATGTATTGTTGCATAATCTCATGTTAGAAAATGTTAATACTGGAACATGTTAATGTGTGTGTGGCTTTGATTTTTCTCCTCAAATGTACTTTATAAAACATGCACATTCAGGATAAAGAAAGCCACCCCAGCACACACAGTTCTGCCTATATTTACCTTGCTAATACATTACATTTATTGTCTATAGAACAGAAAATGACATCATCCATTCTTGTGGCTCTTCATATTCTGATGATACCGTGAAATGTAGGAACTTGGATATTTTTGAAATGACCAGGACATGGAACCGCTTTGCCTGAAAAAATGTTTCAGGCACTTCCTTTCGCTTCAGAGAATGACAGTCTGCCTTTACCTTCCAATGTCTGTCCGCATCCTGTACATTTAACAAGGTGAATTGCTCTAACTTTTTGTATTTTACTGCCCTTTTATCTTCTTGTCTTGATCATGTAACTTGTGGCAATTTGGTTATTTAAAGGATATGTTTTTAGATCAACGCCTTTTGTTGGGGAGGGTTATGGAGTGAGAGGTTCAATGTGGAAACTTCCAGCCTGGCTAGAAAGACAAACACACAAACTACCCATAAACATTTATAGAAAGGAAAAAGAAAAGAGAAAAGGACAGAGGAAAGGAGAAAGGGAGAGAGAAAAGAAGAGAAAAAAAGCAAATGAATGAATGAAACAAACATATAGGACTACTGACGTTTACGTTTTCAAAATATTACCCAAGCCATGGAGGGGCACACAACTCTCATTAAATTCAATGGGGGTAATCCAGCTAAATCCCTTCTTGACTCTTAAAAATAGCAGGAAACAATGTTCTGAACTTAAAACAAATTTATAGCCTCTGAGAGCAAGTACCAGCTGCGCTTGCCGAACCCATCTTGCCTGAAGTTGGATCATTAGCGCCATATGTATGCATAAGGATTTAATTTTTAAATCTGGTATTCCAAACTCTATAGAGCAGGTTAACTCACTTATTCATAGACTAGTCTTCAGTCTAAACAAGCAGAGGTGCTCAGGCCCATACAATCATAGGTGATGAATGTACTCTGAACTGCTGCAGGAATGCTGGAGGAGCCTCAGAGGATTAGAGCTCTCGCCAGAGAGAGCTGGCTTAAAAATGTAAGGATCCCATCACTTGCTGGCAGAGCATTAACCAGCTTTTATGCATCTGATTACATAAAAGTATATAAATATTATATGCCCATGGAGTTTATTATATTGATGAGAATCAGCAAGATGAAATAGTGAGACTCTGAGTTGAGTCTATAATGGCAAAATGGAATTATGATGAAGATTTTGAGGTCTCATTGACTGCTGCTTGTGATGATGCTTGAAGAATCTGAAACCTGCAGAACAGTGTGGATCAAAGTATCAGGTGACTCGGGCCACTGGGTCAACTCTTCAGAGTTAGACCTGACCCCCGGCTTGAAGCCTGCTCAAGTCCCCGAGCAATATTCTGGGCATTGACTTAGCCAGAAGGTGACAATCAACAGAACTCCTTCCAGGAAGGTCAGACAGTCCATTACCCACAAACAGAGCACTTGGAGTCCAGATTCATGACTCAGACAATGGAGAAACAGGAAAGCAAGTCAGTTTGCAAAGGACTCTGCACTGACTGTGAAATTCAAACCGGACCAGACCACCCCTGATCAGTAGACCCGTGTGGTTTGAACTGAACTTGTTCAGATGGTGATAGCAATGGGTCCTACTGTTTGTAATTTGCACACCTGCCCTCTGACCACAGTAGACTCTGTGACAGGACCGACTGGCCCCTCTGAGAAGCGATCCCTCGAGTGACCTTGAGATTGTGCACAAATCAAATGTGTTAACAAAACCACTTCTACTCTGACAATATTGACCTTCAACATTCAGGGAAGATTACCTAGATTTGGAATCTGATAGAACTTTCATTTTCTACACAGCTGTTGTTCACTTTTTTTTTTTTAATGATCCCTACCCCCTTTCTTAGTCAAGGAGAAGAGAGATGAGATGAAACAAATTAGCTGGCGACTTCATAGTGGCTTTAATTACCTCTCTGGCAAGAGAAGAAACTGCAACAACAGCTAAAATGTTTGTTATATGATCAGAACTTCATTTATTCACCTCACCTCTCTTCCCTGTCCCAGAAAGGACATAGAGAACCAACTGGCGGTCACTATCCTTTATCCACAGAAAATCTTCCTGAGGGCTGAGAACTTTCAGGAAAGGTACAAAGAAAAGGAAAAGCACGGCTTTTTTCATGAGGTACCTTCAGCTACGGGAGTGCCTGCGCAGTCTTTGAAAGCCACATTTTACAACTTAAGATCTGTGTAGGACTACACCATTTTCTGAATTTAGGCAGTGACTCTTCTGTTTCATCTCTTGGTTTTGTAGGGGGTGTCTGGGCTGTGTGGTAGCAGGAATTTTGTCAAACCTGAACATGCTACAGGGCAGCTGGGGGTTAAGTTTGACCAAAGAGAAGTTTGTTTTGCAGTTTAATCAGGTCAACAGTGACAGCGTCCTTTAAGGAAGCATACTAATTAGGGCGACCCTTTCTACTTTCTGCCTAGCTGGGTAGTGTCATACCGTAGAGGAAACATTGATATACACCACACGCCCCATTAATAAATGACTGCAGAAGCCAAGGCTGAGCGAGCTTCAATAGAGGAAATGGGAGAAAGCTGGAAAACTGACCTGTTCACCTTACTCTAATGATTAACTTTAAAGTATTTAAAACCTCTGATTGCTTATACTGACTGTTTCCCTTCGTGTACGTCTGCCGGGAAGAATTTCACAGGATACTAACAAAACACAAAGGCCAGAGAGAGGAAGGCCACCATTTAACCATGACTGGCCCCCGATTGACAGCAAACCGAGGGCTTTAAAAGTCGTTACGCTTTTCTATTAATAAAAGGATGAGGAGGTGCTGTTCCCAAGGGTGTGCTTCTCTCCGTGCACAATTATAAACTGTGGTTTCCTGAACCCCGTTTCGTGGCACGCCCACTGGAAATGCTGTTGTAAAACTGCCAACTCCATGGCAGGCAAAACTGACAAACTTCGCCTGTCTGGGTTTTGCAGGATTGCGATGAAAATAAATAGTCGGGCTGTGCTGCCTGTGAGATTTCCTTCTCCTGTAGTTTGCAAACACAATCCATGTCCTAGATGTGCTGCGTTTAAACAAAGTATGTTACTCCGTTCCTTCAGTGGAGAGCTGGGATTGTCACCATTTGGCAATTACTGATGGAGAAGGAAATCTCACTCCCTGCTGCATATACATGTGGATGAAAGGAAAGCAATATTTATGGCTCGTGCTTGGAGACCAGATGCTGTGTGGCATCTCTCCTTCTAGGACTTTCAGGGAAAGTGAAAGCGAGGAGCGCAGCCACGGAGAGAAGAGAGGTACGTGGAATCTGCCACATTTCATATTTATTTGATACCTGATTGTATGGTGCTGTCCATGACCGTGGGCTTTTCTGTGGCCAGCACAGTGGTGCCACCTGAAAAACAAAAACAGGAACATGCAAAAATAAGAAAACAGTAGCGAATATGCAGGAGAAAAATGTACGCTTACAAATGTCTATCAGAGGCAAATATTTTCCATAGAAAAATCCTTTTAATTTCAGTGATAGCAATTGTTTCCCTTCAATTTTGCTCACCACAATATCAAATTCAAATAAACCATTTCTTTTCCTAATGTATTTCTTTTAAAAATTTGTAAGTAAAATAATTGTCTAAATTAACAAATGGAAGTTGTATATATTTATGGCATGCAACGTGATGTTTTGGTACACCTAGTGGAATGGCTAAATCAAGCTAATTCACATATGCATTACTTCATAAACCTAGTTTGGGCTTTTTTTTGTGTGTGAGACCACTTAAAATCTAATCTCTTAGCAATTTTCTTTCTTTTTTTCTTTAATCTTTTTTTTTTTTTTTTTTTTGAGATGGAGTCTCGCTCTGTTGCCCAGGCTGGAATGCAGTGGCACAATCTCGGCTCACTACAATCTCTGCCTTCCAGGTTCAAGCGATTCTCCTGCCTCAGCCTCCCAAGTAGCTGGGATTACAGGCGTGCACCACCATGCCCAGATAATTTTTGTATTTTTAGTAGAGACAGGGTTTCACCATATTGGCCAGGCTGGTCTCGAACTCCTGACCCCAAGTGATCCGTCCACCTCAGCCTCCCAAAGTGCTAGGATTACGGGTGTGAGCCACCGTGCCCAGCCTGCAATTTTCAAGTAGACAACGTATCCTAACACCTTTCTTTACAAAGCATCCAGAAGGCACCCAGAAATTGCGACTTCGCTTCACGGGCACTCACTGATTCCCAGACGAAGCACGGCACACAATTGCAACAGTGAAAAGTAAAGGCCTCTGAAAAAGCAAAGTCACCTCCTCGGTGACTTGGGTATTAAACTTGACCTCAACCTCTAAGCTTCAAATCGTTTTCCAAGGTTTCAGGTGTGTGCCTTCAGGGAAGTTGCAAGGCTAGTCCCCACAATCTATTTTAAAAGCTAGAAAACTGAGGGTTTAAAGTAAGACGCTATGTGTTCCTCCTCTGTTTGGCTACTGGAGCTGTTTTCTTTTCTCAAGGACAAATACCCTGCCCTGTACGTGGTTTGGAGAAGCTGCAGGAAGCAGCAGGAAAAGGATCAGGAGAAACATTTCATAGTCCCAAGGAATTGGAAGGCTGAACAAATAACACCCTGAGCGCTGTGAGCTTCCAACTAGTGCGGGCCTACTGTCTCTCACTGGTCAGGGGACAGGCTGTAACCTTATCTATTGAGACTTAGCTTTACCCTCTCTTCCACCTCTTTACTCACCCATTTCTCACTGTTCATCATTATCCTTCTGTTTTAAAGTAGTGTTCTTAAACTTGCCCAACCATAAGAATCCCCAGAACGCTTGTTGAAATTGCAGTCTCCCATCCACCTGTCCTCTCCAGACCTAAATGAGAATTGGAATCTCTAGCTGTAAGGCTTTGAAATCTTTATTTTTTTGAGACAGAGTCTTGCTGTCACCCAGGCTGGAGTGCAGTGGCGCCATCATGACTCACTATAGCCTCAAACTTCTGGGCTCAAGGGATTCTCCCGCCTCAGCCTCCTGAGTAGCCAGGACTACAGGTGTGTGCCACCATGCCTGGCTGTTATATATATATTTATATATATATAAACATATTTATGTTTTTATATAGAACATATATATATAAAACATATATATATATATATTTTTTTTTTTTTTGGTGGAGACAGGGATCCCACTATCTGGCCCAGGCTGGTCTCAAACTTCTGACCTCAAGCGATCTTCTCACTTTGGCCTCCCAAAGTGCTGGTGTTACAGATGTGAGCCACCATGCCCAGCCAAAATCTGTATTTTTGAAAGCTTCTCAGATGAGTCTTACAACCCACTGAGTCTGGGAAATAGTGGTTTGCTGTTATTACATAGGTGCTTGAGAAAGCTGTTTCTCCTTATGTCTATCCATGATGCAGATTGTGGTTGGAAATAACCTGTTATCTCCAGATACAGTATTGAACCAATTCAGGGTAAGGGAATGGGGTGGGCCCATGACTACCATGGAAAGCTCTGGAGGTGGTTACAGGGTGTCATAATTGTGCACTTCCCAATAATATTATTCAATAAAGATTTGTGATGATATTTATTTGGGCTGGGCCTACCTGGCAGCTCCCACAGATCAAAAATCATGTTACATATCAATAGCATGGATCAGAGAGCCATAAAATCATGCTCTTGGAATGGTCTTAATATTTCTAGGCTAATCAACTGCAGCACCAAGTCATGGTACCTCAGTTCTCTCAGCAAATATGCTGGATGAGTGGTCACATGTGTGCGTGGCCTCAATAAGACAGGCACTAGGAAGAAGGAATTATATGTATTATGGGTTAAGAAGGTGAATCTATAATGGCAGAATTGGAGGGAGGCCAGAATACATTAGCATTCTGTTCCCAGTGGTCCTATAGGAGAAAGATTCAAGGTGAAAATTCGCTTTTTAAAACTAATATGCATTATCGGTTTTGCTACAGTTTGGGAGGCAAATTCCACTGTTGGGTACACACAGCTCCAATGTAAAATTTGGCTGCCTGGTGCCTTCGAGGCCAAGTGTATTATCTAATGACTTCAAAGGCATTTGCAAATGAGTAACTTTAGAGAAGAATTTTCACCTTGGCTAGCAGATCTGGGAGAGCACATTCTACTCATTTCCATGCATTTGGTACAGTACACCTGGAATTTGGTGTGGTTTGTAAGTAATGAGCATTTCATTACACTATTTCTCCCCTCTAGATACAAGTAGGTCACCCCAGGAGAAGAAATTAAATCCACACCACCTGTGCTAAGGAACAGACAACCCCTAAAGACAGCATTGATCCCAATTTTCATGTTCTACCTATCAGGGTTAAAGCAATAACCCTCTTGGTTTGGTTTCATCACACTAAACATCCAACGTTTGTAGTCCTGACAGCAAAGGCTGTGCCAGAATTAGCAAAAAGGATGCAAAATTGCTCGCGAGCATAGGAGATGTGTAGTTCCCATATAAAAAGGTGTCTGGGTTAGGTGAGGTTTTTGCCCCTTGCAAACAATGGCGTGTGAGCACGTCCATTTTCAGGAAAGAATAGCAAATAGTTTTGTAAAGTAAAATATGTTTTAAAAAGAAAAAGATTGCCTTCTTGCAATAATGGATATGAAGCATGGGAATGTCTTCCAAAATGGCTTCTTCCTGATGGAGGTGTGGGACAGGCCTTATCAACATCCTCAGCAGTTCTTAATATATGAGAGTATTTATAGCATTATTGAGGCAAACGTGCTGATCTGGGAATAACTCTTTTTTTCGCCATGGTAATATGTAAAAAGAAAAAATCAGAATGAACTTTCTTGTATCTACCAAAGAAATAATTTAAACACTGTAGGTAAAGCAAAACCTCATAGTTTTGAAAGGTTGTCAGTGTTTCCACTATAAATGACCCATTTTCTGTGGTTTGTAACTCGCTGCCATACACAATTTGCTCCAGGCTAACATACTCGCCGTATTTCATTCAAAGGCTTCAGTTTCAATTGATTCAGTCATGAACTAATGCAAAAATGAGAAGGCTGGTTGTTCTGATATGAGGAGTAAATCTGAGGCTTTGTTTCTAATCAATATTAACTGACCACTTTAGGGTTTATGAAGAAAAGAACCCCTTCCACAAGAGGGCAATTGAAAGGGTACACTGGGATCCTGCAATCATTCCTTTTTTATGAGAAATTTCACTATGGATGTGTGACAGGGTCTGTAAAAAGCCTGAGGTTTGTGGCAGAGTGTTTACAGGCAACCCCGGGAAGCTTCCAGAGGACTTGGTTCATGGAATAATACTCTGTTTTTTATATCAGCAGTTGAGTTTTCAACTTGAACTTGACATCTTACACAGAAAATGTCTCTGCATTAATTAATCTAAGTTTTGTGGCTTGTGGCTGCTTGTATACAAGATTTGCATTCAAAAGCTCATAGCAATGTGACATTTATTGGCCATATGAATGTAAATGATTACCCTGGAAATTTGGAGAGAGACAGCTTTAGGAGGTGGGATTTAAATGTAAACCCAGTTCACAATACTAAATTTCTGGAATAGATTTTCGATTTTTTTTTTCTCTCTTTTACTCTTTATTCCATCTCAGAGTGCGGAGCTCTCTCGCTCCTTCAGAGGAGAGCTTTTGAAATAATTGGAAACGTACTGTAGGACATTTCCTTCCAGATTTTGCATGAATGCATTAGCCAATAACATGGCCTTATTATGAAGTTACATTGTAACGCCTTCAGTTTTGCCCATGGAAATTAATTATGTGGACTCTCCGAGTCCCTTCTGGTTAAAAATGCAGACCTGCATTCAAAAGCTCACGTTTAATCTAAAATGAGAGTCAGATGCTATTGAAACTGCATTTTGACCCAGGGAGCAGTAAAAGTCCCATGATACCTTTTGCAACCACAGGGTGAAAACCCTAGTGCCTTGGACAATTTCCAAATGGTATAATCCCATTTCTCCACCTGCCTAATATTTCCTCTGTCATTCCAAGTGGAAGAGAAGGTCACTTCCTAGCTTTTAGGGTTTTAGGAGATTAGAGAGTAATACTCTAGATTAATTAGTGAGACATTTGGCACACAACATCTCTGATGTATTTGCTGGTCGGTGGTGATGTGAAATAGCAGCTAATTCTGCTTTTGTAAATGTTAATGTACAATGATTTACAAAATCCCAACTTAAAAGCCACACTTCAAATATAAGCCTAACTTTATCCGTTTGTTGGATAAAGGATCCACTCAAAAAAACTTGTCCTCATTAGGAAATGAAAGCAAACATTCTGAAGTGTGTGGTTATGTAGGGGCAGTGCGCGTGTTATGGGGGAGGGGGGTCTGAAAATAAGGATCAGTTTAGCACATTTAGCCATGGAGAAATTCTTATTCAATTAAGATAATCCTAGCCTTCGGCTCTGAAAATGGCTCAAATTATTGTTTCAAATGGTTGTGGCTATTAAGAACGACTCATCTATCCAGATGACATGAAGAAATGAAGATGCACGTGTTCTGGCAAGGCAGCTTCTATTCCTGGGCAGTTCTCTGCCACGCGGAGTTACAAGCACACACACAGGCATTAGCTGGTCCCAACTACGACATGAACTGAAATGGTACAGCAATGGGATGAAGATGGTTTCTGCACCTGTGAGCTGGAAGTCATCACCTGTTCCACTGTGGCAGTTGGCCTGGTCGTCATCACATTCATCCACCAGGTTCCCGTTGGGAGTGGTCGGTCCAGCTGTAGGGGCTGAAACGAGATCCAAGGATTATTATCTCACACCTTGGAAATGTATTCTCAAGCCTTCGGCTGTTGGATCTGCTAACACTTAGGCAGAAAACTTTAATCTGCAGTAAAAAGGCCAGGGGCATGGTTTGCCTCTCTTTCAGGAGCTAGATATACTTGGATTCTGCAGAATGTATAATAGCAGAGGCTGCTTTGTTTTGGTATTTGATTCATATCTGCTGAATAGAGTTGGCTGCCTTAGCATTTTATACATTGTTATCTACATAAACTTCCTTCTTCTGAAAAGCTCTTGAATTCTCACTGGTTATTTATTCAGGACCCTGGAGTTGAGAACTTTGAAGATAGAGATTTTGCTTGAAATGTTTTCCCTTTCATTTTCAAGGTGTTAGAGCACTCACTTGTCATAAATTCTTTTATATTCTTAGTATTGACTACGTTTGCTAAGTTTATATTATAATTCTTCCCCAAAGGGAGTCAACACTCACATTTAGTGCAATAGTGTTTTTTTTTTTTTTTTAAAAATAAACAAACAAACACAAAAAACAGTGATTCCATTTCTCTTTAAGTAGCTTCTCAAACTGTGAGCCCTCTCTCCAGGGCAGGTGTGTGAGAGAAGTTGTCTCAGATATCCCGGGGTCATTTTACATGAACTCTCATAGGACTGCATTCCACTGTTCACAGGTATTCCCATATCTTTGAATTTGCAGTTGAAAGGTATCCGACATTAATCAAAGACTGCTTTTGAAGTCCTTTAAATTTCGTTCAGCTATTTTTTTCAGCCTGTTACTCATTTTTGCAATCTGTTTAATATTTTACAGTTTTTGGCATTACGTTTCACTTTACAAGACTTGAGATAATGGATAGTTCTCGTGATGGCTGAGAACCATACAAGATGTTGGTGGCTGGGGGCTGTTCTCTTCTCACCAGTAGGAATGTGTCAGTAACCGCTGCTTTCTTAGTAAAAATTTGACACTGAATGGTGCTGAAACACCAAGCAGAGTTACGGCACATGGAGAAACAGAGCCAAGTTTCAACTTTTTCAACAGCCCAAAGACACACACCAGTAATAACTAAGAAGTCACCATGTGCAAATAACATACATGCCATTCAGGCCTGCAATCCAGACTTTTTTGTAAAACACATACACCCGAATTCTGGCCTCTATTTATTGCTCTCGCTGAATCAGTAGCATCTCCTCTGGCAAGCCAGATATTTGTCTTTCTTCTCTAAGCTCTCCTTGCTCCAGATAATGTGCTACCTTTAAGTATTTAAAACTCTATTCATTTTGCTGATTTTTCTGCATTTATCAAGCTGTTTCTAAAGGGGAGTTTCGCATTGTAAATGGCCTGAGGTAGTGGCTAGATTCACTAGATTCAATGGAAAAAAAAAGGAGGAAGCGAATGATATGTATGTTCCAGTTTTACTATTTGAAAATATATTATCTTCTATGGTTCTTTATTTCTTTTTTCTTTTTTTGAGATGGAGTTTCACTCTTGTCACCCAGGCTGGAGTACAATGGCATGATCTCAGCTCACTGCAACCTCCGCCTCCCTGATTCAAGAGATTCTCCTGTCTCAGCCTCACAAGTAGCTGGGATTACAGGCGCCCACCACCACGCCCAGCTGATTTTTGTATTTTTAATAGAGACAGGGTTTCACCATTTTGGCCAGGCTGGTCTCAAACTCCTGAGCTCAAGTGATCTGGCCCATCTCGGCCTCCCAAAGTGCTGGGATTACAGGCGTGAGCCACCGCACCTGGCTTGTGGTTCTTTATTTCTTAAATGTAACTGCTAGCACAAAATAGGACAGACACTCCTGGGAGGCTGGAGTGGACTGCATCTTTCTCCTGCATTCCCTTAGGTGTCTCCCGTAGAACAAGGTACAGAGTAGATATTTAATAAGGGCCTGTTGACTGATTGAAGGGAGAAGAAAAGCATTCCTTTTCACCAATCATATCAAAAAGCTTTGACGTTACTTTCCCCAGATGTTTGTTTCACATACGGCCCAGGGCAAGCTTGGAAACATCTGTAGGCAAATCCCTTCACCGATAATTTCTACCTCGCTACAGAGGTGACACTAGAGAGTAGAAACTCTAACTTCCCAACGAATCCTCATTGCCTGCTGCCTAGACAAGGCCGATTTATCAAGACAGGAGAATTGCAATAGAGAAAGAGTTTAATTCATGCAGAGACAACTGTATGGGAGATGGGGGGGTTCTATTATTACTTGGGGGTTGAGATTTTGAAGGATAATTTGGTGAGCAGGGGTTGAAAAGTGGCAAGTGCTCCTTGGTCAGGTCTGAGATGAAGTCACAGGGAGTCGAAGGTGTCCTCTTGTGCTGAGTCAATTTCTGGTGGGGGACACAAGACAGGATGAGCCAGTTTACCGATCTGGGTAGTGCCAGCTGATCCATCAAGTACAGGGTCTGCAAAATATCTGAAGCACTGATCTTAGGTTTTACAACAGTGACATTATTCCCAGAAGCAATTTGGGGAGGTTCAGAATCTTGCAGCCTCCAGCTGCATGACCCCTAAACCATAATTTCACTTTTTTTCCCCCTAAACCATAATTTCTAATTTTGTAGCTAATTTGTTAGTCTTGCAAAGGCAATCTAGTCCCCAGGCAGGAAGGGGGTTTGTTTCAGGAAACAGCTGTTACTGTCTTTGCTTCAAAGTTAAACTATAAGTTCCTCCTAAAGTTAGTTTGGCCTACGCCCAGGAATGAACAAGGACAGTTTGGAAGTTAGAAGCAAGATGGAGTCAGTTAGGTCAGATCTCTTTCACTGTCATCATGTTCTCATTACAATTTTTGCAAGGGTGCTTTCAAAACTGCCACCAGGCTGTCTTTTCAACCCTCCATTCACTCCACCTCCTAAATCAGCATCGCCTTCCAGGATCCAGGCTACAGATTTGCCTCCCGGGAGCAGACTCCCTTTCCAGATGATCACATTTCTCCGTGAATTGAATGAACGCATCTGCAGTGAGTGGAGTCTTCCCATCCCTTCTTTTTCTTGGCATCCTTTGCCAAAGCCCTGGCACATGGACATTCTTGGTCTGTGTTGATAGTGCCTGGATAATTTAGGGGTCTGGGGCATGACTACAGATATGGAAACAACCACACAGTACAGAATGGGAGAAAATGGCCTGCTTTTAAATAAACACACTGAAAAGTAGCTATGAATTATTCAGGGGTATGGTGATTGATAGCTGAAGATTCTGTCATTCATAAGAAAAGTTTTATGGTATTTAATGTGCTCAGGAATGTAATTATATTTGGTGGCTCAAGACACAAATAATTTTAAAATTGCAGGAAGGTGACATTAAAAAGCATTCTTCAAAACAACTGTGAGCATATATGCTCAGTTGATTAACATCTGGATGCCAACCAACAATAGTCATTCTTGAAGCTAGGCTGGAGCAAGACCTCTATGGGGATAGAAAAACTGGTGTAGGTTACTCATTTATGCCCAAATCTAAGGCAGATGGGGATTCTAGTGCATAAATGTATTAAATGGTACAATAACCAACTCAAAACATTCATTTCATTCATTATATGTTCAAAGAGAGTGCAGCCATGGGGTCACTGTGTGGACTGAATTTGTACGTGATATGACCTTCCTATAATAATATAAGTGTAGGCAGTAACGTCACTCTACTTTCAGACATGTTGTCTCATGTAAAGTTCTGTTTCTCTGCAGCAGCCTAAGATATTCATCCAGAATAATGTCTTGATGTCTTAGTCTGTCAAACGCTGCTTTCTGTTTCTATGTGCTGGTGATCGACACTGTGGACAGAAACTAGATCAGACATAGACGCTAAATAATATTTAAAAGGCAAAAGTGGTTGCCAGGGGTTGAGGGAAGTTGCCTGCTTACTGGGTGAGGGGTTTTACTTTGGAGTGATGGAAATATTTTGGAACTAGAAAGAGGGTAGTTGGTACAACTGAATTGTAAATGTGCTAAATGCCACTGAGTTGTTCCCCTTCAAGAGGTGAAATTTATGTTCTGTGAATTTCAACTCTATAAATTGTCTTTTTTTTAAGTAAAGAGAGACAATCTCATATAATCCGAGGAAAGTCATGCAAACAACCCAAGACAAAAGTAGGACTGTGAAGGTGCTGCCTTGTGACCTGTGTCAGAGCTTCGAGTCTCACTGATGGGCAGGCACCGAGATAAGGGGCCTCCCAAGGGAAAAGGTTTGCAAAGGCACCATCAGGGGCATCAATGCATGGAAGAGGAAATTTAAAAGGGGATGAGAAGTAACTCTGGAGATCATAATTACCTTCCACTTCACAGCCCAGCAGCTCCATTCTGAGCCCCAGTCCGCCATGAGTGGCTCTCTCGGGGTAGATCCTGATGAATCGCGTGGAGAGAGCTGGAAAAGTCCGCAGCTCAGGTGTATCATAGTTGTTGTTGCCCTCAAAAGACTGTGAAGCATGAAAAACACAGGGCATTAAGAGAAAAAGAAACAGAGCTCCCTTTTAGCAACTGTTTCTTCTCTCCTTCAGGACTCTGAATAGGGCAGAGAAATAGGTTTCATTCTACCACTTTGTGGTACATCTCTTTCATAAACAAGAAAGGAAAAAAACAATTAAAGCTTCTCTAAGAAGTGACAGATGGCATTTATTTATTTATTCATTATCATTATTTTTTGAGAGGGGGTCCCACTCTGTCGCCCAGGGTGGAGTGCAATGGTGCGATTGCACCTCACTTCAGTCTCACCCTCCCCGGGCTCAGTGATCCTCCCACCTCAGCCTCCTGAGTAGCTGGGACTACAGGCACCCGCCACCATGCCTAGCTAACTTTTGTATTTTTTGCAGAGACGGGGTTTCACCATGTTGCCCAGGCTGGTCTCGAATTTAGGGGCTCAAGTGATCTTCTTGCCTCGGCCTCCCAAAGTGCTGGGATTACAGGCATGCGCCACCACGCCCAGCTAATTTTTTGTGGAGACAGGGTCTCATGATGTCACCCAGGCTAGTCTCAAGCACCTGGCTGCAAGTGATTCTCTTGCCTTTAGCCTCTCCAAGTGCTGGGATCACAGGTGTGAGCCACTGTGCCTGGCATGAGTTGGCACCTCTTTTGAAGTGTGTTCCTAGCTTGAAGTCCCTGTGACAGTTTTCAGAAGCTTGGCCACCCACTGCCAGTGCTGCTGGTGGCTTAGTTTCCTTTTCACATGCACGGAAAGATCAAAATCCTTGCTGGAATTCTGAGAAGATGGAGCAATGACTAGGCCAGTTTTCCTTTTCAAGAAATGGATGAGCCTCTTTATACCTCCTTCTCCAGCATCGTTCTTAACCCCATTCCAAATGGGAGAAGGCGGAGGGGGAGGAGGAAAAGACAGTTGTCTCATCATAAGGAATGTCCTTTTAGATATCAAACATTGCATGATATTTGATAGAGTAAGGCATTGTTCTAACTGCTTAAATCTATTAACTCATTTAATCCTCAGAACAACTCATTTTGTCATCTTCCTATAATATTGAAAAACCATAAAAGTTCCTCAATTGTTTATATAGAACCTAATCTACAATTCCTAACACACCTTTCCACTGAAAAAAATCTCTAACATGAAAAAGAAAACTGATAAAATGGTCCATTTTAGAGCAGCCCTTTTTTTTGAGACAGAGTCTTGCTCTGTCACCCAGGCTGGAGTGCAGTGGCATGATCTTGACTCACTGCAACCTGCGCCTCTCAGGCTCAAGTGATTCTCCTGTCTCAGCCTCCTGAGTAGCTGGGATTGCAGGTGCACACCAATATGTCCAGCTAATTTTTGTATTTTTAGTAGAGATGGGGTTTCACCATGTTGGCCAGGCTGGTCTTGAATTCCTGACCTCAAGTGATCTGCCTGCCTTGGCCTCCCAAAGTGCTGGGATTATAGGCGTGAACCCCCATCCCTGGCCATGTATTTTTTTAACTATTCAGAGATTTTAAAAACATGTTACATTTAATTTTACAAATGAAGGTAAATTCTCCATGAGGTAAATTCTATATTATGGTCCTTTTACAGACAAGGAAACTGAGGCACACAGTGGTCAAGTCACTTGCCCATGGCCATACACACAGCAAGTGGCAGGGCCAGGACTCAAACCTAGGTGGCCTTAACTGGCGCCCTTAACCACATCACGATGCCGCTTCTGCCCTTACAAACCATCTGGTCCAGTCTCCTCATTTATTTATTTATTTATTTATTTTTTTAGAGATGGAGTCTCGCTCTGTCACCAAGCCTGGAGTGCAATGGTGCGATCTCAGCTCACTGCAACCTCTGCCTCCTAGGTTCAAGTGATTGTCTTGCCTCAGCCTCCAGACTAGCTGGGACTGCAGGTGCCCACCAACACGCCTGGCTGATTTTTGTATTTTCAGTAGAGACGGGGTTTCACCATGTTGGCCAGGCTGGTCTCGAACTCCTGACCTCAGGTGATATGCCCACTTCGGCCCCCCAAAGTGCTGGGATTATAGGCATGAGCCTTCGAGCCAGCCCAGTCTCCTGATTTTAATAGGTGAAAACACCACGGTCCAAGAAACATCTATGCCCAAGGCCACACATTTAGTTTCATTAATTTGTCTTTAATATGATGCAAATTGGGCTAGTAGACCTGGTAGATCAGATGGAGTGGCTGGCCGGCCCCAGGCCATGCCAGTCAGGAGTGGGAGCCATGCCCAGTAGCTGTGTCAAGACATCATAAACCAGCGTAATATGTGCTTGTTCGGTGGTGGAAATGTCATAACAAAACAGTGGAAGCATGTCAGTGAAGACAGATTGGGTAGGTTGCAACAGAATCAGCAGGTTTCTGAGTTCTAGAAGTAAATTAATTGGCCTTTTCCAACTCAGAAAAGCCTCCAGGAGTTTAAAAATGCATTGCTAATATAGGCCTGCCTCTTCCAATTAAAATTTCTTTTTTTTTTTTATCAAGAGTAAATTCACTATTGGGGTTCTGCACTTTTATAGAACTGCAATTGCTGCCAGTAATTGAGACTCTGACACATATTATTGTTAGGCCCAATGAAGTTATTGTCAGTAAGATACTAATTATAATGAAAATACCATTACTACATATGCAAGTTCTGTCTATGTTAACATACCTCCAAAGATCACAGGATAAAAGCATTTATATCTATGGAATCCCAGGCTCATCCCTTCATTTTAACTTGAGCAAAGAATTAACACAATGTAAATACATTATAAAAGCTGTCAGTGCTGAGCTGGGAAGAATATTAGCAATGAAAACCCATATGGAACTAGGTTAACTGATATAATAAACTTACTTATGAATTATTTGTGTTCTGTTGCTAATTATGTTTTAGAAGATGAGGACTTTGAGTGTTTGGACCTTTTCTCTGTTGCTAAAAAGTCTAGTTAATTCAAAGATTCTGATATAGCTTACCCATTACCCACTATTTTTGGGGTAGAGAGTGAGGAAAGGGCATTGAAAATTTAAATCCATCCAAGTGCTGGGGATTTCACAAAACAGAGTGCTCATTTTACTTTTACATAAAAGGTACTTGGCATCTTAAGAGGTAGCCTTCAGTTGTAAAATTAAATATAGCATGTTTTTAAAATCTTGATATAATTAAAAACCATGGAAGATTTTTACTCATTTCTTTTTTCGTCTTGGAGATTCTATTTCACTGGAAGGTTGTGTTAAGGAATCATAGATTAGGCTGTATATAAACAACGAAGAAGCTTTTATGGTTTTCAATATCATAGAAGATGATAATGATGGATAGAATCATATTTTAGAAATAAACCCTAACACGTTCATCCAGTCTTGAACTGAGTGTTTGGTGAAAGTTGAATGTTGGCTTCTTGTGGAATTCAGTGCTGGATTTACTACAGAAGAGTGATAGCTTTAGATCTGGTTGCAGACGCATGAATTATATAGAGACAGGGAAGCATGTGATGCATCCTATCAAAAGCATATGGTGACTTGTTTTCTTTCTCTCTCAGAGCCCTAGTGTTGAAGAACATGTCACACCAGCACACGCCGCCGTCGCCAGCAGCAGGAAGTTGTTGATTTGCAGCATATTCACACTTTCTGATGCAGTCAGAACTCACTGCTTCTCAGAAAAGATCCATTCAGAAGGGAACTCCAATTTCTGATGTTTATTTTACTTTTTCTTCCCCCCAAACAAGGCACAAAAGGGGAAAATGAACTGGACGCAAGATTTCTTCTTGCAGGTAGCTGCACAGAGAGATAAATATAACACTGAAAATATTTTAGAAACCACAAGTTAAGGAAGGGAGAGATGGGAGAGAGATTCAGATATTTCTGATGGCACCCAGCCCTGTCGGTGGCCTGCTGCGCTAGTGGTAGCCAGCGGCCTGTCGGGGACAGGGAGGTTTCCTTGGAGCCTTCACATCTGGAGGGAGTGGGAGCTGGCGGCACAGCCTGGCTTCTTTGCTGCCTGCAATGCCTCTGGCCTGAGTCACTATATTAAGCCATATTCCCACACTTGCTTAGAGTGGGAGTGAGGGTAATATTCCCTTCAATAAGCTAAAATCTGTTTTTCACAAGACGAGTAGGACCTGGCCAAAGCAGGGATGGAAAGGCTAAGATCAAAAGGCCAATTGTACTGGTGTGAGAAATATCATCGCTGAATATAATTCCCACACTGCACACAGAACTTAAACTGCTAGTTGTCTGTAGGTTGGTCCATATTTGAATCCTAAACCAGCTTCCGGGCCACCCAGCACACTCCAGGGTATCCTTTCCAAGTTGCTGTCGCATGCTCGCAAATAAATTTAGCCATCACTCTAAGTAAAACGTAATGACTGAGGTAGATCTGTTGGCTGAAAAAAATTATACCATGAGTTTTGGTGGATGTTGGAACGGAATATTTTTGTGTCGAGATTTCCTTTTCTTTTCACTGGATTATCAAGAGCCTACTGCATCTTAAAAGGTTTCAATGGGTAAAGAAATATACTTAAGCATTATTCACAATAGCTAAAGGTGGCAGCAATTCAAACGTCCATCAGTGGGTGAATGGATAAACAAAGTGTGATATAAACACACAATGAATATTATCCAGCCTTACGAAGGATGGAAATTCTGACACAATGCTACAACACCGATGGCCCTTGAAGACATTATCCTAAGTGACATAAGCCAATCACAAAAAGACAAATACAGTATGAGGTCCCTAAAATGGTTGAATTCACACAGACAGAAAGTGGAGGTGGTCACCAGAGGCTAGAGGCAGGGAGACTGGGAGTTGTTGCTTAATGGGTGTAGAGTTTCAGTTTTGCAAGATGAGAAAGTTCTAGAGATTGGTTGCACAATATACACATACTTAGCACTGTTGAACTGCACACTAGAAAGGTTAAGATGGGAAATTGTATATTATGTGTATTTTATCACAATTAATTTTTTTTTTTTTGAGACGGAGTCTCACTCTGTTGCCCAGACTAGAGAGCAGTGGTGCAATCTCGGCTCACTGCAACCTCTGCCTCCCGGGTTTAAGCAATTCTCCTGCTTCAGCCTCCAGAATAGCTAGGACTACAGGCACACGCTGCCACGCCCTGCTAATTTTTTGTATTTTAGTAGAGACAGGGTTTCACCGTGCTGTCCAGGCTGGTCTCGAACTCCTGAGCTCAGACAATCAGCCCGACTCGGCCTCCCAAAGTGCTGGGATTACAGGTGTGAGCCACTGCACTTGGCCCACAATAAAAATTTATAAAAGAAACAAAGTATTTAAACTAGGGGTAGATTTGAGATGGGGGAAGGGCAGACCCAAATGACTGAGTGGTGTCTGCAAGGGTTGACTGAGCACTGGCTGGATGGCTGCTGTCAGCCTCGGGCTTCCTGTCTCCTGTCTGCATGTTGAGCTGTCTGTCCATCCCTACAGGCAGGGAATGGGACCAGCAATGCAATTCTTTTGCATGTTATCTCAGACATCGCTTTTCATGCCATATTCCCGTCTTCCTAGAATCAAGGGTCTTACTGACCCCATCACACACCTCCTCTAATGTCACGGCTGGAGGGAAATAAGAAGCCCTTACTGGGGAGAATGCCAGAGGCCCTTGATTGAAGTCAAGGACGTGAGGGATGACTTCCTCCCAGTCCCCAGCCCTCACCTTCGCCTTGCGTTTGCTGTCGTCCATGATCATCTTCCAGTCCGAGCCGTTGTTGCTGTACCCGATCTTGAACTTCCTCATGAACACCTTGTTCTCTCGGTGCTTCCCACCCTGAATGATGATGCCCCTCACGATCTTCTCCTCCCCCAGGTCTATTTGGAGCCACTCATTGACGTAGGAATGAGGTGCGGGTGGCAGTGCCCAGCCAGAGCGACTGGTTACCAGGCGGATGTTTTCAGGCATCCAGTTTCTGTCCCCTTGGTTGGACGATGTGATCTGGGAGTCAGAAATAAGTCCAGACACCATACCCAACATTCCAGAGCAAGGATAATCTGGGAGGTGAAATGAAACAGATAATGTAAAATGATTTTCTCGGTGACTCCACGCTAAGAAATAAAATACAACATATGGAATAAAGACATGATTTTGTACCCAATCATATACAATTTTCAATCTCTGGATTAGTTTACAGTAAATCTTTCCTCCCTCAAACCTTCCTCCTGCTCTGTCAGAATTCCCATCTCTAAACTCACATCCCAGTAAGGCAAATGTTCAATAAGAACATACATTTCCCCCGCTTTGACATCTTCTAAGTTTAGCATTCATATTTCAGTCTCTTTGGTATCCAGAATTCATCCCGGGATCAAGTACTGGCCCTCCCTGAGAGAAGTTCATAGTTTATGATGGATTGGAGATATGCATAGAAGTCAATCCAACAGCAGGAAAGTTGCTAAAACAAAGGTAAAGAGACAGTGATGCAGAGGTAAAGAGAACGAATGCATGACTCAGCCTGCAGAGGTAATAGAGGACCTCCCAGGGGAGGTGACATTTGAATTGAGTGTGGAAGAATAGTGACCATGATCCCCCACAACTGTTCTCCCCACCCCTATTTCTAATTGCATTGGGGACTTTCCACATGAATGTCTCATTGTCATCTCAAATGTACCACAAGCAGACTAAGACAGTCCTTTCCCCTGGATACTGCATCCTTTCACTGAACCCTGTCTTTGAGTTGGTGGCATCACCAATCATCCACTTCCTGCCTAGTCATCTTGTCATTTCCATTTTGCTGCCAGATCCTGTTAGGTTTTTATTAAGTACAAGAAGGCAACAAAACTCTTGTTGCTACTTTCCTTTCTTCTGGATTTATCCTGATCCGAGTGCTCCGGCCAGGGTGCTACATGAGCTCTTTGGTTGGCCTCCCAGACCCCACTCTGAATCTCCATTACACCAACTGCTATTTAACTTTTCAGAAAATGTTGTTTTAACCATGTCATTCTCATCCTCAAAAGTCTCCACTGCTAAGTAAAAGAAGCCCAACAAAAAAAGGACAAATATGGTCTGATTCCACGGATATAAGTAGCCTATCACTAGATCAGCCAGATTCGTAGAGAAAGAAAGCAAAATGGTGGTTGCCAGGGCTTGGGGGAAATGGAGATTGGGAGAGTTAGTGTTTCATGGGTGCAGAATTTCAGTCTGAGACGATTATAAAATTCTGGAAATAGTGGTGATGCTTGCACAGCAATGTGACTGTACTTAATGCGACAGAATTGTACACTTAAAAATGTACAATGATAAAATTAAAATGGTTAAAAGTGGTTGAAAATTGTTAAAGTGGTAAATTTTATGTTATGTATATTTTACCCTGACAATAGAAAAGAGATATCTTTTGAAAACGTACCATGGTTTTCCATTATTGATAGGAAGATATCAAAACTCGATCTGGCGTTCAAGACCCTTATTTTGACTTCATCCCATTTGCCTAATTTGATTTTCTATTACTGACAATACATCTCAGTTAAGCAATTCTCTTCTCATACAGTATAGATGTCATCCTCATCATTACCTTTGCTCAAAAGCCAGCTTAAGACTCATGAAGAGAACTTTTCAAGCTACTCCAGCTTTTATTCTGAGCTCTCCCTTCTCAGAAATATGATGTAAATAGCACAGAGCTCAGCATTCCACTGCTCTCTAAGGCTTTAAGACTGTTAGTCATGTACCCACAGCTAGAATATAAGATCTTCGAAGGTAATGAACAGCATCATAGACCTTTTTATGTCTTCTAAAGCAGCCCAAGGAGCTTCTGAGCACGAGGAGAGTATCAGTCGTTGATGAATTCAACAGTGGCTTAATGACAAAATGTCCAACACTTCAATTATTTTCCTTTAGAAACTGTACATCCAAGTCAAGAACATGTGCAAGAACGATAACCTATTTTTCTTTCAAGCAACTCAATTCTGTGTAGTATAATAAAAAGTTAGCCTAAAAATATAACTACCCCTAAGTGAGAGGCAAACATCTAATGCAATTAAACTAAGTCCACGTTATCAGCTGAACCTTAAGAATTAATTACTCAGATACTTTCCACATGAGTTCTACGGTCCAGATCATGTCGTTTCTTTACTCAGACATTCAGTGCCTTCTTGTCTAGAAATTACGCATGTCATTTTCAATCAGGCATGCAGGTCTTCCATATCACGTCCTTGCAAGGCCTCTGCCTATTCACTCCTTTAACCAGTGCCAACTGACATGAAGAACTTCCTTACTTCTGGGAGTTTGGGAGCTTTCTTTCTATTCCCTCCACAAGGAATTCCCCGTCATCTTACCCTTTTCCATTATCTGAACTGCTTAAAATCCTGACCTGTTTTCAAATGCCACATCACTTACTCAGTTTTTCTATTCTCTGCAACTGGACACAGTTTTCCATTTCTGGGCCTCTTCACACCACTTTATCTGCATTTTCTTTCTTTCTTTCTTTCTTTCTTTCTTTCTTTCTTTCTTTCTTTCTTTTCTTTCTTTCTTTCTTTTCTTTTCTTTCTCTCTCTCTCTCTCTCTTTCCTTCTTTCTTTCTTTCTTTCTTTCTTTCTTTCTTTCTTTCTTTCTTTCTTTCTTTCTTTCTTCTCTTTCTTTCTTTCTTTTCTTTCTTTCTTTCTTTTTTTTTGAAGGAGTCTCCCTCTGTCTCCCAGGCTGGAGTACAGTGGGACGATCTTGGCTCACTGCAAGCTCCGCCTCCCGGATTCCTGCCATTCTCCTGCCTCAGCCTCCTGAGTAGCTGAGACTACAGGCGCCTGCCACCACGCCTGGCTTATTTTTTGTATTGTTAGTAGAGAGGGGATTTCACAGTGTTAGCCAGGATGGTCTTGATCTCCTGACCTCATCATGATGCCTGCCTCGGCCTCCCAAAGTGCTGGGATTACAGGTGTGAGCCACCGTGGCTGGCCCCCACTTCCCCCTGCCTTTTTTTTTTTTTTTTTTTTTTAGAGACAGGGTCTCACTCTGTCACCCAGGCTGGAGTGGATTGGTGTGATCATGGCTCACTGCAGCCTTGAACTCTTGGCCTCAAGCAATCCTCCCACTTCAGTCTCCTGAGTAGCTAGGACTACATGCGGATGCTACCATGATTGGCTAATTTTTTTTTTTTTTTTTTTGGTCTCGCTATGTTTCCCAGGCTGCTCTCAAACTACGGGGCTCAAGAGATCTTACCACTTTGGCCTCCCAAAGTGCTGGGGTCACAGGCTTGAGCCACCATACCCAGCCCTCAAACGCTGATGAGCACATTTAGTTGTTTGGAATGCTGCTTTCTGCCTCCCCAGATTTTAACTGCTTTGAGGACATGAACTAAGTCATATTTTTCTGTTTTCTGTGACTCTTCATGCCCTGTTTTATACATAGTATTTGCTCAACAAATGTTTGTTGAATGAATCAACTTAATACAATAAAAGGCAGCTGTCATTTTCTCAAGTGCCCTTTCCTGTAACTTAACCACAGTATTTGCTCCAGGCTGGGATCTGGAAACCAAGAATATACTCAGTTGGGATTAAAAAAAGATTTACAAAAACAATTTTACTAAGGGACTATGAAACTATAGTGTTAAAAATAGAGTGCCATTTTTTGGCCACGGTGTTCATACCTGCCTGATTCCAAACAAGCTTTTAGAAAGGCAATGTTTAGCTGGTAATGGGGACCAGATGTTACCATTTGGAGGAAAACATAATTAACTTGAATACTGTAAGGAGAGCAGAACCGTCACCAGATTGATGCCCTTTTTCTAATGCAGACTCGGCTGGGGCACAGTTTCTGTATTCACAGACTTAGTGATGCCCTGCCCCCATTTAGCCAACATATATCCATGGTGCAAAATGAGACTGTTATTCCTTCCATATAGCTGCCTCATTAAAAAAAAAATGAAGAGGCAACTTGATTTACCTTTGACTGAAAACTATGTGACTCACTTTTAACAATAATTTGCAGAAAAATTACATTAACAATTAATTCAAGGTTTGAATGAGATGCTAGTGTTTAACTGTCCCTTCATAGCAGGCTGGTACAGGTCAGCCTGGTAGAGCTCAAACCCTTTGGAAACAACAAAACAAGAAACAAGATGCCCAGTGAAATTAGAATTCAGAGAAATAACGAATAATTTTTTAGTATACGTATGTCTCAAATATTGCATGGGACATACTTATTCTGAAAAATTATGTCTTGTTTGTCTGCATCAAATTTAACTGGACATTTTGTATTTCACTTGGCAACCTTGTTTGGAAAGCTTAAGACCACTTCAGGATGGAAGGGAGAAATGAGTTTTGTAATGGAGGATTGAGGCGGTTATTTTCAGTGATATTATTTTACAGTAAATCTCTGTACTCAGCTGTAATGGAAAAACTGAGGTATACTGGTAAATCAAATATCCAGTTAACCAATTTCCAAAGAATGAGAAAGTAATAACTGCATTCGATGGGAGACCCTGAATGAGCATAATTTAATCTTTCCTTGATGACTCAGAAAGTACCTCTGGATATTACGGTGTCTGAGATCATCATTGTGAATTCTGATTGACTTAGGAGCATATGAATATGTGTTGAAGCGCTGGGTAACAGACTTCTGGTTAATAACAGAAAGATAGCAGAGTTCAGAGTGTGTTAAGCAGCCATCGTCCAGCATGATTTCCATCTCTGCCAAAATGATGAAGCCTACTTTGTTAAAATAATGAAAATGCCCTTCATCAATCACCTATAAAGCAGAATGGTTTGTTCCAGTCTTATTTTCTTTATATCTCTATACGGTGACAAACTGAATTTTCCAGGATTACTATATTTCTTTTTTCTTTTTTTTTTGAGATGGAGTCTTACTCTGTTGCCCAGGCTGGAGTGCAGTGGCCGGTGGCACAATCTCAGCTCACTGCAAGCTCTGCCTCCCGGGTTCACACCATTCTCCTGCCTCAGCCTCCCGAGTAGCTGGGACTACAAGTGCATGCCACCACACCTGGCTAATTTTTTGTATTTGTAGTAGAGATGGGGTTTCACTGTGTTAGTCAGGATGGTCTTGATCCCCTGACCTCGTGATCTGCCTGCCTCGGCCTCCCAAAGTGCTGGGATTACAGGCATGAGCCACCGCACCTAGCCCAGGATTACTATATTTCAAAAATAATTTCTGAATAAAAAAATTAGGGTAAAACTTGGGGCTCTAGTGGCCTTGGAAGCCAAGTGATGTGTTCAAGCAGTAACTTTTAATTAGGTAGGCTTAAACAAAATCCAGATTGAATTATGACTACTCAATAGGGTGAAAATTTGAGGTCCAGCCACTTGTTTCTCAGACAGCATGGATAGAACTGCACTTCTTTTATTCAAAAGTAACCACCAAGCATTTGTAATGTTCCAGGCATATAGGCACAACAGAAAATGAGGCAAACAGGTCCCCTGCTCTCCTGGACCATCTAGTCCAGCAGGGATACTGTAGTCCTCCTTTCATTAATCTCCACTCAAGGGGACCGTAGCCTCAAGAAAATGAAAATTATCTGCTTCTGATAATCAAGAAGAAAAACTTGAAATTACTGTCTTATTAGAGGCTCTGCTTGCTGGGGCATATGCTAGGTTCAATATATTGAGTGCCATGTACTATTTTAGTCTAACAGGTACCATTTAGTGAGCACTTACTTTAAGCCAGGGGTGTTCCAAATTTTCTTTCACTTAATCCTCAGTATAGTTGCATTAAAGTGAGCCTCACAGACCAGAAAACAGAGATCAGAGTGAGTCTCAATGTCTTACCCATGGTTGGTCAGGTATACACTAAGTGGACAGTCCACAGTCAAGCCTGGATATGTCTGCCTACCTTCTGTCCATGTGACTATCGTAACGTGTTAGCCTCTCCAAAAACCTGCCTGTGGCAATTATTTGGAGACTAGAGCCATTTTACTAGAGAGAAAATATTTAAAAGTATAGTGGAGACCATGATTAAGAGACTAGCACTAGGAACTGAAAGGAAGCACCTTATTTGAAAAATAGCTACTTATGTATGAAAATATTAGGATATGCTATTTTAGACATCTAAGTTTACATAACTAGATCATTTAACTATTTTTAAAAATCGAACAAATTATTTACCTTCTTTGCTCACATTCCTAGAATCACCTCTTAGGGAAATCCTTGTGAAAATTAAAAAGGACAATTTAAGTATAAAAAAATTGTATTCAACTAAAATGATGTGACATAAATCTCTAAGAGCCTGGAAATTCAGAATTTTTGACTAACATGTTTGGAGTCTTTATGAAGTTTACCTCATTTTTTTTAAATACAATGACATGAGATAAGGTTGAAGAAATGGGCCAGAAATTTCCACCCAAACCTCAAATGGCCTTGTTTCTACAAATTTATGAATAACAGCACAAATTTGTAATGCTCTGAAAATGACCTAGAACTTTCTGTCATCTAACTGCTGATCGAAAATAAAGCCAAGGTTATATCTAACTTTTCAATGTCCTTTCTTCTTTCAAACCCCTCTCCACCCAATTCCTGCCTCTAAGGCCTTGAACTTTCTAAATCTTAGGTCCTAAAATAATAAACAAGTCTGTCTATGGGATGGGAATAAATAAATTTTTCATTAAAAAATCAGATGTTGGTTTTTACTTTCCAAGCTGAACTCTACTATAAACGAGTGTAGTTTTTCCTGTTCATTAGCTCTTCTCAAAATTGCTTGTAATTTCATGGAACATTGTCAAAGTGATTTTTTTTCCTTCCAAAGTCAGTATTATTCTCCTCTAAAAATAGTTAAACTAAAGAGGATAAACAGAAAAATGGAATAAAAAATTAAATACCCTAAATACATATATAACATAACATTAAAAGGTAGTCCAAAGACTTTTAGACATTGCTTGCTTTTAGTTACTTTTTAGTGAGTGGGTCAACTGATTCTGTCTTTGAACTTTCAAGCTTACTATGAAGAGCACATTGTACTGGTTTTTTGTTGGTGGTGGTTGTTTCAATGAAAGTTTCACAATGTATTTACTAAAACGGAAAGGAATTCTAATATGACTGCTATATACTGCAGAATATAACATAGTCATGCAAGGAAATAAATGGACAGGCCGGGACGGTGGCTCATGCCTGTAATCCCAGGACTTTGGGGAGGCTGAGGCACACGGATCACCTGAGGTCAGGAGTTCAAGACCAGCCTGGCCAACATGGTGAAAACCCATCTCTACTAAAAATACAAAAATTAGCCAGGTGTGGTGGTGCACTCCTGTAGTAGTACCAGCTACTCAGGAGGCTGAAGCAGGAGAATCGCTGGAACCTGGGAGGTGGAGGTTGCCATGAGCCAAGATCATGTCACTGCACTCCAACCTGGGTGACAGAGCGAGACTCGGTCTCAAAAAAAAAAGAAAGAAAGAAAAACAAATAAAAAGATAAAGCTGGCCAGGGGCAGTAGCTCACACCAGCACTTTGGGAGGCCGAGGTGGGAGGATAGCTTGAGCCCAGGAGTTTGAGACCAGCCCAAGCAACATAGGGGTTACAATTAGTTGTCTACACTGGTGCCCTCATGTTGTCCCACATGTATTCAAGAGGCTGAAGTAGGAGGATCACTTGAACCTGGAAGGTTGAGGGTGCAGTGAGCTATGATCATGCCACTGCACTGCAGCCTGAGTGACAGAGCAAGACCTTGTCTCAAAATAAATAAATAAATAAATAAATAAATAAATAAATAAAACTGCTGGAGAGTCTTTCACGCAACAGTTACTTATTGTAAATCTACTAAGTAGTAGTCAGTATCCAGGAAGCAGAGATGAAAGGCATGATACTTGCCTTCATGGAGCTTACAGTCTAGTGGAAGAGGTACCAGTAAACAAGCACCTGCCACATGCCAGGCTGTGCTATGTGCTTTATATCCATTATCTATTAATAATGCATCATCACAACTAGGCTGTATGGCATAAATTATTATGACTATTTCCCAAGTGAGATAACTAAGGCTTTAAAAGTTAAGTATATTGACCAAAAAAATCTGCTAGTGAGTAGTAAGGCAGGATTTGAACTCGGATTTGTCTAAATCCAAAGTAGATGCTTTTAATTATCAAATAAAAATGATTACATTTACAAACTTATTCACCCTGTATTTAAAGATTTGCATAAATCAAAACAAGACAATCTTCGACTTAGAAGACTCGGTCTTCAATCTTCCACAGCTTACCTGTTATCTTGCAACCATATACTTCAAATCTCATAGATATGCCAGTTTCCCAAGTTGCAGGTTTGATTCGGACAAATCGAGTTATCAGTGGTTTGGGGAATACTGCAACCACAACATCTGTGGGGTTGGTGTTTCCCTGAAAGAGCTGTATGGAGAAAAGAAGTGCCTTTCTTTAGCAGAGGTTTTGGACTTAAATCCAAAAATGTGTTTTCACAAATGGTTGTAAAAATTATTTACAATTTCAGCATTGTCGATCAAGGATGAGATGGCGTTAATAACTTGCCATGTTAATTTTTTCAATTAGCAATCGGAATGATGTCTAATGTAGAATACTGTCCCAATCATCAATTCAATTTTCTGAGAGGCTAGAGCCTTTAAAAGCACTATTATATGGATAATATTGATTAAAGAATGCATGCTATTATCTAAAAAGTGTGAAACTATTAACTTTACCAGAGGACCAAAATAATACTGTAGACGTGTCATGGGAACTCTCACTGTTTGACTTTCCCAAGAATCCCCAGAAGGGATGCTTTTTAAGTAAAGTGTAGGGCCTGGCTTTTTGAAATTCTAGGTTGTGTTTGCAGTTACGGTACTAGGTCAAATAGCGTTCTCCCCTTTGACTTCATTCCTTGATGGAAGATCTTGTCCCTCACACTAATGCCAGACTTTAATCCTTTTTTGATTATTGGTAAAATTATGTTTTAGTGGTCAAAGTCAAAATTGAGCTATAAATTATTTTTAACTAAAAATCAGCTTTTCCAGGGCTTGTGCTTCAAGATTTATTTATTTATTTATTTATTTATTTATTTATTTATTTAAGACAGAGTCTCGCTCTGTCAGCCAGGCTGGAGTGCAGTGGTGTGATCTTGGCTCACTGCAGCCTCCGCCTCCCGGGTTCAAGCAATTCTCCTGCCTCAGCCTCCTGAGCAGCTGGGATTACAGGTGCCTGCCACCATGCCCAGCTAATTTTTGTATTTTTAGTAGAGATGGGGTTTCACCATGTTGGTTGGCCAGGCTGGTGTTGAATTCCTTACCTCAAGTCATCCACCTGCCTCCGTCTCTCAAAGTGCTGAGATTCTGCTTCTAGTTTTAAATTGAGTCATTTTATTCTAAGAAAGATGAGGCATGTGACTGCAAATGTAATGCATGCCAGGCACGAATGGATGTTTCTCACAAGGACTCGTGGGGGCCACTCTGCCTGGGCGGGGGGCTGCAGCAGCATTCTCCAGTAAGATCTCTGAGGACTAGAGAGCTTACCATCACAGAATACTCTGCCTCCCCTTTCCTAGATTTTACTTCTGCTTTGGATTGGGAACAGCCCGTGGGACGGTGACATTTCTCAGTCCCATGCCTCGTGCATTCAGCACTATGCTTCTCAGCACAGCCGGGTCAGACCCCTCCTTTTAGGCTGCATAACTGGAGCATCACGGGGCTCACTTGAGGCATGCAGCTTCCTCCCCACCTTTCCAGGTGAGGACATGAAGGAGGTCTGTGGTTTCCCAAGTCCTGCTCTTCCACCTGGAAGAAAGGGCTTGTGAAAGTCGGGCTTGTGTTTTTACTTTATTGAATTTAAGTGGCCTGCACAACTAAAGGTGGTCTAATGCTTTACGGAGTTGGTTGTGGCTGGGTGTGGTGGCTCATGCCAGTAATTCCAGAACTTTAGGAGGCTGAGGCAGGAGGATTGCTTGAGGCCAGGAGTTTGAGACCAGCCTGGGCAACATAGTGAGACTCCATCTCTCCAAAAAAAAAAAAAAAATATTAGCCAGGCATGGTGGTGGTGCATGCCTGTGGTCCCAGCTACTTGGGAGATTTAGCTGGGAGGATGGCTTGAGCCCAGGAATTTAAGGCTGCAGTGAGTTCTGATTGCACCACTGCACTCCAGCATGGGTGACAGAGCAAGACCCGGTCTCTATTTTTGTTTAAATAAGTCAGTTTTTAGCCTGATCTCTCTCTCGAGACTATCTGATATCCTAATTTATCCCAGCCTGTGATGGCCATTTGATTTCTGCCCTAAATCAGCATCTCTCCCTGGAAATCAATCTGTGTGGGAGCATTTTTGTGTGACAAAGAGTAACAGGCAGCTGCCAGGGAATGGGGGCCACCAACGATGGTGCTCTCCTTATGGGGGCAAAGAGTCCTTGTCCGAGGGAGACCAGAAGTCTGGCAGGAGAGCTGTGTGCCCTGGTGCAGGCAGAGGGGAGGTGCATTTTACTCCCACTGAGGGAGTTTTTTGTTTGCTGAAAATCATGTTTTATACACATTCTCTCCAACATGAAGAAGGGTTGCTGGAGTTGTTGTTGGTCTAAAGCTGCACTCCTGGAGCAAAGTGGGAATGAGGGTAGAGGGGAGTGGCTGAAAGCCCCCAAAGTACAGAGAAAATTGGGGTGGGCAACAATCATGAGGCTCTAGGTGGATGTTCTGATTTCATTAGATTCTGATTTCATTAGATTCAGCTAAAGTGCTCAGAACAGATGCCAAGCTCTCTGCTGATTCCTTCCTTACTCCTTCTGCCTCTCCCCCTGAAGCCCTTCTGTGTGCCAGGGGGTTCCCAGGGCAAGCTGCGTGCACTGTCAAACACCCCCGGAATCTGTGGGTGCTCTCCGACAGCCTCCCTCTTCTGGGCCATGGAAACAACCAGTGGACAACAGTTGAAGAAAACGTGTTGGTGAAATAGCCCGTATGGTTTTTTTTTTCCTTAACAAAAAATGGTCATGTTGCTATTTCCTTTCATCCCTCTTATCTGCATGCATTCCAGTATAAAGATAATGAAATACCAATTAAGTTTATCACTTAACATTATTTTAGACTTTTACCTCATGGTTCTATTTTGTTCTTTTTTTTTTTCTTCAACCTTTAAGTTTCAGGTTACCTGTGCAGGATGTACAGGTTTGTTACACAGGTAACTGTGTGCCAAGGTGGTTTGCTGCACAGATCATCCCATCACCTTGGTATTAAGCCCAGCATCCATTAGCTATTTTTCCTGATGCTCTCCGTCCTCCCACATACCCCGCTACTGACAGGTCCCACAGTGTGTGTTGTTCCCTGCAATGCGTCCATGTGTTCTCATCATTCAGCTCCCACTTATAAGTAAGAACATGCATTGTTTGGTTTTCTGCTCCTGAGGTAGCGCTTATTTTAAAAAGAAATGGCCTGACAGTCTAAGGTCAGCTCTCCCGGCTCTCTCTGGGTTCTTTGGCCGGTAGGTGACTCATTAGAGTTAGTGATTTTTTATTTCCTTGACCCTAAAGTATGTCTTCAGAAATTTATTCCCAAACAAGAATCAGTCATGAAACTTGGGGTTAAAATTTACTTGCTTCATCTCCATGAGCATTGACTAGGACGGTTCTTGTACCCCAGACAAACTGGTTCCATGTCCTCCAGGACTAGACAATGGCCTTGAACTTGCCTGCCCATAGCATTTTCCTCCTACAGAACAGCTGCCTATCTGTAGCTGCTTCCCTCTTGCCTGCCCTGTCCGAGAGTAGAGGTTTCACTGCTAATCAAAGGGAATTAATAGGTTTTCTCACTTCACACCCAGGAGGCTTTTCTCAGTTCCAGATCCACAAGGAGAAAATCAAGTACACGAATGCTCAAAAGAGAGACAAGGACAGGTTAATTGGCCTCTTCCCAAGCCCATCATTGCAGGCTACCTGGATCTTTGCTCCTATCCTCATCAATTTCCTGTGTTTTGCTCGGCCTCCAGGGCAAGCTTTTAATTTCTGGGAGACGGTGAGCACGAATTCTCCAAAATCTTTTGATTAGAAAATCAGAGCAAGTGTAACTTCAAATAAACAGGCAGGCTGAGAAAAACATCTCAGTTCCAAATGAGCTAGGGCAGAGCGCCCAGGGACATAGTATGGTCTGTGCTGCCTCCTTGGTTGAAAGCAGTACGGAGGTAGTGTGTTATTTGTGTGATCTGAGGGAACACAATGAAATACCTTTGGTTCCATGCGTTCTTACAAGAAGCAATCAAATGACTTGTAAATTAGTTTGTGAGCCGCAGTAGATAGACGAAAAGATGTTTTCTAAAACTAGCCCATTACAGAAAGAAAGAATCTGTGAAAGGATGAAGAAATCGAGCGGGGAAAAACAACAAAACCCCAAATTCCTAACATTCTAAGAGGACAGTGTTTAACCCACGCAGAATCTGTGTCCCCATGGGAGGCTTACAGCAATTCTTGAGTCTGACACTTAATTTGGCCTGTATTGACTTTTCTTGGAAACATTCATATAATTTCCTCCTGGCTTCTGGATCTGGGAACATGAGACCCCTTGGTCAGATTTAAACCTCTAATTGCACTTTTCATTTCAAATCAATTCAAAAATAAACCAGGCCAGACAGAAAGCTACCAAACAAGTAAAAATTGATCATCCATTTAAAAGACCAAATTGGTCGCCGTGGTGGCAGCCTAACTCACAACAGGTTTGTTTCCTTCTTTTATGGTGATCCAGTCTTCCCCGTTGGAGCTAACGTCGATCTTGTAAGTCTTGACATAATATTTCTTCTTGGTTTCTTTTGAAATGGCGCCCTGTGTCCCGACAGCCGTGACAAAGCGCAGAAGGCCCAAGTCTACCTGCAAGACAAGTACAAGCGTGGTCAGTGCACCATTCCTGCAGCACAGTAACCCAAAGCATCTTTTCCAGTGGGCTCCACATTGTGGCTTTCATCCACCTGCATCAACAGGGCCTAATTCCACTGGGTATCCACAGTCCCTGACTCCTCCCTTCCATTCCTTCTAAAGAAAGGCAAAGGCATGATCAACGTAAACCAAAAATAAAATTCTAAGTCCCCTGACTAAATGGACACCTCGTCCCAGCAAGGGCATTCCAAAGCTAACCTGAAAAACTAGTTCAGGCCATGATAGGACAGTGTGGGGGTCAAACAAGCCTCATTATTATACCCTCATCTCTGTTGGAATTAATGATAGAACAGCTCTTTAAGTCTGATAAGAAACATCTACAATATATTCTCTCTGAAGCCTGCTACCTGGTCTTTACCTGTATGTTATCTTAACCCAGACATTTCTAAGTCTTTAGACAGTAACTTAACTCTTTCAACCAATTGCCAGTCCGAAAATCTTTGAATCCACCTACGACTTGGGAGCCCCCGTTTTCAGATGTCCCACCTTTCTGGACCAAACCAATGTACATCTTCTATGTATCTGATTGATGTCTCATGTCTCCCTAAAATATATAAAACCAAGCTGTACCCAAACCACCTTGGGTTCATGTCCTCAGGACCTCCTGAGGTTCTGTGTCACCAGCCACTCCTCACTCATATTCATCTCAGAATAAATCTCTTCAAATATTTTATAGAGTTTGACTCTTTTTGTCAACAAAAGACAGCATGCCCCTAATTTGGTTCTCATTGTTAGGAAGGCCAGGAAAAGACCTTTCTCACTGTTGCAACCAGGAGTGCTTGATCCCCGGTGCAAAAGAGAAAACTGGATTCAATATCATACTTTCCAAACTGCACATTCGTATATGTCATCTTGCAAAGAGAAAATGAAGACAAACAAGATAAACTCACACAATGGATAATGGAGAGGCCCAGACTTGAATTCCTGTCTAACATAATCCCGTTTCCCCTCTGTCTTTGGCATCCTACCTCCTTCCACATTAAATGCAGACTGAAACCATACTGACCTGAAAGCTCTAAGGGTGTTGTGGTTTGGGAGAGGGGCCATAGATTTATAACTTGTGTTGTAGTAAAGAGGAAGAGGGTAAAGATTTCTGTTTCAGCTTTAGATTTCTTCCCTCCTCACATCTTCCTGTGGCCTCTCTCCTTGCAGCTCAGTTTGAGAGGCAGGTGGATTCCAAGTCATCATGTGGGGGAGACTGATGTCTCCAGGAAACAACTGCTTGGGCTTGCAACCTTCTCCTGGTAAGTTTCCAGTGGAAAAGCTCCTCAACACGACAGCCTCGCCTTCATCTCTCACTAGCCTATCTCATATCCTGAGGGGTGGGGCTCTTAGGGGGCATCAGAGTAGTGATGACCAGAGGGTGACTGAAACCTCGAGGGTCTGTGATTTCATCCCGGGGCCCCGTGATATGAGTGGGAAGCAACGGATTTAAGCAACAAGCTCTCCATGTTCTAGTCCAGGCTCTGCCATCACCTTTAGGCTTCTGGGCTCTCATTTGTAAAATGAAGGAGTGGGATTAGATAACTTGGAAGACTCTTTTCCACTCTGACTTCCTATAATTCCTTCTTTCATATGTGTTAGATGTTTCCAGTAGAGTAGATTTTTTTTTCTTTAACTCTCCTTATTACCAGCATTAATAACTAAGAATAATCTTGAAAGAAAACTCCTTATTAGTTTCTATATAATAGTGATATTTTCAATTTATTTTAATACATTTGATTATTCCTATAAAATTATTTGCTCCATCAATTGTATGGCCAGCTTTATACAGAAGCTTAAAAAAAAAAAAAGCCCACAAATATATGGCAAATTTTTTTTAAAGGACTCAGAAAATAGTTACACATTACAACTACTAGCATTAACAAGATATTGCAACAGTACATTGATCATTAGGAGGTCGAGGCGGGCGGGTAACTTGAAGTCAGGAGTTCAAGACCAGCCTGGCTAACATAGTGAAACTCCGTCTCTACTAAAAATACAAAAATGAGCCCGGCATAGTGGCACATGCCTGTAATCCCAGCTACTCGGGAGGCTGAGGCAGTAGAATCTTTGAACCCGGGAGGCAGAGGTTGCAGTGAGCTGAGATCTCGCCACTGCACTCCAGCCTGGGTGACAGAGAGAAACTCTGACTCAAAAAATAAAATAAAACAAAACAAATAAAAAACCATACCCCTCTCCCAACTTTTGAATTTTGCTTTCCAGTTGCCATATTAGAACTCAATTTTCAGAATATAATATTTCAATTAATTCTCCAGTGCCCATAGGCCACAATCACTTAAAGAATTTCCATTTTATGCACAGCCTGCCTCATGGAGGCATATTGTCTTTCATGAATTGCTTTTTTCCTGAAGGCGCTTGGAGTAGTTGAATCAACATGTTGTCTACATCCAGGAAAAAACAGCACATAGAAGCCAATTTGAAGTTATAGAATGCAACAGTAGTAGATTTCATCTGGAAAGGATGGGGCTATCATTCAACGCAAAATAATCTTTATTCCATTTCCCTAGTTTTAAAGATATAAACTCTAGGCTCTGTGTGCTTTCACCAGATTTAAGAGAAAAAGGAACAAGAATTTAATATTTTAGAATAATAACAATAGATTTTATAATTTTAATTTAACAAATAAATATTTTACTAACATATTCTTATCAAGTGCCTATACTTGTTTACCAAAATTTGCATTTGTTTTTCAAAAGTGAACCATGGTACTTTGACGAATGTTTTAAACTTCCTATCTCCCTCATGTACACATTTCAAAAAGGGGAGGTGATTGATGGTTGCCAGATTTAGCAAATAAAAGTACAAAACATCAGTTAAATTTGAATGTCAGTCAAAACCAATTTTTTTTTTAGTATAAGTATGTTCTATGCAATATTTGGGCTGTACTTACACTAACAACTGATTCATTGCTTACATAAAATTCAAATTTAAATGGATTTTCTGTATCTATATTATCTGACAACCCTAAATCTCACTATATTCCAGACAAACAGGTGATTTCAAGTTGCTGCAGAAACTCTCTAATTTCACAATGCTGCAATCTAAAAGTTAATGGGTACTCTAAAAATGGTTGCTGTGAACAATTTTAACTGTTTTCAAACGCTCTCAGAACACTTAGTGCTTTTCTGACTGTCCATTAAAGTCATGCCCAATGCCACAGCTACTTACAAGCTGAAGGGTCCTTAAAATCTTGAAGTCCAAGGAAGCATGAAGCACAGCTATTTAAATAAACTCTTCCTGTCAAACTTACAGATGGCTCTTTAGTTTGGAAATGATTAAATTCCCAAGAGTGTGTACTCAGCTTGGGCTGATTTGAAATAACCCTAGAACTTCATTCCCTGCTTGTCCTTTTTTCTATTTTTTAAATTTTGGTTTTTGGAGTAAGATTTAATTATTAAGTAGGAAAGAAGTTAACTGGTGATCAAACAGAAGATTCCTAGGTATTAGGAACAGCTGACATCAGAGGAAGGAGCAACTGACTGGAATTAACTAGTATCCAACACAGGAAAACGCCCAAGGCTGAAGATACAAAGGCCCCCAAAGCATATGCATCAATCACTCATTAAAACAGAAAGATATTTTCTTTTCTCCACAGCAATGAAATGCATTGGCAACCTCCTCTTGTAATTGCATAGTTTCCTGCTGTGCTTTAAAACTCTGCAGATTCTCTTATTTACCACACGGGGATATTTGAAATTTCATTTCATTTTTCTCCCTAAGATTATTGCCATTGGGTTTAGTAAGGATGGATGACAACCTCACAAAGTGATTAGGATTGGGGCTTGAACCACTGCAATTAAAACCGGATAGTACCCAGAACTCTAACAACTGTGCAACCCTCACTGCTAAGACCAGGGAAGTTCTTTCCACAAGTCCTTTCTCTTAATGCCTTAGGGGAATTCTCTAACAAGGATCTGCTGCCACTCTCAAGTGCCTGAGAGAGTTTGAGGGGAGACAGATAAAGTCCTGCCTCATAAGCACCACTGCTCACACTGCTGGTGTCTGTGTCAGGAGACCTAGAAAGACTTCATGCCTTGGTGTTCATATCTGAAGAGTTCTGGAAGACATGACCCCCAAAATTTGCCACTTTGGCATGAAGATTATTTTGAGTTGAAGGCAATCGAGAATCAACAGATGCAAGAATTCTATGCCCTCCCCTTCTCTGCCTAAAAGCAGGAGATACATTTCCCTTTGGGAAGGTGGCATAAATTTTCCCCCTCTACTGTACCAGGATGAAGAGAGCAACATTTATCAGTAGAGACTGAGATAAAATTTGCATAAACACATCTTACTAAAATAACTCCTATTTTCCATTAGCTTCCCATATGTGTGTGTGTGTGTGTGTGTGTGTGTGTGTGTGTATATATGTATCTCCTAGTCACTTTCCTACAACTTATCCGCCCTAGAAGCCCAAACCCTCTTTCTTTTCTCAAGTCTCTTATCCACAACTTATCACCCATTGTTAAAATGGTGTATAAGCATCTGAATCTATTTCTTTGGGTTTTTCATTTCTTTTCTGTAAGGCTTCTGTGCACGTAAAATTTAAAATACTAATGCCTTTTTTTCCTGTTAATCTGTCATTTGTCAGTTTAATTTGCAGGCCCCAGTTGCAACACCTAAAAGAGTAGATGAAAAGTTTTCTCCTTCCCTTACAAGCCTTTCTTACTGGTGTAGCTGTCTCTGCTAGTTATGACATTGGCTTCAATCTACCTTTTTAGCCTCTCCTGCTACACCTCTCTCTCCAACTGTATCACCCAGCCATATTATAATATTTGTTGCTTGTAACAGAATATAAGCCTTTTCTATCCACATGTCTTGACATACAAAGTTCCTTTGCCCTAAAACAACCTCTGTCTGTTTTTTGACCAGAAATGACTTTTTCCTCTTTTTGGCCTAGTAGGCTAAATCCCTTTATAGCTCATGTCCCCATCACTGAATTCATCATTCTGTTTTTGCTGTACCTCCTTCTAGATTGTTGTGTGGATTTCCTTTGAAAAGCATCTATTTCTCCATGCAGAAAAGTAATAAATGCCTACTGAAAATTCATAAAATGCAGTAAAGACGATAGAAGAAAATTAAATCCCCCTAAGACCATCATTAGGAAATAATTACCAATCATAGCCTTCCAGAGTTTCTTTTCCCATGCAAAGTACATGTGAATATTTGTGTGCATGCTTTTACTTTGAAAAATAAGGTCATATTACCTCTATGCCTGATAACTGGCTTTATAACGGAGTTTTATAGATGTTCTAGTGCCACTACTATTTTTTCTACATCATAATTTTTAGTGGCTGTGAATATTTAGGTATTGGATCTTACTCAACTGGATTGACCTTATTCAGTGGGCACTTAACACTGCTTATCTGCTAAGTTCTATATTAAGTTGTCAGGACATAAAGAGCAGTAAGAGTGTGCAAAACTCAAACCCATGATTACTGTACAGACAGGTATCATGCAGCATCAAGGAAAAGGTAAACAACTTAACAGATAACTGGAGGTAGGGGGGATTGGAGACTTTCGTAGCTGACTTCTATGCTCAAGATGGCTATAGAGGGATAAACAGTAGGAGCTTGTGAGTGGACACAAAGGAAAAGACTGTTCCAGGGACAAGGAGGAGCAGGAATTGCAGAGATAAGCAGGAAGAAATAAATGAATGAAATCATGGACACTAAACAACCTATTATGTTTCCCTCACCACTATTGACGTTATTTGTCAAAAAAATGTATTGCTCTCTGAAGAATATGAGCTCTGGTTGTTTTGAAGTTGAAATAATTAGTAGTCATAAAACCCACTCCAAATCAAACACTACCCATCGTCTTGGTGGTTTAGCTTTTTGAATCATGCTAAGTTCTCATCAACGTCACATGTTAATAGGCAAGACTGGCGACCCAAGACAAGCAGCTGGAAAGACAAAGACACAACCCAGAGTACTTCTACACAATGCCACCCCTCTATGTTTTGGAGGGTTCATCGTCCTAAACAATACTTCCTTTCTTTCCATAAAAATTCAGACACACAATAACCATAATTAAGTAACCTGCTTTCCCTCAACCCAATCAGCTCTGCTCTAATCACCATTTTCTTATTTTGAAAGAATATCATTATTTCACAGCTGCTTTATTTTTAATTAGAAGATGGATGTGATTTCACATCTGAGTTGGATATACTTCTGTTTAACATTAAGGGTGATGGTGAGGGGGTGTGATGACGGCGGTGGGCAGGGATGGAATGGAACATCAAATGCATTCACTGAAATTGTTGAACGTTTCCCTCTGTGTGTGTGACAAACATAAACATCTGGTATTTATCGATGGTGTGTAGACTATTTTACAGAAGTTTATCAAACTCCTTTTGAGTTCTAGTAGCCGCTTCCTTTTTCTTTTCTTTCTTTCTTTTTTTTTTTTTCGAGACAGAGTCTCACTCTGTCCCCTGGCTAGAGTGCAATGGCGAGATCTCAGCTAACGGCAACCTCCACCTCCCGGGTTCAAACGATTCTCTTGCCTCAGCCTTCAGAGTAGTTGGGATTGTATGCCCCCGCCATCACGCCCAGCTAATTTTTGTATTTGTTTTTTTAGTAGAGACGGGGTTTCATCATGTTGGCCAGACTGGTCTTGAACTCCTGACCTCAAGTGATCTGCCCGCCTTGGCCTCCCAAAGTGCTGGGATTACAGGCATGAGCCACCGCGCCCAGCTGGTGGCCACTTTCTAAGTTACAATACATAGCACTGTCGGCACTATAATGATTAGAAATGTGACCCAACACAATACCCTGTTTCCAATATGGATATGAAATTCTAACACTGGTGGTGGAAAGTCTACTCACAACTTACTTTCACAGTGTGCTCCACTCACAATGAGAAGACTTTGTTAGCAGATACAGAAGAGGAAACCCCAAGCCTTTCCTTTTGGGTGGGGAAAAGTGTGTGAGTAGAAGAAAACAGTTTTCCTCACCACTTCTAGGGGTGAAGGGGCAATGTTGTAGAAGTTCCTGGGTGGCGAACCCCCACCTCCCCACAGCATTGGGTTCTACCATGCTCCCAACTTACTCTTTGTTGTAAGATATCTACAGGAACCAACCACATGCACCATATGGCCATGGTATTGTCTTAATAACGACAGGAAACACATTCCCCAGACAAAGAGAAGCGAGGAGAAGCACACATTTTACCAGGAATCACTTGAGGACAAAGCAGCATGTGTAATAAATCATGTAGCAAATCTTTGCAAACTGCTGGTTAAACACCAGCACACAGCCTTCCAGCCATGAAATGAATATCACTGCTTTCTATAATAATACATAACCAACCAATATTGGTAATGTCATAACGTGGAAAGCCTCATTTCTAAAATGAAAATCTGTCTTACTCAATAAAATACTGCCCATTGAGCTAGCATTGGACAGGGAGCGTTTACCAGCTTTTAACACTCCCAAGGCAGGTCAATACAAGGGCCTGAAAAAATAGAGGACAAAGAGCTGAGGTCTGATTAAAAACAGGAAAATATTTTTTGAGGGGGAGACTGTCGGATTTTCTTTGGGGCATCTCTGATGACTCAAAGAGCTGTTTAATTCATCACTTGACACTACAAGCTAAAGAAAATATTTTTAAGCAATTGTCTCATTTCCTTAGATAAAACACATGTTTTTTGACAGAGCCTGGGCCTGTGAACATCAATGCTATTCTAGGTTCTGTGGGCTTAACTCACAGTACCTGACCATTGTGCTCATTAACTTAGGATCCTGGACTTCTTACTGTTATGAATCTGAATGCAGTCGCTTTAGAGTTAGTGACATAGCTCCCTATCTCTTTCTGTGTTGTGTCCCTATGGTGGTATTACCTAGAAAAAATGCTGATGGCTAAGGCTAAAATTACCACTAATAATCAGAAATTCATGGTGCAACCTCTACGTCTTAGGCATTTTATGAAGGGTTAAATTTATATACAGTGTCTCTTTCAATTCTTACAACAATCATACAAGGGATGTTTTATGGACAAAGAAAGAGAGGAACAAAGTGATATGTACCTTTCTCAGAGTCACATAACTTACCAGTGTTTGACCCAGGACTTATACCCCAGATAAGACTGGTGGCCCATGTATGAGCCGCTGCACCCATGCTATTCTCCAATTCATATTTTGTAACCATAATGATTAGAAAGATAGTTTATAATTTCTCAGTTATAATAATTAAATCCAATAGCTTTTCTTTTGGGAGATTCATTATTTTATATAATTATAAGGAATATGAAATCATTTCTGATTGTGTTGACTATCAGTTTAAAGTTAGAACTGGCCACTGAAAAGAAAAACTTTGCAAATAATTTATTCACGCTGTCGAAAACAAAATGGTAGCAATGAAACATTTTGAGCAAAGGATAACAATTAAACACTTTAAAATTCGGGCAAAGAATAAAAATACCCAAGTAGAAGAACAGTGCAAGGCAGGAAAAATCTCATGAATTTTCTTTTAGTCTTACTTGCCTGAATTAATGCCTTTTTCCATAGTTAAATTAAAGGAGAGCATTTTCCTAGGTGGAAACAAAACCTTTGCTCATAGTAAAACAGTCCCAAGTGAATGAACAGAGGAATTTTCCTACCAGAAGACTTGATCCAGCCGGTTAGAATAACATGAGATAAGGCTGCAACAGCACAGAGGCAGTGGAAGGGCTGGCTTCCCTGACTGCCACTGCAGTCACAGCAAAAGAACAACAAGAAAATGAGTAAGAAAAATGAAGGCCCCACACAAGGGCTGACCTCCGTCTTTTCTGGCAGATGAAAGGAGATAGTGCTTACATGGGCTCTGTCACGTCTGGATTTATAGCACATTCTCCCACTCTCATGTGAATTTTTCTTTTTGCATAAATCAGGAGCAACTAATTAAAAAAGAAATATTTAATTCTGACATGTTCTTTGAACTGGAGTCCCATCTGGTTCTGTTTGAATAGTAAAATCTGCTGTAGTTGTTAAAATTGGCAAGTCACATTGTCCATAAGAAACAAAAGGGACTCGATGCAGCAGGTTAATACTCCAGCATTTCAGCTAGAGACTCTTCCAGAATCCAGCTACCCAAATCACTCCAATCTGGAAACCATAAAGATCAAATGTGAAGGTGAAGAATGCCATTTTCGGGTGGAGTCACTACCATCGCTCTACATTTTCTTAGTGTGATGTAAACAGCATCAGGCTCTGCAAGGCCTTTGTTCGAGAGCAATGCATGGAACTGTGGCAAGCTACCAGAAAACACTCAGCTTATTTTATGAAACACATTTAAGACAAATACGAGAAGACAGTCTTCATGCATTGGACGCAAAACCTGAGGGTTTTTTTCCTCTTCTGTATTATCTAGAGCGGATATAATTGTATTCACCAAAACCAGACAAATATTCCATTTACATTCCTCTCTTACTTGATAAACCCGTAAAAATCTGGATGCCAGGACACACTACATCCTGATAACAAAGAGGGAGAAAATGAAATGGTGCTGGGGTTTCTACACACTCTGAAATACAAGTAATCAACATCTAATGCAATTTGAAACTCTTATGTAGAGTCAAAGAGAATGGCTGATCACATCTCCATGCTTTAGAAAAGATTGTTTTACATTTTTAAGACATACGCCGACCTGTGAAATCTTTTCTCCTTTAAAATAAAGTATTTTCCTTCAATTGCATGTTAACTTGAAGATGAATACCTGGGAAACCTTTAACAGCTTGGTGAAAAAGATGACATTTTAATGTCCCCTCCTTCCTACAAAGAGACTTAGGAGTTCTTTCCAGGCAGTAAAAGATTCAGGGACTTAATACTTTTAATTAATATTTTTTGAATGCTTATTGGTAAATTACATTTAATTTGAAACCTGAGCCTAATCCTTTGATTTGGAAAGAGGACACGCTGTCAGAACAGACCAAATGTAATCCCTAGGAATTTGGCTAAGATTTTAACTTAAAAACTTTCTGATAGAAATTGCCTAACTGAAATTTCTTAATAGAGAAAAAATAAGTATGCTACTGTTTTAAAACAATGGTAATCAGTCTCAAATATGTATACATGGGATGAAAATCTTCCAGTCAAGAACTTCATAGGAGAATCAGCACATGTGCTCTTGCTGGATGGGTTTACTTAATAAAGAGTTAGGGAGCACGTACTACATAGAGGGCACGGGCGGGTATCGTGCTCTCCTAATGTAAGTCTTGATTCCATCTGATTGTTTATGTGTAATATCCATGAAAGCTAGGAAAGTATTCGTCTAGTAGAAGACCGAGAGGGTTAGGTAGGCAAGAGAAACGTTTGGGTTCAGTGCTGCTGATCTGGTTGACTGCAAGGATACAGCTCTAGATATCCTGTAAGATTAAGTAGAGTGTGTATACAGGTCTCTCTTTCCTAATATTTGTCAGCCCTGAAACAAAGAGGGTAACAGTAATAGAAGAATGAGTTAACGGCTGGTTTGGATTTCAGCCACTTTAAGACTTGGTAGCAGAATTGGTGATCTCTGCACATAATTCAGTAGGACTGTATTGTGTTGATAACGTATTGCTGATGATTATTGTTTCTGTTACTAGTAAAAACTTCTCTGGGGCAACTATTATGTGTCGGGTATTGTACTAAGTGCTAACTTCCTGTACCTCATCTTCCATTTTCTCAACTGTCCTGCAGACAGATTTTATAGATAATGAAGCTGAGACGTAGCGCAATTAAGACCTTTTTTTTTTCTTCTTTTTTCACACCCCTGGTCTTTCTGAGCAATTATTACCTCTGCTCAGAGCCTAGCAACAGATAAACTGTGGAGCCCAGAGTGTCTGCTCACACAGCTGCATCCCAAAGCCCAATCACGGAGCTTCACACATCGTAGCCACTCAAACTAAAAGTGTGAAATTACAGTAAAGTGAAGAATGCCAAGTATCCAGATAAAAGCATTTAGTCCATTAAATCCAACACACATTTACTGTATGCCAGGATCTGGAAGCACACAAGCCTATGTGGAGGTAATGATGTTATGAGACTGAAAGTAAAAAGTGTCAGCCTAGTGATAAGTGGGGCATTATGGGATTCAGAAGAAGGGAAAATTACTTGTGGAAGGGTCTAGAAAGGGCTTGATAGAAAACAGGTCATTCGAACCATTCAAAGTGGACCTCATAGGATAGGGCATTGGACTTTTGCTGGGGAAGCAGAAGCGGCCAGTGTTGATGAACTAACGGCAGAAGAAACACACACACACACACAAACACACACACAAATCCCCCCCAATTGCCTACATTTGAAAATATTTGCTATGATGAATATTTTCCTTCTTTTTTTTTTTTTTTTTTTGAGATGGAGTCTGGCTCTGTTGCCCAGGCTGGAGTGCAATGGTGGATCTCAGCTCACTGCAACCTCCACCTCTTGAGTTCAAGTGATTATAGTTGCTGGGACTACAGGGGTGTGCCACCATGCCCAGTTAATTTGTGTATTTTTAATGGAGATAGGGTTGTGTCCTGTTGGCCAGGCAGGTCTCCTGACCTCAAGTGATCTGCCCACCTTGGCCTCCCCACTGGGATTACAGGCATGAGCCACCATGCCCGGCCCGATGAATATTTTCCTTCTATCTAGTATCTCACAGAAAAATTCCTTTGGAGAGCAAAGGTAAGTGTCCTCCCCCACTGCATACACACACACACACACGCAAATGCACACAAACACTTTTGCATGGGACTTTATGTAGTCCAGGAGTCTAGGCTGTAAAGTGTTTGGCTAGTGACAGAAGGACAATGAAATCTTCTTTGTAGGTACACTTGAAGTTCGTGATCATGCACTACACTGCTGAGGTAATTCTGCTAAAATGTGTGGCTTCACTGCCTCTGGGAGTCCAAGCATTCCTGGGAATGAGACAAAACCTCAATCTGCATGAGTCAGCGAGACTTCTCTCTTGAGTCCAGCAGCACACGCTGTAGCTCCTATCCTCTGTGGATGTCTACATTTAAAATAAAACCTGTCAATGAAATGGCACAGAAACTGCGGATGCTTTCTTTAGAGATTCACGCTTCTGTTGAAATCACACTGTTCTCGCCTCAAACATTTAAGGAGAAGTTCATGAGTTCAGAGCATGATCTTCTAATGATGAGCAGTTTTGTTTCTAATATCCAGCCCAGCCTGGAGAGAACTTGATGGGTGGCGATTATTCATTCATAACACAAATAAGTGCTAGGTGCTTGGGTGAAAGGGAGTGAAGGTGATAAGATTCCTGCCCTCTAGATAGTGAGGGAAAGAGTCAAGTAAACAGTAAATCGCAATACAGAGTGAACAGACTGCATTAAAATGAATCAATGCAGTCTGGTACAACAGAGAGAAAACTGGGGTGATGCAGGCAGCATATGGTGGAAAAAAGCACAGACCCCAGAAGTAGCTTTGTAGCTTTGACCTGGAGGAGTGACCTGGATAATGTTAAGCAAGTTACTTAGCCCATTCAAGTCTTAGTTTCCTCTACTCTCGAACAGAAACGCCAATGCTTACCTCATTTAGTCATTCTGCATGGCTACTATGAAGATCACGATGATGCATATGTACACATATTAACCATAAGAATGTGACCTAATATTTTTTTACTTAGTCTTTTGGGTAATTGGAGTGGGTGCCTGTGTGTGTGTGTGTGTGTGTGTGTGTGTGTGTGCGCGCGCGCGCGCATAGTTTTGCCAGTAGTACCTAGATTATAATTCCTTTGAAGGAGAGACAGAGTCTCCTTCACTTTAGGCCAGGCACGGTGGCTCATGCCTATAATCCCAGCACTTTGGGAGTCTGAAGCAGGTGGATCACTTGAGCTCAGGAGTTCAAGACCAGCTTGGGCAACCTGGTGAGACCCTGTCTCTACAAAATATAAGAAAATTAGCCAGGTGTAGTGGCATGATCCTGTAGTCCAGCTACTTGGGAGGCTGAGGAGAGGATCACTTGAGCCCAGGAGGTCGATGCTGCAGTGAGCTGCAATCGTGCCACTGTACTCCAGCCTGGGCAACAGAGGAAGACCCTGTCTCAAAAAAAAATGGGGGTCTTCTTCACTTCAAATTCATCTATTTTCACATATGGTGCCTAATTCTTAACAGATGCTCAATAAACGTTTGTTGAATTTAAATTCGATGTTATGTAAGTCTGGCATTGCCAGCAAGATCTGAAACTCCTTTCCTCCGAACTGCCTGTCATTAAAGTCAGTGTTAAGGTGTTTGAGCAACTGACTTGTATCCTTAAGCTAGGAATGTGACTACTCTTATCTTAGCATTTCTAACTGCAAATATTGTAATGAATCGTGAACTTTCTAGTCCTTTGACGAGTCCCCCACTTAAAACTAGAGTCTGCTAACTGATGAATTTCACTGGGTAGGTCCACACTGTGTGAAGTACTCCTTTTTATTTATGTCTCAAATGACCTCTCCCTAACTTAATAGTGGTTCTCTTCCTGGAGTTACCCCCAAAGGCATCAGGGATTAAATAAATTTTTCACTATATCTATTATGCTCTCAAATACCTCACTCAGACCTCCTCTCAACCTTCTTATTTTAGAGCTAAGGTTATTTGCAAGCATGATGTCCGCAGGATGTTTATGTATCAGATGTTTACCTACCTGGTATCTCAGACTTCTCCCATACCCTTCCTGTATGTTTGAAAATACAACAACATCAGAATTTGACTGCATCACTAGAGTGACTGCATCACCATGGTTTTACCAAATTAACATATGATCTTTTATAAGTTGTTGGAATTGTAGCTTTCTGTGGATAGGAAATGAAGGTAGACTTCAGGCCTTTTGCAATCTGTGTGTTTCTTTGTCTCATGGTCTCTGAGAAGCAGCCTCACAAAAAAAAAGCCTCATGGAAGAAGTCTTGGAGGTGGCTGTGCAGTGAGGCAAGGATGTCTGACACCTTTCCAAGGAGAAGTTATTCACACACACACACACACACACACACACACACACCCCTCCAGGTTTTTAGCGGTTTAAAGACATTTTCAAACCTAAAAGACCAGGAAAGTATTAGATAGCATGTACAGGTAAGGTGTATTTTTCTTTTAAAAGCTGTTATTCTATGCTACCCATAAAGTTTTATCTGCACGATTGGGGTGATTTCTGAGTGGCTCAAGATAAACACACACTTTTACTCAAACAACATCTGTCTATTCCAGCACAAACAAATGCCTTGTTGATCATTGGTTTTGCAGTTACTCATGCCTTTAATTTTTCTACCTTCCCCTTTAAGCTTGGTTTCAAAAACAAACACAAGGATGAATTTCTGGAAACTAAAGACTTGCAGATGAGGGTGATGGTCTAAATCAGTCTCTTGGCCTATAAAGTTTGACAGCATCTTTTTACACCAATTTTCCATGTATTTCCCAGTGATCTAGGTGGGCCTCTCCTGGTAATGAGAGTTTCCTGTGCTGATGGGGAACTTGGAAGTGCAGGTGTCCAAAAAAACTCTCCTTGGCATTAAAAATCCTGCAAGGAGCTGATGGGATTATTGAGATTAAAGTCGGCTGCCAGCCTAAGGTTATAACGAATGCTACCCTGGAGACAAGAACGAAGAGAAAGAACAGGCTGCCTAGGTACAGCTGGTTGTCAGAAATTGTGGGTAAACAGTTAGTCTCTGAAGGAATGCCAATCATTCCTGAGAACAGATGAAATGAACTTCTCAATTTAATATTTGGTCAACTGCATTTCCCTGTTGGAAGCTTATCATTCAGCCAGGAACTGTATATGCTGATTTGTTTTTGAAGCTCACATTAAGGGGATGGGGAAGCCTTGCAAAAATGAATCTTCAAAGAATGACTCTCCAAGAAAATCTTGTGTAATTAGAATTCACAGCAGTTGTTTGGAACTGAGCAAAGGCCAGCCTAGGGCAGGAGAAAGGCAGTCAAAATAGAAACGCCATGTGTGGAGGTAGAAAATGAAAATGAGGGAGGAAAAAATGTTACCCAGTTATCTGTGGTTTCTGTGCTCCTCTTGGGAGAAAGGGGCAAGGCATAGCATTATTCTGTGCTCTGAAGACATGTGCTCCCTTTGCCATCCAAATGCAGTCAGTGGACAGGACTCAAATTCTTTTCATGTTCCAGAAAAAAAAAATCTATCGATACTAATTTCATGCATTTCAGCCAGGGTCACACAATGGAAAAAATGCATCTGTACAACAACTTTAAGCCATAGGAGGACAAACACAGATGTCACACTAGCTACATCGTGTTATTCCTCTCCTAGCACTGCCTGAAGTCCTTAATGTAGTGGAAGCTGTGGCTCACATCTATTCACTGGAACCATTCTGAACACATGGTTGGATACCTCTATTTCAACCACATACTTGGAGGCGACAAGAGGTGAAATGCCTTTTTGGTGAACATGACTGTGTTGTATGCGTGTGGAGGTGGTGGTGGTGGTGTGTGTGGGGTGCATGAGGGAAATCTTTGACAGAAAAAATAGGGCTAAGGCACATGTTTGGAAAGGCTAAAAAAAAAAGACATTCCTTTCATTCAATCTTCCAGGTTTTCAGAGCAATAGACATCCTCTCACATTGCCACTATAGTTTTAGATGCAAAGTTAAGGATTAAAACATATCACTTTGAATGATTTTAATACATTGCCAGTATTGAAAAAGAAATGAACTGATTCTTAATCTGTTTGAATTATTTTTGATATGAAGATTTTAATTCAGATGAATCTTATATGAGAAACATAAATACTCTAAATCTAGACACTTTAAAGAAAGATAAGTAGATAAATAGATGTTTGTATTAAACCCTTCTGGAAGAACAGCAACATTCTTCCACTAAGGAAACTGGATTACTGTATTACAGAAGTTGATAGTCGGAGCTGAATTTCAGCATATAGAAGTTGAATCCCAAATCACCTCTTCCTGCCTCCTTTTACTCTGCTCTGGAAGACACGGATGAAGGTCATGTAAGATGCTCAATAAATGAATTCATCTATTTACAAGTGGTTGATTTTAGAGGAAATATCATGTTAAATGAACAAAAGTATTGTCTGATTTTTCTTTACGTGGTAAACGATTGTTAAATAAATGAATTCTTGCCATTTTGTATTGGAGCTTTCCAAATAAATAACAGCATCCTTATAAATACATACAATATTTAGAAACTACATTAAAACTAAAGAAGTTATATAATGTATGTGCTATAAAATGTTGCTGATTGAGACCGGCAATGATTAGCTTTGATTTTTAAAGGTATGTTTAAATAACTAGGCTAGTAAAATTCTGCATGTTACACCCTCATTTTTTAAGGTGGAAAACTTCAAAAAGTTCTTTTCTCTTCTCCCCCCTAAACTCTGTGTACCTCCAGAAATATCAAAAAATTTTTCTTCAGTATTTCACATTTCATATGATTTTCTAACTTCTTTTCATTATCATGAGTATTTCCCACTGGAAATGTGTGTTTCATTTCCAGATCCTCAAACTTAAGGCTCTGTGAAATTTCTTGCACCTGTAGCCATTCGCCTTTGGGTCTACCTGGGTCTTGGTCTTTTGTTCTGAGATGGGATCTACCTGCATCAGCTTTAGCCCTAGGTAAACACCCCAAGGCTAGACAGATAAGACAAGTATAATGAGTTTCTTCATACAGCTGGATCCCTGGTGCTGCCTTTTCTTTTTCTTCTAGGTTAGTATTATGGCCTACAAACTACTCAGAATGGAACATGGTATTTGTCTTCTTAAGGAAGGAAAAAATAGCAGATTTTGGCAAGACTTTAAGGTGTGAACAGTCTGTAATGGTGGGTAAGCCCATGCCTTACAGATATTTCCTTCAAAGACTGGAGAGACATGAAAGATGAACCGTCTGGGCTTCATCTTATCTCCCCCTGTGGGCTGCACTTTCTTACAAGATAGCACAAAAGCACCAAGGAAAAAGGCCCCGCGAGTGAGGTTTCTATGTGAAATCCCCAGAGAAGCTTCACGATGAAGCCAGCCTGAACGATTATTTGATCTAAGAAAAAAAATCTTGTTAATTAAAAAAATTTGCTATGTGCTGCCTCACATAATTATCAATAGTGTTTAAGACAAATTCCAGCTATACTCCATATATTTATATTTTCATCTTAGGCAAGCTCAGGGCACTAGCTGATTGAGTATATTTATTTTTAATAGAATCACAGAATTTTAAATGCTTGAAACAACCCAAGCACCTGTCTGGTCCGATCACCCATCCCCTGGAGAATTTCATCGATCGGCTTTTCAGGCTGGCTAAAAGAATTAAGGAGCTTATTTATTTATTTTTCTAGATCCAAAATATGTAGTTAGAAGTTTAAAGCATTAGAATTGTAGGAAGAATAAACCTTTGGTAGAATTGAGACATCTCATTCTCCTGAAAGAAGGCAATTAGAATAATGCCATAAGTGCATTTTTAACCCCTTGGGGTAAACAGAGCTGGGAAAAAAAATGCCCAAGTCGCATGCACAAGTGCATATGTGATCATCCTCAATCCTAACATGTGCAATTAGTCTCAAACACTTACTGTGTTCAATAGTTGGAAATATAAAAGCATAATGTATTTTATTACTATTGGGATTTATAGAGCATTTTTAAATTTAATCTACTTTCCTCTCTTTATTTGAATCTAGAATTGAATGAGATTAGATGGCTAAGGGAGGGAGGGAGGGAAGGAGAAGGAGAGTGGAGAAGGAGGGTAGAGGTTTGTGTGTCTCTGTGTGTGTGTGTGTGTGTGTGTGTGTGCCTGCATGCTTGTGTCTGTCTGTGTTTCAGATCAGCATCCAAAATTGCTATTCTGACGTGGATCGAAATTGCCATTTTGATGTGGTGCTTTCAAATGGTGCATAAAATGAGAACTATACAAGGGTACAAAATCCTCATCCACCCCAGGGCTTTGGAATTTACAGGGTTCAGCTCTCTCTCACCTTTGGAGAAGGTGGCTGTGGATGTGCTAGGAAAGTTTTAAAGTGTGGGTTCTGCCAATTCTGAAGAACACACATTTTTTTGCTCTGGTGCTTTCAAATTACGATATGAAAGTTATTTAAAGCTTAGGAGTTGGTGTGTTACCTTACACGCGACATAAATGTAGCCATTGCTCCTAAATGTGAACATTAATGCACTCTGTAAAAGGTGCAATTATTACCGCTGGGACAGAAATCAACAAACTCCACCAAAGGAATTTCTTAAAACTGCTATCATAAAATCTGTGCATGTTATGGATTTCATTAACATTTTACTCCCTAAGGATTCCCAATTGTATAATAATAGAAGTTCTTTAAATTTTAAATACCACAGACAGGAACAGCCTTTCACCCAAAACAGATGTGAAACCATCAACTTTGCCTCCTTATTGGTCCACAGATATGAAACTGGTTGGTAATTGATAGCTTTTAATGTGTTGCTATTTAAGTTACAGAAGTGGAAACTTAATATTATCTTTCCTATGAAAAGATAAGTTATTAACCAATAGACAGCATTTTCAACCACAATTCTTTACTCTTGATTATATTTGAATTAAAAAAAAATAACCCAAGAACTCTCTGATTTACATACCACATAGAAACAAAACTAGGTAGGCAAAGGTCAGTGACATACAATGTTCATGTGTCAAAGAGCTAATTTCAGTCTTATTTTGCCTAAATCTTGTCAATGATAATTTGCAATTTTATCCTGTGCTTCCTTTTCTTAATCCCATCCTTATCAGTGCATTTTGAGACCCAATTGTACAGGCTTCTAAAATAACATCTGTATTTATTTAGCTAAAAACAGTTCACTTTTAAAAGCTAAAAATAGGGAAGCCTAAGATAAATAAGCAGGAAGGTTTATGAAGCTATTTTCCTGCATAAGGCAAACAAACACATCTGTATTTTTGGAAAACAAAAGAACTACGGTTCTGTTCAAATAATATCTACAAGCAGTCAAGAAGTGATAAAAGCCAGCCAAACAACAATGAACTTTTTCTTTCAAAAGGCTGATTATGTGGAAAAAAAAGACTTGATTAGAATTTTAGAATCTTTTACGCCAGTGGTTTTCAAGTGGGGGTGATTGTTCCCTCAGTAGGATATCTAGCAATGTCTGGAGACAGTTTTTGGGTTTTATGACTTACGTGTGTATGTATGCTGTGTGCTTCTAGTGAACAGAGGCCTGGGACACTGTTCAACATCCTATCTTGCACAGGTCAATCCCTCCAAAAGAAAAAGATTATGCAAATCAAAATGTCAGTATTGCTCAGACCGAGAAACCCTGCTCTAGATGTAGTCCAACCATGTAAGTTAAAGCTTCTGCAGTGATTGTTCAATTTCATAGGCATCATTTGCCAGTCAGCAGATAAGTAGGGGTAGGCTGGGGTTTAAACATGCTTGCTTGGTCTTCAGGACACCAGCCTCAACAGAGACTCAAATCCATTTTCTTCTTGTTACAATGGAGTAGGAGCAGGGATGGTAAGATTCTAGTCCAGGTTCTGTCATTAACTTCCTCTGTGGTCTTTCAAATCACTTAACCTCTGAATTTATACAAAATAAGGAATTTAGACAAAAGGATGCCTGTATCCCTTTTAGTCTTAAACTTAAGGTTGAGATATCCCTGAAAGAAAAAAAATTCTTCTCTAGACTATAACTATGAGTGTTTGTTTCAAGTAGACACTGGCATCAAACAATAAGAAACCAAAACTGTGAGTAAAATGGAAAGTTGATGCTACACAGGTAATTTATTTGTAACTGTAATTCTATCTGAACAGTACAGTGGTGGTTCTTGAAGAATTGTCTTTTTGGTGATGCTTCATCATCAAAATCTAAGAGGCCTTTTCAAATATCATACATTTTCTTTAAGGTGTGTTGACATGAAATTAGTATAATCATTGGACTGATTTTTTAAGCTGAATTAGTCAACTTGATCAAAATGGTTAAAATCACCTTGGCAATTTCTTTTTTTTTTTTTTTGGTAATTTCTACAAAAAAAAATCGGTTAAAAATATCCAAATAATCATCTCTAATGTGTGCACTTGTTTTCCCCAGATCATACCCTCCTTAAAAAAAAAACCTTAGAATTTAATCCATCTCTACCTACATATTCCCTTCAAATGACTTCCTGTGATGTAAAAAGCCATGGTCCCAGGATGACATTAGGAAAAGTTCCTCAGGACACTGTAGATTATGGAAGAGACTTCCTGGGTGGAAACTCAGTCATAGGTAACAGACCTCTGCTTCACTAATGGGTAGTATGTAAAGCATTTATTTTATGGAGGAAGTAGAAGTCAATGCAGAATCAGGGTAAGCACCAAAAGCTCACCTTGGGGAATTTTTTTTAAAGCAAATTGTCTTCCTTCCAAATGAATGTTTTAGTTGAAACAGCGTATTAGTATTAGTTGCAATAAACACACATACACACACACACACACACACACACACACACACACACACACACAGCACACCTGGGGAATCCACATTCATTTGAACAGCTGTATTTTCCCTAGTTTTGCCAACACTGTGTTTTACATGCATCATTCCACGTTTGGGTAACCCAGTGAGCTATTTTTGTCAGTTCTCTACTTACAGATTTATAAAGTATCATTTTAATGTAATTTTGGCAATTTACTAATGATCTGAATGAGTTAATACACCCCCTAAAGTGTCTGGTTTATAGGCACAGAGTGTTTACAATCAGGATAACCTGGTCCCATCTATCCTCTGGATCAGTCAATTTAGCAGATGGAACCAATTTTGAATACAACACTATGGACAAAACCTGTGAGAAACCAGCAATTTTGTGAAAAAAATCAAAAATGATTTCACAGGCGATACCTGTTCCACACTCAACCATTAATACTGGAGAATAAAAAGGTTTGTCCAGAAAGTTTAGGAGAAAAGAAAATTGTATTGAAACTTGTTAAAACAAATGACATTCTAAAGCTTTAAGGTAAATTACTTCAGTTTCTACTTTCAATGTGGGGAGATTCTAACTTTAAAGATAAAACAAGGGTTTCAAGTAACAAATTCTTCAAATTGAATATATCAGCACTCACTCATCCCACCTGAAATGTGATAAAAATATATCATACTACCATTTTTCAGAGGAAATATTTCCAAGGGCTCATAAGTTATTTCACTCCATTTGGTCTTAAAGGAGTCCAGGCAGGCCCTTCACAGCTCCTGAAATCAGGTCTACGCCATTGTGTTATTTTTCATGTCCATTCTCAGCAAGTTGTAACAGGCAATTCAAGTTTTGAATCATGACAGAGCCATTTTGGAAGCTGCCAGAAGCAACAACTCACCACTCTGGATGGGATGTTGGTGAAGTGTATGGATGGGAAACCTTGGAGGACTGAAGGAAGGACCCTGGGGCTGAGGGTGGCAAACCTGACTGTGTCTGACAGCCTCGTCTGTGGCCCATCAGGCCTGATGCCAGGATTAGTTATGTTTCTCTGAATAGCTGGCGTGAGAGTATCTCTCCAGCATACCTCAGTCGCAAGAGCTTGCAGTGAAAAACATAATCAGAGTGGCCAGAGAGCTTTGCAAGCCTCAGCTGCACCCTGGCTGGGTGTCAGATCCAGAGGCAAGTGGCAATGCAAGCACTGGCCACGGTTTGACTCCTTCTGTGCCTGCTGTCTTGCTTCCTGAGTCTGAGGAAGGATATCCACGTCCATTGTGTAAGACCGTGATTTCTCACAAGTTATATCTTTCTCCAGAGTCAGGACCTTGGTGAACCATTTAACCTCACTGGGCCTCAGTTTTCTCATGTGAAGATGGGGATAAAAATCTCTGGTCAACTGACCTCACTTCGTAAGACTAAAATAGGACGTATATAAAAAGTGCTTTTGGCCAGGCGTGGTGGCTCATGTCTGTAATCCCAGCACTTTGGGAGGCCGAGGCAAGCAGATCACTCGAGGCCATGAGTTCAAGACCAGCCTGGCCAACATGGGATGACACCCCATCTCTACTAAAAATACAAAAATTACCTTGGCATGGTGGCACACGCCTGTAATCCCAGCTACTAGGGAGGCTAAGGCAGGAGAATTGCTTGAACCCAGGAGGTGGAGGTTGCAGTGAGCCAAGATCGCGCCACTGCACTCCAGCCTGGGCAACAGAGCGAGATTCTGTCTCAAAAAAAAAAGTGCTTTTATAAGGGAAGAGCGCTATGGAAACATAAGATTTCGTTGTTAGAATATGTGTCACAATTAATTTAAAAATCTTTCAAGCGACCATAAAGCCCACTTAGATTGGAGCAGTTTCTCATGTTGAACTTAGAAGAAGGGCATTTACTTTCTTTTGACACTATTGTCTCGAAGGACTAAACATGACTGTGTGTGTTTCAATTCCATTCAGCCCATCTCCCTACCACACTAAGGGTTTTCATTAATGGTATCTGCTTTCAAAGTTCCTTCAGAGAGAAAATGGGGAAGACGTTAATATTATTTGAGAAATACATATAAGGCAAAAGGAAAACATGAAAACAAGCTTCTTCAGCAGGTTGGCTCCAGTCCTTCTCTTCTGGAACTTTCCTTCTTCTCGTACCTGAGAATTAACATCTGCACTAGAAAATGGAGTGGAGAAAGAAGAGGCTCTTGCCTCAAGGGTTTGCTGATGTGGTCTTATAGGTACAGACTGTCTTCCTGGAGGTTTCCTTCTGTGTGACTAATCCATAAGAGGGCTGATTTACCAACCCAAACAGGATGTGGTTTAGAAGTCAACCGCTCTCTGCTCCTCCGGAATAAGTGAAGGCATAAATACTCTAGTACCACAATTTTTTCCACAAGAGAAAAAGCCCCCAAATTTGGAGAAGAATAGTTTCAGCCCGAGTTGGTTTGTCAAGTAATTTAATTTCTAAAGTCACCAGAGGGTGTGGTAATCCTGGTGCTATTTTTGTTTCTTCCAACAACAAAGTTCATATCCCACCCAGGTATTATGTCTCTGGGTTTGTGTTTTTTTGTTTTTTGTTTTTTGTCTCCTGGCATTTTAATCAGAGAAAAGTCACAGTTATTTTGAGGAAAGCACTCCCAAGAGCTTTAATTAAAGCTGGAAGGATAAATCTGTTTACAGTGTGGTGAACACTATCATTAATAAAACATTGAAATAATTAACGAATTAAATTCTGCTTTGCGTGTCAATGGCTACGTTCAGGATCTTTGAGAACGTCTCCCTAGAAGATGCAGTACGCTGTGTACTTAGTTTGCAGAAATGAAAAGGAAAAACTGAAACTGCATTTCTCTGAGATTCATAGATCATAGACTGAGAGAGCCTGAATGGAGTGAAGGCTACGTTATTTTTATTTTATAGGAAAAGAAACTCAGTTTCAATGAGCTTAATGGCCTGGGTTCTAATGATGTGCTTGAAAAGGAAGACTTTTGATCCCACCACTGATACACGGAGTCTGTATTTTGCATCCTAGAATGATTAACCAGAAACAAAGAAAGGAAAAAGGTAAAATTAATAATAAGATCAGCAGCTCTGGGACACAGAATAAAGAATGGAATAATCTGGAAAAAAAGGCAGGGGAGGCAAATTTCATAGTGTGATTAACTCTGCCATTGACAATGAGGAAATTTTAGCAGCTCAGGATATGAAGTGGCTTTTTGAGCAGGATATGGCTGTGTGCAAACCTTCACATTGGGACTTCCTTCATGCTCCTTCTCACTAACAGGCTCCTTGACTTGTTTTTAAGCTTTCTGGCAGACAACAGATCTCACAGGAAGCTCCAATGTGGACGTTCATATCGACAGTTAATGATGCATTGTTTTTTTTTTTTAATGCCACTCAGTAATTTCCTAGGGAAAACAATGGGAACCAAAGCTTGTTCCTGTCTTGATGGAAAGTCAGCTTCCAATATCGCCTTATTAATTTAACACATGCAAGTATTTGTGTACTTGTTGTTGCTACAGCAACTTGTTTTGTGAGGGCATATTTCATGCAAAATGTGAAAAAGCTGAAAAAGAAAACAAATGTCATCTGCATACTTATGTGCACATAAATAGAAATGTATGTGCGCTAAGGTTCTTGTGATTAGAGGTGCGTGCCTCTTGCCCTCAGTATAAATTATGCTGTACTTGTTGGTTAATTTACAAAACATCTATCTAATGAAAACAACAAGCCAACCACTTCCAAAGAGTTTCAGAAAAGCTGGAAACACATGAAATTATTCATAATTAGGTGATCAGTGGATGATAACAGCACCCACCCTGTACACAGACACAACAAGCATGTAAATGAGCCTGCTGAGCTCGGAAGGGGAAAAACGGTAATTTTACCTCAAGGTGAACCTGAAGCTAAGCTTTTGTGACTTTCACCTTTCAGAGGGATGGAGCAGCAAAGTCCCTGCATTGTAGGCTTAGAAATAGGAAGCACCCAACCCATCTCAACGTGATTCGGCAGGGAGGTGATGGACATTTCATAAAATACACTTGAAAGTATATGAATGGGAATAAACGGTAAAAGTCCCGCACACTGTAATATAAACAAGTGGGTGTTAGAGTCTGATAGACCCTGTTTCCAAGCCCAGTCACTAACTGTGACCTTGAGTGTTTACTCATTTCTCTGAACTTCAGCATCCTCATTTTTAAAATGGGGATGATTATACCTCCTTCCCAGGATTGCAGTGAGGATCAGATAAAAAGTATGTCAAGTACTTAGGACAGATCGGGCCACATTCTGTGGACTTGATAAAGGATCAGTGTCCTATGAGTAGGATAATTATCATTTAAGCTCTCCTCCCTCTAGCCAGGTGGGGCCACGGCTTCCTGTTGCCCCTCAGAAGTTAAGTGTGGCTCTGTGATATGCTTTGGCAGTGAAGGTGGGTGGAAGTGATCCAGCAGGGAGATCCAAGAACCATCATGATGAGCTGCAATCTTCCTTCCTCTGTGATATGGTCAGGCTTTGTGTCCCCACCCAAATCTCATCTTGATTTTTAATCCCCAGCATTGAGGGAGGGGCCTGGTGGGAGGTGATTTGATCATGGGGGCGGTTTTCCCCGTGCTCTTCCAATGATAGTGGGTGAGTTCTCATGAGATCTGATGGTTTTATAAGATGGTTTGGAAGTTCCTCCTTCACTCGCCTCTCTCACCTGCTGCCATGTAAGACATGCCTGCTTCCCCTTCTGCCATGATTCTAACTTTCCTGCTTCCCCTTCTGCCATGATTCTAAGTTTCCTCCCGAGCCATGCAGAACTGAGTCAATTAAACCTTTTTCCTTTATAAATTAACCCAGTCTTGGGTAGTTCTTTATAGCGGTGTGAGAACAGACTAATACACTCTGCCTTGGGGCAGGCAACATTTCAGAGGACGCTGTCCCCCAAGTCTGGGTCCTGGCGTGAGAAGATACATAGCAGACCCCAGCTGGCCCAGCCATAGAACATGGCATGAGCAAGAAGAAAACCCTGTAGTTTTGGGGGTTTGAGTTACTTTGCTTCTCCTGATCAAGTTTTCTCATTGGCAAAAAGAGATGGATGATTTGAGATTTTTTTTTCTTTTGGGACAATCTCAGATTGTGTCTAACTCCAAAGAATGATGTAAATCTGTTCTGTTGACAAACGCTTTCTGAGAAGCCATGTAGTCTCAGTGTTTTCACTGACAAGAGAATTGCCTTGCGCAGAAGAATTGCTACAGTTGCAGTTTCAGAGCTCCTGGAAGACCACCATTTCTACCTTAGTGAGAGCTCCCCACATTACCAAGAATGGGACTACATTACTGATACGGGAGTGCTGGGAAGGCAAGAGCGTGGTCCCTTTAAATGGTACAGAAGGGGGAAAGGAAGCGCAGGGTAGAGAAAGGAGAGTCCCTGGCTAGGGCTCCACCCCACGGACCAAAGTGAAGACAGGTACTCCTGCTTTCCCGCCCAAATGTTGCATTTTCCAAGACCACCATGGCCCACCACGCCCCCATCCTGGGCCTTTAATAACCCGAGACCCTAGCGGGCAGATATACAAGCGGCTGGACGTTGTGAGGAACACATTGGGGGAAGAAGGCACAAGTGGCTGATCGTCGAGAGCCCACCGGTGGAAGAGCACACCAACAGGTACCGGCACAACGACGTGGAGTTTGACCCGAGCTGTTGGAGAAGAGTCCAGGAGAAAACCATCTCCCTTCCGGCTCCCCCATCAATAAAACCTTGCACTCATTCTCCAAGACCACGTGTGATCCGAATCTTCCCGTACACCAAGGCAAGAAACCCTGGGATACAGAAATCCCTCTGTCCTTGTGATAAGGAAAGGGGTCTAATTGAGCTGGTGAACACAAGCTGCCTATAGACGGCAAACCAAAAGAGCACCTGTAACACGCGCCCACTGGGGCTGCGGCTGTAAACATTCAGCCTTAGACACTGCCGTGGGTCGAAGCCCCACAGCCTGCCCATCTGTATGCTCCCCTAGAGGTTTCAGCAGCAGGGCACTGAAGAAGCGAGCCACACCCCTACCGCACGCCCTGTGAGGGACACAAGGAGACCTTTCCTGTTTCATTACCATGCAAACATGCTTAGTGCTGCAAAATGTAAGCTTCCCCCGAGAGGCACATCTGTCAATCATACTGAACTGCTTGTTGGTTTGGGGATGTGGGAAAACAAGTTACCAAGAACTATTTTGACACTGGCAAATTCATTTCGTTTCTGACTTAATCTAGAGATGGATTCAGCAATCCCAAGGTAGACGTCTCATCTTTTCTCACCCTCTACATATTTCTCGGTGTTGGAGGTTAGCGTGAGTTCAGTCTCCTGTAATAGGCCATTTCACTTTAAGTGTATGTTAAACTAATATTGACCTTTCCAAAGTAAAACAAAATCTGGTATTTGTGCTCAAAAGACTGAAGCAGCAATAGATGTGGAAAGTAGAGGATTAATCATCTTGTGGTTTTTTTTTTTTTTCTTGCTTAGAAACTCTCTCTGGGAATTAGCCATTTTATATCTAGCAATAAACGTAAGACAGGCTCTGACTATTCTCCTGAAAAGGAAGCCTGGATCCTTCAGCAAATAATCTTTTGTATAATTTGCCCACAGTTTAACCCACAGATCCAGCTATGGATGTTTCATTTAACAGTGAGTGAAAAACTCAGGACTGTCGGCATCAGGCCTTTGGGTGGGAATACCCAGATATCAAGGTTGGGCAAGTGGGCATCAGGAGTGGTGCCGGGGATGAGAGGCGGTAGATTAGATGGCTGGAAAATGGGGTCAGCAGTGGGGATGTGGGGCTGACGAGGTGTCTGTGGGGATATGTAAGTGACAGCAGGAAGGGAATGCCAGAACAAAGCGAGGAAAGTAGAGGTAGCATCACTAATGAGGACACAGATATGTACATTTCATGCCTAAACATGGATATCTCGTCAATGGAGAGTGCCTTCAATCAAACCCCTTCTTGGATGTGTGCTATATAGACCTACATGGAAAAACACACTCCAACCTTTCCTTCCCTTCCCTTCTCCTACCCTGAACAAACAGAAACCTATTCCTGGAAACAATTATTTCATACACGTCTATAAACAGGATTCATATATTTCATCCAGGAAATAAAAACATGTCAAAATAGGAAGCCCATTAACAGACAGTGTGTAGTTGGGAAAAATCAGATCTTGGAGCTGTTATCAAAGTGAGACACCTGTAGTCACATTCTTGGAAGAGTGGTATATAAGTATCTGAGAAGATAAATGCGTTTTCAGGGATGTCATCTTGGGCCTGCTTTTCTCTGATCGTGTAGTGAGGGGCTCATTTTGTAGTGATTTATACCTGATGGCTGTTAACCTATCTTCTCACTGGAGGCCATTTGGCACAGTACCACTTTCTTTCAACAACCTCTCTAGACGGTCAAAAACTTATTCAATCCTAGATAGGCTTGATCTTATGCTGCATACCTGTATCCACTCTCGGTAGGAATCTTCTCCGGGAGTCCACCCGTTCTCAGGGTAGTTCAGGCGGGAGCGCTCTGCAGACCAGTTGGTGCTATACTGGGAAGAAGCTGTGATCTGGTCAGAATGAATTTCTCCTGATTCCATGCCCAGAGCTTCCATACATTTGAAATCTGAAGGGAAAAACAGGGCCCAAAGTCATCAAAACATAGGGGATTTAAGATGCATTTTTCTTTTTTAACTTGATAAACCAAAGAGTTCTTTCATTCAAAATTCTTTAAAAAAAGGTAGTAAGGGACTTATTAGAATATAGCACTGATACTTGGATTTTCATGGCAATATTTAAAAATATTATGAAGATCATACAGTGATTATTACAAATGATTATTACAGCGATTACTACAAAAAGACTATTTGAAATTTACCAGGAAACGATGAAAATTCTGATTTATTTTCACAGTTGAGTGTGTGTGTTCATCTATGACTCTACCTGTCATATGGGTACACACAAAAAGTTGTATTTAAAATAAAAGTTTTGTATTAAATTATTTCTTTTAATATCGAAGAGAACTGAAAAAAGACTCTGTGTCTAGTTACAATTCATACTTAATGGACGGTAGATCTTAACTCCCTGTCTTTCAGATTCTACTGTTGGCACCCAGACCACCTCTTCCTGACTTCCTTTGTTCTTATGCCTCGCCTCTGGCCTGATCATGACTATTAACATAATTAGTTTATTAAAACACACAATTATGCACTGGGGGTAAACTGCACTGTCACATGACCCCAAAGCACCACAGTTTTAGAGCATAAAATCATAATGCTCACAACAGTGACCATGAAACATCAAAATCTATATTCACTTAGGCCTAACATCCTCAGTTTGATGATACTGGGAAAATGAGCGTTCAGTTTTAGGAAAATGTTAATCCAAAGTACACAAGTGAAAAAAAGCTTTAGAGATTAAAGGGAAGATTCTCAACCATCCAGAAAATCTCAACTAACCAAAATTCCCCATTTTCTGAATTTTCTATCAATAACAGATAAGGTTTTAGGGCATACAAGGTTTTCTTGCAGTGGCTTCATATTTTTAAGCTTAGGTTTGTTATTTGTAATATAACGATTATTTACAGGCACAGAAATACATAAATCAATTAATCAAATAAATAAAATACAAATAAGATTTTGAAATTTCACTGGCCTCTTTATTTTCCAGTGAGATATGGTGTAGAAGATATGAGCATATCTGTAGGATACCTCTCCAAACACCCCTTGTCCTCTCCCTATGTTACTTTACAGCCTGGCAGTTAGAGCTGATAATTGCACAAACAATTTATTCTTTGTTCTTTTTTTGTTGTTGTTCTTGAGACTGGGTCTCACTCTGTCAACCAGGCTGGAGTGCAGTGGCATGATTATAGCTCACTGCAGCCTTAAACTTCTGGGCTCAAGCAGTCTTCCCATAGCTTCCCAAGTAGCTGGGACTACAGGCACAATCCACCATGCCCAGCTAACTTTTCAGTTTTTAGTAGAGTCAGGTTCTCATTATATTGCCAAGGCTGGGCTCCAACTCCTGGCCTCAAGCAATCCTCCTGCCTCGTTCTCCCAAAGCACTGGGATTACAGAATGAGCCACCAGTCCTGGCCTTATTCTTTGTTCTTTCAGATTTTTTCTTGGGCCTTTAAAAGAGCTAGAGACCACAAAAACTTTGAGGAAGGGTTGAGTTAACTGAGTTTTTTAATAGTATACAAAAAACATAATGGCTTCCCCCAGCATCTTCCACAACCAAACCACTGTGCATTATCCACACGTTGTGACTGCTCTGTTGGTGAACTACTGCAGATTTGTTCTTATCATCTGGGATAGATGCCTGTCCTCTTATGATGCTCAGCCTTGTATGCATTTGAGGATGCCAGGTAGATGCTCTAGTCACATTTCATTGTTTCAAGGCACTATTTTGCCATTTCCCACTTTCTCCCATAATTTCAGAGGCTCCCAAGCAGGCTTCTCACCCACAATTTTATGAAGAAAGCACACCAAACAGTTCTTCCTATTGATATTCATAAAAAAAACCATTTAAAAGAGAAAAACAGACACCTGGCACCCCAGTTCACAAAACATTTCTTTAGTGCTTCATGTGGACGCAGGTGTGTGAGCAGGAATAACATTGAGTATTTACCACAGGGCTTTGCAAAATGAATAACCACTGACCTTCTGAGATACTGCTCTGCAAGACACTGTAGTTTGCTGAGAAACCTTCTTTTGCTATTGCGCTGTCGGTGTAAAAAACCATGGAGAGAATGCCTGATGAGGATCGGATTCGACCTGGTGTTTTCTGTCCACAGTAACGCCCAATGTGAGGGCCAACTGGAAAGGGAGGAATACAGACGATGTCAAAATGTCTTTTCTCCTGCAGCAGATGCAAGAATTACCATTTACAAACACGGGCCCCAGCAGAACCTAGAAGTGTTTTCTAACCCAAAGCAAGGCTTCCCTAAGTTAATTGGTTTGCTGTGAACGTATTGGATTGGGTTTGCGGAGAAGATTTTAAAGTGTACTCAGAAGGGCAGTAACAGGCATAACCGCATTCCCCAGTGAGCAAAATTATTTTCAGGAACAGAATCAAAATGCTTGCTTCAATTGCAAAGAATGAGATTTAGGCTATTGAAGTGGCACCTTGGTACCCATTGGCAGGGCAAATCTGTATACACAGCCCAGCGCCAAAAGATTCCTGCTAAGCTGTGGTCACTGAGGTTTCTGAGTTACCTGTCCTTGCCTCTCTTGCCCTAGGGGGAGATTCAGGGGAGGCTGATGTCCAGGGAACCCTCTGGTCTGATCAGTCCCAGGGGTCTGATCCACGATTGACCTGCAATTGGCTTCCTCATGCTATCTTTTAGCCCTGGATTCTTATTATGATAAACATTACAGGCTTGGACAAAGGACAATGGATTATGTCCTGCTCAGGGCTTTATGTGAAGATGAATCATTGTAACCATGTAAAAAGTTGGAGACTACATATACCAATAATTTATACATAATGACAACTTACAATCTAAATGAAATAAAAATGAATCTGTCTGACTTCTGTCATAGTTTTTTCTCTCCTAAATCTGAGAGGTGACTTGTTTCCAGTGACCAAGAAATCATCAAAAGCAACCATTTGATTGTGCATACTAGGAAAAAAAGTGGACTTGAGGAGGCGAATGATTGGGAACACCCACTAATTTATGTTAAAGTCAAATTGTTTGATGGCTGGGTGCGGTGGCTCACTCTTGTAATCCCAGCACTTTGGGAAGCTGCGGTGGCTCACTCTTGTAATCCTAGCACTTTGGGAAGCTGAGGTGGGTGGATCACTTGAGGTCAGGAGTTCGAGACCAGCCTGGCCAACTTGGCGAAACCCCGTTTCTACTAAAACTACAAAGATTAGCCAGGCGTGGTGGGCAGTGCCTGTAATCCCAGCTACTGGGGAGGCTGCAGCAAGACCCAGGAGGTGGAGGTTGCAGTGAGCCAGGATCGCACCACTGCACTCCAGCCTGGATGACGGAGCGAGACTCTGTATTAGAAAAACACAAAAAACAACACAACAATTTGCTGTTTGACTTAAACTGGCCACACCTTTGTTGAAGTGCTTTAAGCAAACCCTGGCAATGAGTAAACTGGAAATTGCCTTGGGAAGAGTGTAGAATCCCCCTGGATGGTGAATCATTTCCCTGTCCTGATCATTGACAAGTCACACACAAAAAAAGTCCCTTTTTTTTCTCTAGGTTTTTTCATTGCACATATGGTAAAAACATACCAGATGGTTTGGGTTTAGAAGGACAATATGGTGTGGACTGTTTTCCCCTCCAAGAAACCCATGGTTCTGTGCATTTCAACTAAGAATTATTGCTTTGTTTAAAGAAGCACATTAGGTGGACATGTCCCTGGAGGGAGAGGTCTTCAACAGGGACGTGGTGTTTCAAGGCCAGTGTGTGCAGTTTGGATGCAGGATGTGGCTGATGAAGGCCAGTAGAGACTTCAAGTGTGGTTGCCAAAGTGAACCCCACAAGAACTGGTCTCCCTGAAGCCTCAAGTACCAGCTGCATTCCTAGTAGGCAGCAAATCTGAGCCCCCATTGTGTGGATTGCACAGATCCTTGGCTGACAGGTTTTCAGCTCTTGGCCAATTCTCTTTAAAAAAGAAAAAAAAAACCCAAACCCAAACAAAATAAAATAACTAAAGTAAACCAAAATGGTTCACCTATTTGAGTTAGCACAATGGGTTGCTTTGAATAATACCTGATAATTTCTCGATGTGTTGAAAATAATGGAGTTGACTGAATTCAGAGTTTTCTCTCTATTGCAATCCCTCACTCTTACTCCGGGCACCACACAGTTTGTGTGCATAGACTGCTTTATCATGAAGAAAATGAGGAGGATGACCCAGTGAGGAGGACTGATACAGATTATCCACAGGGCATCACGCTGTCAAGGACAATAGCTTTGTATTATGGAAGCAAATTTTGTTATATTAGGTTTCTCAGTTGGGAGAAGAAAGCATCTCAGAAGATGAAACTCTTGCTGTTTTCTGTCTCTCTTCAGCTTTAATCCTGGCTTCTGACTCTTCTACAGGTAGTGGTTCTTTGCTATTTAATAGATTTTCTTCATTCTGGATGTGGCCCTAGTAGTAATACAACACTTTTTTTTCTTATCTCTGGAGCACGAAGTTGTCCATAACATATACATGAAAATACCTTGCTAGAACCATACACTTAAGTCTTTACTTTCCTAAAAAAGAATCTCGTTTCTGGTCTGCAATATTAAAAAAAAAGGCTTAGAGTCCATTCAGACTTCCTCACTATTTTTTCCCTCATTTAAATTCCATTAGGGTGGCTTCATGATGTTTTTTCTTTAGTTTGTGGGCAAATGTTTACAGCCCTAATCCTTGGGGTCGTTCTCTGATCGGCACAGCCGCTGACCTCCCCCAGAATACAAGCTCGCAAGCAAAGCTGTGATCGCCCTGTGGAAGCTCAGGCAGCTGATCCTCCCCACCACTATCACCCAATTCCTTTGGGGAGGGCGGAAGGGGAATCTCTTTGAAAGAGAAAACAGAAGAGAACTTGTCTGATGCAGACTTGCAATTTAGAGAGTCTCCATGACTCACTGGTTTATAATGTTTAAGACATGCTGGGTAAATCTGCCTTCTGTCCCTAGAACATTGCCCCCGGACAACAGCGTGCCACTCTCTTTAGGAGCCCTCAAGATACGAGAGTGAAAGGCTTTTTCGACTATAATACAAAGAAGTATTGAATTTTCCTGAACAACAGCAAGACCTTAGCCTAGCAAGCTAATGCAATATTGATCTGAGCGAGAATGGATGAAGTACTCTTATCCGTCTCGTGTGTGTGCTCATTTGTGTATTTACATGAACACAGCTATTGGATTTCGTATTTCTGTTATTGTGGACCCAAGCGCTGAGGAGATGAATGAAAATGGTCACAAAAACAGAAGTATAATTCAAAAATTGAATTATTGCAGAATTTCAGCAAGCACCATGTGCCAAGCTTCAGGGAGAGGAGAGCTATAATGATCATATCATATCAGATGTGAAAGGAATATAGTATTTGTGCTGTTTAAAGATATGCCTACAATGGGCAATGGTGATCCCACATCCTTTGCATTTTCCCATTAATCTCTCCAATAATTATAACTTTATCTTAGAATCAGATGATTTGGCTTTTTGCCACTTTTTATGTGAAAAAATAAAAGTGCTGATCTACTAGAAAGAGGTACTTAAAAATTTTTTTTTTCTTTTTTAGAGATGGGTGTCTCAGTCTGTTGCCCAGGCTGCAGTGCAGTGGCGCAATCATAGCTCACTGTAACCTAGAACTCCTGGGCTCAAGTGATCCCCCCACTTCAGTCTCCTGAAGGGCTGGGACTCTAGGCTCATGCCACTCTGACCAGCTAATTTTTAAATTTTTTTTGTAGAGACAGGGTCTCATCTCTTGATGTTGCCCAGGATGGTCTTGAACTCCTGGCCTCAAGCAGTCCCTCCCACCTAGGCCTCCCAAAGTGATGGGATTACAGGTGTGAGCCACCACACCTGGCCTAAAGGTGTCCTTTTAAAATGAAGTATTTTGAATAATAAATGAAAAAGGGATTCGTTTCAAAGGTACAAGATAGGCCGTCTATACTTTTCTGAAATTAATAGACTTTTTGGTGTAGAATATCTGGAATACCAAAAATACATTTTGTAGCTTTTCCCCAGAAAAAAAATCTGGCATATTTATATCTGTCTCTTCTAAATTAATCTTTAGAAGGTTAATTAAATGTTAAAGTAAATAAAAAACAAGCAGAACTCAATCTAGCTTTTATGAAATGTATTCCTGAAATGGTTGATAATTTTTGGAACGTAGGTAAAATTGCAGTTCCAGTCCCTTTCGCCAGCTGAGGCAGAGGGCTGACGTCATCAGCACCGATGTGATGTGAGCTAAGCATTCACTTCCGGCCCCATCATCCATCACCAACACTTCCAGCATCTACCCGGGCAATGATGCTGCACTTTTGATCTTAGCCCATATGCAAACCTCCACCAATTTTTTCTAAGTTGCTACTTGTGAATCCGTACAGCTTCAAACACAGTGATAGATGGAGATGTGTGATTCACAACACGCATGCCTTGAATTTTGAGTTCTGGAGTAAACTGCTTTTCTTCAAAGTCAATTTGAATCAATGGGTAGCTTTCAATTACCTAGTCATTTAATTCAATGTTTATGATAAAATCCAACATAAAATCACTTGATGGTTAAAAGCCTTCCCCGCCTTCTGGTTGTTGTTTTTGGAAAGGATATTAAAGACTAAAAGCAATTTTGTTGGCAGAGGAACTGTGTGTGTTGAACTACTATGACAAAAATGTTTCTAGTGCCATTGACAAAAAAAAAAAAAATTTCAGGAGGATGCAGTTTTATTTTGCCTAAAAATGAAAACTGTTATGCAGGTGCAGGCTGAATGAGGCCAGGTAAATATTAACAAATATACAAATGCGTTCTTCACATTCCAAAGCCAGTTTTCTCTGGGAACAAGTGAAAGGCACCATAGTTTAAAACATGCGTAAATTGCAAGGCTGATAACTCTTATTGTTAATTGTTCCTCGATTCAACTCAGTGATTTTCTAGAGCCAGAAAATTACTACTTTGAAAAACCCTTGACACTAATAACAATGTGCCTTCTTTGTGAAAGTCTTCTAAATAAGTTGGTTGATTGGACCTCTTCTTCAGATGTCAATTTAAATGAAAGTTCTAGAAAGGAAAGCTGCAAATTTGGGTTGTGAACAAATAAATCTATTGTAAAATGTTCCAACTATTGTTACAATATTATTATAATACTGCTTTCCTAATTATCAGATTGAATACTTGGAAATCAGTCAGAACTCTGTTTGGGAAAATCTCATTATTTAATAAAGGAGTTTTGATAAGATTATCATAACCCTGTTTATATGGTAAAAGAGCAAAGGAGATATTAAACTAATGTTAACTCACCCATTTATTCCAATGGCAATATAAGGCTTCTCTAAACCTGGTTTTTCTCTAATGCTGTTTACTACTGAGGAACATAGCTAAATTGAATCACACTAATAATAATGTCATTTCAAAGACTAAGGCGATCTCCTTTACATTTTACTTATTCCTTTTTTTAAAACAGATTCTCGCTCTGTTCCCCAGGCTGGAGTGCAGTGGCCATGATCTCGGCTCACTGCAACCTCTGCCTCCCAGGTGCAAGTGATTCTCCTGCCTCAGCCTCCTGAGTAGCTGAATTACAGGCACACACCACCACGCCCGGCTAATTTTTGTATTTTTCTTAGAGACAGGGTTTCACTATGTTGGCCAGTCTGGTCTCGAACTCATGACCTCAGATGATCCACCTGCCTTGGCCTCAAAGTGTTGGGATTACAGGTATCAGCCACAGCACCTGGTCTACATTTTACTTATTCTTCATGTACAATGTATTTAAATATTCTTTTGAGAATAGTATCTAACTCTGTTTTACAGATAGTTATACATCTCCTAACTCCATGATGGTGAAGAACTTCCAAGCCATCCTCTCTGATCTGTGTAATGTGTGTTCTCTAGAGAAATCTTAACATTAAACCAGACTAAACACAAGACAAGCAATGCAGCTGTAACAAATTATTGGATATTATCCCCCTCTGTTCAGAATTTCACTGTGTATTTTTGCCATTCACCTTCTAATTCACAAGAGTGGAATGGAAAACTTTCATTTAGATGTCCATATGGCTATTTCCTCCACCTCCTTCAAATCTTGGCTCAAATGTCATTTTCTTTAATAAGGTCTAACCTTGGCCAGGCACGGAGGCTCATGCCTGTAATCCCAGCACTTTGGGAGGTCGAGGCGGGAGGATCTCTTGAGGTCAGGAGTTCAAGACCAGCCTGGCCAACATGGTGAAAACCCGTCTCTACCAAAAATGCAAAAATTAGCTGGGTGTGGTGGTGTGCACCTGTAATCCCAGCTACTTGGGAGGCTGAGGCAGGAGAATTGCTTGAACCTGGGAGGCGGAGGTTGCAGTGAGCCGAGATTGCTCCACTGCACTCCCGCTTGGGTGACAAGAGCAAAACTGTATCTCAAAAAAAAAAAAAAAGTCTAACCTCACCACCCTATTTAAAATTTCAACCTATACCTTCCCCCTCCTAACTTCTCATCCCTTGACTCTGCTCTACTTTTTCTTGCTTTCATTTGGGGATATTTGTTTATAGCACTTCTCACCTTCTAACATTTCACGTGCATAATTCATTTATTTCTAATGTGCTTTGTTTATTGTCTCCTTCTACCTGGCAGAAGAGAAACTCCAAAGGGCAGCATCTTTCATTGTTTTGCTTACTCTGTGGCTAGGATGGTGCCTGGTAGATGACAGATGCTCAGGAAACACTTTTTAGGTATATGAATGCATTTAGATGATAGGTCAATGACTATAAATGATGTATTGAGGTGACTCAAATTCCCTAAGATGAAAAATCTGTAGAGAGTGTACAGGGAACCTGTCTAAATTAGGAATGCCCAAACATTCTCACTCCTTTTCCAAATTTTTATTTTGTAGCATAACAGATGCATAGTTTAGCCTTAAAATTTTATTAAGTACTCAACCTGTCAGGTCCTTGGTCTCTGCATTTATAAAATGAGTGGTTTGATGTAACGGAATTACTAAGAGCCCATCCTCTGACAATCTGTGAATTAATGATGAGTAGCCAGGTCAGTGGATGAGCAAAATAGTTTAGTGAGAAAATCTATGTGTTCATCTCAATTATATCACAAAAATAGCTAAAAGAACTTTTGTAATCTTTCATGGCCTCAGCTTCTTATCTTTAACATGAAGGAATTGGACTAGATAATTACTAAGATCTTCTTGAGCTCAAATATTTCATCACTGCTCTGAATAAAGGGAGTTTTGCTTTGTTTTCCAGTGTCCTTTTGAGGTTTTTTTTTTTTTTTATGATTCATGTATCATGACACTTGTAAAAGAACCTTCCCTTTTTGGGGTGCTTCCTGTCATTCTTACCATCAGGGAATCCATCCCAGATTTCTAGCCGGTCATAGCGACAGAACATCCCCCCTGGAGGATTTGAGTCAGGCTCCAGGTCAAAGCTTTCAAATTCCAGGATAATCTCTGACATCTTTGGCGCAAAGACAATATAAGTGCATTCAAGGCTGTTGGGATATTTTTCAGGGAATCCGGGGGACTTTATCACTCCACTAGGTGTTGTGTAGTTCTGGGAACATTCAGGACCTATGAGTAGAAGAGAAAAAGGAGTAAAGTGAAAATCCCACTTAAACAACTTCCCCAAGAAATAACCTGGGTAAAGACAGAACATCTTTCTAATAAAAGCCCGCCAGTATAACCACTGTTCTAATCATGTATTAGTCAGCCTTTTCATATTAGTAAAATGGGCATGCAAAGTCAAGTTCAGATTTATTGTGTTAACCTTAGCTTTCCATTTGTATGGAGCAATTTAAAGACTTCTGCTGTTGCAGGGAAAAAAATGACAAATATAAAATCATGTGGGAACAATGAATGAGTAAGCTGCAGAAATCTCAACAGAGCCCTAGAGAAATAATTATAGCCCCTTCAAGCTTAAATCTTTAAATCTTGAGGCTGACAGCCCTTTATTGGTGAAATAGAACATTTATAAAGGCGAGGGAGAGAATTCAGTGGAGGCAGTTTGGGTTTCAGATTCCTACACCAGTGACTCAGTAACTCTGCCAGATGTGACCTATGCCTCTTTGACAAACAAAATGTGAAAGGTAATTCGTACATGTACCAAGGGTGAGTGACTCATTCTGAGTGGTGTTGACACAGGTGGGCTGGTAAAGTGTGGCTGTTAGTGAGGGCACGATAAACTGTGATTACAGGCCATGATGCCGGAAGTCACCTGATATCAATGCTGACATCCTAACCTTCCCCGAAGTATCAGACACAGTATAGTATGCCATTCTAAAATTGCATGTTAATAGATGTGTGTGTGTGTGTGTAATGCATATATTTATAATGTGTAATTTTAATGACTGTTCACTACCACCAGGACTTTACAAATTATGGTGATTTGTCATTGAAATTGGTCAAGAGCATCCATGCATATAGTGCAGGTTGACCTTATGCCTGTATGAATGACTCCAATTTCAATTCATGGTAACCAGCATAGGGTGGTTGGTATTCGCTACACAATTCAAAAACTGCCCTTTTCGGCCGGGTGTGCACTATGGCTCATGCCTGTAATCCCAGCACTTTGGGAGGCTGAGGTGGGCGGATCACCTGAGGTCAGGAGTTCGAGACCAGCCTGGCCAACATAGGGAAACCCCAGTCTCTACTAAAAATAGAAAAATTAGCTGGGCGTGGTCGTGTGCACCCGTAATCCCAGCTACCCAAGAGGCTGAGACAGGAGAATCACTTGAACCCGGGAGGCAGAGGTTGCAGTGAGCTGAGATCACACCACTGCACTCCAGCCTGGGTGACAGAGCCAGCTAGACTCTGCCTCAAAAAACAAAACAAAACAAAACAAAACCCAAAACTGCCTTCTCTACCAACATGAGCACATCAGCTCAGTCCCTCAATACCACCTGCTGCTATGATCTTCAAATAGCTACACTTAAGACTCTTGTGAATCAGAGAAGTCTTTATCCTTTTGAATTTCAGGATCAAATCTGGGGTGTTCAGTTCAACAACTCTTTTCCTGCACCATTTTCTCACAGTGGCTTGAAGGCAGATGTGATGGGGCCCCGGCAACAACATGCAAGGATTCAATTCTAAATAAGGTGATTTGTTGAGATTGTTCTTAACTAAACATTCTCCCAAAGTGCCAGGCAACTAGAGGCAACTTATTAGACATCAATAGAGATTAAAGTTAACTAGCAGGTCTCTAGGTTTAGTGATTCAGGTCAGGAGGCTGAATACTGACGGAGTGCATCTGGCAGCCTGTTGAGAAAACAAATCAATCCTTTCCTCCTCATGCACATATTGGCTATCCATGGATCCATGGCATTGCAGATGCAGAAGAATTCTTAGATGGGCCCAGTAAACCTGGTCTGCAGAGGTCTGTCTTATTTGAAATACCTCTCAAACCTTCTTGGCCATGGCTCACCCTTCACCATGAGAGCTGCCAATGCTTATCTATTTGATTCTGGTTCAAAAGTTAGTAACACGTGGCAATTCGCCAGGTCAGTTCCAGGTAGAGATTATGACATATGCTGTATGGTTTATAATCTTAGTTTCTAAATTACTCTGGTGGCCTCTGAGATGACAGCGACTATGCTCATTTGAGTCATTTATCCACAAAGAAAAAAAATATATATACACACATGATATTGGGGACCCTTTAGGATTTTATATCCACAGTGTAGAAACAGTTACCCTGGAGACCTCCAAACTCCTCCCTGGGGAAAAAAACGCTTTGGCTACATTCTTATAAGGTTTATTAGTATCTACATGAAACAGCAAGGTTTTATGCAGATACTAATATTTTCTCCTTCTTAAAAAGATCAAAGGTTTTGGTTCAGATTAAGATTTATTGAGAAAAAATGACAGGAATTAAGGTCATACTTTCAAAAGCAAGTGAATTTTGGTGCTTTCACTTTGCCCTTGTCATGCTATGGAAATGATCCCAGGTTTTCTTGTGTATTTCGACAAAACATGGGGACATTCCATGGGGTAATGGACGAGAACTGGATGGAGCCCCAGGAGACCTGAATCCCAGTCCTGAGATTCACTCACCCGCTGTGTAAACTTGGGTGGCCTCTCAACCTTTCTGGTTCTCAAGTTCTGCACATGACAAATGGGAGTTGGACTTTAGAATTTGAAAAATAAAATCTCTTCCAATTTAAAGATTCTGTAACTTCATATTTTCTCCACTATACACCAAAATTCGTTTTAATATTTTCCTTATTCACTGTTGTTTCAGTTTACCGTAGTTGAAGAAGCACTTTCTCCCAAAAGGACAATGGCAGAAAAGGGGTTAAGAAAGTCCACGGTGACTACACATGATAGTGTTTGGATCTGTATCCCCACCAAATCTCATGTCGAATTGTAATCCCCAATGTTGGAGGTGGGGTCTGGTGGGAGGTGATTGAATCATGGGGGTGGATTTCTCATAAATAGTTTAGCACCATCCCATCTTGGCCTTGTCCTTGCAATAGTAAGTGAGTTCTCATGAGAGCTGGTTGTTTAAAAACGTGTACTATCCTGGCCAACACGGTGAAACCGCGTCTCTACTAAAAATACAAAAAATTAGCCGGGCGTAGTGGCGGGCACCTGTAGTCCCAGCTACTCAGGAGGCTGAGGCAGGAGAATGGCGTGAACCCGGAAGGCGGAGCTTGTAGTGAGCCGAGATCATGCCACTGCACTCCAGCCTGAGCAACAGAGTGAGACTCTGTCTCAAAATAAAAAACAAAAAAACGTGTAGCACCTCCCCTCTCTCTCTGTCTTGCTCCTGCTCTGGCCATTGTGACATGTGCTTCCCCTTCGCCTTCTGCCATGATTGTCAGTTTCCTGAGGCCTCCCCAGAAGCTGAGCAGGTGTGAACATCAGCTTCCTGTTAAGCCTGCAGAACTGTGAGCCAATTAAACCTCTTTTCTTTATAAATTACCCAATCTCAGGTATTTCTTTACAGCACTTTGAGAATACAGGAGATGAGCAGGAGTGAGGCCAGCAGCCCTGGGTGCCTAGGAGTAAGTGGCACTCACACAGGCATTTGGAGTTAGTGAACATGAGCTTTCCTCTTTACCTGTAAGAACAGGAGTAACTTGTATAGCTATAAGGAATGCCACCATTTAGTTGCCAAGGACAATAAGGATGGAGAGAAATAACAGTCAAGATACTCTCTTCGGAATTATTATTAAATGAACAAACTCTCAATCACATAACATATATCAAGTGACCAAGTCTGCTCTCTGTAAATGGCACCCGCCCCCGCCCCCAGGCCCCCTTGCACTGAGACCCATAGGAAACAGCAGCAGCTTCTTCCAGCATCTGGGCCTGAAGACCAAGGGAAGGATGGGAACAGAGATCAGTGGGGAGGCTTGGGTTTCCTAGAGAAATCTCTTTAGGCAATTGGAAATAAATGTAGGGCTGGTGGCCCAAAGTTTCAGCATCTGGGAAGAGCATGTAGAAGGAAAACAGGGGCTCTTAGGAGGAGAATTAGGGCAGTCCAGCATGGCTCCAGGAGGGCAGGAAGAAGCGGGGCTGGCCTTGTTGACTGTCAGGCAAAGATGAACCTGGAGCAATGCAACCCAGGGACTCTGGAATGGCCTAAATGTCTCTTAGAACTGTGACCTCACACCGGAAACCTCAAGGCCATTCTGGTTGCATTAAACTATGATTAGTGTAATTCATATGTTTTCAGGAAACTTGAAATTGCTGCATCCTGAAAGAAGTGCTATATTTTCAAAAGAATAATGATCCATGAATTCTATAATATCATTAAACGGCTTTTGAGGAAAAAACATTCATGACCTGTGCTTTTGTGTGTGTGTGTGTGTGTGTGTGTGTGTATACATATATATATATGTTTTCATAAATGAATTATATTAATGATTTTTATGCAGATGATGCTAAGTTTTGAGCAGGACCTCAATCTTGCCCAGTGGGGTGACAGAAACCCACTGTGGACGTTTTGAGGACAGTGGCTTCCTGCCTGTTTGAGAAGCTGTGAGCAGGATAGAGTCACATGGGAGGGCCACAATTTCGGCCTATTTGGTTAATGGCAGTGACATGGAAAAGAAGCTGAGAGTCTTTGAGACCTTTGGATGAAAATTAAAAAGCAGTGGATGCCATATTGGATGTGGGAAGTCAAGAAGAGAAAGAACAAAAGAAGACTTCAAGTCTGAAGGATGGGCTTGGAGAGCAGGACAGGAAGCTTTGCTACATCTGAGACTAACAGATACGTAGGCAGCTGAGTTCCTTTGGAAGGAACACAAAGAATTCTTCATGAGTTAGTGGCAGATCTGTCTTTTCTCCTTCAACTGTCTTCAGATCTCTAAGAAAACTGAAAATAAAAGGCTATTCCTAGCCCCTTTTCTGACACCTTTGTCTTTGATAGTGCCATATACAGGTAAGCAAGCAGGTGTAGATGTGTGTGTGTACATATACAGACACATATAATATGACTTCTATAACAAGTCAAACAGTTTTCATCACTAAAAATATGTACATCCATCATCTGTTTATGCTGATGTCATATGTATACTATTATCTATATGAAAGGTGTTCTAAGTACTTACGTGCTTAGATGAATTTCTCTCCATCTATTCCCTATTTATGTGGTGTCAGAGCCAAACATCTTTGAAATGTAAAGAAGTTGTTGCAACGTTTCCTGGAGCCCCTAACAACTCCCCTTTACATTTTTCTCAGTTATCACGAACCCAGAAGACCAAAGGCTTTTGAAATTGATGTGGTTAGATTTTTTGTCTATCGAAAAAAGCTTTTTCTTCTGTATTCCAAGACAATACATTCAAATCTCGATCCTCTGTCCCTGGATTGGCTTTCTATACATTAATGCCAACTTAAAAATGTAAATAATAGGAAGGCTGAATTTCACACATAAAAGGAATTTATAGGCTGTTGCTAAAAACAGTGACAACCAGATAAAGTTACATGTTTGTTAATTTGTTTATTACTTTTAAATTATTTTTAAATTTATATTTAGAGACAGGGTCTTGCTCTATCACCCAGACTGGAGTGCAGTGGCACGATCAAGGCTCAACTGCAGCCTCCAACTCCTGGGCTCAGGCAATCCTCCCACTTTAATCTCCCAAGTAGCTGGAACTGATTACATGCATGCGCCACCATGGCTGGCTAATGTATTTTTAATGAAAGAAATCAAACTTCAAGGATAGATCAAATTTATTTTTGAAGAAGACAGATAAGAATAAATGCTTTTTAAAAAGCTTATGGAGTGTATACCTTATAACTGAGGTCCCCAACCCTCGGACTGCAGACCGGTACCAGTTTGTGGTCTGTTAGGAACTTAGCCACACAGCAGGAAGCAAGTGGCAGGTGAGCAAAGTTTTGTCTGTATTTACAGCCGCTCCCCATCACTGGCACTACCACCTGAACTCCTCCTCCTGTCAGATCAGCAGCAGCATTAAATTCTCATAGGGGCACAAACCCTATTGTGAAATGTGTGTGCAAAAAATCCAGGTTGTGCACTCCTTATACGAGAATCTAATGCCTAAGGATCTGTCACTGCCTCCCATCACCTGTATATGGGACAGTCTAGTTGCAAAAAAACAAGCTAAGGGCTCCCACTGATTCTACATTATGGTGAGTTGTATAATTATTTCATTATATATTACCAAGTAATGATGATAGGAATGAAGTGCACAATAAATGTAATGCACTTGAATCATTCTGAAACCATCCCCCAAACCCTGTCAGTGGAAAAATTTTCTTCCATGAAGCTGGTCCCTGGTGCCAAAAAGGTTGGAGACTGCTGCCTTATAACACTGGCCAACACTTTAGATGGGTACAATTTTGATTGCTGAAATACATTTTTTTTCAATTTTAAATACACTTCCTCCATACAATGGGTAATTTACCTTTATTTAAAGTACTTCCCAACATTTTTATAATGAGGATATATGTTTTACAAAAGGATAAAAGCATTACTCCCGTCTCCCTTTTCACTTTGTCTTTTGTGAAATCAAACAATGTTAAATAAATTTTTGTTTTTTTTTTTGAGACAGAGTCTCGCTCTGTCACCCAGACTGGAGTGCAATGGCCTGTGCTCGGCTCACTGCAACCTCCACCTCCCAGGTTCAAGTGATTCTCCTGCCTCAGCCTCCTGAGTAGCTGGGATTACTGGCATACACCATCATGCCTGGCTAATTTTTGTATTTTTAGTAGAGACTGGGTTTCACCATGTTGGCCAGGCTGGTCTTGAACTCCTGAGCTCAAGTGATCCACCTGCCTCGGCCTCCCAAAGTGCTTGGATTACAGGTGTGAGCCACCACACTTGACCTAAATGAACTTTTAGTCATCCTTGTTATACCGTAAGCTATTCACTCACCTCTCTTGAAAATTTCATAACGTATGGAAAATCCTGCACCATGTGTTTCGTAGTCAGAGACAAATTTGATAAAAAGAAATTGTCCTGAAGACACAACAGGAGGAGGGGCTATCTTTCCACAGAACTTTCCCCTAAAATGTCCATTTTCATTTTCTCCATCGAAGACTTCCACGTAGTCATACCTAATACACAAACATGGAAGAAAACATTAGGTTGGTGAGAAATGCCCTTTTAATTTCAGTAATTTAGACACCAGCATCATCCAGCATGGTGTGCCAGGAAAAAAAAAAGTTCTATCTGCATTCATCACTGCATTAAATGGAGGAAAAAAAAATCTAGCAAAACGAAATAATTAAAATGGACTACATCATGTCTGTATACATCTGGCAACACACAACTATTAAGAATAATGGTGTCCATTATACTTGCAGACAATGTCAGTTAAAGTAACCAATTAAAAAGAAAAAGAAAAATCTCATGAGCACAATCCTCTATTATTAAATTGTGTTCCTTTGTCTATGGTGGTGGGGTGTCAATACATAATGCTATGCATTCTTTTCAAACTGTGAAGTTCTTTTATGAATTCAAAATGTCTCCTTGGCTGGAGCTTTCTATGAACAATACTTTGATTTCTGTGAGCGACCCTCTAAACATATGGCCACAGAATAATAAACAGATTCTTTACTATTTAACTGCATTCCACCAAACTCCAGACTTCTTTGAAAATAGTCTCTCAGTAGCCACATCCAATAGTTAAAACACAGATTATCTTCCCCCAAAAGACACTTGCATCCTAGAGCGTAATTTCTCCCAAGAAAAAGTTTAGTTAAAGATGGAAAATAACTTTGTTTATACCCACTAGTCTGAATATTTAACGGAATATCATTGTTTGAGTCTTTAAAGAAATCTTGTTGTTTGAGAAAGAAACGCTTGATACCACATAAGTGATGAGATTTAAAATTCAGGCTTAATAATGACACTAAGGATAAAAATCGTAAGGAAAGTGACAATAAAATATTTCTAGAAAGTTAACACAGAGATAAGAGATAGTTGGATCTTATTTATCTTTAAAATGTACAAAGCCATCACCAATACACTAGTGTCCCCTAGGAAAATAAGAAAGCTTTTGTTTATTTGGTGTTATATATTTCTTCGCAGCTTGCTCTTTCTTCTCTTTTTATTTACCAAGTCACCTAGGAGCAAGAGAATCTGATTCATCTTCCATTTTTCTTCTTGAAATGACATGAAAACATTACAAGGCATTCATTTCCAACCTTTATTTTATTTCTGTGCTTAACTCGGTTCAAAAGTCCTGGGATATATTAATTTCAGGAATGGCTAAAATATGGCAGTAACATAAACTGTATCTGGCAATTTAAAAGAGATCAAAGTGGGGGAAATCTTCATGATGCCCAATGTCATCTTTAACAATCTCTTCTCAAACTGCCTGGGACGCATGACTTATGTTTACATAAAGTCTCAGGAGACAACTGCAACGATGATATCACTAGTTAAAGTGGACAGCTTAAGGCTCTCTAAATTAAAAATGACATTACCTCATCAGTTAAAACTGTGTGCCAGCTTTGTGTATATCAAGAAGAAAATAAAGCTGACATTGATGGAACTAAGCATTAACATATGTGAATTATTGTATTAACTGCATTTCCTCTGCTACATATGATGCTTCCAGTAGTAGATACTTGGCCTGCTAACACCACCGTCCCTTTGCAAAACTGTGGAAATACACAGAGGTATTGTTCATTTCTCCATACTTTGGGAAATGCTTTGCATATTAAAAGAAGACAAAGGAGAAGGAAGAGAAGGAGAAAGAGGAGGAGGAGGGGAGGGAAGGAGGAAAAGGAGGAAGAGGAGGAGGAAGAAGAAAGCATTATGTTTAAAATCCTAACTAGCCTTTATAATCAATGGGATGTAGCTGGAAATAACACCATCTCTGTATTCATTAAAGCCCCACAAGCTAGCATTTATGGAGTAATTCCTTTTATCTCTACTGCTTCGTTGACAAGGCAGGTTTGCATGTTTCGCCCCACGCTCTCTTATAATTTAACTGTGATTTGAACTTTTGACTGTGTTTGGCCTGGCGACGGTGCATCCAGCTCTGCAATATAGGCTTTTTACTTGAATCCTGACATGGTCTGAATACTAAGTGGTCAAATTCTAGCTCATGTTGCCTTCCAAGCACAAATAAGAGAGGTGGGTGAGGCATTCTGAAAAACTAAGGGCATTTCTATTGAGGATAGGTTCCTCTCAGGTAGCAGAGAACTCAGCTAATATAGTGCTGGTGGATTGCAACAGGGAAAGAAGCTAGGATTTTAATTCACATATCCTCCAATAGTAAATACTAGGCGCTCCTCTTGGCAAAAGTAGAAGATATTTTTAAAAGTATGTGTGGGGTGGTGAGTGGGGGGTCGGGGGGTGGGATTAGAATCCCTTCCCAGAAAGAAATAAGTCATTGCACAGTTAAGTGCCAATTTTAGGAAATTGAATTATTCAGGAATACTGTAGTTACATTTGTAAACTGGAAGGCTGCTATCGTTTTAGCACTTCCCTTCAAAGTACTATCCAACAGGGCCCCAAATAGTATCACAAACAGCAGCTCTTGTAAATATTCAGGAGAGTGTACTGCGCACAAGTTGCAGAGGGGAGTATTGCCAAAGAAGTTAAGGAAGCAGCTTGCGTCTCCCTCTGGAGTTGATACCAGCTCCGCTCGCTAAGTTTCGCACTGGCAAGCGTGCTGCCAGGAATGCAGCTGGTGTGCCAGTATCCCTCCCTAGAGACTAAACGTGTCACCACTGCAACGCACCCAGCCTGTATTGGCCTGAGGCCCAAGATCCTGAGTTTGCAAATTTCGATCCCGAAGCCGGCTGCACATTGCTCTGTTACTGTTGCCAGTGTGGCAAACACGACATTGCTCCGGATGTCAAGATCCCCAGTCAGGACAGCACAGCAGCCCGGCAAAGGTGAGAACGAAGGCATCTGTTTGGCTCTCATTCACTCCCCGTGTTCCAGCCGCTGGATGAGAGCTGGGAATTACGTCCGAGGAATTTAATTCATAAAAGCTAGAGGAGGGGTCAGAGAGTTGACCCGTCTGTCTGTCTGGGTCCCTGCTCTGGAAAAAGAAAGCTCCAGTTCACAAGGAGGCTATGAATGGGTCCAAAGGGCACCACCGTTCTATGCAGGGTCTTTTTCTCTCTGCTCACATACAGACAGGGCTCCCATCTGGGGAAGGTCCCTCCCCAGACCTCACCCTCCCCACTTACCACCCTCGGAATGTAAACATGATGTGGATTTTTTAAATATTCAGAAGACAACCAACCCGTCCCTTCTCATTAAGGCATCTTCCCATTATTTTTCTTAGATTTTCTACCTTAAACCTTCCCCATTCTATAGTAACAGTGGTAAAGTAGGTGAACATTTACTGCCAAGTAACTCAAAGATAGATCTCTGCCTAAACCCTTTTGCAATTAAAAGGTACTTTGCCACAGTTTCAATGTTAGGGTGTAATCCCACCAGGTGGTTGTTTTCCTGAGTGTCCCTGGCTCTAGAATCCACGCTCCTCAAGCTAAAAGCCTATTGGCTCCATATTTCCCCAGGCTTACCCTATCTACATAGAAGCTGGTGGTGAAACATTTTGAATCCTAACGGTAATCACAGGTTAGGTTTCCCAGAAGAGTGCTCAAAGAATAAAGATTTCTTTCTAAGAATTCTTAAAAGGATTACCTAGAGATTTTTTTTTCTTTGGGAAAGTTTGAATTACGGCTTTAGGAAAATGGCCAAGTAAGGGGAAAAGTGATGGGAAGGTGAGAAATGTATTCAGTCACTAAACAGCGGTGTCTGAGGCTTTATAGGTATGCGGTGCTGAACAGATGAATAGTGACTTTGCCTAAGTCAGGTTTTCTCTGGTGAGTACAAGTGACCCCTGACTCTCTACGGTGGAGATGGTTAACGGAAAGGAAGCTATTCCTCCACAGGGTGTTGTCTGGCACTGTGAGCTACTGTCCCAACCCCCCAGGCTTCTGGATATTCTCACATTATTAGGAAGGGGGATTTGAGGCAGTGGTGTCTTTTTAATCTCCTTCCAAGAGGATCTCCCCCCACTGGCATAGTACATTAATAATGGAGAAATATGATGCCTGACATCATAAGCTGGAGTGAGAAATCGTGTTGGCGAACACAATTTTCACCTGCAAAAATGTGTTTCTGTGGCTCTTTGGTTTATTTTGCACGAGGCATTAATAGCTATTCAAACTGAACAACCTATAAACGATTGCTGTGCTGCCGTCCAAGAATTAACTTACGTATCCCCCAAAAGAGAACAGATTTTTCTTCCAGAGTATTAGAAAGAGGATTTGGAAATAAAAATATACAATGGTGGAGCTAGGAGGAGCCAATTAGTCTGCACCTGTGTTTCTGAGTGTTTTTACATGAGAGTCGTCCCCTAATGGTTCTGGCTTGTTTGCAATATTCTAATCATGGTGTAGGAAAAGTCTTAAAAGAGTCATAGCCTCTTATTTAACAAAAGCATGTTTTAGAAATCTGTTCTAAGCGAAAAACCCAAAATAATGTCAAATACTATGGAATATTATTCAGCCACTAAAAAGTGTGTTCAGCTCATGCCTGCAATCCCAGCACTTTGGGAGGCCAAGGCAGATGGATCACGAGGTCAGGAGATCGAGACCATCCTGGCTAACACGGTGAAAAACCGTCTCTACTAAAAATACAAAAAATTAGCCGGGCATGGTGGCATGCACTTGTAGTCCCAGCTACTCGGGAGGCTGAGGCAGGAGAATCGCTTGAACCTAGGAGGTGGAGGCTGCAGTGAGCCGAGATGGCGCCACCGCACTCTAGCCTGGGCAAGAGCGAGACTTTGTCTCAAACAAACAAACAAACAAAAACAACACCAACAAAAAAAAACGTGTTCAGGCCAGGCGTGGTGGCTCACACCTGTAATTCCAGTGCTTTGGGAGGCTGGGGCGAAAGGATTGCTTTTGGCCAGGAGTTTGAGAAGAGCCTGAACAACAAAGCAAGAACCCCCAACCCCTTCTCTACAATTTTTTTTTTTTTTTTTAATTAGCAAGGTATGGTGGCTCATGCCTGTAGTCCCACCTACTTAGGAGGCTGAGGTGGGAAGATCACTTGAGCCCAGGAGTCTGAGACTACAGTGAGCTGTGATTGTGTCACTGCACTCCAGCCTGGTCAACAGAGCAAGACTCTGTCTCTAAAATTAAAAACAAAACAAAACAAAACAAAACAAAACAAAACTCAACAAAAGTTTCTTAAATAACAGGAAAAATGCTTATGATACAATCAGTGAAAAATCAGAACATAAAACCCTATATACAGTATATTCTCAACTCTTATTCATATGCAGAAAAAATCTAGAAGGAACTAACTAGGCCAAGCCATTAGGTGGTTATCTCTGGGTAGTGACATTATGTTCCTTATTCATTTCTGTATTTTTCAAAATTTTTACAATGGACAAGTAGTCCTTTATAATCAGGTAAAAGTTATTTTGAAAAGCACTAACTACCTATATATAAATAAACAAATCAATATCTGTTTGCCTTATTTTCCATTTTTTGGCAAAAAAAAAAAAAAAACAACAACACTATCTTGGAAGTGAATCAAAGACTGGCTTTGCTTTCCCCCCGGCCCCCCCCACTGGATCAATGAGATGCTCTGTGTGATATTTATTTTTAGGACCAGAAGGTTAAAATAAATTGGATTTTATCTCTTATTTTCTGAAAGGCTGGCAAGAATTCTTGACATTGCACAGGAATTTCTGTGTCAGCATGTTCTCACATGTATTATCTAATTTAGTCTTCACAATGATCCCAGGAAGGCAGGTAGCAGGTGATATCCTAGAAAGAGCCCTGAGCTGAGGGAGCCCAGCATGAGAGACCCAGGAATGAGGTACTTTTTATGCTTTTAATATTGCCTACTTTGGGGCAAGCTTGATTCTGATATCTGCACTTGTTACTCCCTTTCATATTTTTTGTGGGGGGATGGGTGTGGCCTTACTTTAGGATTAGCCATTAACTCTCGGCGATTCATTGTTCCACCGGTTATTGTTGCCAGACAATCATCTCATCAACTAATACCTCACTGATTTTTCTGTGTGCTTAGAGCATCTTGGTGTGGACAAAGATTTATTGAAAGGACTATAAGAAATAAGACAAAATAAGCCCTGGATCAAAGACATATGTCCCATAATTCGAGACCAGCTTGGACCACAAAGCAAGAACCCCCAACCCCTTCTCTAAAAAAATTTTTTAAAAACATTAGCAGGGTATGGTGGCTTGTGCTGTAGTCCCAGCTACTTGGGATGCTGAGGTGGGAGGATCACTTAAGTCCGGGAGTCTGAGGCTGCAGTGAGCTGTGATTGTGTCACTGCAGTCCAGCCTGGGCAACAGAGCAAGACCCTGTCTCTAAAATTAAAAAAAAAAAAAAGAAAAAAATTGCTCAAATAAAGTTTTTAAATAACAGGAAAAATGCTTATGATATAATCAGTGAAAAATGCTTATGATATAATCAGTGCGTGTGTGAGTGTATGTGACAGAGAGAGACAGACACAGACAGCAGTCTTGGTGTCTGGTGAGTTCCACTGAATGGGCTTCGTGCCGGAGCTGTCCTGGTCCTCCTGCTCGGGGACCTCATGACTACTGGAAACAAAGCCCAGCCTGCAAGACTGAGATGAAACAAGGTTGGCTCCTGGAGGGGGCTGCATGGTAGCTCTAATTTTGTTTCCTTCCTCACACCAGCACTGTATGCCTGATCACAGGCAGCCCCAGGGAAGGCCTGACCACCACCAGCGCTGCCACCAGCCTTAGTGGCAATGCCCAGCTTCAGAGGAGCTATGAGGCCTGAGCCTCAGGGCATTGCCAGAGTATCCCTAGACCTTTCTATGAGAAACAGAGAGGCTGGGCCACGACCTGGCTGCTGTCCTCCCAGCTCCTAGCATGTGGTCAAATGCCAAATTTCTATGAAAGTCATTCTAAATGTGTATAAAATATAAAATTGCATGCTATGGAATATTAAATAAAGAATGATAATAAAGAATATTGCTTTATTATATTGTCCTAGTTTCTTTTGAAGTTTGTTTTTAAGTCTATATTCTTTCTTATTTAAAAATAACATATCTTTCCTATATATTTTTTTCACACATATTTATTTATTCAATCATTCATTCATTTATGCATCTGTCTTCCAATTTGCTCTCTGTGGGACATGCATCCCACAGCAGGATTGTGGGACATGTGTCTTTGATCCAGGGCTTATTTTTACTTTTTATGATACTTCCTAAAACTCCGTTTTTCTTACTTCTTGTAGTCCTTTCAATACACCCCACAAATCTAACTTCTAAACCATAGCATTACTACTTCTGTATTTTGCGATGTGTTTATGCATATTTGCATCAAGTAATATGCTGTCGATACTGTCAGGGTGTAAGGTGACTTTTTTTTCTGTTGGGGCGAGCACTTATGACTTATTAGTAATCCCATTCATTTGGGTAGGAGAGTGATTATTTAGTAGCCTTTCCATTTCCCTACCATTGAACTCCTTTGCCAATCTTATCACCCAAACTCAGATTCCATCTATTACTACGTGGGAGGACTCAAGGCTTTTGCTATCTGCATAGCTCCAAAATAAGCACAAGTTCCAAATTTCAGGGATGGTCTCCTGGGCTGCTTGGACACAAGCCACAGAGCTGGGAAGAACGTGGTGCTAAGGAGACCAGAGCAGCAACGTGACATCCATCAGTGGCTGCTGGATGTACTTAAGCTAAACCCTCTCTCCTGCAACCAACTTCACTGACTGTAAATGGGACACCAAGTCCTCACCTCTCTTGCAGAAAAAAATATAAAAATGTTTTCAGAAACATTTGTCTTTTCTTATGTCATTGTCTTCCTCAAAATTCCACATAGTGTTACCCTTGAGCTTGTCTAAAGGCTTCCAGGATATTCTCCTACGAGAAATTCCAATCGCATATAGTCCACCTAACATCTTACTCTGATTCAGTTTAGGAAAGTTTTCCATATATATCATACAGAGATGACCAGTTCTCAAATAATCAAAGTACAGTAAAGCTCACAAAGCTAATCTCACACATTAAAAATGTAACCTTTAAGCTTTTGTAATGTCTCAGGGGTCATAATAATGACTATCAATAATTTTATTGTCACTAAGAAAACTGATGATTAATTAATGAGATAGGTAATCACGTCAGGTATGAGAGTTTATAGTCCCAGGAAACAAGGTATTACAAAAGTGAAGAAAAAATAAAATATCAAAGAAAAAATTTATAAGAAACATTAAAAGAGATCTAAAATGGCTTTCACTGTAGTAATGCAAAGGAATAATAATTGATTGTGCATTGGACTATGAGAGCTGTCATGGGTGATGGTTAGTCAAGGCCGACTTGGAAGGAGAGAAACCAAGGCAATGTATGTCTAGCAGATAGTGGACTACTGGTTTCCTATTGCAAAGTAACAAATTATCACCAACTTAGTGACTTGAAACAACACACAGTTCTTAGCTCACAGGTCTACAGGTCAGAAGTCTGGGATGACCTTGCTGGATTCTCTGCTCAGGGCATGACGGGGCAGAAATCGAGGTATTGGCTGGGCTGCATTCTCCTCCGAAGCGGGGGATCCTCCTAGAAGCTCACACCACTGTGGCAGAGTTCAGGTTCTTGCAGCTGCAGGGCTGAAGCCTCTGCCCTCTTTCTGGCTGCCAGCTGGGGGTGCTCCCAGATCCTCTCCATCTTCAGAGCCAGCAGTTGATAATCTCCCTAGCATCACATTCTTCTCACATTTCCACAGGCTTCTGGAAAAGCTCATCCCTTCACCAGATGAAGTCATCTCACCCAGGATAATCTCCCTTTCTTGAGGTTGACTCATGATTTGGTACCTTAATTAGATCTGCCAAAGCCTTTTGCAGCAGCTCCTAGATTCGAGTTTGACTGAATAACTGGGAGACAGTGTGTGGATATGAGGGACTGCGGATCTTGGGGACCCTCTTGGAATTCTGCCTACCACTAAGACCACACTCTGCTAGGACACGTGGAGATTGAAAGCTGTGATGGGTACTGAGAGCAGGAGGGATCATCTGCTTCATCTCCTGATAGAGCAAAGGGCAGTCGGGTCCAGGGTAAAGCCAAGGGCAGGACTGGGAAGCAAGCGATGGCAGAGGCTGCTTCAATGTCCTCTCATCATAGTGACTGTTGGTTTGGGAACTCGGAGCCTATAGGCATTGCTCACAATGAATAGGAAAGCAGGATAATGGATTGAGCCACACTCTCCTGATTGAAGCAAAACCAGAAGCTCCAAGATTGCCCAACACACGTCTAGAGAGAGAAAAGTGATAACAGCTTAACTCAGAAATAAATGTATCAAAGAATTCAAGACATATGGTGTTAAATAATGACCAAAATATATAATGTTAATGGAAAAATATTTGGAATCTAAATTTCTTGTTTCTGAGGAGTTTTATTTCATAATTAAGATTTATTGTCCAGGAAGATTTTGTTTTTAAAAAAACCACCCTTCACATGGGAAAATATTTCTCTGATTTAGCTCAGATTACAAAACCCAAGGATTCATTTTAAACGGAAGGGAAGGAACACCTCCCTTAAAACAACTCTGCTCTAGAAGTGATGGAATCTTCTAGTGTCAGACTTGCAAAGTTCAGTATTTGTAGAAAATTCACATGCCTTTAATTACAATAAACTCAATTCCCATGTAAAACTGTGCCATCTGGAAGATATTAACATCATTTATAACTTGTTCACCTCCCTATTTCATAGAAAATTTTTACTCCTTGCCAACTTTCCACTGTTCTTCAGGGAAAAAAAAATAAAATTACTTTCATGGATTGTCTCTAGAAGAGTTCATATAGCAAGTCCAGCCATCAAGAAGTGATAAAGGAGGCATTTTGTACATATTTACTTCCTTCTTATTGCTTTAAGTCCTTATATCCTTACTTCGAAGGTTTTTTCCCTATAAAGAATATTCTCCGACAGGCGCTGTGGCTCACCCCTGTAATCCCAGCACTTTGGGAGGTCAAGGTGGGCAGACTGCTTGAGTTCAGGAGTTTGAGACCAGCCGGAGCAATATGGTGAAACCCCACCTCTACCAAAAATACAAAAATTAGCTGGACATGGTGGCACAAGCCTGTAGTCCTAGCTGCTTGGGGGGCTGAGGCAGGAAGATCACTTGAACCTGAGAGGTTGAACCGAGATGGCACCACTGAACTTCAGCCTGGGTGACAAAGTAAGACCTTGTCTCAAAAGAAAAAAAAAAAAAGAAAAGAAAAAGAAAAAAAGAATATTCTCCTCTCTCTGCTCCACCCCCTGCAGCCTTCCAAATTTTTTTTTTTTTGAGACAGAGTCTCACTTTGTCACCCAGGCTGGAGTGCAGTGGCACAATCTTGGCTTACTGCAACCTCTGCCTACAAGGTTCAAGCGATTCTCCTGCCTCAGCCTCCCAAGTAGCTGAGATTATAGGCATGCACCACCACACCCAGCTAATTTTTGTACTTTAGTAGAGACAGGGCTTCACCACGTTGGCCAGGCTGGTCTTATACTCTTGGCTTCAAGCAATACACCCATCTCGGCCTCCCAAAGTGCTGAGATTACAGGTGTGAGCCACCACTCCCGGCCTCCAAAGTAATTTTTTTTTTAAGTGAACTGACTGTTTTTTTCATCACAGTCATGCAGAGAGAAGGTTGAGGCCATAAGAAATGGATTCTGTTCTTTGTTCCTAGGCTCAGGAGCCATTCCTACACCTTTGATCCAAAAGGCAGCTCCTCTATTAAGAAGGATCACCATCTTTGACACCTCACAAAGTGTCACAGGGGACAATGAGGAAAGGAGGTGACATCTGCCTGACATCTGGCAGTGAAGTCAGCCAAAACTGGATGGCTGTGATCTCAGTCAATCTGTCCTCACACTGCCACTGACTTGTGCCCTGGATAGGTCACTAACAGACTTCTGTGAGTCTCAGTGGCTCATCTGTAAAATGGACAAAATGATGATTATCTTGCAGAATCCCAGGGAGAAATAAATGAAATCATACATGTCATGATGCTTGTAAGGGTTCGATGGTCCCTTTCCAAGTGAGGTTGGAATATGGAGAGAAGGGTGTACTACTGGGTCAAAACAGGCTATAGTGTAGGTAGTCCAGGAAATTTAGCTATTGTTATCTCCCAGGGGACTCTATCACTTAGAAGATCACCAACTCTCAGAATATGACCGTAGCCTGATATTCTGAAAAATACTATTTGGAATGACAGTAAGTTTTGCCCTAGCATTGCTCTCAAAGTTCAATCAATTAAAGCCATTGTCAGTAATGGAGTTAAATAAAGCGATTTATATATACCATAGTATGTTTTTTTTTTTTTAAACCATGAAATCCGTTACGTGTTTCCATTGATGTACCCAACCAATTTAATGAAGTACAGTTGGATTAGTGCTATTAGCGTGCAGCGCTGAATTTGCTCAAAAAGCCCCCTTAATTGGTATGGTGGAGGCACTAGGGTGCAATTTCCAGTTCTGGAAAGGCAATGCGTCTGGCTTACTGCATCACAAAATCATGATCCTCAAATTTCCTTTTTAATTCTTTGGAAACAAGAAATGAAGCAATAATTCTGTTTTATATTATAGGACCTAATGTGCTAATTTAAAGATATTTTTAAAATCCTCCTGATTAATTAGTAATTATTCAGTGGGGATCTAGGTAGTTTGCTGATCAAAGCTACAGGAATGAAAGTTGGCAAATTCTTATTTTTTAAAGTTTTTTTTTTTTTTCACTCCCCTAGTAACTACCATAGAACATTTTCAGCATCAACTAGGGGAGATTATTTATTCTGGAGCAGGGAAGTCCTTTACCTTAAAATGACCAGTCACCTTTTCTGAAAAAAGGCAAAAAAATGTTGAAGAAAAATGGGTCTATTGACACCGGTTAAATGCTTCTTCCTTTTAGTGGCACTAATATTAAAAGAAAGGTTGAGCTGAACTTTTCTTTTTTTTTTTTTTTTTTTTTTTTGAGGCAGAGTCTTGCTCTGTCGCCCAGGGTGGAGTACAGTGGCATGATCTTGGCTCACTGAAACCTTTGCCTCTTGGGTTCAAGCAATTCTCCTGCCTCAGCCTCCCTTGTAGCTGGGACCACAGGTGCCCACCACCACACCCAGCTGAGTTTTGTATTTTTAGTAGAGACAGGGTTTCACTATGTTGGCCAGGCTGATCTTGAACTCTTGACCTCGTGATCCACCTGCCTCGGCCTCCCAAAGTGCTGGGATTACAGGCGTGAGCCACCTCACATGAACTTGAAGAAGATGCAGTGGGCACTGACCTAAGTCAAAATTGTGCAATTTTGTTCAACAGACCCTTCCAGTTTCCTTAAAGTACAAACTGCTAAGATAACCACAACCAAGAAATATGAATCTTTTAGAGATGTACCTAATAATATTTATGTTAGAATGAAATGTACACAAGAAAAACAGATCATGTGTTAGAGAGTTTCCTTTTGTTTAATCTCCAGTGTTTACTGAAAGCAGCATACTATTTGCTATAAATCATTTTTAGATTCTGATACATTCATGCTTAGAGTATTTGTCCGTTTTCTTTTTTTCATTATTTGAAATTCTTTTAAGTCAGAAGGTGGGTATATCAGCTCCATACTACTGAACTTCTAGTAGTCTTACTATTCTGCCAAATATCCTCTATATGCCCAAAATCCATTTGTAAAGCAGTGAATAATTTATATAATGAGAAATATATCTACAGATGTACAATAATACTTCAGATATCAACTAGAGCTTTTTTCTATCTGACAACATGTAAAAATAAAAGATTCAGAGAATCTTTGTTTATTGTCTAGCCAGTAGTTGACATTATTTTGTTTCTTCTCACTGATTTGCCTTACAGACTAATGAATTGGTGTACAGCAAACCTTTAACTATCTCTACATTAGGAACAAGCTCATGGAGAGAAGAAAGGATTGTAATGATCTAGGTAACCTCATGATTTATATGGATCTTAAGGAGTAATTGTGTGTTTAGAAGAAAGGAAAGCAATGACCATAAACGTTACCTAAGACCAGGAGCACCATCTCAGCTAAGTTTAACCATGTGACCACACAAAGGTGCAGCCTGCATTTCAGCAAGGTGCAGCCCATTTCAGGGCCCTGTGGTTGAACATGTTTTAAACTAAACAAGGGGAACATACGGCCCCCACCCTACCATCTAAAGTGCTCCTCAATCCCAAGATAACCTTATGGCAATCCTAACAGAAAAAAATGGAATAGGGTCAAGTTCACTAAAATAAAACATGGCATAAAGCAAACATGTCCAAATGTACTCTTCTCTTAACACAATAGAAGCTAGAGAAGGGTATAAAAAATTCCCCCGATAATACTTAAGACTCGGCTGTGACAACAAGACAGGTAGGCAAAGGGAGAGAGAATGTTGTTCTTTACCTTCTTTGACAGATTATTATTCCAGCAAAAAGCGGATTTGTTTTTACTAAAAACCAGAATATGTAAAATAACTTAGCTTTTTATTACATTTAAGCAGCTTAATGTCTTTGAATGCATTTAATGTAGACAGCTGCAGTTGACTGCACTTCATGCATAAAATTTATTAAGAGGACTGATAATGTAGATAAAGTCACAGGAAGAGATAGGAACAAGCTTACTTTTCAGCATTTTAGTTCTTGAATTATTTGGGGGCATGTAAGTGCTCATTTAAAAATGTACAATAAAACAGGCCTTTTGGAAATCCTTCCAGCTGAAACTTATTAAAAACATTACAGGTTCCTGAAATTGTCATATTTAAAAATACCCCATATTTCAGATATTTCATTAATTCTTTTTTTTTCCTTTATGGCAAATTCCTTAGATCATATTATTGTTTTCATCACTTTCTAATCTATTGTGTTTACTCCCTTTTTCTTACTTGTCTTATAAAATGCTTCAGGAGAAATCTTTTTTGATAGTCATTAGGGAAATGCTGCAAATAATGTTCTTTTCCTGAATATTCACTATTTATATCAGTAAATTAAAGGCTCTGAGAGTTATGAAACCCTGAATTAACTTGGTTAAATCCAACATATGCCAATCTCATTGATTACATGACTTTTTTATGACATAATACCTATGGAACCAGTGCCGTCATGAAGGGCTTGCTATGTGCTATTTTGAAAAGTCATTTACTTTGCACAAGCATAGATCAGAAGCAATAAAAAAATTCAGGGAGAGAATCAACTTTGTAGATGAAAACATACATTTGAGAAGACAAAGATAAATTTGGCAATCTAGTTCTTTCTCCTATTCTGCCTTCAATATTAAGGATTTAATTTGACTCAGTGCTTTGAAAGACTGTTTTAGCAACTGTTTTTGGCTAAACAAGTACAATGCTGATACCTAAGACTGTGCCTATACTTGGTAAAAAGAACTCAACCAAGGCACTTAGCTTGTTTTCCTCTAGTTTGTCTCCTTGACAGCAGGAATCAAGAATGCCCTGGTTTTACTACTTAGAGTTAAGGTGACCGCCATGAATAGAACTAGGCAATATTTTACAGTGGGAAGACATAATAGACCAAGGTTGCATTTTATAGATGGAAAAACTGGAGCCCAGAGCACTCAATGGAGTGGAACAATATTCCAGATCCAGTTATAATAGAAGAATCAGAACTTAGCACAGTATTCTGATGAAAGACAAATCATGACATTTCATTTTTTAGGCGATGATGAGAGATTTTTTTTGTGATCATTAGGATCCACTTCTAATTTAAGATTCCTACCACGGGATTTCTCATCCTTGCTCAAAACCCTACAGGAAGGGGGCTGGGTGCAGTGCTGTAATCCCAGCAGCACTTTGGGAGTTGAGGTGGGATGATCACCTGAGGTCAGGAGTTTGAGACCAGACTGGCCAACACGGTGAAACCCTGTATCTACTAAAAATACAAAATTAGCCAGGCATGGTGGGGCATGCCTGAAATCCCAGCTACTCTACTCTGGAGGCTGAGGCAGGAGAACTGCTTGAACCTGAGAGGCTGAGGCTGCAGTGAGCCAAGATTGAGCCACTGCACTCCAGCCTGGGTGAGGGAGGGAGACTCCATCTCAAAAACAAAACAAAACAAAACAAAACAAGCAACAACAACAAAGAAAACCTACAGGAAGGGGAAATTCCAAATCCAGACAGGAAGCTCATCCCATCTTTGACCCCCGGGTGATTATTCCAAGTCTTCCTTACTTTGCCTTCAATCTGTTCCCTCAACTATTGTTTCTTCAGTATTTAATGTAATTCCCACCCATTGATCCTAAGACTGCATTTAATTCCTCTTCTACATGACAGCCTTGCGGTTATCTGCACCGCGATTTCACTTCCCCATGATGAGTTTCTAGTTTTATGGTATTATGAGAAGACAAAAATTTAAAGAACTCGTTTATTAGACTGACACCTAAGAAACAGGCCCTAACACAGATAAGCAAAGAAACAGCTTCTCTAATTGCATAAAGGTTGTTGAGATGTTATTATTTTAGCAAGACAGGGATGGCAAGCACTTTGAAAAGTGTGTATGTATGTATTTCACAGGCTATGCAATACGTGTGGGAAGCCTGTGTCACAGAGGGAAGGATGGATGACTAGACTACCCCTCTGTGTTCTTATCCCTTGAATGCCTTGCTTTTCCCTCCATTCCTACATCCTCCAGCCTCTGCCCTTCTTGCTAATCTGGGACCAGGCAATCTAGAGGTAGAGTCTTGTGATGAGAATGAAGATATTCCCATCATTCTTTGGAGCAAGGATCCAGGAAATGGAGAGAGGTCCAGGGCAGAAGGAAGGGCTGATCCATGTCTCCCATAGATGGCCCCAAGCACCAGAGAGCCAAAGAAATGCCTGGATGACCATTTAACACAAGCATTTTCCACATCTATTTTGAGGGTTGGCTTTCTGATGCCACAGAACAAACTTAACTTATTCTGCTGACTTTTCTTTTACAAACTCGGCATGCCAGCCAAGGACTCCAAATTCTGGACAGAGAACATGCCTATTTTTATAACTGTTTAATTGCTATGCTGAATTTTCTCTCCCCCCCCCAATGCAACTAGGCAATTTCATGACAAATCTTATAGTCCATTTAACATTTTTGCGTGTGTGTAATATAATAAGATTATTGCTGCACTGTAAAAATGTCATTGATTCAGGGGACCTTTCTTAATGACTCAGATTGCAATAATCCCCCTTCGCAGACATAGGCAAAATACCCATTTTCACTAATTAAACACACACATAACCTTCATAAATTTTAAATTTAAAATAGGCTTTTGTAAATTTCAAAGTCAAATGGCCTTTATATCAATGACTTACTAAGGAATTCCTCCCTAATTATTCACCAATGAACATACACTCAGAAACACAGGTTAACAGCTCAAATACTACTGGAGCAGAAGTAACATCAAATTTGGCAGTCATTGAAAATAATAACTTCAACTTGATGTTTTTCTAAGTTTTCTTCTTTAAATACAATGTCTTCAAAAATACTTTCTCATTAATGTGTGACAGGCACGTTAAACACAAGCTGTGCAAATATTTGAACAGTAATAATATTGATTTCTTCCATGGCAATTTTCCATACAAATGGTAGAAGACTACTAGCAAAAGCTCTGATTTCTACTCTCATGATGCTTTGCAATTAAGCAGGAAAGGATTCTTAGCATGTACGGCATACATAATTTTTGGTGAAAAAACTAGTAATAGCTTATATTTACATAGCCCATTTTTCTGAAAAGCTGAAAGAGGTTTTATGCTTGTCATTATTTTAGAAGCTTGGAGAGAAAGAATGAACAGGTGGTGTCCGGTTACACATGAGAATATCTTTACTGCAGCTATGTCCCCATCACTGTTGGGATGGCTAGTTGACTTGATAAGACCATGGGTTTCACAGGCAATTCTTTAGCCTGACTAGTGAGTCTGCTGAATTAACTCCTGCATTCTTCACCCAGAGGCCCATAGAGGTGTCTGGAGTGGAAGGAATGGCATAGACAGAGTCGATGCCTCATCCTTGGGTCTGGACCTTGCTGCCTGTGACTAGGATATCAATCAATAGCATAGGTGCTGTGAAGAAGGTAAGAGAAAGGGAAGCTGTGTCTGCTGAAGATCATTTGAGGACATTTCAATAGCAGCTTGTCTGCTATGGTCTCTTGAGCATGCTTAGCCCATTCACAACATCAGAGCTGTCTCAAGATAGAGTGTGAGCCCGAGCTTTTCTGGGTTACAAACAACATGGTGCCTTTCCTTCTAACTCTAACACAGACTTGGTAAACAATGGTGTCTAAATTTGGTTAAAGTGAACTTTGATGATGGTCTTAAAAAATAAAATATATATCCTAGTAGATAAATGTCAGGGTAAAATGAAAATTAGAACGGGTGATTTGGAGGTCAAATGTATGTCCAGGTATTGGCCACAGGGTTTTCATTTTAAAGCTCAAACAGAAAGAGGCATGCCTTGGCTAATCCTGTGGGTGCATTTCTGCCCCAAGTCCCTACTGAGTTACTATTCTTGGGATAGTGTTAGTTCTTTTTTTCATTTCTTAGAGATGGAGTCTCACTATGTTGCCTTGGCTGGAGTGCAGTGGCTATTCATAGGCACAATCCCACTACTGATCAACCTGGGAGTTTTGAGCTGCTTTGTTTCCAACCTGGGCTGGTTCACCCCTCGTTAGGCAAGCTGTTGGTCCCCTGTTCCAAGGAGGTCACCATTATCGATGCTGAACTTAGTGCGAACATCTCATCAGCACAGTGCACTACAGCCCAGAACGCCTAGGCTCAAGTGATCCTCCCACCTTAGCCTCCTGAGTAGCTGGGACTACAGGCACACCACCTTGCCTGGCATGTTAGTTCTTTTGAAGGACAAAGGCAAGAGCCTGATGTCGCTCATCTAAAGATAACTAGAGAATTTTTGTGGCATCCCTTTCCTAGAAGTTTCTTTTTCTTATTGCTGCTGATTCAAATTCCACTCTTTCAAAGCCCACCCAAGGTTCATTTATTCTGTGAAGTTTTTCTTTTACTTAATCACCTGTAAATGTTCCTCTACTTGAATGTATAAAACCCTTAATTAGGGAGTACGAGCCAAGGCATAAAAGTTTGCCAAATGTTGCACTACAACTATTTTTAGGGGGTCTTGTGTGCCTTATTTATTTCTCTGATAAAATGTATACTTTTAGGTAGGAAATATCTTCCTACTTACCCTAAATTTTTCTGAGAATCAATAACAGTACTGTTTCCCTGGGATTAAGTTCATGCTACTGAGAAAATGAACCTGCAAGAGAAACTAGAACAACCACCGCATAGCCCAGGTAGTCAAATTATTTTATATTCATACTTTTAACAACACTTAAACAGAGTCTTCTAAATCGTTTAGGAACTAGCTCTGGAAGAGAACACCTTATACTTTCAGACATTTTTTTCTACAAATCACATAAATCACTTCTGGGAAAACTCAAAGCATGGCGGGGTGTACTGCTTTTGTTCCAATTACATTAAACCTTATAAAAATAGCCATAATGACAACAACATCTCTTCAGAAGGGCATGCCAAATACTTAGGGGGCTTAGTCTCACCAAGACGTCTGGGATTTCGTCACCTAACGCCTATTAGTGATGATAGGTATTACGTCTATAAATCCCTAGGTGCTTATATCAATCCTATCTGTTTTAGTTTCCACAGGTGGAGTGCTAGCTCTAACGAGGTCCACGTCGTCATGATTCCTGTTTAGAGAAATAAAATGTTTAGATCTCAACTTTCCTGCCATTCCCTAGTGGTGTTATAAATAAGGGTGACATTTACGCATTTCAAATTGTTCCTTGAAGAGCGGCAATTCATTATCTTTTAAAGAAATTTGCTCCACATCAAGTCTCAATCCAACTGACATTAGCGTGTGTTAGATACACATACGAATGGTAAGTTTTGCCTAATGAAGCTGTTAATTATTCTCCTGGCTATGTTCACTCCTTTACCACTCTCCTCTATTTCCTTCAATTAGGCGCCAAGCATCAAAAGGTTTGCTACGTTTTATCGTTATCACTAATCTGAGTGCGCGACACACCATTCATTCTCTTTTCTTTAGTGCCTGAAAATAAAAATCCGCCACCTTTTGTACGGAAGGTCAGTATCTGCGGAGGCCAACATTTTAGACAGACTACTTGTTCCTTCATTTGAATTTCAAATTCTTATCTATAAATGCTTTTCACCCCCACTTTAAATCCAGGGGCTAAGGAGCATTGTGCGCCCTGCTTTAATAATCTTGGTCTCTTGTATGGCTTGGATATGTAAATTACAGGTTTTGTTCTTTTATTTCTCCCTTTTAGTATCTAACTTCCATTGAAATGGAATATAAGTCCTGCAGCCACTTTGCAACCTGAGGATGTACAGAACGCCTATATGGAATACGTCTATATGTGCATATATTTGTGTATGCTTGAGCATTAATATAAAATATTACAATCTTATCTGCCTACAGAAGACTAATTTACAAAATAAAAAGTTTCCAAATCTGTGCTAGTTTATGCAAAATGCTGTCATTGGAAGCTCATTTTGTGTGCCTTTGTTACCAAGAGATTTTTTTTTTTTTTTTTAATTCATGGGGCCACCAAGTCACGAGGGGATAACAGACCCTGGTTAATCCAAACCACAGGACAGACAAAGGATTAATTCCAGTCGCCAGATGATTAACTCTGGTCATTGGGTCACAACCTTGCCTGTCAGTAACTCACTCCTAAACTCTTTCTGGAAAATAAGGAAACTTGAACACGCCACTTTTAAAGTCAAACTCAGTGCCATTATGAAAGACCCTGTACTCTGTGCAAGGTTTCTTGGAGGAATCTGATTTCCAGCTTTTGTTCAATTAGTTTCATATCAGTCAATCCTTGTTTAAAAACATGTCATAAGTCTCTGTGGTTTTTGCACGCTTCAATTACCTCTGATTATTACATCAAGATTCACAAACGAGATACCAGAGTCACTCCTATTTACTGGGAAATGCTATTGAAACAAACTGAAATTCAATTTCAGAAAAGATTGCAATAACCCGTCAAAACATCCAAGGAGAGAGGAAGTTGGGCCTCAAGGTGCGTGGGGCCATTGTTAAATGCAAGGCGGCATCTCACCTAATAATTTAAACATGGTCTCGTGGCCTGACATTTTTAATGCTTCCTTGATCTCTTTCTTCTAGCCCTGCGTGTTCTTTGCCACTGTAGGGGGCAGTGCATAGCGGGTTATGGATTAAATACCAAGCCTTATTCTGCCAATAGCACTTTTAGGAGGGGAAAAATCATTGGGTGCTTTTATAATAGTCACGCCGTAGGTGTCCACAGAAAGCAACCTTTACTCAGGGCTTTTAAAAGCTGCCTGCTTTTTAGATACAAACCAATCCATAAAACTACCAAGTTCAAATTGTCAGCTATTATCTGGGCAGTAAGTTTCAGGCACTTCTGCAGGCTGATTTGACGATTTTTGTCAGCGCAAATTAGGATCCTAGGTTTAACTAATGAAATCTGGCTCTAAAAATTAATTTAACTTGCCCAGTCCCCACGATACACAGCCCGGAGTTCACATTTACTTTGTGACTCATTGCATTTGAATGAAACCAGAGGGCTAAGAATTTTATGCCTGAAGCAGCACTGACTCTGAAGAACAGAAACAAACACATATTTCTCCCATCATTTGCTGCTTCAGGGCAAGAAAAAGAAAGCCACTATAATTTGGAGACAAGACTTTTCCAGACAACTATGAACAACAGCAACCACAGACCAATACTAAACAGAAATGTGTTGTGGAAACCTGGGCCTCAGTAAGAAATTAGTAGGAGCATATCAAACAGATGCAAATACACAATTTTTGATAGATATGGTGTTGGCATGAATTCTAGATGTAAACTCAAAGGGATTGGAAACTTGTTTGTAAATGAACATTTAAAACACAGATTGCGAAATGTTTTTTGGAAGCAGAAAATCAATTAAATGAAGGAAAATTTAGAAGAGTCATAGACCTGAAAATAAACTAGAAAATTATCTGTTTCAAAATATCCTTATTTTCAAATATGGAAGCTGAGGCTCTAAGAGATTGGGTTGGCCAAGATCACAGTTAGGTTTTTTTGTTTGTTTTGTTTTTCATTTCGTTTTTTGAGGCAGGGCCTCAATCTGTCACCCAGGCTGGAGTGCAGTGGTGTAATCTCGGCTCACTGTAGCCTCGATATCCTGGGCTCAGGTGATCCTCCCACCTTAGCCTCCAGAGTAGCTATAACTACAGGTGCATGCCACCACACATGGCTAATTTTTTGTATTTTTTGTAGAGACAGGTTTTGCCATGTTGTCCATACTGGTTTTGAACTCTCTGGCTCAAGTAATCCACCCACCTCAGCCTCCCAAAGTGCTGGGATTACAGGCATGAGTCACTGTGCCCAGCCCACAGATTTAGTTGTGAAGTCAAAAAACCCAGGTCTTCTGACTCCCATCTTGCAGTTTCCCACAAACTTCTCAAAGAGGTTTTCCCACTTGTATCGGTTAAGAATGCAAATCCTCTCTGCTAATTTACTTCTTTCCCAATTGTTCTTGGAGAGCAAAATTCTACAATATCAAACTCTTGATTGTAGGCCCTCTTACTTTCTAGCATTTTTTTTTACAGTAAACAAAGTGATTTTTAAAATCTTCATTCAAAAAAATATATACGCATTTTGAAGGGTTCTGATGGTCTTGGTTCATGTTTAATTTCAAATACAAGTAGAGAGGAAAGTAAGTTGTCTATGCATAGACCACATGCTGACCTTGACACTGAAGCCCAGCAGGTGAAAGAGGGCATCTGAGAATTTTGGTGGCAATCTTAACGTAGGGCTTGAAAGGCCCTGAAGAGTTCATTTGTCCAAACTAATCCAGTTCCAGCAGGTAAGCAGATTTATATCTGTCCTGTTTTTAAAACCCGCCAACAACGGTGGCTCATGCCTGTAATCCCAGCACTTTGGGAGGCGGAGATGGGTGGGTTACCTGAGGTTAGAAGTTCAAGACCAGCCTGGCCAACATGGTGAAACCCTGTCTCTACTAAAAATACAAAAATTAGCTGGGTGTGGTGGCACACGCCTGTAATCTCACCTACTCAGGGCTGAGCCTGGAGAATTGCTTGAACTCAGGAGGCAGAGGTTGCAGTGAGCCGAGATCGTGCCATTGCACTCTGGCCTGGGCAACAGAGTGAGACTCCATCTCAAAAAAAACAAAAAAAAAAACAAAAAAAAGGCCCGCCAACCAAAGTAATTCCACAGCTTCCCTATGAACTCATTTCTGTAGTCCATAACCCCTACCTTCAAGAAAATTTTAGAAGACAGACTTCCAATTTGTCTTGTTTCTGTTTGAGATCACGAATACTAAAATAATAAAATCTATTTTTATCTGGAATACTTAAATTCCTTATGTTTTCAGATGAGGTAAGAAACATTTATAAAATATTAACTTGAACACAATGGTCCAGACACGAGCTTTTTTCCCAGGCTTTTCCTTCCCTGGAATATTTTTGGCCTGACAAACTTTAACTTCTTTAGTATATATCTTGGCAGCCAGTGCAGAGGAAAATAGAAACAGGGGCCTCCTTAGAATTTTACAACCTGTTTGGACAGTTGCATCTTTATAATGGGGATGGCAACTTTCTTTTCATGAATTCAATCACATACAATTAATTTCATTGTGCTAGAAACAAGGAAAACTGTCGTGGACCAGAATTACAGAGGAGAATTTGGAGGGCATCTTCTCTGACCCCTAAATGCTACCGATAAGGAAACAGAGCCCCCCAGTAAGTTATGTGGGCTGCTAAAGGTCACACGACCAACCGTCCACAGCAAAGTCAGCACTGGATTCTGGATTCTCTGCTTTTTCTATTAAAACACACTCACTCAGCATTCAGCAAAGAGGGGAGAGAAAACAGAAAACATGTTCATTATTTTTGAAGGAAGAATGCTTGCCATCTGCTAAAAGCGTGCACGCGTGCACACACACACGTGCTCAAAACCCAATAAAATCCTTTAAAACATAGCTGATTTGCGTAAGAAAGATGTGGCACTATTACCACATGATGGACTTTATCAGTTTTTGAATATCCACGTGAATGAATGGCTTTCACTCATCCATACTCAATGTGAATTCCTTTGTCTGCCACAGTCATAGTATGGATAATGTGCTTTCTTCAGAATTAACCTCAGGGCAACCCAAAGAGGTTGCTAATACCAACTAAAATATACTCTTCATTTTACATTGCCATTGAACATTGCTGGTGTGTGAGCAAATGGATCTAAGTAGAATCTGTGGGCTTTGCAACCTCGAGTCAAAATCAGTGTGATTCCTTCCAAATAACATGTTGATCGCTTAGTAATTTTTATGTGCATGTGCAGTTTTATGTCATGGTGGGGGTCCTACATATCTCAAACGCTTCAGTGAGTGTGGGATTTGGAGATGAGTTCTTAGAATGTGAGAATGTAGCCAGAGAGGTAACCTGGCATTAGCTTCCTGCAAATGTGCACCACTGTTCTTCAAGGAGTTGATGTCTTTTCAGAGTAATGCTTTATCAAAATCTATGTCCTGGATAGGCGCAGTGGCTCACGCCTATAATCCCAGCACTTTTGGGAGGCTGAAGCGGGTGGATCTCCTGAGGTCAGGAGTTCGAGACCAGCCTGACCAACATGGAGAAACCCCGTCTCTACTAAAAATACAAAATTAGCCGGTCATTGGTGGCACATGCCTGTAATCCCAGCTCCTGGGGAAGCTGAGGCAGGAGAATCACTTGAACCCGGGAGGCAGAGGTTGTGGTGAGTTGAGATCCGCCACTGCAGTTCAGCCTGGACAACAAGAGCACAACTCCGTCTCAAAAAAAAAAAAAAAAAAAAAAAAACAAACTGTGTCTTAATAACTGTGCTAAGAGAGCCAAGGGGGACCAGAAGAGTAAGTATCTGAAAGTTAATGAGGAGGATAAGAAGGAAAATGCCATTTTTGTGAAACTCTGAAGGGTTCGCCAGGCGTAAGGGAAACTGAGACAGAACTTCACCTCTCTGGGCCTTTGTTTCCTCATCTGCAACCTAAGGGGATTACCCTAGAAGATCTCTAAGGCCCTTTCGATTAACGACAAACACATCATGATTCAAAAACAGTTATGTTGTGTTTGGGTTTCATCAGAGCCCAGGGTCTCTGACTTGTCCTGATGCCACCTATATACTACATCAAGTTTAGGCCATGAGTCTCAAGCAAAGCATTCTTCAAGTGCACCACAGTTATCAAAGAATTTAAAAATCTTAGATTTTCGTTTTCGTGATTATCTTCTAAAAATGGCAATTATACCCACTGTGGAGCACCTAGACAGGTACCATGTGAGAAGTATTGCCATGTCTTTTTGTAGCAACACGTATGTTTGTGTGGATGATTGAATGACTGCCAAGTGCAGTGATAGCAAAGCATGAATCCCTATATAACCAAGGTTTTCCAGTTGTTCAAAAATAAAACAGTGGTGGAAGAGGTGAGCCATCACTTGGGAACACAGGAGTAACATGGATCTGAACTCGAAAGACCCCACATCCTGGCCTTTGGCAGCATGTTCAAGTCTTTGGACAATTGATAAGCAACAGTTCATTCGTGGTCAGTCTAGACATAAATAGGCAGTGAAGAACTTTCCATTAGAAGATTTTCTTCCCAGACCAGGTGCAGTGGCTCACGCCTGTAATCTCAGCATCTTGGGAGGCTGAGGTGGGAGGATTGCTTGAGTACAGGAGTTCCAGACCAGCCTGGGCACAAGAGCCAGACCCTGTCTCTACAAAAAACTTTTTAAGTTAGTCAGGCATGGTAATGCACACCTGTAGTCCCAGCTACTTGGGAGGCTGAGGTGTGAGGATCACTTGAGCCCAGGAGGTTGAGGCTGCAGTGAGCCATGATCATGTCATTGCACTCAGTGTGAGCAGTAAAGTGAAACCAGTCTGAAAAAAACACAAGATTTTTCTCCCTATATTATATTTTGGGGGTACACCATTAGATCATTTGACCTGTTAGTAGCTAAAACAAATTAAATGATAAAAAGCAAATAAGTAAAAATAAACAGCAAAAGCAACAATGATGGCTAAAAGGGCTGCCTATTATGCTAAAACTCAAGGAAATTAAGTTAACTAGCAAAGCCTAAAGCGCAAGTACATTCCACCATTATATTACCCGATAACAGGAATTTTGCTTCTACAAAATGCCATCAGTCATCACACCAAATTAATGTTGTCATCTGAGTGTTTGGGTTTTGTAGTTATGTTGGGATTAGCGTGTTGCTTGGACTCATTTGTTGTATGGGAATACTAAGGGTAAAAAAATGTGTGAGTGAATTTTTTGTATGTATATAATAAGTAAGATTAGAATGAAAATGATCTTCAACACCAAAGATCCTTGGAAATGTTTCCTTTTAAGAGGGTCATACATTCCTTAAGTTGGAGAAATACTGTGTTTTCTTTCAGCTCCATCCTCGGGCCTTTCAGTGAGGACAGGAACCCACGGCCAGACAGGAAGGCATGTTTGAAGCCAGGTTGCCTCCCTAGTAAGTTTGTTCTGGAGCCTCTGGTCTCCTTTTCTTTTAGTTACTTTAAGTTGTTTTAGGAAAAAGAACTCTTTTCATCTTAATCCTGCTCCTTACACCCAAGCCAGCCCAGAGCCATCTGGGATCCTCAGAACAGACCTATTCTTTGAAGAGAAGAAGGACAAGATGTTTTTGGACCCTTGCAGGAGGTCTGGATACAGACAGGGCCCTGGGGAGGGTTGATCCCCAGCAGTAACTGCTCAGCTGGAGGCATGAGGGGTCCCTTCTGACCTCCAAGCTTCAGAGGCGATGGGAAAAGGTAATTTGGCAGCTTCGTGCTCCAAGGCTTCACCCCTAGATTGGTTTAGGCAAGAGTCAGTGAGTCCCTGGGAAGGCACTGGGCCAGCAGAGCCCAGACATCAAGGCTAGCATTTCAGTCTTAATAATCCAATTTAGGCTGGGCACGGTGGCTCATGCCTGTAATCCCAGCAATTTGGGAGGCTGAGGTAGGCAGATCATCTGGGGCCAGGAGTTCAAGACCAGTATGGCCAACATGGCAAAATCCCGTCTCTACTAAAAATGCAAAAATTAGCCGAGCATGGTGGTGCATGCCTGTAGTCCCAGCTACTTGAGAGGCTTAGGCAGGAGAATCACTTGAACCCAGGAGGCGGAGTTTGCAGTCAGCCAAGATCACGCCAAAAAAAAAAAAAGAATAAAAAACCAATTTAAACAAAGAAAAACCTTTCATTGAGCTCTTTAAATATCCTAAGAATTGACTATAAATCACAAATTGGAAGCCAACACAAGCTGTAATGCAAAGCAAGCACTTAACATCTCTCTACCTGATGCCACATAAGTTATGGTAAATCTAGTTAAGGCTGTGGGTTGGGGTTGTATGCCTTATTGCAGGAAGCAGCATACTTCTGAGGGATAAATATTGCATTTGGAACCTATGAGTTGGTAGTTTTTCTCCAAGGATGTTCTTAAAAGCCATTTGCAATGAATTTGTCAGTTTCTTTAGATTTGGATGGAATATAAGGATTCTGGAACATTACTGGGGCCTCTGAAAATTGTATTTCCTACCTTATATCTTACGTGGCCAAAGTATATGGCTGGGAGCGGTGGCTCATGCCTCTCATCCCAGAGCTTTGGGAGGCCAAGGTGGGTGGATCACCTGAAGTCAGGAGTCCAACGCCAGCCTGGCCAACATGGTGAAACCCTGTCTCTATTAAAAATACAAAAATTAGCTGTGTTTGGTGGCATGTGCCTGTAGTCCCAGTCTACTTGGAAGGCTGAGGCAGGAGAATTGCTTGAACCCAGGAGGCAGAGGTTGCAGTGAGCTGAGACTGTGCCACTGCATGCACTCCAGTCTGGGAGACAGAGCGAGACTTTGTCTCAAAAAAAAAAAAAAAAAAAAAAAAGTACATCTTGTTCCAAGAAACCTACTTTTCCTTCAAACACTTTGATGTTTAAAGGCAGGATTTACTACCCTCTGTCCTGAAGGCAGAGGGAGAAGGAGGAGAGGAAGGAACAGAGGCTGTAATGCCTTGATGATTTTCTGGGATCCTACAGTTAGATGGGGTATGGTCTCCTGCCCTAGGAAAATCAGATTCTAGGATGCTATTCTAAGAAAAAAAAAAAAAAATCCCCTGGAATCATATTATCTTCTGAAAACTAGTGCCACATTTTCCCGTTGATACTGTACTCATCAACTTCAGTTCACAGTCAAAATTCAGTTATCCTGTTAATCTTGCTCATTTTGGCAGGCACGAAAATACACATGTTTGTAAGGAGCCAAGCAAGTTTTTGAGATCTCAGGATCCTCTGGAAATATTTTTTCAGTTGTTGAAAAGGAACTTGCAAGAAAGCATATATTTTCAGCACTTGTCCCAGGAACAGTGTGTGAAAGTGACATTAAACTTATTTCTACACTGAGTGACCAGGGACTCCCTCCTGGGTAATCAGAGATGCAGGTAGACCTCTGTCGTCTCTGCTTCACTGGGGTTTACTGCCAGGGCGGAGAGAGTCTCATCTCATGGATCGGAAGAATGGGCTGTACACACAGACAGCTCCCACCCTCCTGTTCTGGCGCTGGGCTATTCTTCACGGCCACTCTTTACACTGAGAAACGCCTCATGAATTTTCAGCCTGGAAGACGATGGGCCCATTTAATGTTCTAACCATATAGAGTGCCTGAATTCCCAAGATCTCCAACTGCTTTTCACTTACTACCCTGGAAAGAACCACAGTAGCATCCGTTATGAAGACAAGAACTCCGCAAATCTCCTCTTTGCTGGCTGGGGAGCAGGAGGTCTCATAATTCTGTATCTGGCCAGGCATTGTCCTTGGCTGCGTGTTGGTTTTGGCATCAGAGGCAGCTGCCTCCAAGCCCTTGTTCTGCCATTTCAAGTTACGTATTCTTAGGCAGATCTTTTCATCTTTTTATACTTAGTTTCCTCCTTTGTAAGATGAGAAAGATAATATCTTGCAGTGTACTTGTGGCGACTAAAGGTTATATTTACACGCATACCACCAGGCACACTGTAGACACCACACGAATTCTAGCTGTCATATCCCAGGCCTAGGCTAGAATGTTGTCAGAATGTAAGTTTCATATTCTTCCCACTAATCAAAATACTCTCACCGCCACCACTACTGCTATTACTACTTCTACCTACCATGCATTGAGCACTCACTTGTGCTAGGAACTTTACTAGGTACTTTGCTGCATAACCTTGGTTTGTTTTCGACTTTAAGGAACCCACAAGGTAGGCACTGTTTTTAGCCCCACTTTGTAACTGAGATAAATGAGGCATGATGAGGTTACATTGCTCAAGGTCACAGAGGAAGTGACTAACCCTGGTTCTGTCTGACCCAAAGTTACTGGTTTGAAAACGATGCCACACCTTTTCTAGAAAATGAGCCAAATGTGCACCCCACCCCACAAAGCTGTCCCTGCCCCCCTGACCCCACCCCAATCCTTAGAACTACCTATCTTCTTTGTATTCATAGCTCTTCCAAGCAGGAGTCCATCAGCACTGCAGGCTGAGCACAACATACCAGCTTTTGGATGGGACACCAGCTGCTGAAACAGGCTCTTCAATCTGTTTTACTTCCCAAAATTGCCTCTGATCCTTGACTGAGAACCATCCCAGGATTTCAGATCAAGATGTCTGAGGCAGGCCCACTTCTAGGTATTTTTTGGAAAAATTTGCTACAGGCGAAAGGGCATGGTGGTTCACATCTGTAATCCCAGCACTTTGAGAGGCTGAGGTGGGAGGATTGCTTGCGGCCAGGAGGTCAAGACCAGCCTGGACAACATAGTGAGATGCTAGTCTCTACAAAAAAAAAATAAAAAATAAAAATGGGCTGGTTTTAGTGGCATGCACTTGTGGTCCCAGCTACTGAAGAGTCTGAAGCAGGAGGATCCCTTGAGCCCAGGAGTTTCAGGCTGCAGTGAGCTATGATTGCATCACTGCTCTCCAGCCTGCATGACAGAGAGAGACCCCGTCTCTAAAAAAATTAAACCAATTGCTACAGGCAATTGATCCTGAGGATGATGCTTGCTTGGGAATCCTGGAGAGATCCTCGCTGCCTTGATAGAAGCTGGGGACCTTAGGGGGACCCTGAACTCCATCTGAACTTTGTGTTATTGACTGCTCTCTACTTCTCTGAAGAGAAGGCTGTAAAAGAAGTGACTTGGAAAGCCACTTGAAAAAGTTCACGCTCTGAACCGCCTGCTAACTCCCATTTCCTACCAAATCAAGATGAACACTTTGCTTGACTTTCACAATGTCTAGCATCTTCACAATCCTCTGTATTCTTGTACAACCTGCTCCTTCTCTTTTCTTTGCTATCACGGGGACACCCTGGGTACATTTAGGCCTAGAGTTTTCTTCTAACCTTGGAGTCGAAGTGTTTCCAATGACCAAATAATGTCCTTTGTTTACATTAGCTTTCAAGGGGACAAGAAAGTTCCTTCTCTCCTATTTTCATTGGTCTTCTAACAGCGATAAAATGTCTACACACTTCAAGAGTGTCCACCTGGAAGGAGAAACATAGTGAAGGATGCAAATGTCCACCAACAAAGTGCATCTGTGTCAGAAAGAACTCAGGTACAAATCTGTCACTGCCCTAGGTGGGAGCTCTAAGGCTCCACTTTGGACAGCAGCCAGGAGAGGATTTCCAAAGAGTTCGAGTTCCTCCCGCCCGGTCTGGACAGACTCAGGCAGGATTATCTGACAGGAGGATGCTGCAGTGGTTCCTGAGTGTGTGCACGTCTCAACGCCCAATGCTGGTGGGAAAGGAAAATAAATCTTGGGGCCCCCAAATCACTAAGCTAAAGGGAAAGGTGAAGCTGGGAACTGCTTAGGGCAAACCTGCCTCCCATTGTATTCAGAGTCACCCCTCTGCTCACGGAGATAACTGCTTATCAGATTGTCTCCTTTGGAGAGGCTAGTCAGAAACTGAAAACAATGCAACCATTTGTCTCTTATCTACCTTTGACCTGAAAGCCCCTTCCCTGCTTTGAGTTGTCCTGCCTTTGCTTCGAGTTGTCCCGCCCTTTCCAAACCGAACCAATGTTCATCTTACATATGTTGATTGATGTCTCATGTCTCCCTAAAATGTATTAAACCAAACTGTGCCCTGACCACCTTGGGCACATGTCATCAGGACCTGTGTCATGGGCGTGTGTCCTCAACACTGGCAAAATAAACTTTCTAAATTAACTGAGACCTGTCTCAGATTTTTGAGGTTCACACCGGCTGCACCCCTTTCCATGGGGTTGCTGCCCCATTCTCTCCTCCATGGGAGCCGAACAAAGTCCAAATCAGGAGGACATTGCCACACAAAACAACACAAATGTTGTATTATTCAAATAGGAGAGAGGCTCCGTGCTGTCCTCATTTGGGTTATGCCTGCAGTCCAGAGGAGCAGAGTTTGGTGCATGGGGAGAACTGAATGTGGAGGGCTTGACAGCCTGTTCAGTTGGCTCCTCTGTCCTGAGATTACATTCAGGATTTTCTCTTCAGCCTGAAGTTAGGGATGTAGGTGGAACAAGGGTGACCTTTGGAGTGGAATTTTCATAAAATAAACTGGATGACAGCGTATAAAAGTTACAAACCTCTTTAGAATGCCATATGTGAGCAACTTGTAAACAGTCCATAAATATCACCTGCAGGGTGGAAGTCAAGGAGCCTGATGCAGAATTCTGTACGAACACATTTTCTGCAACACTGAACCATCTGGTAACGACAATTTATTCTCTAGTTGGCATAGGACTACAATGGTAAAACATGTTACTACTGACTGCTGCCTGGAAACAGACGATCACGGTTCACTGTGTTGTGTGGACATGGGGCTGGTGCGCGTGACTCTCAGCCAGTCATATGCCCTGTGGTGGTGTCAGGAGAGGAATTAAAAAATTAAAGGGGTGTTTTTTGGACATCCCTACTCCACAAGCGGGATTTCAACAGCAAACAATGCCAAGAAAAAAAGTTTTTGAAGAAAAATTCTTCCTTTCATAATAATGCCACTTTTTGAGCGATTTGTTTTTTAAAAAGTTCACTTTAAACATCTGTGTCATTCATGGGGAGTAAGTGTAGAAAGAACATATGGATAGCAACTTTACCCTTTATCAACATTGCTTATTTTCAATATCCCAATAATTAGTTCTAGAATAATGAATTCTGCAAAGGATAACAAGGTCTTTCCTAGGTTCTGTTTCACATAGAGAATTTATAAAAAGAAAAAAAGAGAGCAAGAGACAGAGAGAGAGAGAGAGAGAAAGGAGTTTTGATTTTCCTCCAAATAGACTACTCAGTACAGAGTCTCTGTATATAAAAAAAATTTCCAATTTCTCCAAAGTGGAGAATAATGTAACAACGGAAACACAACTGAAGGAGATGGGCTAATGGCTTTATTATAACAAACACACATACAAACTAGACGCATTTTAATGTCATTATCCCCTACCCCACCCAACACCAACCTTCTAATTGTGCTTTTAATCAAGAATTCCTTCTTATGTTGTTACTTCCTGCCCTTCTGGGTTCCTATGATATGCAGTTTCCATCCTGGTCTCATCCTGTTTGGCCCCTTTGCGTAAAAGCTAAGGATGGCTGGCCCACAGCCTACCAGGGCTTTCAAAGCCCCAGAAGTCTGTAAACAGGAAAGATTTCCTCTGAGGCTGTGGGCTCCTCCTTGATCAAAAGATGGCTATTGGATAAGAACTTCCCCTAAATTGCCAGCCACTCTCATTTTCCAGATGACATCCTCTCTTGGAGGGCACATTACTAGGTACCTATGGTAGAGGTGACAGGCAATTTGCCAGGACTCCATGAAGTTGCAGGAGAAGTAAGTTGCAGCTGCTCTGCTGTTAATGAGGAGGTAGGGCTTGGAGAAACACAAAGATTCCTCTGAGCAATGGCCCTGGCGGGGGTCCCCTCCTAGTTAGCAGCCAGGGACGGTGAGCGAAGCAAACATCAGTTCAGAATATGAAAGAGGGACAGAAGGACTGCATGAAGAGCCCCAGCAACCTTGAGGGTCTCAGAGGTTGGAAATAAGAATAATGACCTCCACCAAAAAAGGTTAGTTTTATCCCCATGGTTGGTAAGTGGCCTGTTTTTGAGAAATGGGAGGCTGGTCAGTGACTTCCTAGTTGGAGACATCATTCCATGTAAAAGGACTGCTTAGGTCTGTTTTTAGGGTCAACTTTATAGTCACAGCTCATAATTTCAAAGTTGGGTACATCTTTGTCCAAGGCAGCGAAACTTTCCCCTGTGATTTCATTATGAGCTAACCAGTTCAGGCAAAAAGCTGTCCCTCAAGAGTCACTCAATAATTTTGCATTTATTTCTAGTTAATCACACCTGTCTCTGAACCTTGCCATGGAAGAGTGAAGTGACAGGGAGAGAACAAAGCTTATCCTCTACCTTCTTTCTAAACTGGGTGAGTAGATCAAAGTGTACCAAAACAAACAAACAAACATTTTCAAAAGACCTTCTTTCCTGAATGCCTCTTATCTTGGAACGCATCCTTCTTTGTTAATTACCTGACAAGAAGAAAGGGTACTTTGAATTCTTATCGTAGATTTCTCTGCACCACTCAGAGGGCACTTAATAAATTGTCTTCTTCCATTTACGATCTCATTATTTGGATAAACTTCATCTTTTGAAATAGATTATAAACTTTTCAATCCCAGGAGATTACAGCATAGTTCTTTGCCCTTTCCTTCCATACTTTTTAGGTACGAGCATCGGTAAACAGTTTTGTATTTAAACTCTACTTTATTTCATTTCTAATTGACAATGACCTGGGCCTTATTTCATTGTAATAAGGAAACAAAATGATGAAGCCAGAACTTGCAGATGGCTGTTCTGTCTGTTTCAGTGTCTCGAAGTCAGAGGTTGGTGGTTAATGATAAGAAAGTAAATGTTAAATGTGCTTTTGCACATTTAGCAAACAAACTGAGAACCAACTTAGAAAACATTTTGTTTACACTTTAGTTATAGCATTCACCATCTTAAGCTATAACATATCTGTTTGCAAGTCCCGACTCCCCATTTGACCGTGACCCCTTCAAGGACAATAAACAAGTCATTATCCATCTTTCGATACCCATGTAGTACTCACTGTGATACTGGCATATGATATACACTGATATACGCTCCAGTGTTTTCTCTGATTAACATCAAATAATATTGTCATGACAATGAGAAATAAGAAATGTAGATTCTGATTTTTTCCCAAATCTTGAGAATCTGTTTTTCCTTCAAGCTATAAATTGGGGATTCAACCAAATCACATGAAGCAGCAAGTATTTCCTGTGTGGCACTTAGCTGTTCTGGGAAATAACTCAATGTCATTTGGTTAACACACACACCCAGGCCAAATAGTTGAAAATAACGGAAAGACATCATGGTAATTAGGTTAGGAGTTGACCCAAGACATGTTCTCATTAAAATTCTTTCTATTTCTGGTCTCCATTCCGCCTTCTTTCACTGATTGACTTTTCTTTCTTTGAATGAAATTCCCTCCCCCAGATGGACTATTTCACCACAGCAAAAAATTGAGAAAGCTAAGAAGACAATGGGGAGGAAAACCGATACTACCAAAAGGAAACCTCGGAGAATTTTGCTTTCTGTGAGTTCTCTGTCAGTCAACCCTGTCCTGTTCTATAAGACCCTTTTCATAGACCCCTCTTTCAAGGGTTTTCAAAAAGGAAAGCCTATTTATTTACTTAATACCAGTTATGACCTCACTGGCCTTCCCACTCTTTAGCACTAAGGCACCAGAGTCCCAGTGTATGATGATGGTCCCCTAGCAGCCATTCCAATGACATTATCCAACTCAAACAGAGCTTTGCGATAAGCTGTGTCTTTCCTTACGTGCTCTGGGGGATGAAATGAGAATGACCCCATCTAAACCAAAGGCCACATGGTTGGCATTCAACAATCGACTCCTCCCCATTTATTCATGGATCCAATTCAGTCTAGGTCTGAGGCTTTACAGAAATGCATGGCACTCCTCACAGATGGCGTCTGGCCAGCCCTTGAAAGCTTCTGGTGGAAGGGGAGCTCGCTGCTTTTCGAGGCAGTCTGTCACCCGAGTAGAAATAGTGTAGAAAACCATATGTCTTGAGTCTAAGCAACGACATTCAAAAAGCAGAAGCATCCATGCAACCAGATTGGCTTAAAGTAATGTAAACAGTCCAATCGATTCTTTGAAATTGAAGAATGACTTGCTGTAGAGCATTGTGCACCATGATGGTGTGTTCTGCCAGGCTACTCATGAGCATTCTGTGGTAGTACAATAAACTACTCCATAGCACATGGGGAGGAGAATGTGAATCAATGATTTAGTGTGATCTCATTGGTAACTCAGTGCTGAAGATCTGCTATCATGTATTTAGGTGAATAATTATTCTGATGTGCTGGATTGCACTTTACAAACATATATAATCCACTAAAATGATTTAAAAAAATTTTTGTGCACCTTTCAAGTCAAAATAGCTCAAGATAGAATGTGGGCATCCTAGGAAAGTAATAATTGATGCATGTTGGAAACCTTTTCATGGTATATTAGGGATATAATTTCTACCCATTGGTCCCTGTTCTGCCCTTAAGGATGACACAGCATAAGTTATAAACCCCCTGAAGGTCTAGCTGCAAAAGGGGTGCATGTACCCCCAAACACCAAATTGTGATTATGCATTACCTGGAAAAGTAAGAAGTAGGGAAAGCAATATGGCTGAAGACAAGTGTCAGTGAAGGGACTGTTGTCTTGGGAATCCTGGGAACCAAGTTCTCACCGTGGACCCACTCACTGGGCAAGTTACTTCCTGCCTAAACTCCACTTTCTCCACCCATCAACTAGAGAGGTCAGACTCTCCGTTAGCTGCCAAACAGTACATGGGTAAAATTCTATAGGTTTAAAAAAACATGTACCATGACTAAAAGTCTATGATAATGGGAACACAATTTTGGGATCTCTTTGTAAAAAAAAAAAAAATTCTTTTCTTTTTTTTCTTTTTTCTTTGAGATAGAGTCTCATTGTGTTGCCCAGGCTGGAGTGCAGTGGCATGATCTCAACTCACTGCAACTTCTGCCTCCCGGGTTCAAGAGATTCTTCTGCCTGAGCCTCCCAAGTAGCTGGGACTACAGGCGTGTGCCACCACGCCCGGCTAATTTTTGTAGTTTTAGTAGAGATGGGGTTTCACCATGTTGGCCAGGCTGGTCTCGAACTCCTGACCTCGTGATCTGCCTGCCTCAGCCTCCCAAAGTGCTGGGATTACATGCGTGAGCCACCGCGCCAGGCCAGTAAAAAATATTTCTAACCAAAATTTTCACTTCAGCTGTCATACATGTAGGGTATGTGCACGCATGCAGGGAAGTGATTGTTTATATTAATTTGCAAAGGCTAAATCCATTTTTCCCCCCAACTCTTTGTGACTTGCTTGGGCTAGCCTGCAAAAACACTTCTGTTCATGGCAGAGAGCTGTCTGCATCCAGCTGACATTGTTTCTCTAGCTTAAATAAAAGAGGCAGGACAATGAGTGTTAAACCACTGCTGGACTCTGATGTAGTGTTTACGAAGGCAGCTGCTTTTGCATTCTGCAGGTCAGAAGGGTGTGTGTGTGTGTGTGTGTGTGTGTGTATTTGTGTGTGTGTGCACACTCCTGAATCTATGTAAGATCTGACAATCACTGAAAGCAGCTTCCTTCAGCCTCCATTTTGACATAAAGATTCTGAATTCAAAGCACCTTCAGAAGCAACAAGAGATTAAGACAGGCCAGGCAACGACTAAAATAATATGGTAAAACATATCTTATCCTTGTGGTCAGTTTACAATTTTCCTTGACAGATATCTGCTAATTATGACATATTATTTCAGAAATTATGCTTGGTTTATTTCCTCTGTTCTTTACACTTTTATTAAAGGTAGTCAATGTCTTTTAGCTGCTCAGTAAAGGGTCACCTAAGGAAAAGCGATTGCACGCCTAACATCTGGGAAAAATATTCCCAACTGGGTAGGTTTCATGAGAACAAACTTATTACTCAGATGACTCTTTCCTTGCAGCTTCAAGCTTTGTCTTCCTAGGAATTGTGTAGAAATGCTGGAATTAATGAGTGATAGAGACTTTGATTGAATCAATATTGGGTGAAATTAGCTTGTAAACATGGTTGTGATTACTTTCGTGGGAGTTGGACTGAATTTCTCAAGAAAGTACACAAAGAAAAGACTCAGGGCACAGCTACAGCTGCCTGACAGAGGCAAACAGAAGCCTAACTTTATGGACTTTTCCATACTCTGCATATGTTGAAACGACAGGCTGATTCATAGCTTCCTTGCTTAGTTTCCAAATCGCTTTGCAACAAAAGTAGATTTAGTCCCTTCCCAAGACTATAACTAGGATTCATGATCCCACAGGCTCAAATATTCATAAAGGGAATTTTGCAAAGCATGCCTCCCAATTCTTGACAGTCACAATTCAAATATTTTCACAAAACAACAGGACTCTCAATTAAGACAGAGGTCAGCAAACTATGGCCTGTGGATCAAACCTGTCTGAATGCTTGTTTTTGTAAATAAAGCTTTATTGGAACACAACCATGCTCATTCATTTGCCTATTGTCTATGGCTACTTTCACAGTATGAGGGAGGAGCTGAACAGCTGAGCTTGAGGCTGTCTTGCATGCAAAGGCTAAAATATTTCCTATCTGGCCGTTTTCAGAAAGTGTGCCAATTCCTGATTTAAAATATCAATTTGTGCCATAAAAAAAATCAATTTCTTTGAAAATGTAGATATAGTTTTAAAGTAAACCTCCCCAACCTCCCCTACCTCCATGAATTATCTTCTGAAGCAAATTGGAGTGTATATCAAGAGTCTTAATACTGTTTTTATTCTTTAGTTCAGCAACCACACTTCTAGAAATCTCTTCTAAAGAAATCCTTAAGCATACATCAAGATTTATGCATACAGATGTTCATTCCATCATAATTTATAGTTATTTATAATCTTGAAAAATTGAAAATGTCCTAAATATTCTAGGCCATTTAGATAAAATTATTTTAGAAAGATGTGATTTACCAAATGCTTGTTTTTAAAAATATTTAAAGAATTACCATTTGACCCAATAATCTCATTACTGGGTATATACCCAAAGGAATAGAAATCATTCTACCATAAAGACACATGCACACATATGTTCTTTATAGCACTATTAACAATAGCAAATACATGGAATCAATCTACAAGCCCATCAATGGCAGACTGAATAAAGAAAATGTGGTGCATATACACCATGGAATACTACTCAGCCATAAAAAAGAATGAGATCATGTCCTTTTCGGGAACATGGACACGGCTGGAGGCCATCATTCTAAAGGAACTAGTGCAGGAACAGAAAATAAAATAGTGCATGTTCTCATTTATGAGTGGGAGCTAAACATTGAGTACATATGGGCACAAAGAACAACAGATAGCAGGGTCTACTTGAGGATGGAGGGTGGGAGGAGGGAAAGGATAAAAAAACTACCTATTGTGTACTGTGCTTATTACCCAAGTGACAAAATAATCTGTACACTAAACCCCTGTGACACGCAATTTACCAATACAACAAGCCTGTACATGTACAGGTTTATATATAAAACAAAAGTTTTATATATATACATATATATGTATATAATATATATATTTAAGAGCCTAATGTAATGCTTTACATGTAATTTCAAGAGAAAATTGTAGGATAAAAGCTGTCTATAGAGAATAACCCTCCCCCATTTTTTTTTGAAATGGAGTCTCACTCTGTCGCCCACGCTGGAGTTTAGTGGCGTGATCTTGGCTCACTGCAGCCTCTGCCTCCCGGGTTCAAGTGAGTCTCCTGCCTCAGCCTCTGGAGTAGCTGGGATTATAGGCATGCATCACTACTTCCGGCTATTTTTGTATTTTTAGTAGAGATGGGGTCTCACTATGTTGGCCTGGCTGGTCTTGAACTCCTGACCTCAAATGATCCGCCTGCCTTGGCCTCCCAAAGTGCTGGGATTACAGGTGTGAGCCACCATGCCTGGCCTCAATTTTTTAAAAAAATGCATATTTCTAAATGCAAAGAAAATAAGCTGAAAGAATATATGCCAAAAATATATATTTTAAAATTCATTTCAGATAATTTTATGCTGAAGAAAAATAAATATACATGCCTTTTTCTTTAATTTATGAAAATGTTAGTCCCAAATAAAGTTCTTAATTTATAGAAATGTTAGCCCCAAATAAGGTTAGTACCCATTTAAAAATGAGTGTTAACCCATTTCCAAAACAGTCCACTTTTTAATGTAATAAAAATTAAATATTTTCTAAAATATTATTTTTATAAATCACCTTATCTTTTCATAGATGGAGCAGAGATGGCAGATTTGGGGCACTTGTGCTGCCACTTTTTCCTCTTGCCCACAGTGAACACTGCAACCTATTAAGCCATTTCTTTCTAAGAAGTTTCTCAAATGTACTACAGATGGCCACTGCTAATCAGTCAGAGGTATTAAGTGATATCAAACATATTTGCCCTCTGTGACAGGGCTACATAAGTTTTCCAAGTTAATTCTGCCCTTCCTCCTCTTAAGACTACATGGTGAAATAAATTTTTATCACCATCGATCTTGATCATTTTGCCTTGATTGTCTTAGAATGTTCTGCGTGTATTTCTTTCAAATCCAAAGAAACGCGCGGTGTCTCTTCATATGCATTCAATGCTGAATGTCTGTACTGCCCCAAGGGCTGGGTGAAGCTGCTGCCTCAAGCGTCCTGGTGAGCCTAGTTACTGTATCGCCCATGTCCACAATTTCTTGTATTTCTTTCTAGCACCTGACACTGTGAACAATGCTTCCGTTTTTGAAATGCTCACATCAGCAGCTTTCTGTAGCAAGACACTATTCTAACTGGTACCTCTCTCATAATGCCTTCCCATTGTCCTTGGAACACCCTCTAACCTTAATCCATCCCATCAAGGGGGCTTTTTCTTGAGACATTTATTTCTTTTCTTTTTCTCCTTGCCTTTCTACGAAAAGTCAATTTCTACAGCTTTAGCCAACAAATCATTCCCACATTTCTATGTCCAGCTTTGCCCAGTTTCCCGTTTCTCAAGTTCTTTTTTGCACATCTCTACCTGCAATGTTTAAAAGCCTCTCAAAATGTTCGAAATGGGACCTACTCTCTTGCTGTATTTGCCTTTTTTTTTGAGATGGAGTCTCGCTCTGTCGCCCAGGCTGGAGTGCAGTGGCGCGATCTCTGCTCACTGCAAGCTCCATCTCCCGGGTTCATGCCATTCTCCTGCCTCAGCCTCCTGAGTAGCTGGGACTACAGGTGCCTGCCACCACACCCAGCTAATTTTTTTTTTGTATTTTTAGTAGAGATGGGGTTTCATCGTTTTAGCCAGGATGGTCTTGATCTCCTGACCTCGTGATCTGCCCGCCTCAGCCTCTGAAAGTGCTGGGATTATAGGCGTGAGCCACCGCGCCGGGCCTTTTTTTTTTTTTTTTTTTTTTCGAGACAGGGTCTTGCTCTGTCGCCCAGGCTAGTGTGCAATGGCGCCATCTCGGCTCACTGCAACCTCCACCTCCCAGGTTCAAGCAATTCTTCTGCCTCAGCCTCCCGAGTAGCTGGGATTACAGGTGTGCACCACCACGCCTAGCTAATTTTTGTACTTTTAGTAGAGACGAGATTTCACCATGATGGCCAGGCTGATTTTGAACTCCTGACCTCAAGTGATTCACTCCACTTGGCCTCCCAAAGTGCTAGGATTACAGGAGTGAGCCACCGTGTCCAGCTGCTTTATTTACTCTTATTGTTACTAGTACCACTGTTCTTTCGGACCCAAAGATGGAAACATTTGTATCATCATTAACACCCTGGCCCCATCTCCTCTCCAATTCTATCACTGGTCAAGTCCTTTCCATGTTTCCTTGAGGATGTACCTTTCTTTCTAATTTTACTGCTGCCAGTCACCTTCAGAGAGTGGCTGGGGTTCTTTTGCGGGAAGAAATGAGCGTGAAATGGAAAGACAAAGCATTCTTCTAATGTATTTAGTTTTTAACATTTATTGAATAATTATTATTTTTAGACCCCAGTTTGGGATGTGGGGAAGAAAAGACGACCTACAGTTTCTTTTTATTGTTTCTGTTCAATTTATGCCACTTGAAGAGCCAGTAAAATGACGCCAAGACCATAAACCAACTCCAAAAAGTCAGAGCTGACTTGGTTCAGTCCCCTTTGAAGAGATAAGGCCTGTCATTCTGGAGTATGAGGCACAGCAGGCTGGTGAGTGTAAAAGGGTTGATTGGGACCTAGAATTATAGGCAAAGAAGACAAACATCTAAGTTAGAGCTAGCAGAGAGTGTCTTACATAGAGAATAGGCATATGCTAGTCAACTGTCCAGGGTGGGGGGATTGAGTGACCTTGGGAAACAAGAGTATTCCAGCTGATGGCTGAATCTCAGAGGGTCTAGGACCCCAGCAGAGGGCTACAAGTAGACAGCACCAGCAACCAGGAACAAACCTGATCCTTAGCCAACAATTGCCTCAGCTAGATGTTTGTTTTTTTTTTGAGACGGAGTTTCACTCTGTCGCCCAGGCTGGAGTGCAGTGGCGCAATCTCGGCTCACTGCAAGCTCCGCCTCCCGGGTTCACGCCATTCTCCTGCCTCAGCCTCTCCGAGTAGCTGGGACTACAGGCGCCCGCCACCATGCCCGGCTAATTTTTTGTATTTTTTAGTAGAGACGGGGTTTCACCGTGGTCTCGATCTCCTGACCTCGTGATCCGCCCACCTCGGCCTCCCAAAGTGCTGGGATTACAAGCGTGAGCCACCGCGCCCGGCCCCAGATGTTTTTTATATGCATCTTGTTTAGAGCGAGATCTAGGTCCCAGGTGGGCCTGCCTTGGAGGCTGCAGATGAAGATAATGAGGTTCTGCAAGCTGGAAGGGCATGGAGGCCACTCGGAGAACAGCCCCTGAGTAGCAGGTCTCTTCTACTTGTCAGTGTCTTTCTAGAGAAGAAATATCACAAGGGCAGAGAATGATGCCTGTTTTGTTCACTGATCTATCACTGTCTCTATCACTATCGCTATCAGCTGTCACAGTGATTGGTACATACTGGTTGGTCAATAAATACTTACTGAATGAATTAATGAACGAATGTGGTAGTAAGCAACAAATGAAGTTTTCAGAAGAATTCTGGTGTCCTGAGAAACAATGCTTGGGAAAGTGCCTGAATCTCCCTCAGTTTCTGAGTTTGTGAGTTCTGAATTTATTACCACGTATATATATTTTTAAGCACATATTGTGATGAATGTTTAACCATGACCTCATGTTCAACATCAATCTCAGGACTTGTATAATATTCCACATATAAACCAAACCCTAAAACAACATTGATAAGAAACAGGAACAATTTAAATCGCAAGGCCAGTCTCAGGAAAGGTGTAATGACAAAAATATGTGAGTTGACAGTTCAAATCCTTTTTTTTTCATACCAGTGTTTAGAAATACTAGACATTTTCCAATGAATGCTGGGAATTAGCTCAATAACTTTAGATTTTAGTCCTCTGTTGAGCACTTGCTTTAACAAAAATATGGCTCAGGAGGACCAAATGGAGGAGAAAAGTGCAATTAATATATTCACTCATCTTAGGTCCTGTTTACATTTGCATCTTGAAGGAATTGCATTTATTATTTTAATTATTTTTTAAATCAAGTTTCCTGTATGTAATAGAATCATTAATAGGGCTGTTTAATCTTTATTGGTGACAAACACATCTATGTTTAAATTGCTCAGAAGTTTCTAGTCAGATGTGCTAAGGACACATTCAGAAAGAAAACAAGTTTAAAACACATCTGTGTCCTTGTTTAGCCTTCGACAACTACTTTATCATTATACATTTTGGGTATTTCCTTTAAAAATGGGTCTGGTACAAGTAAACCATTTCCCAAGGATGTGTGAATTAAGCAGTGGTTACAAAGAGCTTTGAAATGATGATGCGCTATCAGTGCTAAGTCAAATTATGAAATTGCACCTTTGCAAAAATGCTATTGTAGGAATAAATGAATCTGAATGTGGTATTTACAGTGTGATTTGCTTCTGAAATAGAATATTTCTAATGGGCCTCTGCAGGCAACAACAAAGTGCCATCTTATCTCCTGTTGATAGACCACAATTTCGGAAAATTATTTTTACAATGGCATCTGAATAAGCTCCTTAATTTGAGACTGTTTTCCAAATAGATACATAGCTTATTACATTGCTTACGCTGCCTTTGAGACACAAAGAGTGAGGTGGGATTCATTAACAAAATCGCTGTTGTCATTCCTTTGTGTGTGTGTTTTTTTTAAAGTAATTTCTCTTCTTTACAAGCTAATGTTAACGAGCTATGTTGAACAAAAAGATCAGGTAAAAGCTACTTTTGTGTTAGTGATCAAATCCGAGTTTGGGTTAACGCTCAGGTTATCAATTGCACTTAAAGCACACCTCAAACTTGGTTTGCGGCTCCTGCAGTTTCAAGACCAAACCAATTATTCACTGTGGAATTTCTACTGACTGGAAATGTTATATTCAACAACAGCAGAACAATATGTATGTATTTCAGAAGACCACATTCTCAGTTCTTCTAAATAACTGATTAGATAAAATGCATCTGTTCATGGGTAAGACTAAGGTCTAAGTGAAAAAGTAGATGATTCCTTAGAATAAATTTTGCCAAAATAGGATCTAAAATGTCTGATACCACTTAGGGGTTGAAAACTGATATAAAACATGTGTCTCAGTGAAATATGAGTAGGAAGGAAGAGAAGGCTGTGTTGCAAAAGTCAAGGAGGATCTGGGCTGGGCTGGAACAGCAGCTTAGATCTAGGGAAGAAGAAAGCAAAAAGTAGGGAGGGTCTTGCAAAGACCAAAGAAAAGCCCAGGGATCGAGACCAGCCTCAGCTGTCAGAAAAGACATCTCTGATTATTACACATTGTATGCCTGTATCAAAATATCTCATGTACCCCAGTAATGTATACATCTGCTACATACCCAAAAATTAAAAGTTAAAAAAAAAAGACATCTTTGTAATATGCTCTATGGCAGGAGGATTTTTTCTGGAGAATTAGAATCCTGTTACTTTAGAGACAAAAGTGCTTAAAGAGAAGAGCTTCATTCTCATTTCACAGATGAAGAGACAAAGGCCCAGGAAGTCTCAACACTTGAGCTCACAGCTAATTAGAGCTTAAGTGATTCCTAGAACTCAGGATCACAATGAGTACCTGCGGGCATCACACATGAAGACCACACCATTAACTGAGCAAGTTTCTTGAGAGAGCTACGGACATGGTCCACACAGGACGGGCACCAAGGAGACAAAGCTGAGGGCACAATCAAGAGAAACTTCTGCCTCTGCCCCAGACAGTCTTTAGTCTTTCATCCCATGGAAACCGAAACTCAAACGTTTATTAGTTTATTATGTAAGTTCCTTCCTTCCTTCCTTCCCTCCTTCTTTCCTTCCTTCCTTCCCTCTCTCCCTCCTTTTTCTCTCTCTTTCCCTCCCTCCCTCCCTTTTTTCACCTTCCTTCCTTCCCTTCCTTCCTTCCTTTTTTCCTTCCTTCCTTCCTTCCTTCCTTCCTTCCTTCCTTCCTTCCTTCCTTCCTTCCTTCTTTCTTTGTTTCTTTCTCTCTCTTTCTTTCTTTCTTTTCTTTCTTTCTTTCTTTCTTTCTTTTTTCTTTCTTTCTATTCCTCCCTCCCTCCCTCCCTCCTCTCTCTCTCTCTCTATTTTCAGAGGTAGACTGTTGCACTGTGGCCCAGGTTAGAGTGCAGTGGTGTGATCATGGCTCACTGCAGCCTTGAACTCCTGGGGTTCCCATGATTCTGCCTCCACAGCCTCCCCAGTAACTAAGACTACAGGTGCATGGCACCATGCTTGGCTAATTTTTTAAAAGTTTTTATAGAGATGGGGTCTGGCTGTATTGCCCAGGCTGTTCTCAAACTCCTGGCCTCACGCCATCCTCCCATTTTGGTCTCCCAAAGTATTGGAATTACAGGCATAAGCCACTGTTTCCAGCGTCATGTAAATCATTCTTTTCTATGGTTGCAGACAAACTAGAGAGGTGAGAAGGAGGGAGTGCTTTCTGTTTGTTTCTAGAATAGACAGATAACAGAAACAACTGGAAATATTGCGGAAAACTACGTGTAAGAGAGTAACATTGAAGAGCTAGTAAGAAAGATAAAACCAGCTGTGGAGGCTGGGGTTGCCTGTTGTAGGTATCATCATACATCTACTACTTTGCGTCTTCCTCTTAGGCTGGCATGAACATATTGTGCCACACGCCTTAAGAAACACTTAGGAAACACTGGTATGGAGGGAGAGGGGAGAGCCCAGGCAGCAGTGGAATCCTCTCATTGCCCCCTCCAGAAACAAGCAGGCCTGGGGTAGTTCCTCCAAGTAGCATCTTTGTCTAGGACAGGAAGCTTGTTATTTTTCTGGTGGTATGGACTAACATATTTACACCATTCTTTAAGAAATGCATCCCATGTTAACTTCTCTAACGAAGAAGTTCACTTTCTGCCTCTTCCCTGGCAAGCCTGCTGTGAAGTTAACATGTGCATTTACTGGGGTTGCCAGCTGGAACGGAAGCAGGCTCTAAATTATTTGTGTTTAATTTATGTAAAGGTGGTTTGGACCTGAGCCCAGATGTGAATATACAATAGACCAAGTTTACAGAATTGTGACACAAAATCCCAAGAGTTGTGGGGATGTCAGAAAACACTCAGCAATCAGGACGTATGCCTACAACATTAATACATTTTATGTGTTCAACTCCAAAACAGATTATGGAGATGACTGTGAGACAGAAAGAAAAGCTTTCAGCCAAGCACTATCTCTGCAGATTTTTTGAGATGTAGCTAAAGCTACTCAAATGTAAAAATTCAAGCTTTTAAAAATAGAGGATTTTAGGGGGAACATGTAAGTCTGACTCCACTACCCAGGAAAATGAAGGGTTTACCATGTAAACGAGAAGAATAAGTGAGCATTTTACAGTATGATTAAGTTAAGCCTTTGTCCAGAGAGCTGACTTGGTCTTCCTGTGCTAGAGGAACACACTGGAGAAGTCTAATTGGATGTCCATTGGCTAACTGGAGAAGATTCATTGGTTGTCCATTGGCCAATTGGAGAAGACTCACTGGATGTCCATTGGCCAATTCAATTTGGCAAGTACTAACAGCACCTACTATATGCAAAACACTAAACTAGGCTCTGAGCAGTAGAAAAACAATACCAGTCTCTGTTTGTAACTACTGTATGATCTTGGGAGAATAGTGGAATAACATTAATGAGTACAACACAATACAGAATAGCATAAGGAACATGAATGAAGTATAAACACGGTTCTGAGAAGTGTCAGAGGACGGAGAAAGAAAGACCACATTTACTTGGTAGCTGGTTATCAAAAATGGCTTCATGAAGGAAGCATCATTTCAGGTAGAACTAGGATGACGAGTAACATTTTGACAGGGAGTCTCAGGTGTGTAAAGGGCATTTACCCTCACCATACCTGTGAAAGAAACATCCTATGGCACAGGCATGGGGTTGGCAAAAGGAGGAGTGAGCTTCAAGAACTAGAAAGTGACCATTTTTGGCTAGAATAGATAAGAGAGCCACAGGGGATAAGGCCAGAGAGAAGGCCTTATCTGGCCTTATCTCCTTATTTGGCCTACCTGTGGCTCCCCTACCTATTCTAGCTAAAAATGGTTACTTCCTTGGGGAAAGCCAAGAAGCACAGACCGAGGCAGGGAGGAAATGGGGAACTCTAAATGCTTCCGAGCAGAGGGCAAGAAGGAGGAAAGCCTCTTTTGGAGGCTGATGCAATTGCTCCAGGGATAGGTTAAACAGTGTTTGCGTTTGGCAAATAGCTGCAGAAATGTAACAGAAGAGATAGGAGAGACACCGTAGATAGATAATTGAGAGGCCTTTAAACTGACTATATTTGGGGGACAAACAGGAATCAGGAGACATTCCAGAATTTCAAATTTGGATAAGTAGGAAATGAAGGAATCAGTAAAACAGAGACAAGGCAGAAGAGAAGTCATTTGCATAGGAAGATGCAAAGTTTGTTTTTGTTTTTAATTTTAGGAAATGGTCAGTTCTCCAGGTGGTCAACATCCTCCAGAAAGAATTTGTAAGTTTGAGGCCAACGCTCACGTCAGATCCAGGAAGCTAGGCATTATCTGAGCCTAGTGGCTAAGATCAAAAAGGTTATTCAGAGAGCAAAAATTCAGGGCAAAGGCAAAACCTCGACCACTGCCTACCTTTCAGTGTTGGAGGAGAAATAGAGGCAAAAAAGAGAAGAGGTCAGAGAAGTGGGGAGAAAACCAAGATGGCACAGCACCATGAGATGCAGGAGAGAAGAAGGCCCCAAGACTAGGGAGTTGCCAATTATGTATAGGGTTGCACAAAGGTTGGAGAAATTAGGGCCAAGAAATGGCCAATGTTTTGAAGCATTAGAAGAGCCACTGGAGTATTTGATTTGAGCAAACATTTTCAGTCCACTGGAGGGAATGTTATGCTGAAGTTATGCTGTCATGCTGAAGACAGCTAAGTAAGAAAGTGGCGTTCTGAACTGCAGTCACCACTTTCAATACCTTGACAGTAATAAGAAAGAGAGAGGGAGAGAAAGAGTGAGACAGAGGATGAGAGAGAGAGAGATATGAAATGTTTGCTTGCAAGGTAACAAGGTCCAAGAAGGATTTTGCTACTCACAAAGAGGTAGATCCTACAGAATCCATTTGACCCATAGAGGCCCATAACAGTCCCACAAAAAAGAAAGCCAATCCCTTCTGATGGGTCTCCCAGCCACATCTGTAGCCATTTGAAATGAAGAAGGGTTGAGAGTGCTTTTGAAGAGTTGCAGATATAATGTGTATCATATAAGGCCGTTCATGAGGGTGAGGTGGGGATAAGGAGCTAGAATAGTAACCTCTTCTCTGCCATGATCCCAGGCTGTTTCCTGCAAACATGCTCTTTGGTGTTGCCACTAAGAACCAACTCCCCTCCCTACTACTGGAAAATCTGTCATAACCAGAAATGCGGGAAGGAGATGGCAAGGTCAAAGGACGGGGATACTAGAAATAGAGGGAAAATGATGTGAATGGACCATCAGTTTAAAAACATTTATTTCCCAGCTGCCTTTCCCTGTGGGTTTATGCTACAAAATCCATGTCATTTTCTCTTTCTTGGAAAGGAACATAATGACACTATTTGGTTGAATGGATTGTCAAGGACCGGCAACCCTGTGTAATAACCACAAAGCTATTGGCTTAAATACTGCTATTTACGTATGGGTTGGCTTATGGTCTGAATGCACTGAACATATTTACAAGTCCTCAAGCACACATGAAAAAATAATAATTTTTAAAGTCTTTGATGCTATTATCATCAAGTTTATGACATTGAAATAGCATCTTCCATGAGGTTTTCCAGAAACTCCATCCATCTAGATCTTCAGAAGGCTGCCATTATAACAAACTTAACTGGTCAACTTACTAGAACACTCAGAAATTCTTATTGGCTGAATGCAGACTGAGCATAGATACTATCTCTATTGTGTGTATGTGCAGTGCCTCGGTGCTTTTGAAATATTTATAAGTGTCTCCTCCTAAGGATGCAGACGTTATTGTTTACAGTCTGAACTTATTTAAGGAACAAAACCTGCGGATGCACTTCCTGTTATAGTAATACCTAGGTCTTATTATTTATAAATATGTGTGTGTCTCTTGTATTCATAAGACACTTCCATCTACATTAGCTCATCAACACTGTGTTACTGAGATAGGTAGAGGAAGGAAAGCACGTTTGTTTCGGAATTAAAGCTGTGTCTAGGTGGCATTACTCAGGCAGACTCTGATGTAGGCAACCTGGTCACTGTCACATCTTCCTGGGCTGTACTGGTTAACATTGTCAAATCCGTGGTGTTAATGGTGCCATAGTGAGCCCTTCACGTATCGGGACCCAGCCCATATGACCCATCTCCTGTCTCACAGACAGGAATGAATGGCAGAGGTGCAATTATAACGCACATCCCTAATTCACCAGAACTCTTTTTCACAGGGAGCTGCTAACAGGATCCCCTGACAATCCAAAATCCCCAGCTTGCGTGAATGAACTAACACACACATCAGTTTGCTAGAACAGCTGAAGAGGGAAATGGTGATGTCTGGAAGGACTGAACCTATGTATTCTAATAGTTACTCAGTAGTGTCCCCAGACACGAACAAAGAAATTGGCATTGGGAGAAACGGGAAGAAGAATGCAAAGCTGTTTCCTAAGGAAAAAAGAAACGACAATTCCAATCAGTAGTAAACACACACACAAACAAAATCCCTCACTGTTTCCTTAGCTTAGTGCCACTCCTCGTTGAAAAATAAAATTATGGGCTACCCTTTGTATTAGGTTGGCGCAAAAGTTATCGTGGTTTTGGCCATTACTTGCAATGGCCAAAACCACGATAACTTCTGCGCCAACCTAATAGCAGTGAGGAAGGTGCTAGCACAGCTCTGGTAATATAAGGAACTCTAATAGAGCCAGGGCTGAAATATGTTCCAAACATCTGCGTTAGGCTTGGCAGCCTGTTCCCAGTGTAACTGATCACGGAAGAGAGTGAGAGGTGAAGCCAGCTGGACTTCCGGGGTCGAGTGGGGACTTAGAGAACTTTTCTTTTTCTTTTCTTTTCTTTTTTCTTTTCTTTTCTTTTTTTTTTTGAGACGGAGTCTCGCTCTGTCACCCAAGCTGGAGTGCAGTGGCGCGATATCGGCTCACTGCAAGCTCTGCCTCCCGGGTTCACGCCATTCTCCTGCCTCAGCCTCCCCAGTAGCTGGGACTACAGGTGCCCACCACCACGCCAGGCTAATTTTTTTGTATTTTTAGTAGAGACGGGGGTTTCATTGCGTTAGTCAGGATGGTCTTTATCTCCTGACCTCGTGATCCACCTGCCTCAACCTCCCAAAGTGCTGGGATTACAGGCGTGAGTCACCTCGCCCTGAGACTTAGAAACCTTTTCTACGAGAGGTTTATAAAATGCACCAATCAGTGCTCTGTAAAAATGCACCAATCAGTGCTCTGTAGCTAGCTAGAGGTTTGTAAAATGGACCAATGAACAGGACATGGGCGGGGACAAACAAGGGAATAAAAGCTGGCCCCCCCATCCCTATTCAGGTCCCCTTCCAGGCTGTGGAAGCTTTGTTCTTTTGCTCCTCACAATAAATCTTGCTGCTGCTCACTCTTTGGGTCGGTGCCATCTTTTTTTTTCTTTTCTTTCTTTCTTTTTTTTTCTTTTCTTTTTTTTTTTTTTTTGAGACAATGTCTCCCTCTGTTGCCCAGGCTGGAGTGCATTGGCACCATCTCCGCTCACTGCAAGCTCTGCCTCCCGGGTTCATGCCATTCTCCTGGCTCCGCCTCCCGAGTAGCTGGGACTACAGGTGCCCGCCACGACGCCCGGCTAATTTAAGAGCCATCTTTAAGAGCTGTAACTCTCACTGCGAAAGTCTGCAGCTCCGTTCTTGATCAGCTAGACCGCGAACCCACCAGAAGGAACAAATTCCGGACACAAGGGGGCGCGCGGGGCATGCGTAAAAGCCTGCTCTGGGGCCGGGCGCGGTGGCTCAACGCCTATAATCCCAGCACTTTGGGAGGCCGAGATGGGCGGATCACCTGTGGTCAGGAGTTTGAGACCAGCCTGACCAACATGGGGAAACCCCATCTCTACTAAAATACAAAAAATTAGCTGGGCGTGGTGGCGTGTGCCTGTGGTCCCAGCTACTCGGGAGGCTGAGGCAGGAAAATCGCTTGAACCCAGGAGGCGGAGGTTGCAGCCGACATTGCGCCACTGCACTCCATCCTGGAGATGGAGTAATACTCTGTCTTCAAAAAAAAAAAAAAAAGCCTGCACCAGGACCCAGTCCCTCTTCAGAAGATCCGTAGCTCTTACCTGTGCTGCTGGGAACCAGAGGCCCCAAAATTCAAAATCAGACGCTTCTGATGAAGCTAGAGGGAGTGAGGAGGAGCGCATGTGGCCAGATTCTCTGAATGTGGACATGCAGCCACCCACTACACCGTCCAGGGAGTGGCTGTCTTAAGTGCTTTCTGAAAGGTTGTCATCCAGACAAACCATCCACTTCAGCAGTTATTTAAATTGCCCCTTTTGCTCTCTCTTTGCTGAATTTTTGCTGATCTCTTCTCCATATGACCTACTGTGGGTCACAGACGCTTCTCAGGGACACATTGCGGTTTTTCACCTCGACTCTTCATATACCTCATTTTGAGTTCAATACAAGTGTCAGCTGTTTAAACTAGTGTTTACATGTGCAAAGCATTCTGTGGGACAGCGAAAGGTAGAAATGTAAGTAAGACATGGTTTTTGTCTTGCTGGAGTCTGCCGCCCAAACGGGAGATGAACACCTGTATAGTCAGAATGAGGACTCTACAGAGATGGGTGTTGGAAGGCAAAATAGAGTGCTGCGGTCAGACTGTCACATTAACTGGAATTTGTCAATTTGACTGGCTGCCATCTTTCCAAAACAGTTGATCTAGAAATTTACATTTTATTTATTTTTGAGACAGAGTCTCACTGTGACATCCCAGCTAGAGTGCAATGGCCTGATCTTGGCTCACTGCGATTTCTGCTTCCCGGGTTCAAGCGATTCTCCTGCCTCAGCCTCCTGAGTAGCTGGGATTACAGGTGTGTGCCACCACATCCGGCTAATTTTTGCATTTTTAGTAGAGACAGGGTTTCACCATATTGGCCAGGCTGGTCTCGAACTCCTGACCTCACGTGATCCGCTTGCCTTGGCCTCGCAAAATGCTGGGATTATAGGTGAGCCGCCACGCCTGGCTAGAAATTTACATTTTATTTTATTTTTACCATCATTTTCTGTGACCAAATGTGTTCACAAACAAATGCCCACTTTTTCACTTTATTTGAGAATAAAAAGGACAGACAACTATGAACTGAGATTTTTTTTAAAAGATAAAACAGTGATCTTAGTTAGCCAGGGGTTACCACATCTAAAACAACCTAATCTCTTATCAGACCAAGTCAGCCTCAGCTCCTCCAGGTTCGTAGAGACTTGTGTCTGTTTTTTAATCTTTGAGTCAAGAGTGTGTTCCTTTTTTCTTTAAATGTAAGAATGTATGCCTTTAAATATTTTGAAGTGATCTATGTAAGATTATGATTTTGACCCCGCCTTAATTCTTTCCATGCCACTTCCTGGGTTGCTTGTATCTTGCATAATAGCTGCTCTGCTGGTAGCGTCCAACAGTTAGAGAGTCAGCCAAGGACTTGGAATCATGACTATACTGACTGGCCTTTGCTATCTTCGGCTATTCTGGAGAAATATGAGAACTTGAATTGAGAGAAAGTTAGCATCCTCTTTCAGCCTGGGACTGGAAGCCCTCTCCATGACATAGCAGTCTATCATAGAAGCAGCAGGCCATCACCTCCAACCTGGCTGGCTGCTTGTACAAAGTATCCACCCAGATAAAACGAAATACACTAGAGCATCTGTTTCTTCTCAGAAAACACTCTTTCATTTCTCCTAGGAACCCAGTGCCTGAGCAAACAGTCTCCCTTTAACCCTTATAGAGCCACCGTGGCAAATGTAAGGATCGAAATTGTATGAATGAGGGCGCTGTGGGAGAACACTTCCCTGCTATTTACCTGAGATTAAGTAGATGACCAGCGCTTGGAAGGGAATGCGGCCTTCTTACCTCTGGGCCTGAGAACAAGCATGGGACACAGTGGTATCTAATATGCCCTTTTACCAATTGAACAGATCAAACCCATGTGTGGCCTGGTTGTCAGGCTTTAAATAAACATTGTATTTATATGCGCTTTGTGCTTTTAAACTCCATCAACCAAAAGGACTAGAATTTAGATATTTACTCCCCAGGATTTCCATTCTTAAGTTAAGGCAAGTTTTTATTTATTTATTTGTTTTTTAAAAAATTTAAGGATAGAGTCTTACTCTATTGCCCAAGCTGGAGTGCAGTGGCAAGATCATAGCTCACTGTTACCTCAAACTCCAAACTCCTGGCCTAAGTGATCCTCCTGCCTTGGCCCCCAAAAGCACTGGGATTACAGGTGTGCACCACCACACTTCACTAATTTTTTATTTTTTGTAGAGAGAGGGTCTTGCTATGTTGCTCAGGCTAGCCTCGAACTCCTGGCCTCAAGCAATCCTCCCACCTCTGTCTCCCAAAATGCTGGGATTACAGATCTGAGCCACCACTCCAGCCAAGTTTCAATTGAGTGGAAAACCACCAATTGGTTGAAAGCTTCTGTGCACAGTTTTCACAAGTGCCTATTTAATCTGAACTTGAAGTTTAAAAATTAAGTCCTTCCTTAGAATTACTTGGTTTATACTTAAACTTTCTTGAGAACTTGTTAATAAAAGAAAAGAGCTGCTTGAAGAAAAAATAAGCGGGTAACGTTTCATAAGAATTTCCTCATTCAAAAGGCACATCCATGTGTGACTTTGATCACAAAGACAGAAAGGCTTGTGATGCAGCAACTGTTTATTTGGGTTCTGTTCATATGACTTTTCCCAGCTTCAGGGATCTCAGCTGTCAAATGAGGATGAGAGAAAAGTGAGTGCTCATCCCCATAGTGGGCACATATTGAAGACTCAACAGCAAGAGCCAGGCATAGGTTGGACACGGTGGCTCACGCCTGTAATCTCATTACTTTGGGAAGCTGAGGCAGAGAATGGCTTAGCTCAGGAGTTCGAGACCAGCCTGGGCAACGTAGTGAGAATCCCCCCCCATCTTTCTATGTTTTAAATAAATAAATATGTTTTTCAAAAAAAAAAACAGTCATAATTATTCCTTCCCACTCTATGATTATTTAAGTTAAAGAAGAAAAAAACAACATATTGACCAAAGAAGATCTAGCAATAAAGACCTGGGCTTGATGAGGAGGAAGACCATGTTATAAGGCAAAAGTTCTCCATGAACTTGAACTCTATAAAGGAATTGAGTAGACGGAAGCCAAAATATTGGTTTTTTTTTTTTCTTCCTCTGCTCCTCTGCAGAACTTAGTAGAGCTCTGAATGAATGTGCTTCACTTCCTAAGCTATCTGTGAAGGTTCTGAATTGTTTCAACCATAAGACACTACTAACTCTCCTAGATACCAGATACAGGCCAATCAACCAGAGAAGAGCAGGAGAACCCTCCTCTCCAGGTGCAACAAACTGCCTCTTACAATCAGGGTGGATGACAAACACCCAGGCAAGAGGCATTTGGAACCTGATCCAAACAAATTTTTGTTTCTTGTTCTTCTTTAGGCTTAATGATCAGCCTGGATGAATACTACCACTGCAATTAGTTACGTTTATTTTTTAGCTTCCTTTACACACATATATGTGTTTGTGTGTGTGCTTCTGCGGAGCCATGTCAGCAGGCATGCGAGTATCAAGTTTTATGCTGGAAAGAAAGGAGCTGAGAACGTGCATGCCGGCTGAAGGCATATGTCTTACTTGGATCAGTTAAGTGCCTGCTCCCTAAAGTGAAATCTCGTTGGAAATGCCATGCACATGTTGATTCAGTTTGATAAGATTTCAACCAACCTTCTCCTTTAGCTCGCAAAAGTTGCTTCCTTTAAATTACAGAAATGCCTAACACGAAACAACCTCGTAATACTCAAAATTCATTATGAGCAAATGTGATTGCTGATACTAAGGAATAATAAAGAAAATTAATTTTATTAAACACACGAGGCTCTGTTCAAATTAAGTTTGGTGCTAATGGGGAAAAAAATCAAAAGGAAGAAAGCAGATAATTATCTGCCTGAGTAATAACCAAGGATGCTGCAAGTGGTAGTAACAACTTTGACCAGCAGTTCTTCTGAGGAGGGTTCATTCTTCCAGCAATAGTTTTTTAATTGAATTGAGCTTGGCGGTGGTGCCTCTCACATTGAGAAGTCACCAGAGATCAAAACCAGAAATAAAAAGATGAAGAAAAATACGGCAAAGGAGAATGTTTCTGAATTTGCTTGCACATAAAATCTGCATAATAAAGCAGGCTCCAGATTGAAAACTTTGAAACAAAGACAAGATATTTCCTTCAGTAGCCACTGAAAAAAATTAGAAAATGCATCAGTAGTATTCTGCTTTTTGATTAGAAATAGTACCTATTTTTTCTATATCCACTCCAAAGACTTTCACTGTCTATATTCAAGGATAGTACCCACAGGCTTCTTTTTTTTGAGACGGAGTTTTGCTCCTGTTGCCCAAGCTGGAGTGCAATGGTGTGGATCTTGGCTCACTGCAACCTCCGCTTCCCGGGTTCAAGCCATTCTCTTGCCTCAGCCTCCTGAGTAGCTTGGACTACAGGTGTGCACCACTAAAAAATTGCCCGGCTAATTTTTGTATTTTTAGTAGAGACGGGATTTCACCACGTTGGCCAGGCTGGTTTCAGTCGAACTCCTGACCTCAAGTGATGCACCTGCCTCTGGCTCCCAAAGTTTGGGAGTGAGCCACCGTGCCTGGCCTGTACATGCAGACTTCTAAGACTCTAGTTCAGTTTTACCTGATTTTGAAATGTATGAAAATGAAGTCACGTAAGTTAGGACAGCAGGTGCCCTTGAGGGCAAAGGTTGGTCACTAAAACTGACATGAGAGGGCTTCTAGGACGCTGGAAATGTTGGCCTCTAGATTGGTTTTGTGGATGTATCCACCTTGCAAAATTTTATCAAATCTTATACTTGGGTTGTGTATTTTTCTAAATATATATTATACTTTACTAAAGGTATATATTCTTCTCTATTTCATATGGAAAATAGAGATATTTTGGCTTAAAAAACTCAGTTTCCCATAAAACAAGGATTTTGTTTTAGTCTAAGTGATGCTCTAAAATACAAGACTAGAGTGAGGCACTTCCCTTGGATACAAAAAGCCAACAACTCAGTGACTGAGATAAATAGTATTTTAATGTAACATTTTTAAAAAATCCAAATTAATCCTAAAAAATCCATGCTAATAATAATAAGGAAAGATTAAAACAGAAAATATTACTCAGGAAAACAGAAAATGGAACTTAATACTCCAAAAAATGCCAATAAGTGTAAATGTGCAGGAATAAATGTAAACGGGTGGGAATAATCAGATTTGAGAAACCAAGGGCAGATTATTTTACATTCCATAGGTTTATATTCTCTGAAAATAAAAGACATTAGCACTGTTTCAAAGTTTTTAATAATTTAGGTAATTTAAAAAGTAGCATTAAAGAAACAATATGTGAATTATCCCAACAAAATTCTGAAATGAATATCATCTCTATTTGCTTATAATTTCACTATGATTAAACTTCTTACGAAGTTACAAGTATGCCATCTTCCTTTGAATGCACTGAGTTAGGAAAAACATACCTATTATTGGTTACACATAGGAGAGATTACAAATCTAAATCATAGATGAAAAAAGCAACTGTGCCATGATATGAAACAGCACTGTCAAATCAGACACTGAAGTCGGTAAGTAAGATTTTCTTCTTGTCAGTAGGAAAAGCACTACTGGGTTTGATTCCCCCAATGCTACCACCTTTTTAGACTTTGTTAGAGCTTTGCATTCATTTCCTTAATGTTTTTAACCCAATGTCTGTGAAATTTTTATTGCTCCCTGGATGGTGACATCTGATCTGAATGTAACCACACACCTCTTTGCTCAGCAGTATTTGTCACAAACCATTATAAATTATCATGCTGATTGTGTGCATTGCTGGGAAACTGGAGAAGTTTCATAAATTCTAACTACCGTATCAATGACATTCTTGTTTATTATACAGATATAAACTTTTATGAGATTCAAGATGTCTGCCTTACCACTGAAGAAAACTTTAGTGGAGTAAGATCTAACCAGTTCCATGTAAATACTGAAAGCCATTTTCAATGTGCAATGAACATGTCTTTCCGAAAACTCTCCACTGGTCACTTCTTTATTTCTTTTCTATTTGTAATTATGCTTTGACACTTCACAAGTGTGCAGGATTTTGCTGGCAAAAAAGAAATCAACATTCCTTCCTCTCCCTCAACACCTTCTTCGGTCAGAGCATTTTCTAGAATCCTCTTAATCTAATAATAAAATCATGCATATATCTAGCTAGAAATCCTAGGCCTGTGTTAGCCCTGCAGACAGACGCTCCACTGGTCTGTTGATTGACTGATTTACACCACATCTTGTTCAATAAAAGAATTAAGGGGTTATAGTATTATGGTTCTAATGCTTATTTGTAATGAAACCTCATTCAGTGCTGGCATAGACACAGAATGTTGCATGTTAAAACTATGGGGGCACAACTTACACATTTAATTTTCCTAACGAAATATCCACCTTTGACAGCCACTGCAAAAACTTAACCATTTCGCAAAGTATGGTCCAGAATTTACTCATGAACTAGGTCAGTCTTGGTGCTATTCACATGAGAAGTTGTGACTGTATACTGTATTGTTAAGATTATGAAATGATGTTTTTTTACCTAATTATATATAAAACAATAAAAATCTAAATAAAAAATATTTTTTTTTCCTACCAGGACTATGTGGCCGGTCTAATGACTTAACCATCCGTATACTCTACAAAACAAAACTGTTTACTTGGGTTTCAAAGATGTTTCACAATAAGCAAATGTGCTAAGACATCAATTTCTTAAGCTTTCTCAGGGTGAAAGTTGACTGTACAAATACTGACCATTTCAAGAGAAAATGCAGGGTGTATCATGTGCAAATCATCTCATTACTGGGTCAACAGATTTAGTTTGACGTATGTTTAGTTTCGTATTTCCAAATGTTCTAAAAATCACCAACTTGTTAAAGATATCATAATAATGATAACTTATTTTGAGGGTCACTTTTACCTTTTAAAAGGGCTTTGCCATCTACTACTTGATCCTACTAGTAACCCTATGACATCAGCATAGCAGATGTTTTTTACTGCCAATAGACATATAATGTAGCTGGAACAAGGAAAAATATTACATGTCTTAAATAAGGTGAATAGTTTGTTCTTAACAAGAGTGATAACTAAAAGCTCACCAGCTTTCTGAATGTGGTTTTAACTGTGCCTAGTTTTGTGCCACCTCCAATCCACTTTTGTAAATAGCCTGATATAAAGTACAAAAAAACCCTAATAACAAAACTATGTTTGTAGGACTCTAATCTAAACTTTGAAGTCTATGAATTTGCTCTTCAAAGAATTTCTGGTGTTCCCAGGTTTTTTTTTTTTTTTTCCTGGGGCATTCCAATCCCCTGTAAAATTTAAAACTGTGGATTCTTCTCAAAGCCTTCACAAAAGGAGGTAAGTATTTTGCCACATTTGTAGAATCACAAATGCACCCTTCAACACTGAGCACTAGTCATTCATATGAATCAGCTTAGAAAGATAGTGAAAGGAATGCCTTATGCTGGTCTTCCTATATCTTTCTGCAGTTTCTCATTGATAAAAAGATCACATTACAACACTTCAAAACATAACGCGAAGATATTTTCCATGGATCTAATCTCCATTGACTTCATCAGGCTAAATATAACAGCCTTTCAACTTTGACCAGGAGATGGCACCTTCACAGAGAGCAAAATGTCAGTTGGGACAATTAAGAAATCACCTTACTCTGTAGCATTAAAAAAACAAAGTCACCATCATAAGATTGTTATGTAACATCTTCTTGGTCATGTCAGTTTCTCAAATACTTTGCTGATATCACTAAAATTGTCATTTTCTTTGAATTACAATCATCCTTTATTGTACTTTTTAAAAAGAAAACTAACCAAAAAGGTGCACCTTTAACCCCATTATACCCCACCTGACACCATGATATGACAAATCATTATTTAAGGTTTACTGTGAGCTAGACACGATTGTAAGCTAGACACTATCGTAATACTGTGAGATGCTGTTGTAATAATTAGTATACGCTGATTATTTGGAAACTGGTCATCAGCCTGTGGATTTATGCTAATTCTCTAGGCACCAAAATGTTGAATGAACCAGATGACCTCATTTCCCCGACCATGAAAAGCTAGTTTACTACACCAACTCAACAGGTTGTTGAGCGCTTTCTACAGGTAGGAAGATTTTTTTATATTACTCTGTTCTTTCCCAGAAGAAATGTATGTGCAAATAGAATTGTAAGCCCTTTACATATATTAAGTGATTCAACTGGCTTCCCTTCTTAAATTTCTGCTCCAGTTGTGTGCTGGATCTGGCGCCCACCAGCTCATAAGAACCAACTGTGCACATTTCTTTGCTAGTCTGGGCACAGTGACATCACATGGTTAGTTTGAAATTGGCTATGATGAGAGTATTTACACCACAGAAATTGGCATGTGCTACATACAAATCAGGACTTGACTCGTCTTCTCCAAAGAGCCAGCTGTTAAACATTTACCACCACACCACTGCCAATAACTAGTGATTATTCTGAATTCTTTAAGTATTATATTACACGCACTGATGGTCATGATTTCCAGATTCGAAATTAGTAAACGTCAGTTTATTGAATTCTAACACCACTTTATTTTTTGGAATGATGTTATTACTTGAGTATGTTTTACCGGAGTTTCTCCTATAGCAGTTTAAACGTGGTCAAAAAGCAAATACTACTACTACTAATGAAGTGAATCAAATATAATAGAAAACAAGTCTCCAGATTGTCTAAGTGATTGACACTATAAAAACCACCATAAAGAATATTAGCAAAAATAAATAAATCAATACAATGAACTCCTTGTTTCCAAGCAGTCAGTGGAACACTATTAATGGTAACTTCCATACACAATTAAAAAGTCAATATAATGCCCTGAAGCACTTCTGAATCACAAAGCAAAGATTAAATTGGAGTTGGTATAATTTTATTGCACTGTAGTATACACTGATCATTTGGAAACTGAACATCAGCCTGTGGATTTATGCGAATTCTCTAGGTACCAAAATGTTGAATGAACCAGATGACCTCATCTCTCTGACCATGAAAAGCTAGTTTACTACACCAACTGAACAGGTTGTCGAGCACTTCCTACAGGTAGGAAGATTTTGATATTACTCTGTTTTTCCCAAAAGAAATGTGTGTTCAAATAGACTGTCTTTAACAATGAATATACTTGCAAAATAATATTTAGGTCCAGCGATAGCAGTAGTCTATAGATATCATATACGGTTACACCTAAGTGACCCACTTAAAAACTTGCAAAAACCTCTCAGTCCTTGAGAAACACTTTAGAATTGAGATTTAAATCGATTATTTTTCTTTGATAAAACTATCTATATATGTACAAACTTAATAAAAGATGGATATTCAGGTTCAAGTCTCTGGAGACTACACCACTTTCAGTGGGTCAGAATGGGATAATGTGGACAAGACAGAGACAGGGGGTCTGTTGGGTGTCAAGAGAGATGAGCAAACACATATCTGAGTGAACTGCTATGTGCAAGGTAAAAACATACTTTCGATACTGTGGAAAGCAATATCCACATACCAGTTCTTTCACATAAAGTGAGAAAATATAATTTCGACTCTCTCTATAGTGAGAATGTCTTCATAATAACAAAATCTGGCATAAGTTGATGTTTCGAAACTTAACAACAGAAAAAGATAGTAAGACTAAGCCGATGGATGAAATACTGATGTGTATTTGAGTTCCCATTGTATTCATCGTGTCTTAACAATTATTTTCTAGCATTTTCCATAAAAGTATTTTAATCAGTAACCCACGATTTACAAAACCCCTCATCTGGCTTATCCTGTAGGCCTTATTTTTATTCAACGACAATTTGCTTTTCCCATGTCAAACTTAGTAAGATGAATGCAGTTCTTAAATCGTAAGATGTTCAATATATCTCAAATAGTGAGATCTTCAATCCCACTATCTGTGGATGGGATGTATATTAGTGATCAACTGTATTTCGTAAAAATGCAAGTGAGATTTTTGAGTTTCTAGTTCTTCCCCTCTCCAGGAAAAAAAAAAAAGAAAGTAAAAAGAAACATACATACTGTATACATTCTTAACAAAAGAGTTCCCAAACCAAAAGTGCTAACAGGAAGGAGTATAAGAGATTACACATTTAACTATAACCTTCCTGGTTTGGGGAACTCAGAAATCACTTAACGTACTTCAATTTCCATACCATTGACATATAATCTGGCTGAGATTGGAATCTCTCCTGGATCCATTTATAATCTACATTGTACACACCGACTTCCCCGCCCCCGTAGACAGGCGTGACCACTAGATGGTGCTGTGGTGCCCTGTTCAAAAACATTCCCACTTACTTGCAGTCTCTGTCCTCCAAATCGAAGTGAGGGTTGAAGTTGATCATAATTCTCTGGTATGGGTCCGGAGCCTGAATCAGCCATTCACATTTTTCACTTGGGTGATAAGAATGAGGATAACCAGGAGATGTAAGGTACCCGGGGCTTTCAATTTTTATAGTATCGCCACATTTATCTGCAATAAAAGTAAGATTTTAGCAGATCTTTCCTGACAACCTGTTAGGTAATCTAGCTTTATATGTAAATTACTGGTTATTAAGCACTCCCTAACTTTTTAAGGGGAACTCTAAAAGGTCCCCGTAAGTCCTTCGTGTGGCCCTGAGTGCAACACTCCAGGAAAAAACACTCTTTGATCTCAGGAAGGTTGACTCAGGCAGAAAGCCAACTGAGATCTGAGAGGACTCTTCCCCCAGCCCCGAAGTTTCTTCCTAAGGAAAAGGTCTTCTAGCATTAAAAACATTAAATCCCCTCAATTGATGTTAACATGGTCCCCTGGGAGCTTCTGCTAGACTTAATTATCCCCCAAGAAGTGTAATCACATTAAGTAGCAAGTTCTAAGTGGAAAGTGAGTGAAAGATGCTGTTCGACCCCTTGTGTTGTTTTTTGATGATAAGCCTGGTCTATGTCATTGATCAGTGGGGATTGTCTTTGATTGGCTTAAAGCCAAACCTTTTGTTGTTGTTGTTTTATCTGCCCATAAATCTAAGTGATTTTGAGTTATCTCTGCTCTTGAGATCCAAATCAACAGAGAACAAAGTATATTTGGTGAAGCAGAAATAATTCTGCTTTACTTCTCCAAGTAAAGTTGTTCAAGCTTGGAGATCAGATCAAAGCAACAGGGCAGAAGGAAAAGTAAATAGCCACATGGCATTAATTCTAATTACCTAAATGTTGGGTGAAAAATAACCCACCACACAGGTCTGGGTATCACATATTGTAACCCACATTCTCACATTCTGGGAAAGGGAGCTAACTAGTTTCGAGCCTTCATTTCAAAAATGCTCAAGTGAAGCCAAATAAACCAAATAAACCAGTCTCTGGGCTGCCTATATTGTTCAGCATAGATTCTCATTGTCACATTTTATGATGGATTTCATAATGGAGCACCTCAGCCTGAAATGCTGCCACATTTATTGATGCTTAATTTTGAGCAGTAAAAATTCGGTGCATAAACTATATAAGAGAAACAGTATGAAAGCAGTGAAATATATAAGCCTATCAATCACAAATTTTCAGTAATAGTATATATAGATTTTAACACTGCATCTAATAGATTCCCTGTGGAAAGAGAATAGCATTCTTTGCTCTCAGCATGAATTTATAAATCTACAGAATTTTATTACAAGAAAACCAGGTCAAATGGAAATGAAAGATGAAGTGCACATCAAAAATGCATACAGCTACATGCATTACAGAAATCATTTCCCATAAATTAAAAAAAGAAGACAATATAAGTTATATTGTTTTTCTCAATCGCTAGGTGCTTCTGACTTTGTTCCTTAGACTGGAGGTAGTCTTACGCTGGTTTCCTTTGCATTGGCTTGTAAAAGCGTTAAGCTTTGCCAGGAAGAAATGATGTTGCAACTGGAGTTCAAAATCTCAGCTAATGATCATGTTGGATTCTGTTATGTGATTCTACTGAGACTCTTGCATTATTTTGAATGTGCAGAAAACTTGGAAAGTGACCTCGTCTCATTAAGTTTCCTCCAGCTCTTGACAAACATCATGGTAGTGTCTGGCATCTGTTACAGGAGTGAAATAAAACAGCACTGGTTCTAGTCACTCGACAGAGTCACTTCAGAAGACATTTAGGTGGACTTGGTACCACACCAGAGCTCTTTAATCTGTGACTTCTGAGAAAGTGACAGTGTAATAAGATAATGTGGACTGCTAGACTCCCTGGCTCTGTTCAATCTCTCTAGCAGTTGATTAAGAAAGAGCAGTTTCTAATGACTCTGGACCATTAGTCCTAAATAAGGTTAATGAATTAATTTAGCAGACACTGGTTACTCGGAGGAGGTGGACATGGCTTTAAGAGGTCTGCTGAGTTACAGAGGCATTTTCTGGCTCTGGTCACTTCAAGCATAGCAACATGGCTTTTGCTGGTAAAGCTCACCAACTAAAGCCAGATTTTCAGCATTCCCCAGATTTCTGCTAAGAAAATTAAGAATGTGTGTGTGTGTGTGTGTGTACTGCATATATATTTGTGTAGTTCACAACCTAAAGTCTGATAGCTCTTTGCATTGAGCTTCAAATCTGTCTTGTGAACACCCCCACTATGGATTTAGTCTCAAGAGTTGTGGAGGACAGGGTTACTATAATTTCTAGTCCAACCATTTGAGCTCTTTCAGTTGGAAGAGAATGCTATTTCATTCCCTGCCAGAGTATAGAAAGATGCTACCAGCTCAGGTTCATTAATAAATTGAATTCTACATTCATAATTTTTTGCGTCTTGCTTTCCTGCCAGATTATAGAAAAATGCCGTCAACTTGGGTTCATTAATAAGTTGAACTCCATGTTCATAATTTTTTTTTTGCATGTGTTTTGCTTTAAGCATCTCTTAAGAATACGGCTTGGTAGCTGCTGAGGGAAATCCATTGCTGAAATCATAAAACCTTGAAAAAGCATATTAGAGAGATTAACTTCCATCATAAAGATGTGATTTAAATTCCTGTTGGTATGAGGCCCTCCACTTGCGGTCTGTTATTAAAACAATATACCACAGTAAGTAGTGGATGTTCTTTTCTTCTAATTACTGTGATTGAAATCTAAGCCAGACAAAAGTAAATATTTGATCATTAGTTAATAACAATTGCTGACGACTTACTGTAAAGGCATACCCTTGCCTGCACTTACTTTACAGTGTGAAGTCAAACATGCCTACAACCAGATCCCATTTTAAAACGCATTATTTAGGTTACATGGTACTGTTTGGACCCCAGTATAGTTTTTCATTTACTTAACAGTGAGTGGTTTTAAAAGCTAAGTGGAAGCTGCAACTAGCTTAGGGATTTTCAGATAATCCTGGTGCCTTACACTGTATATATCAGATTCCTGTATTGATACTATGTAACTTTCAGTCATACTCCAGACAGATTACGGAAGATGTGCAAAGGCGGGGGAGAGAGTTTCATCAACCCACAAACCGATATCTCTGGCCGTCACCCACCAGAGAAAACGGCTTAGGGGCGCAGCAAAGGAACCAGGAAGTAAGATCTCCTGGTAAAGTGTTCATTAACTTTCAACAGCCATCAGATTTTTGAAAGGGAGTCTCTTCTAATTGCCATTGGGAGGAAACATTATTAAGATAATTGGCATGCTGATCTGGGAAGGTAGGCAGCTCTGTCTTGTAACAGAGGTAAGGAAAAGCCCCACAGCCCAACGATCAACGTCAGGAGGGAGCCCAAAGACCTGAAATCCTCCTGCTCTAAACCGCCTGATCTCATTTCTTCTTCTCTCCTCCCAGATAAAACTTTCCTTCGCCCTGGAGTCGGTTGTTCCCGGCTGATCCCGGGAAGCCCTGCCTGAGCCCCGGTCCGGAGCAGGCAGCTGGGAGCTGGGGCGCCGCTGTCACCCGCGCCTCCGCCTGTCACTTACCGTTGCGAAAAGCGCCGGCCGGGGCGAGGGCGAGGGCGAGCGCGGCGCAGAAGAGCGGCAGCCCCCTCTCCATTCTCCCTTCGCCGGGTCCGCAGGCAGACGCGGGAGAACGAGGACGTGGGGCGAAATGCAGCAAAGAGGGGAATCTAAGCGATCCGAAGAGCCCCAACTCCGCCTAGAGCTGTACAATCCTCAGCCCGTCTTGGAGAAAGGAAAGCGGCGAGGCAATGCCTGGATCCGAGAGGAACGCTTCTCTTTTTGTGTCTCAAGTCGCCTGCATCCTGTCATTTAGCTCCGGCTTCCTCTCCCTTTTCCCACACTTGTTCCTCTTCCAGGAGCCACTGCCCGGGCCATGTCTCAAAAAAAAAAAAAAAAAAAAGGGGGGGGGGCTGAGGGTGGGAGGGGGAGGAGGGAGGTAGGGCAACACACACCAAAGCCAATTTCCAGGAAGAAAAAAAAATCCGGCTTGTTTCTGGACCCGTTGGAGCCGCGGAGCTGGCGCCCAGGGGAGGTCCGGGTGTCTGCGGGAAGGAGAGAAACGAGCAATGAAAAGATGAGCGGGAGACAGAGGAGTTTCACCAACTGCACCCCCGCCTCCCCTCCTGCGGCCTCCCCCCACTCCGGAGCCCTTCCCTCGCTTCCTCCCGCCCCTCTCCCCGCTTGGGCTCGCCTGTAATTGCCTGACAGGAGACTGGGAGGAACAACTTTCCCTCCGAGTGCTCTCCCCGTCCGTCTGTGTCTTTCCCCGAGACCCTGCAGGGATCTCCGGGGGAAGGAAGGCGCTGGGAGTCTGCGCCCCGGGCTCGTGGGTGCGGGCGTCGGAGGAAGGGGCGCGGAGGTCCGTGCCAGCCGCGGGGTCTGGCCAGCCCACCTCGCGTGCTCGCTCTGCACCCCTAGAGGGAGAGCTGGGCAGCTCCTGCAGGCGCAGATCCCGCCGCCGCGCAGTGCGGAGCGCCCGGGAGGTGGCGGCTGCTTCTCGCAACTTCAAATCCCGGGGCCCGCACCCGCGGCGGCGAGGAGCGCAGGGTCACCCCCCTGCCACTCCTCATCGCGCCAGCCTGAGACCTGTGGCGGGGACCAGCGGGGCACCCCTGGACGCCCCTGCCCAGAGCTGGAGGGCCAGGAGGGGAAAGCCGGGCTGGAGTGGGAGCCGCATCGCGAAGCCGGGCGAGGGGCGGCAGTGTCGCTGTGGTGTGAAGCTAAGTCAGACTGCCTGGGCGGGCGAGGCCGGGCTGCAGCCCCACGCGGCCTCCTTGGCCCGCATCAGGGCGAGCGGCTGGGTGCCGATAGCTGCCGGGTGCCCTCTGCGCGCCGCGGAGGCTTCATTGTTTCCCGAGATTTGGTGCCCGTTCCTCTGGGGCAGAGGGAACACCGGAGGGTGGGAGGTGCTGCGCCTTCCAAGCTGGGGGGCAATCGCCGCCCGACCCCGTCCAACCTTGTCTGAGAGCCCAGGTGCTAGGGAGGGGTGTGGAAATCAGGGGTCGGGCGGCCCCCGTTTCTCTGTGCATCCGGAGGGAGGGAAAGAGTGGCGGGGGAGGGGTGCTCTTGGCTGCGCCCTCACAGTGCCCGCTCCCGGCCACAGGCAACGTGCACGCCGGCCCTGGAGCTCCTGCCACCCCCACTTCCCACAGCGGCGCGTGCCCCCAGCCCGCTGGATGCCCCCCAGGCCCATCCCCGAGGGTTTTCCGAGAACTGCTGCAGGAAGCGTATGCAGACGCGAAAAGCAAGGACATTTCTGGGAACAAACAGGTTGCAGTCACTGATCAGGCCCCGGAGAAGGGTCAGTGCCCATGGGCCACCTCCCAGGGAGTTTGTGGGTAAGGTGAAAAGGTCACACGCCTCCTGGGGATTGGCGTCCACACACACAGCCAAAGTACAGCCTGATTCCTACCTGGCACAAATAGCTGGCCAAAGGGAGGTAGGAATGCTGGCAAGGAGACTCTGGTCAAAGGTTTTGGCGGAAGAAAAAGGGGCGGGCAGGGAGAAAGCCCAAGGCGCGCGGGCCCTGGGCCAGGACTGCGCGCTCGCGGCTCCGGCTGGGGGCAGTGACATGCGCCCCTCGGGGTGCAGGAGATTCCCGGGCCAGTCGGAGGTGCACCCACGGAGCCCGCACTCGCCACTCACTCGCCACTCTCTCGCCCCGGGTCAAGCCTGTCTTCTCCTCCCCACGCTCTCCGGGATTCCCGGTCTCCAAGCTGGAGACTCGGCCCCCCCGGGAGCCTCCTTCCTCTGCCAGTTTCTTCCTTCTTCTCAGCTGTCGGACCCCTGGGAGGCGCGGGGTGGGAAGTGGGCACTGAAGGGCTGGGAGTTAAATGCCTAAGTTGAGAGGAAGGAGCAGTGTCGAAGCCGTGGACAGCCCTGCGCCCCGGCAGGCGGGCAGGCGGGAGGCGAGGCGGGGGCGCCGACCGCGCCCAGCGCAGACCCCGGGGGAGTGAGCGCTGCAGAGGCAGCCCTGGCTCTCGGCTACTACCTGCGCGCGTCGCCGCCTCCCCAGGTACAGCCCCCCGCCAGTCCCAGCCCCCAGCTGCGCCGGGCGAGCGGCATCATCAGATTTAGGGTGACCCGGAGCGACCTCGGTCCAGGCTCGGAGGGAGCGGCGCCTCTCAGGACCTGGCAGGTTGACAGGGAAGGGGAACAGGGAGGGAGCGGCGGCCCGGGGCGGCCTGGAGTCTCCGAGGCCCGCCTGCGTCCTGGGGGGACCCGGCCTCCGCGCTTGCTCCGGGGCGCCCTTTGGATCGCTCTGCGCCTCGGCGGGGTGAGCGAGGGGGCACACGCGGGAGACTTGAGCTGTGTTGTTTTTAGAAAACTGCCGCCAATCTCTCTTCCCCTTTCCCTGCTGAGTGTGCATTTCCCAGCCTAGACCCGCCAGGCCAGCAAATAAAGCCACTGGATCGTGCACTCCGGAGCGACTGCCCCCACCCCGACCTTGTCCCCACCGCTCCCTCCTGCCTTTCCCGAGGGGAATGGCTCCTCCGGCGCCTCAACGCACAGAAAACGCCTGCCTCCAGCTGAGCGCTTTTGCCAGCTTTCTCCAACCAGCGAATAAGGGATGCACTATGGACTCAGAAGGAAATGTCATATTTAAGTTCTGCTTCTGATTTCCCTGCTCTTAGCTGATCTGAGGTTTTTCTAGACTCCTTAGTTTCCACATACAGTGCTGGGTAATGGAGCCCTACCGCACTGATTGAGAATTGCCGGCCAGTGGGTTGGTACAGAGCAAATTGTCCTTGCTAACAACCTTTTTCCTTTGCTGTTGGATTCCACTAAGTGGTGAGAGGGGTCAGTTTTAGATTTTTGCAGTTCCCCAGCGTGGAGACAGGCCGGCTCTATACGAGAATAAGTGATAGACAGAGGAAGAATTTGGCAGTGTTCCCGGGTTGATTTTATTTTGGTCTCTTGAACACATTATTCTTCCTGAGAGAACAAATCCCTGGACTTGGTAGGACCCAGTTCCAGGGAAGGGAAGAGTCCTCTACTGCACTCCCAGAACGCCCTGCAGAGGCTGTGAGTGGGCAATGCCCAGTTTCCTGGACTCCCACTTAGGGGGTGCTGCAGAAATAAGGCCTTCAGCTGGGGCTCCCTGAGTCGGATTGGAACCGTAGCCCATTAGTAAGAGTAGACTGGATGGTAACTGCTCGATTCCTTTCATTAAGCTCTCATCCCTTTGTCAGAAATAGATGAAATCGACTGCTCCCAGAAGGCCATTTGAGCCACTAACTCCCTCTAAGTACTTCAGATTCATGCAATATGGAGATTCGGGTTGGTAGTTCAAAACTGCATCACATCTAGTCAAGTTTTTTGAAAACATCAAACCTATATATTTCAGAAAAGCAATACAACACCATATTTTTAGTAGGAGCTAACCTAGTTTTGAAATGTATGAATAGATGAAGTGAAACTGGAAAAATATTAAAAGTTGGAATTTTAATTAACTGGTGTTTAAAATAAGCCTATTAAAAGTGGTTATTCTGTCAAGTGACTCTGTCATGCAAGAGGTGTCATCTGGGCCTCATTTTTGGCCATCTCCTTGATTTGTACTGACAGAGAAGGAAGGAAATAAACAAATGAATCTTCACTTTCTGATTCCATCTTTTTAGCCTTTTAAAAATTACTTCGAAAATTCCTCAAATATTGGAGAAAGGACTACCAACTAAAATGTTAAAGTTACAATGTGAAGTTTTTGTAATACAGTATATTTACTAACCAACAAGGTGAAGAAAGATAATGCTAAATTTTGAATCACACTAGATTCAAAACATTTGCTAGAGTAGAGGTTACAGCCGTATTTGAAAACTATATTATTTGTCTCAGATAATAATATTAAATGATTTTGCCTTCATTGGATTACTTTTAAATTGGGAAAATTAAAATAATTATAACCAACAGAAACACTCATCAAATCAAGAGAGACATCATTAGAGAGAACATATTCAAAATTTGAAAGGACTGTTCTAAATAGGGCAATCTTTAAAATATAATTTGAACAACCAACATAGAAAAGTGTCTGCCTCTTAATATTTAATCACAGTTTTATGTAAATGGCTAAAATTTTAAAAGAAATCAACAAAAAATAATTTTAAAAATATCAAACAATGGCCACAACAGTTAAGAATTGTTGAATTTATTTTCAAAGAATGTAATTTCATTTTGTATTTTTATTAGATGACTCTGGCAGTTGCCTGTAGAATGGGTTATGGGTGGAGCAAGGGAAGAAATGAAGAGACCAGTTTTGAAGTAACCATAGTAGAATCTAAAGGAGAACTTCAACAAGGACCTGGCAGTGGAGATTGGAAAAGGATGCATTCCAGATGTACTGAGAAAGTCTAACAGGGCAGATGGTGGTGGATAAGCCAATGAAGGAGAGGGTGTTACCAAAGATTCAGGCCCTCATCACTGATGGGTGAAATTGCCTTCATGTAAGCAAAGGGACTCTAGCAAAAGGCTAATTTGGATGAAAGATCAGAATTTGATTGGGGTTAGGTTCAGTTTCCACTCTCTTTGAGACAATCAAATGAGTTAGGAATTCAGAGGAGATGTTTGGATTGGAGATTTTAAGTTTGTGAATCACTGACATGTAGATGATGGCAATCAAAGTGGAAGGAATGGGTAAAATTGCTGAGGAAATTTCAGGAGACCCAGGATAGGATGTTAAGGACCCTTGAAAGCCTGGATTGTCACAATGAGCTGACAAAAGACCTTGAGAATGAGCAGCTGGGGTGGTAGGTGGAACACCAGGAGAGCCTATTGTCATAAAAGCCAAGGAGGGGGGAATTTCTAAAAGGTAGCTCTGGACAAGAGTGGAACACCATCAAGAGTTCCACTCCGATGAGGACTGGAATGCAATTGGACTTAGTGGCATGATGGTTACTGAGAGTTGACTCTTCCAAGAATCATTCAGTGGAGCGATGGAGCAACAGGACTAGAGGTCAGATTGCAATGGGCTGAAGAGTCAATAGAAGGTAAAGAAAGAGAGACAAGTAAAGATAAAATTCTCTCTGGAAGTTTCTACTAAAGGGGAGGAGACAGACAATAGCTCTGGAAGGAAGAGGCGTGGAGGGAGGTTGAGTTTTTATTTTATTTTATGTTTGCTTTTAAGATAGGGTACTTATGAGCATTCTTGAATGCCAATGGATAGAATCCAGTATTGGGGGATATGTTGAGATTAAACTACTGAAAAGATAATCCGGGTGTTAATTGCCTGGGAAGGCAGGAAGGGATACAATCTACAGCCCAGATGGACAGATTTACCATAAGTTGGAAGAGGGATAGCTCCTCTGTTATAGCAGTGGGGAAAGAGGAGCTGATGGGTGTGATTACAAGAAGGTTTGTCATTTCAGTGGGTGGGTGTGGGGGGCAATTTCTCTCACTCTGGTTTTCTCTGTGAAGTAAGTCGTACCTTTGAGTAAGAATGACAGTGGAGGAGAGGAGCTGAAAGTGCCTGGAGAGCAGAAAAAAATGGAAGAGGACGACCAAGCTGACCAGAGAAGCTGTTGTTATCATTGTTATTGTTTTGATAATTTCATAAGTTAAAAATTTGAGCTGGGAGCACATTTTCTATAGAAAGCATTCTCCTAGAAAAATTGGCTAGTTTTTCATGAAACTCAAAAAAATCTGCTTAACTCATAAGGAAGTAGTAATATAATATGAATGGTATTATTTCAGCTTTAGTGACTCAAAGTAGGTGTTCTATAAATGTTCTTTTTTAAAAAGAAAATTTTCCAACCATTATTTACAGCACATTAAGGAAAGTGTCTATTGATGTGCAGGAAAAGTTTCCCCCCAATCAAATAATTCTTTGTAATAATGTCTTCACTTCCTCCCTGCCCCTTATTTTCTTCTTTGTGCTTTATCCTCCTAGAGATAGCCAAAGAAGAATTTAAAGTTATCATTTATATCCTGTACCAGACCTCCACAGACTGGCTTATTTGGATAATTCAAGTGAAATACAACCAAGATGTTTCTTTAGTTTTGCGAAGTCTAGACTCAACATCAATATTGCACACATTTTTCAGACATATATGTGATGTTTTTTGAATTGTTATACAATTTCCTGCCTTGATATTTCAGTCAAATGTATTGGGAAGGTTATCAGAGGGCGTTGTTTTCAACAAAGCCTTTTTCCTTCAATTTATTTTGTTAAAGCATCAGACTGCCAAAGAATCATGACTTCTATATAAGGGGTGGTACATTAATACTTTTTGGATTGATTTTCAGCTACAGAATGCACTGCCTTGATGGACTTGCTTTAATCCACACTAAAGCTTATATGACATGAGGAAGTCGTGCAGAACAGAACAGGCCTTTCTGGAACTTTTATATTTTAAGAAGTCTTCAGCCTGTTAGTACAACAGGTTACCTTTTGGCAGGCACATTTTCCTCCTGCTCCAATGCTATAAACACCCCAGCAGGGACGATAAATAGCAATGTAGACAGCAAGGGAAAATATTTGCTAAAAGATACTCCTGCACTTTCCCTTTTTGATGTTTCTCTTGTAAGTTTTAGATGCAGAAACTGGAAAAAACAGAAATGTAAAAGTTGAAACAGCAAAATTATAAAGTGACAGGTGATACAACAAAACATATCAGTTTGTACTCAAAATGTAAAGCAATAAAGCAAGCACACATTGAGGCTCTCTAGTATAATTTGCATTCACAAAGTTCAAAGTGGAACTTGAGTATTACCATTCTCTTGCTTCTCTCCCTAACAAGCCACAGGTAGCAGAAATGAGGCATATTGAGAGTTCAAATTTGGCAAAACTCTGCAGCAATTCTGTGACAGAATAAAACGTGGGAAATGGATGTTTTGAAATTGAGTCTGTATCTTAAAGAAAGTGAAAGTAAAACTTTGTAATAAAATAAGGCTAAGTCATACACAATTGGTGTATCCTTTTGAAAATTAACAGGAATTTCCATTAGTTTGTATTTTACAAGGTCAAATGGCTTCTTTAAATTCATACTGTGCTATTGTGTCTAGCCTGGCACGTTTCTCTACTGTAGTTCTTTTTCTGAATTTTTAAACCCCTTTGTGATTTCACAGAGTTAGTAATTATGTTGGGATGTTGGGGCGTGGACTGGATGTAGCTAAACATACTCAGATTTGACTCACATTCAAATGTACTCAAACATTCAAATTTAATGTTGTCTGCCAAAGCAAACTTCTGTCTCATTGATTTTTAAAATTCTCTGGACCTTGGTTTGAGAATGTGTGCTTTGGGTTTCAAAACAGTTATCCGTCTTAGATAGATCAACTCTGACATCTACATATTTGATACTAGTTCTGATCATGTCAAGTGCGTATCTTTTATTATGTAGATAAAAGACAACAACTTGCATGTTACATAAAAGAGGAAGCATCTCTTAAGGTCCCGGGTGCATGAGTGAGTGGTGATCCTGGTTTTTCAGTTGCATGTCAAGAAACACAACCTGGATGAGCTTAATGAAAAAAGAGATTAGTGGTCATAACAGGGAAACTTTGGAGTGAACTTGGCTTCAGGCATAGCTGGAACCAACGGTTCAGTGGATGTCAATCAGCAGGGTGTCTTCTGTATTTTCATCTGAGCTGGCTTCTTTCTCAAGCAAGCACTCTCCAGGCAGTGTCAAAGGTAGTAATGACAGCTCCATAGTTAAGGGGTCTTTCAGGTCATGATCATTGAGAAAGGGTTCAGGCAGAGAGGGTGCTTTCTCCCTCAGAGTATGTAATTATCATTAATACAATTCCGATTCACTCCAGTTGGATGATGTGCCCAACCCTGGGCCAGTTAGTTGTCAAGGGAGATGGGTTACTCTTAAGCCCACCCTGGCTGTGGGCATGAGAACACGTGTAGACAGAATGCAGACAGGCCATCTCCAAAACGAAAAGGGAGTCTCTGGATTCTGTGACACAAATAAAGGGAAAAGGACGCCAGGCAGTCAGTGGGAACAGGTGCCCACCACTCGGCAGCCCATTCTTTTGGTTACAGTTAGTTGTTTTCAAGTGAGAGTACAGTTGACTCTTGAACAATGTGGGGGCTAGGGGTCCCGACCTCTCCCCTGCACAGTTGAAAGTTCACATATAATTTTTGACTCCCCTAAAACTTAGCTAGTAATAGCCTACTGTTGGCCAGAAGCCTTCATAGTCAACTAACACATATCGTGTACATGTATTATATGCTGTGTTCTTACAATGAAGTAAGCTAGAGAAAAGAAAATGTTATTAAGAAAATCAGACGGAGGAGAAAGTACGTTTACTATTCATGAAGTGGAAGTGGATTATCGTAAAGGTCTTCATCCTCATCATCTGCATGAGGAGTAGATTGAGGAGGAGGAGGAAGAGGAGGGGTTGGTCTTGCTGTCTCAGGAGTGGCAGAGGCAGAAGAAAATCTGTACAGAAGTGAACTTGCAGAGTTCTAACCTGTGTTGTTCAAGGGTCAACTGTACATGTTCTTAGTTTTTGTTTTGATTGGTGTTAGTGTCGTATTTGTTTTATTTCACTTTGCTTTCAGTTTTTTATTTGAATATCCAGCTGTGGCAGACAGCATGAATCTATAGTTTTTACTTCAAAATCTGAGGCCAGTACTTTATGCAGGGTCAGCTGTCGGTAAAATTATAAAGCAGGAAGAGATTTTGTTCATTTTTTGAGACAGAGTCTCAGTCTGTCGCCCAAGCTGGAGTGGAGTGGTGCAATCTCAGGTCACTGCAACCTCCACCTCCCGAGTTCAAGCGATTCTCATGCCTCAGCCTCCAGAGTAGCTGAGATTACAGGTTCCTGCCACCATGCCCAGCTAATTTTTGTATTTTTAGTAGAGATGGAGGCTCACCATGTTGGCCAGGCTAGTTTCGAACTCCTGACCTCAAGTGACCTGCCTGCCTTAGCCTCCCAGTGCTAGGATTACAGGCGTGAACTGCTGTACCCGGCCAAGAGGAGTTCATTTTTAACTCCATCTCCTTTTGGGTGTATGTCCCTAATTTAATTCGCTCTTCCCTGTCCTCTCACAAGGACTTCCAAAGAAATAGAGCAGTGGCAGAACACAATACTTAACTCATAGAATGGTGAGATTGCAGGCACCACTGTTAGCCAAGTGAGGAAGGTTTCTGGAGGCAAGGAACCTTCCAAAATATCTTCATAAGGATGTAAGGAACCTATGCATACTTGGAGTTGGAGTGTACTGCTGTGTTCAGACATTTAAAGCTGCCTTTGTAAAGGAAATGAGATTATATTTACTCTGGGGAGATTGCCATGAAGACAGAGCCTGAGAAGCACTTTTAAAATACGAAGTTTTCCTCAACAAATGAAACATTTTTAAGGGGCTATGATTGGTGGACTACAGGTGTGAAAAGAGTGCAGTATAACAGCAATAGCATCATAAAAGGAAAAGCTTGGAGCAGACTGTTCTTCTGCAAAGCATATCTTGTGTGGTGTGTTTTTTTCGAGGTATGTTAAGAGTCTTGGAACAAAAGAATTACTTGACTACATTGAGATGTATTTGGAACAGGCCCACACACGTCTGTGGTGCCAGTTTATTCTTTTACAAAATGTTACCTTTAAAAAAAAATTTAAATACACACTTAAATGGGGATGGGAGCACTGTCAGGGAGAGTCTCACCTATGAAAGCAAAAAGCACAGCTTAATTTCAGGGCACTGCACCGGGAGTACAGTCTCCACTCTCCACAACTCTCAGAGCAATTCTGAACACAGCACTTTGTCATATTTTCCGCTAATTTGTTCCCAAGTTCTCTCTCTGGAGAGCGGCTACAAACTCAACCCCTGCCCTGAAGGGGCTGTGGAGTAAGTGGGCATGGCTGTCTACAGTGTGACTTTCTTGGGATACTTCCTCATCCTGGGGGAAGGCCTAATGTCTAAGTGACCACCTGTGAGCAGGTGTTTCTTTCACAGGGATCCATTTCTACGAGCAGACACTCTTGTGGCTCTTGTTTGATCTGTGTTCAGTTTATTCCTACCAAGATAGCTACTCTCTAGGAAAGCCTTGATCGGTTTCCTGTCTAGGAGACCCCGGAAGGAGGTTGGGTTCAGGTGTGTCAGGCAGGGGAGACACAGAGGAAGCAACTCAACAAAGCACATGAAACAGCAGAGGACGTGTATTACTCACAGGTCCCAGAGAGGAGAGGAGCAGGACTCACAGGGCCAGCTGGAAGTGGGGAACTGTCTGAGACACACACATGCAACCAGTGAGTGGGGAGCAAGAGAGAGAGTTGTAGGGGGAACCTGTGGGCCAAAGCCTTTACTGGGGTCCAGGGCATTGCCCAAGGAGGCTTCCTGTGGGAAGTTTTAATCAGTGGGTGAACTCTGTGGACACTGTGACTGAGAGGGGGTCACTGCAGCATATCTGTGTGTTCTATGTTGGTGGGGGAGTTGTTGGGGGAGTCAGTGGGGCCAGTCAAGTAAGTTGTATCCAGCTCTCCCTTAGGGACGTGGTCACCAGGAAGTGGTTGTCAACCACCTTGAGTTACTGGGAGGAAGCAGAGAGCAGAAGACTATGTCAAAGGTGACTAAGCCCTGCTCCTGGCATGAGAAAGTCAAGCCTAGATTCAAGACCAATGCCAGAGCAACGTAAAACTATAGAACTCACTACATGCTTCACGCAGCTGGGTTTCCAGTGTTTCCATCTGTAAGAGACAAGTATTGAATTAAGTGATCCATCAGGACCTTATCAGTTGCCAAACTGAATCATTCTACTGTTTTTATTTCAGCAGCTGTGATAAAACATTAGTGCAGGCTTGTCATTACCCAATACTTTGGGAGGCCTTGAAAGTGTGGAGTGCTGTACTAGGATGGCACATGACGTGACTTATGCTGACATTGACTCCTTTGCACAGCTGATATTTGAAACGCTCTTGGTATATTTTCTTTCTGAATTGTTTGTGTTCCTAACATGGGCCATGAATCTCTGCAGTGGACATAGATACCATGTCCTATGTCTATCTGTACATATTGTCAGCTTGCAATAAGAAATATGATGATAAAATGAAGTTCTATCAGAGGAGTGGCATGGGATGACCAAACCACAAAGAAAACAAAGCAAGGAAACAGCAAAATGCAAACACAGACACCCCTCACCAAAACTCTTCTCTGCCTGATTGCTCTAAAACACAAGGCAAGTCAATATTCCTGTTCAGCTGAGAACAAGAGTGTTTACTTCATGGAAGATCTTTGAGAGTTAACTAAATTAAAAATTTAAGGAAAAAGGCTTATCAAGAAAACATGGGTCAAAATGTGGCTGTTCCTTCTTATGTTTCTCCGATTTCGTGCTATTTTGCTACTGGAAATGTTCTGCCTCTCTGGATACTCTTGCAAATGGGAACAGATAAGCCTAGCCTGGGTTCCTGCTCCATCATTCCCCCAGTTCCAGAAGCAGGAGCGGAGCACCGCTGGTGCTAGGTCAAGTGGAAGACAAATGATGCCACATTTTTGTTGTGGATTCTCTTTTATGTCGTCTCTAGCTTCTGGACCAGTGGTATGTTATTTTTCAGAGTCTTTTTCAGATCAGTTCTGAGCTTAATTGCTGACTTGCTTGTGAGGTTGGAAGCTCTACCTACTGTGTACCATGCTTTTGATAGAGAAGGTTTCTGGGCAGTTTTCGGTTTTTCATAGAGGTATTGGATAGGCTCATACTGATTAAGCTGTGGCTCCAGCAAACATGCTCAATATCATGAAGCCCAGGAGGTAGATTTTGTCGCTAACATAAAAATATTCTTCAGCTCCACGCTGGCCCAAAGCAGGAGGGGGAAGTTGGAGAGGAACTTCTTCATCCATCAAAAAAGCATATATTTGTTGCCGTGTTGACAACCACATCCCTTAGTAAAAGATGCACTTGAAAAACAATATAAATAAAATAAAGTTTCATAAAGGCTCCCAAACGTTCTTCCTTTCTCCCTGAGGCTATAATGACTATCCTGGTTTTAAAATCTCTTTTCTTATTCCTTCTGAGTTTTCCCATTTCATGCTCCCTGGGAGCATCTCTGTAAAACAAGCCTGTGGAAAATGGGTAATGAGGAAATCGTTGCCTTAATTGAAGGTCACATCTACAAAGGTCCAGGTAGGTGTACTTTGGCTGATGGAAAAATCCCCCAGAGTGACATCCTGCTGCCCTGAAATAGAGGCTCGGTTGTCATTTGTTAGAACAACGGTGGCCCCTGGTTGGCATCTCGAGTGTTGTCTTTGTTAATCTCACAACCAAGTGATTTCCATTACTGATGATGCCCCACATGGGAAGGGGGCAAGGAAGGGCCCCCAAGTGCTCCCATAATTAAGCACAAACACTTTTACTGTATTAAGTCAAAGCCGAATGCCTCCCAAATCCTCTTGGCGTTGAGTTCGTGTGCCCTACACACTGGTGACCTTTAATATGTCCCTTTCAGTTCCAGCTAAATTAGTCCTGTGCTCTGGCCTTGATATTTTTTGTTTTGTTTTCCAGTGCTTTTCCTTTAAAAGAAGAACTATAAGAGTGATTTTTTTTTTAACTGTTTGCTTACTTTTCTTTTCTTTTTTTGGTTTATTGTCAACATGTTGTGTTGACACACATTTTAGCCTAAAACAGAGAGAGGACCTTCTAAATACAAAAGATAGGACGCTTTCGATAACTTGATTCCCTAAAGCACTGGAGAATTCTGGGATCTGTTAGACTTCAATGTAAGCATTTTATAGAGGTTCCCATGACAGGATTATTAGTGAGCAGTTTCACCTAAAGGTCTTTTTATTTTTCGGCCAGTAGACTTTCTCCTTCTATAGCTGCAACTGTATTAAATATGCATCCCCAATATTTTAGCTCCTCTTCTTTCCCTGGTGGAATATTTTCAGTTATGTAATTTCAGCTCCTGCTGCTTATTTGGGGTGATTATTATTATATGTGGTCCCTAGCCTAGGAATGAATTCTGCTGTAGATACCAGTTTTTAAATTAGTTAGAATTCTGCCTGGTTCCCCACAGGAAAAATGTCATAAAAGATGGGCCACAAGAAAATCCACCAAGCCATTTTAAACTCCCACATAGCTGAACTTTCATCATTGGCAGCTCTGAGTTGTGAGGTCTCTTGTGACACTGGCCCTGGTTATTTTTAAGAGGGGCAAGAAAGGTAAATCAAGAGGGTGGTGATAGAAGTAGGCTAGAAAAAGCCAGGCTTTGGCAGCTGGGCTGCTCTCACGGGATTACAAGGGGCCATATTCCAGGTAGCAGGAATTGAAAGTGGTGAATGGATTCAGGTCCTGACCATGCATGAGGCTCCTGGCAGGAGGTGCTGTAAGAGCTGAGCACATCAATTTGAAGGAGAGGCTCACAGAGAGTTGGGTGTCCTTAATGGGACCAGGATGGCATTGAGGGGTAAAGGTGGACAGCAATTGCTTCCTATTTGTACACAGCTTATTTGGGAGTTGGAGCTCGTCTTATTAATGAAGGTAAAATTATGACTTGAAAACAAACCATATTTCACTACTAGAGTATCATTATTTGATGCTTTCAAAGTCTCCATGTGCTTGCACCCTATTGATCTTCTCACCAGTTCTCCTAAATTCCAATCTGGATGCATAAGAAATATCAAATTGCTAAGTTGGGCGGATCACGAGGTCAGGAGATCAAGACCATCCTGGCCAATATGGTGAAACCTCATCTCTACTGAAAATACAAAAAATTAGCCAGGCTTGGTGGTACACACATGTAGTCCTAGCTACTCGGGAGGCTGAGGCAGGGGAATTGCTTGAATCCAGGAGGCGGAGATTGCAGTAAGCCGAGATCGTGCCACTGCACTCCAGCCTGGCAATAGAGCAAGACTGTCTCAAAAAAAATAAAGAAATACCAAAGTGGTTTTGGTATAAAGAGCTAGACTTCCTGTTGGCCTCGAGGATATATTAGAGATAACAGCAAGCTGTCTAAATATTTCCAGACTACAACATTCAAAGATAAGGCAAGAAGACCAATCTTAAAGATTTTACAAAATAATTGCAACAAGTGCATGCATTTCTTGTTTCTCAAATCATGTTTTTATGTTTTAGCTATTAGGTGAAAATGGCTATGTACAATGTGCTATTTTTAAATTGTCAAGAGTAGATTTGGAAGGTTATTTTCAATATCCTATACTCTTCCTTTCAAGACTCAATAATATTTTTTGCACTTTCATTTAGCCCTAAAAAATAGAACAATAATGCATCCAAGTATAAGGTCAATTGCAAAGTGACCCCTGTAGTTTTTGCTTCAAAACTATTTTATTGTGCTACTTATAATATCAAATTGCCACTGTCTAGAGGCAAAATGATCATTTCAAAATCCTTGTAACAATCTAGAGAAATATTTAGAAATATTAGCTACAATTCTAGTGTAATTTTTCTGATATGTTTCTATTGCTGACAATTGTTTTGTAAAATCTTGATTGGTCCTCTTGTCTTTGAATGTCGTAAGTCTGGAATTATTTAGACTGCTTGCTGTTATTGCTGATATATCCTTGAGACCGTCAGAAAGCCTAGCTCTTTTTCCCAACACCAATTTGATATTTCTTATATATCCAGGTTGGAATTTAGAAGAGCTGGGTGACATGATCAATAAGTGATTTTGAGAATTGCTCAGAACTTCATTTTATCTTTTTTTTTTTTTCTCAAACAACCTTTAAAATCAGAAACTCTGGCATAGCACTCTCCAACTGTGCCACAGAAGGACATAAGGATGTTGGTGCTTTTTCCTGTCTATTTTTGTCCCCTACCAAATCACAGCCCTGGAAGGGAGCTTTAGAAGTCACAAATCTGTTCTGTTGCCTTCATGCTCAATATCACAGAGGAGGGATGATCAACCCTGTTCTAAAAGGCTAGCCAGTGGAAAGGATTTCAAAATCAGCCAACGAGTATTTTTGCTTACTGTGTACATGGAACAGTATGGAAAAAAGAATATGGAAAACTATTAGACATTATTCATACCCCCAAGAATCTTGCACTTCATTTGGAAAGAATAGATACCTGTATGTACACAAAAACCACCATCAAAGCTTCTGAATTTGGAATAGGTCTTGAAGATCTAACTTTCCGACTGTTGTAAATATGCACTCTTGACATCCTGCCATTTGATCCTATCAGTTCATCACTGGGAAATTTTAATTGCAAATAAATTCTATCCACTTCTAACTTCTAAAGGCTTTAATGCATGACAGGTCTATAGAAGTTAAATGACCGTTCTAGAAATTGTCAGCCTGGATAGAAATTTTGGCTTTACCAATCATTAATAGTGTGGCCTCAGGCAAGTTACTTAATGTTTTTGCCTTTCAATTTCATATTCGTAAAGTGGGGAAAAATGCTAGTATCTTCCTCATAGCGTTGGGAGAGTTAGGTGTTGAATTTTCAGAATAGCCCCTGATAGAGGGTAAGTCCACATCACATTAAATGGTATTTGTACAACTGTCATTCAAATATTTGACTCAACTTTTAATGTTCTGTTTTCCCCACTCCATCTAGCTGCTTTTTTTTTTTTTAAAGGTAAAACCTCTTCATCTGTGTGATTAACGATAAAACTATTCTACTGCGGTCACAGAATATGATTTCATAACTGACTCGGTCCTCCTTGTTGGTTTTTAATGCCACCCTTACTACAAATATGGTATGAACAGCAAAAAAAGTGGGCCAATGATTATGTTCTAAATAGTATACTACTAACACTGCATCCCAAGCTTGCAAGAATGTTTCAGCAAAAAAGGTGAACCAAACACAGCCCTCTCCCTCAAAGATCTAACTGTCCAGTAGGAAAGGCAGGTGCATACATGATTTTCTTATTGCCTTATTTAAGTGTGAAGAGCCATTCGAGAAAAGCCTTCAGCATGAAAGAGAGATGCCAGAAAGGAAAACTGACTCTCAAGGAAAGAGCAGTAATTCAAGGAGGAAAAGTGGCCTTCCTGGGAAAACTATGGTATATTCCAAGAGGCTTGAGAAGATATCATGCCTCATGACAGGGCAATGTGCACAAGACAGGGAGTGACAGGAGATGAGTCTCAGGAGGCCACCCGAGTCAGATAGTGGAGGCCTTAAGTCTATTTTACTGATTGTGTTTTTCAGAAGCTTGAGTTTTTTCCGGACTTTAGCTTCCAATTGTGCGAAATGCTTGAATTGACCCAAGACTATGTTACCGTCATTCTGTCCTGTGTGTTGTTCTTTCTCAAATCCATGGATATTGGTGAAGTCCTAGTGTTTTATATTAATTCCTTTGGCAGATATTCAGTTTAGTTCTTTGCTGGGAGAGTGTTCGTGTGTGTGCGTGTGTGTGCATGCACGCACATGTGTACACGTGTGTACAGTATCATGCTTTTGTTCTGCTCTGTTTTAGAGATTCTCATCTCTTTAGCTATGCACTTACTGCACCATATATGATAAAAGGATTTTGGAGTTTGAGAACCTGAGAAGTTAACTAATTGATGAAAAACCTGGGGCCCAGAGACGTTTCCAGAGGTCACATGGTCATTTAGGAGTCCAGCTCGGGTCTAATGGCCTCTGGCCTGATAAATGCCAAACAAAAACTACGGAAGGTGCAGAAAGGCAAAGTAGACTTTAGTTAGTAAAGGATTTGGGGTGAGCATTCAAGGATGTCTAGAAATGACATAGCAAGTTTTCTACTAGGTTGGTCCAAAAGTAATTGCGGTTGTCGCCAATTACTTTTAACGCTGAAAACCGCGATTACTTGCACCAGCCTAATATTTGCTTATATTTGTAGAGGGAATTATATGAAGTATCAACAAACTATAAGAGGCATAAATGTGTAAAATATGTTTGATGACAGTGAGTAGACAAGAGAAAAAAGATTCACGTAAGAGAGTAATAGACTGTTACACTTTATCCTGTAAGCAATGGGGAGTAATCTAGGGTTTTTTGAGGAGGAAAATAGCACGTTTGGTAGAGCTTCAGGAAAATATATCTTTTGTCATTAAATGAGGTTTGTTGTGTTATAAAATGAGTAGATACAAGAAGACTAAATGGGGCTACTGAAATCATCTAAAATGAGAAAGACTAGTATTCTCTTTACGATTTTTTCTTTTTTTCTATTTGGGGCCATTACATAATAAGACAGGAAGAAAAAAAGAGTCAGAAAAGCATCTCACCTTGTTTTTTAAATTGCTATAAAAAGATTTGTTAAACTCCTAAGTATGTTTTGGCTTTCTTTCTGCTTGAAGTACAGCTGATGTTTTCTGGATTTCTTTATTGTCTTCCCAGACTCTCTTTTCCCTTGTTCTTTTTCCCTCTGTGTGACTGGTATCACTCCTTTCCTTTTTTTATATACTGTGTTATACACTGTGATCTCCATAATTCCACCCTTAGCCCACTTTCTTTCACCCTCCATATTTTCCTGGTTGATTGTGGCCACATCCTGGGCTTAAGTGCTTACTGATACCCTGTGGTTCTTTGAATCCATCATGATCACTCTACTGAACTTCAGGTCTATACTTTCATCTGGATGGGCCACAGTCCATTCAAATCTAAAGGGTCCCAATTAATCTCACCTCAAGCCTCCATCTGCTTCCCCTAAGGTTCTTCTTCTTGGACGCTTTATCTTGGTTATGATTTCCATCAAAACTCTACCAAAGCTGAGAACATGGAGGCCCACGTAGATTTCCCTCTGGCCTCCCACCTCCAACCCGCATTATTGTACCAGTGTCTAAATAATCCAATGTCCTGGACCACTTTTTGTGACTTCTGCTTGTGTAGAGGATAAAATTCACACTTATAGTAGGATAAATATATTCCTTAATAACCTGGTCTGATATTCCTCCTGGAGTCTTACTGTGCCAGCCTACCCTGGCCACCCTCTTGCTTTAGGAACTCTCACATTTATTCTTCTAAGTTACTTACACACCAACCTCCTCATTTTTCAAAGCCCAGCTGAAATATCTTCTCTTCTGTGAAGTCTTCCCAGATCCCCTGGCCAGGATTTGTCCCCTATCCTCTCTCTGCTCCCCAGCATTTTCTTAATTCTCCTTCTCAGTTGGCATTTTGGTTATTGATGTAGCTTCTGCTTCCTTTATGGGGCTGTAGAATACTCGAGAAGAAGAGCTTTATCTTATTCATCTTTGTATCCTAGGGCCCAGCAAGTGGCCATATAAAATTTGTTCAGCTGAATAAAGAAATAATTTTTAAAAAAGAAATAATGAAAAGGTTCACATGGGGGTGTATTTTCTTTCTGATGTTATCATCCTAATTATTAGAAGACATGGAGGGTCTGGGAGGAGAACTGATTTCTAATGAACATCCACTTGGTGCCATATCCTACTCAATGTGGTTTATAAATTATCTCATTTGATCTTTGCAGGGACTTTATAAGATTAGTATTATTATCCCCACTTATATATGCGTAAAATGAAGTTCAGATAGTTTGAGGCACTTGCAGAGTATAATTTATAAATTCCAGGTCTTGAAAGTCAATGAAAACTAGAAGGAGGACTCAAATTTACTTGATGTTACCCTAAAGCCATAGACATATTTAATGACGCCGAAGTACATGAAGTGGTTTGACTTCTATGGAAAAAACCTATATAAATATGATAATGCCATTTTCTTATTCAAAAACCCTTCAAGAGCATTGTTTTTGCAAACCAACTAACTACATTCCAATTTTTCAGCCTGGCACTTAAGAGCCTTGATATTCGTTTCTGTTCTTCAATCCCATTGCTTCTAACTTGATGCTCTGTCCAGTTGGACTGAACTCTCTGGATATCTGCAGCTTTCTACCTTTCTACCTTTCTACCTTTGCTCACTCTCTTTCTCCCACCTGGAATGCACTTTGTCAGGGATATACTTGCAATATTAATTAGCTTACTTAGCCTTATCATAATCAAATACATGGTTCTCTTAAGCTTTTGGAAAAATTAAATTCTAAGTGGACCACCATTGCAAACTCTATGGCTCTCTGGTGGTTCAGGAATCTCAGGCTAGAAAAATTTCTCTTAAAGGAAAAAATATTCATATTGGTAAATTTTTTTTAAAAAAATTTAAGTATAGTACCTTTCATTAATTCCTTGGAAACAATGCTAAAACTTAAGAACACAGAAAGTTTGTTGTTGTTTTGCTTTTTTTTTAATAAAAGAATCTAGCCTAAGACACCATTCTAAACAAATGTGTCAGACTCATCAACCTCCTAATCAAAACTTTCACTCAACTAATTCTTTCACTTACCTCCTGCCCACTGCAGTTATCTACAGCCCTGGCTTTGGCAAAATATCAGGATTGCCCTATTCATCTGCCTATTGGATTTGGTCCAGAATTAGTCACAACTTTGTTTAATTCTCCAGTCTTCAGTTAATCTCTGGTCCAGCATGTATAGGACAGTAATTACACAGTCACACAATGCAGCATAATGTATACTTCTCAGCACATTCAACTCTGTGTTTTTTAGGGTAGGGGGTGGGAGAGAGTGTCTCTAAAGATGACTAAAGCACAGCTGTTGGGTGGATCCTCCCTACAAATGCAAACCAAAGGACTGGGGCTGACCTCAGAGTGACTCCCAAGCCGGCACCCTCTGGGATAATTTCCTCCATCCCTCCCGATCCTCCCAGAAGCGAGTCTACTTTTGTTCACATATTTTTATAGAAGGTTAAGTCTTTCATGGGTTGTGTATAAAAGTTGAAACTGGGTTTTGATTCCTTGAGATGAGCAATGGTAAACATGTGGCATTCGGAGAAATAGCACCTTAGAATTACACCTGTTGTTTGTGTGGTGTGGCTCTCTTCCTGTGGAGGTGTGTGAACTTTCCTAGGAGAAAGAAGAGAAATATTTAAAAAATCAAATGCCTCAGGGCACAGAGGGTTATTGTGCCCACAATCTCTTATCTGCAATCTTAAAATTCAAATACAACTGACATCTGCATTTATTTATTTATTGGCCACTCATTTGGAGACCAAACCTGACGAGATCTGAACTTCCTTGGCAAGATGACTTGACCTTACTTATTGCAAGCCTATGAATAGCCTTTCCTTATCCCAGTAAGTGTGAAAATCTGTGTTGCTACAGAAATATTAATGTGTTTGATTAGAGGTTGCTGCCTTGAATCTCACAGGGGTTATGTAACATAGGGCATGTATATCCTATTTTTTTGTGACATTGGAAAATTTCTGAATGGTGAATGTGCCTGGTCAAAGGGATTTTGAATAACTGATTATGACCTATAATGCAAGATAAACAAAATCTGGCAAAATCAAAACAGAATCTTGATTTTCAACATCCCTCTCTCTTTATACCCTATCATATTCCCCCACTCATATACTCTGGTATGCCACAGCAGCAATTCTTGTTATCAAGATCTCAAATCTAAACATCTTGATTGTCCACACTTTCTTCCCTCCTTATTCTCCACCCATCATTACAATCGCTTCTTTCATTTTCTTACCCCTCTTATTCTTCATTGCACACTCCTGGCATATCTCCATCTCTGTTTCCACCAATGATCCATCTATCCCGTGCTGTCACTGAAGCAGCTGAACATTGTTATGGGGAAGAATCACATAATTTTGCTGACTGGTCTCATTTAAATTCATAACCACAACTGAACTGGACACTGTTGTTGTGCAGCCCTGCTTTATTTCCCGGGTTGTTGCATGCTTATGTGACAATGTCACACCTTCTTATGACCTTTTCAAACGTCTGTATTGACTGATCTATCTTGCCCAGTCATGAGTTTTTCAACTCATACTTCACTGAAAAAATATAAGCAGAAAGTGAAAATGAATTAACTAATCTTTCTTTCACCAAATCGACCGACCTAATTGCATCTGTACCCATATAGTATTCCTTCTCTCTTATTTTAATAGACAAAATATCCCTGGTCCTAGCTAAGCCAGCCTCTCCACTTTTGTCACCTCCTCTGCCTTTCTCAAGAACTACAGTGCTACATTTTTTCTTTCTCTCTCTCTCTTTCCTTCCCACATTATCAGTTTACTCACTGACTCCTTTTTATCTGCACCCAAATAGGCAGTAGTGGCCAGGTGCAGTGATTCATACCTGCAATTCCAGCACTTTGGAAGGCTGAGGCAGGAGGATTCCCGGAGGCCTGGAGTTTGCGACCAGCCTGGGCAACATAGCGAGACCTCATCTTTAAAAACAAAACAAAACAACGTTAGCGGGGTATAGTGGTGCATACCTGTAGTCTCAGCTACACAGAAGGCTGAGGAGAAAGGATCTCTAGAGCCCAGGAGTTCAAGGCTGCCGTGAGCTATGATGGTTCCACTGCACACCAGCCTGGGTGACAAGAGTGAGACCCTGTCTCTAAAACAAACAAACATGCTGTAGTATTCTCTGTATCCCCTCCAGCTCTCGTGTTTTTCTCTGGTTTTTATCACGATACAACTTAGGAAATAAGTTAGCATTGCTCCCTCCACTTTCTCTCCTTACCCAGTTCCATCAGGTGATCGCTGCCACCTTATCACTGATGTTAGTCTTGTTAAGGTCCCCAGAGACCGGCAGGTGGCCATTGGCAGTGGTCACTTCTCTGGCCTCATCCAAGCCCTTTATTTGTCCCACATTTGACCTCTGTCTTTTAGAACCATTTTCTTCTCTTGGCTTCTGTGACAACACAATCTCCTGATGCTTTTTTTTCCTGACCTCCTTCTCACATCCTTTGCTGCCTGTCCAACCTTTATTAGTTGGGGTGTCCCAAAGCTCAGTGCTATACCCCTTTCTACTCCTTATTTCACTAGGTGATCTTACTCAGTGCCATGACTCTAAGTAAGGCTCCAAAAGCACACTCCCAGCCTTGGGCTTGAGCTGGGGATTCATATATCTAATTGCCAGTGTGGATTCATCTATCTAATTGCCAGTGTAACTCTCCGCTTGAAAGACTAGTAGGCACTTCAAACTTAGCACACCAAACACAGAACTCTTGACACTCACCTCCTAAACTGTTCCCCCTCTAGTACCCTCCATCTTGGTGAGCACAACCATCAAGTCATTCAAGGAAGAATCTAACTCCCTCCTTCCCTTAACTGCCACATATAATCCAGCAATAGGTCTCACCATTGCCACGTGTAAAATACACCCTAAGTTTATTCCTTTCTCTCTGTTTTCCTAGTTTAAGCCACCAGTATCTCCCACCTGAACTATTATGGTACCGTCCTGCACGTCTTCCTCTGTACTCTCTTGATTTTTTATAATTGACTCTACATAACAACAAATACTGTATTTAATCATGCACATGTACTTCTATGTCCTATTTCACTTAGGATAATTTTGGACTCTTCGTATTGGCTCACAGGGCTCTCATGATCCAAACCCCATCTCCCCGTCTCCCTTTCCTGCCCTCCTTGGCATCCTCTCTCCCACTACCTCCCAGCCATGCTGTCTTCTTCCTCTTCTTTATACCGACCAAGCGCATTGCCACCTCAGGGCTTTGGAACTTCCTCTTACCTCCCCCCTCGTAGATCTCTACAAGACTAGTTCCCCTTTGGCACTCAAGTTTCGAATTAAGTCACCCCTGCAGTCACCCTCTGTCACATCCCTCTGTGTGACAGCAATTAGAGTTCTTGTTGGCACTTCTCCCTCAGTGCTCACTCAGTTAGTCAACAAGTTTTGTTTTTTCTCCATTCCTCTCTTTTCCTACTGCCAACACCCTAATAGAAGCCACCTTCCTCACTTGTCTGGACTGTAGTAGTAGCCCCTCAGCCATCTCCCCACATTTGTACTTGTTCCCTCCTAACCTGACACTTAGTAACACAGCTGCCTTACTTAGATGACTGCTGTGACTTCTCATTGCTCTCAAGGTGAATTTTTATTTTTATTTTTATTTTCCAAGACGGACTGTCACTCTGTCGCCAGGCTGGAGTGCAGTGGCGTGAACTTGGCTCACTGCAACATCCTCCTCCTGGGTTCAAGTGATTCTCCTGCCTCAGCCTCCCGAGTAGCTGGCTCTACAGGCGTGTGCCACCAAGCCCAGCTAATTTTTGTATTTTTAGTAGTGACAGGTTTCACCATGTTAGCCAGGATGATCTCGATTTCTTGACCTCATGATCTACCCGCCTTGGCCTCCCAAAGTGCTGGGATTACAGGTGTGAGCCACTGCACCTGGCCTAGGGTGAATTTTTGAATCCTTAACAGGACTCTAATTCTCTGAATGGTCTGGCTCTGATGTTTCTCTTTAGCTGCACCAGAATACATAAGCATTCGTTCGGTTCCTTAAATGATTCACAGCCCATTTCAACTAAGCACATGCTTTTTCCTTAACTGGTAATACCACTTTACCTGCTCCCTTTTGTCTTCTTAACTCATGCCCATCCTTCAAGTCTCAGCTAAGGAATCATTTTCTCAAGGAAACCCATCCTGACCACTTCAAAACATCTGGATTTTCCCCTTCTGCCACATAACATCATAGCATTCTGTACTGCTCGTTCACAGTACATTTCAGGATGGTATTTAATTCATTCATCTTTAATGCCCTCTTCCTCGCTAGAATGTTTCATCAGCTGTAATGTCATGGTTAATGGCGCTGGGACCAGATTGCCCAGGTTCTAAACCCTGATTCCTTTTTTCTTACATAGCTGTATGACCTTATTTAGGCTTTCTTGATGTAAAATTAAGGTAATTATGGTAACTACCATATAGATTTGTTTTGAGGTTTAAATGAGTTAATAAACATAAAGCATCTAATACAGTGCCTGGCAAATAATAAACACTCAATAAATCATCATGATTGTCATTACTCTTATAAGCTCTGGGATTGCATCTGTCTCATTCATCGTGGCACATCCAATAAGTATTTGTTGAATACACAAACAATATTTTTCATGAGCCAATTAAAGTTAGAAGTAACGTTATTAAATGCCTAGATGTACGCTAGGCTAGGGGATATCAAAATTAATAAAACATCGTTTTCATAATCAAGGAGTTTTTAACTCAGTGAATAAGAGTGAGATACATAAATGGGGTCTCCTCAAATGGTGTAGTTACACATCTTTGTGCCCTGGGCATTTTCCTAGGAGCCTGATATGGTTTGGCTGTGTCCCCACCCAAATCTCATCTTGAATTGTAGCTCCCATAATTTCCACGTGTTGTGGGAGGGACCTGGTGGGATATAATTGAATCATCGGGGCAGTTTCCTCCATACTGTTCTCATGGTAGAGAATGTCTCACGAGATCTGATGGTTTTATAAGGGGAAACCCCTTTCACTTGGTTCTCATTCTCTCCTCCCTGTCGCCATGTAAGATGTGAGGGTTGTTTTTTTTTTTGACAGAGTCTCACTGTGTCACCCTGGCTGAAGTGCAGTGGCACAATCTCGGCTCACTGCTCCCCAGTTTAAGTGATTCTTGTGCCTCAGCCTCCCGAGTAGCTGGGATTATAGGTGCGCCCCATTATGTCTGGCTAATTTTTTTTTGTATTTTTAGCAGAGACAGGGTTTCACCATATTGCCCAGGCTGGTCTCCAACTCCTGAGCTCAGGCAATCTGCCTGCCTCAGGCTCCCAAAGTGCCGGGATTACAGGCATGAGCCACCATGCCCAGTGATGTGACTTTTTCTTCCTTGCCTTCTGCCATGATTTTGAGGCCTCCCAAGCCACGTGGAACTGTGAGTCCATTACCCGGTCTTTGGTATGTCTCTATGAGCAGCGAGAAAATGAACTAATACAGAGCCTACCCCATAGCTTGTGCACAATGTGTACATGCCAAACCGTGACCTGCCTAGCTGTCTCCTAGAGGAAAGAAGGGGCACACTTGCGAGAACAGAAAGCAGCCTGAGGAAGTGGCAATGAATTTTGCCTTGAAGGGCCAGTAGGATTTCAGCAGGTACAATTCAGGAAATGGAGAGGTAGGAGGCATTCCAGGAAGGAAACAAGTAAAGGCAAGAAGCCAGGAAAATGAATGGAGAGCATGAACCGTCTGATGGTGGAGCAGTGGTTCTCAAAGCATGGTCATGGGCCCAGCAGCATCAGCATCTGACCTGATGATTGTTAGAGATGCAAATCTTTGGACCCCTGACCAGATTTACTGAATCATAAAATCCTAGTAATCTCTGTCTTAACAATCTTCTGGTTGATTCTATTGCTCACCCAAGTTTGAGAACCACTGGGCTAGGGCACTGTGTTTTCACTGGGGACCCAGATACCTCCAGAGAGTTGCAGAAGGATCCATGTGGTGACAATGACAGAGCAAGTCAAGAGTCAACTCCCCCACTACTGCCCCTCACCCAATAGGAAAGGGCAACCTTGTGTGGGGTCAGAGTCAGTGCTGTTGTGACTTGGTGGAACACCACTGGTTTCAACCTTCATAGAATTTTGCTGGCTTTTTGTTGTTGTTTTGTTATTGTTGTTGTGGTTTGGTTTGGTTTTTTGAGACAGGGTTTCACTCTGTCACTCAGGTTGGAGTGCAGTGGCACGATCATGGCTCACTGCAGCCATGGACCCCTGGGCTCAAGCAATCCTCCCACCTCAGCTTTCTGAATAGCTGGGGCTACAGATGAGAGCCACCATGCCTGGCTAACTTTTTTACTTATTTTGTAGAGGTGGGATCTCACCATGTTAGCCAGGCTGGTCTCAGACTCCTGGAGTTTTTAATTGATTTTTTTTTTCAGCTACATATTGGGGCTGAAAAGTGGGAATTTTTAAAAACACAATGTAAGGAAAACTAGTGTTAGAATATAAGCTATTGAGAAGCAAATGATAGTTATATTTCTGCAAATTTAGCTCAAGATAATTTTCACAAGTCAGATCCACAAGTCAGATGGCAAAATTCTTATAAAGCTTATCAAGATGCTCAAATGCTTAAAAAATAAACAGAAAAAAGAGAAAAATATAGTAATAATAATATCTAGTTTGGCTTTCATCTAATAAAAATGTGTTATTTGGAAAGTGCCTGCAAATAGCCTAAAAACTTCTTTCATATCATCTTTAGAACTTAACAATTATAAAAATGAGCCAGTTGATTTTTACATTACAAAATGCAGACATTCTAAATATCAGCTACTAAAGTAGTCATATCTTGATGATGTAACATGTAATTAAATTTTAATCTACATTTTTAATATACAATAGTATATTAAATCACGTACAGTGTCATTTTAAAATTTATAACTCAACCATCCTTTTTTCTTACATAATTAAAGTAAATCAAACAGTATGTGTCATATAATAAATGGGAAAAAGCTATGATTTTTAACACATGGAATAGATATTATAGAAATTTTTATTAAATGAATTTTGTAATATGGTCTTAAATAATGCACTGATCTGAAGAAATTTAAAAGCTTTTTCAACTTAAAATTACTTTGTTTCATACCATGGAAAATTTTGAAGGAAATTGTTGGTAAATTATTATGAAAAGGGTTCATGAGTCACAGAGAGAGGAAAATGCTGGACTAGTGCACTGGGTGCCTGGGTCTGGGTAGTGGGGGAGTGTATCAGCCTGTTTTCATGCTGCTGATAAAGACATACCTGTGAATGAGTAATTTATAAGGAAAAAGAGGTTTAACGGACTCACAGTTCCACATGGCTGGGGAGGCCTCACAATCGTGGCAGAAGGTGAAAGACATGTCTCATATAGTGGCAGACAAGAGAAGAGAGCTTGTGCGGGGGAACTCCCCCTTATAAAACCATCAGATCTCTTGAGACTTATTCCCTATCATGAGAACAGCATGGGAAAGACCTGCCCCCATGATTCAATTATCTTCTACCAGGTCCCTCCCACAGCATGTGGGAATTATGGAGCTACAATTCAAGATGAGATTTGGGTGGGGACACAGCCAAACCATATCAGGAGATAGAGGTCAAGGAGAGGAACTGCAGAAAGGTGAGGAAGAAACCAGTCCAAGAGAACTCCAGGTTGTGGGAAGTTTTGAAACCCTAGGCATAGGCGAAGGCTTAGTTTGGGAAGAGGGATCATTTCCTCTGAGCTAAAGGGGAATGGGTACAACTTTGAAACGTTTTTTAAAATACTGTACGTGCCAGAAGTCAGAATGTTCATGAAGTTCTCAAAGTCCCTATCTAGAAAATTCTGGAACAATTGCTCTATTCAATGAAAGTTGCCTGTGTTCTGGATGCCATCACCTCAAGTCTCCTCTGGTACATTGCTCCACCAGTTATTGCACCTCTCCTATGTCTTCCATCTTTCCTTTTCCATTCACCTTTCATTAGCAAATGGATGAACACACATTTTAAACCCCTATTAAAATGGGTTTGCTCAGGCAACCGTAACAAAATATCATAGGCTGAGTGGCTGCAATAACATACATTTATTTTCTCTCCATTCTGAGGACTAGAAGGCTAAGATTAAGATGCCGTTAGGGTTTGTGTCTAGCAAGGCCTCACTTCCTGTCTTGTAGACTGAAGCCTTCTTGCTGAGTCCTCACATGGCCTCACATGTGAGGGTCCAGATGAGAGAGATAGCCAATGTCCTTTCCTCTTCTTATAAGGATATGTTAGGGCCCCACCCTTAAGACCTCATTTAACCTTTTTTTTTTTTTTGAGTCAGAGTCTCTCTCTTGCCCAGGCTGGAGTGCAGTGGAGCGATCTCGGCTCACTGCAACCTCCGCCTTCCAGGTCCAAGCAATTCTCCTGCCTCAGCCTCCTTGGTAGCTGGGATTATGGGTGTGCATCATCATACCTGGCTAATTTTTGTATTTTTAGTAGAGAGGGTGTTTCATCATATTGGCCAGGCTGGTCTGGACCTCCTGACCTTAGGTGATCCGCTTGCCTTGGCCTCCCAAAGTGCTGGGATAACAAGTGTGAGCCACTGGGCCCGGCATCATTTAACCTTAATTATCTCCCTAAAGGCCCTGTCTCCAAATAAAGTCACATTATGGGTTACAGCATCAAAATGTGAATTTGAGGGGTATACAATTCAATCCACAACAAAACTCTTTAATCTGTGTATGTTTCCACTTTTTGTTTTTTTCCATATTCTCCCCATGGCCACATATTAATGCATGTGTCTTAGTCAGCTTGTGTTGATACAATAAATTCTATAGACTGAGTAGCTTAAACAACAAATACTTATTTTTCACAGTTCTGGAGGCTGGAACTGTGAGATCAGGGTGGCAGCATGGTTGGGTTCTTGTTGAAGGCCCTCTTCCTGGTTTGCAGACTACCATTTTCTCATTGTATACTTTACCTGGTAGAGGGAGAAGAGAGAGAAAGCAAGCTCTTTCTTATCTCTTCTTATAAGGTCACTAATCCCATCACGAAGCCTCCACCCTGTGACCTAATTACCTCCCAAATGCCCCATCTCCAAGTGCCATCATATAGAAAAGTACACATAGATGAGACTGACATTGTTATTGAGAATAAATTATATATTAAATACACCCAGCTTTTAGCCATTAAAGAATGTTGTGTTTGTTTGATCATTTGTAGATGAATCCCATACTGTTTTTCACCTTTATTACTTTCCTTGTGTCGTCACAAGACTGGAAGGGCAGACAGTCCAAATCTTCATATCGACCCCATGGAGACTTGCTCAATGTATGAATAGAAAGGGGACCATCAGTTAGACTGTCAGTCTCCAAGCTTCCTCTCTATCTTGGGGACACAGATGTCAAATAATATAGCTTTCATATTAGGCAAATGCAAATACACTAGGTTGTATTTCTTTATCTGTATGTATTTTGATGACTGACACACTTTGGTATCGGTCAGCACACAGAAAGGAAAATGTACAAGATTGTACTCCAGGAAAGAAACAACTTTTAGGGTTTTCAAAGATTCCCATACAAAAAGCTTTAAAGACAAAATGCAACACTTAATTGAAAATTCAGATATGTGAAAAAGAAACAAAGATATATGTATTTGTATTATATTTTTATTATATATTCTAGATGATACATTAATATTTGATATGGTTTGGATCTGTGTCCCTACCAAATCTCATGTTGAATTGTAATCCCCAGTTTTGGAGGTGGGGCCTGGTAGGGGGTGATTGGATCATGGGGCTGGTTAATTATGAATGGGTCAGCACCATCCCCTCAGTGCTCTTCTCATGACAGTGAGTGAGTTTTCATGTGACCTGGTTGTTTAAATGTGTGTAGCACCTCCCTTTTCTCTAGGCTTCCTGTTCCAGCCACATAAGACATGCCTGCTTCCCCTTCACCATCCGCCATGATTGTAAGCTTCCTGAGGCCTCCCCAAAAGCAGAAGCCACTATGCTTCTTGCACAGTCTGCAGAACCATGAGCTAATTAAACCTCTTTTCTTTATAAATTACCCCATCTCAGGTATTTCTTTACAGTGGTGTGAGAATGGACTAATATAATATTATAATTAATATCTGTTTGAATGTTTTCATATTCTTTTTCATATTAAATATTGAGTATACTATTTTAAAATATTTTCACTTTTCACAAAAGCTAAATTAGGCTGATTAAATTTAGGCAGGGCTTTTTGATTTTTTACTTATATGTGTCTTTCTTGTTTGAATTATTTTAGTAAGAAGATACCTGGCTTTCAGAAAGAAAGAGAGAAGAGAGAGGAAAGAAGAGAAGAAAAGAAAGCTGACAGTGCCAGTGTATCTGCATATTTTCTATTTTGTCTTGACAACGTATGCTGATTATAGAACTTCTTAAAAGGGCATTTGATAAAGTGAAATAAATGACTTGGAAAAAATAATCCTAAGGGAAAATTGTTTTGAACAATTAAATTGTAATAAAAATAAGTTAAACCACTTTGCAATTAGTCTTTTTATGAACATCTACAACTCCAAAATGATTTTGACAAAAATGAATCTCGGCAACCAATTAATGCTCAGTCTCATCTAATTTATTTGATTTTCTTGAGAGCAGAGAAAGCTGAAGAAGATTTCTAGAAATGATAACCATTTAAGACATTCACACACAATCATATTTTTTGAAAAGCATATTATGTGAATTTTTATTACAAATAAAAATATTGCACCTTTTGTTTCATCTGAATATACTGCAATAACTTTGAAGTTGTCTGAATTCTTATATTCAAAGCAAATCTTCATGGTGAAGCTTATTATTTTCATTTATTGAAAAAGAATATAACAAACTATTTTCAGTAATTGTTACTAAATTTATTTAGATATCACCATCTGCATTTTAGGATTATCCATACAATAACAATCGCATTGTTACATTAAATGCAAGAACCCCTCTTTTGCTTATCATTTTTATGAGTAAAGCAATAGAGATGAAGTTGCAACAGTATTGGCTATTAGTGATATTTGCTAAGCCAAGTTTCTCTCTCTCTCTCTCTCTCTCTCCCTGTATGTAGTGACTGTAAAGCTAATAATCAGATTTCAAGTGTAGATTATGGAGTGTCTTATTATGTGGAAATAGGCTTCCGTGAGCTCATACAAGTATGTGTGATGGTTAGGTTCACTATGAAAGGTCTTACAGATAAAATCTCTTTTATAATCTTTACTATACATTCATTTATGATTCATCAAAAACAACACAAAGAATTTAAAACTAAATGTATGCCCTTGTTGTTTGTTTCATGGAACTCATTTGATAAAGATGACTAGATCGATTAAGAAAGGATAGACACACAGAACTTAATTGCTAAGATCAACGTATAATTTTAGCAAATCAACAATTGCCACTTATTTCTTCAATGGTACCTATGATCAAGAGGTTAATAATAGAGGTTTATGGATAGGACCGTTTCCCTGTAGAAGGCAGAATACCAAATATCCCGAACTACACTGCCCGTGTCTTTCAAGTGCCTATGATTACAAACTAAAATAAGAACATATACAATACAAACAAACGAAAAGCCCTATGGCTACATGTGGACAATACAGAAAACAATGGAAAGCTCTGTATCTCCCTTCTTCCTCCCCTGTCTCCTCATCTCAGTTTTTTTTTCTTTTTAGTAGAGAGAGGAAAGAAAAGAAAAAGTGGCAGAATCCAAAAAGAGGGAAGGAGCAAGAAGAGGAAAGAGAAATAAGAGGAATTGGGCAAGGTGAAAATAGACAAAGGGGTTATATTAGTTGGCATTTCACTTGTTCTTCCAATAAAAGGCATATCCCATGTTATTTTGCTCATTGCCTTTGTCTCTCTGCTCTCTCTGCTCACCCTTGTGGGCCCATCAGGCCACCACTCGTGTCTGCCTGCTGGGGGCTTGTGTAGAGTAGAGCCCTGGCAGAGAAGGGCTTGACAATCTTTTACATGATGCCTGAGTAAAGATCCTTCAGATGTGTGTGATCTTCAGGAAGCCATTAGTTTCTTTGAGCCTCTGTTTTCTCTTTTCTAAAATAAGAAAACTGCTGATGTTACAAAGTGCTTTGGAGGAACAACAAAAACAACAGCACACATATCCACACGTGCACACATACATACCCGGAACTCACCTCCTGCTCCTTTCTTTAAGCCTATGCATGCATGGCTTTATCTAATCTATAAAATGATAATAATAACTTTGAAAACCAAAATTATATATGTTTTTTATTATGCAAGTGAAAACAGGCAGTCTGTAGAAAAAATACATTTAAACAATATACCACTCTCAAAATAAACACTAATGGTTTTGGTATATTCTTAGAGTTTTTCTTCAATGAATATACATACATATATTTTTATCCCAAAACACAGTTGTATATGTCGTTCTGCAACTTGCTTCTTAAATGTGACAGTGCAATTCAGACATCTTTTTATATCAATACATATAGATTAATCTTGCTATTTTTAATAGTTGCATAGTTATATGCCTATAATTTATTTTAACTCATCCTCTTTGTGGACATTTACATAATTTTCCTTTTTTTGGCTAATTCAAGTAATACTTCAGTGAATGTCTTTGCATATAGATTGTGTTAATTTTTCCGTAGGATAAGTTCTTAAAGTAGAATGTTTGTGTGAAAGGTATGCTCCATTTGAAATTTTGATGGATAACACCATATTGCCCTCCTAAAAAGATTACATCTTATTTGCAATATTTTTCATTTCAGTTTTCCAAGCTAGAAACTTCTGGGTCATCACCAACCCTCTCCCTTTCATTTTCTAGCTTCCTTCCAAATTGTCACCATATCCTGTGATCATACTGCGGAAAGGATCTCCTCATTTCATCCCCACATCTTCATCCTTCCAGCCAGTTTCTCTTCTTTCATGTCTTATAGAAGAAACTTCCAAAAGTTATCCACAATCCATTGTCCTTGTCGTCCTGGGCACTTAAGAGAGGACATGGTTTTCTAAGGCTCCCTGGTATCTACCTGGCCATGCCAATGGAAAGATAAATAAAATGGCACATGCCCCTTGCAGGCTTGGCCCCTAGGAAGCTGCCATTCACATTCTTCCTGCCATTTCATCTTCTACTGGCTGAATGTTGCCAGTCGCAAGGCCCTGTGGGAGGTGGAGCTGCACATGGCAGAGCCTGGGTCTCTGAGTGAACATGCCAGAGGACAGCTACCCCACAGTCCTGAGTGACTGCCCAGAGAAATGCCTCTTGTGTTGAGCTATGACATGATTGGGTCTATTTGTTATAACAGTTAGACTTCAGTAGCAGAAGCAGAGAGGCCCCATCATTTTTTACTCACACTATGAGAGCAGCCTTCTTGTTGGCCTCTCTAACTCCTGCTCCTTCTCCTTTCAGAAGCTCTGCTGCCAGAATAATCCCACTCTGAACCACACTGATCTGTAACTCCCTCCTTTAAAGTCTTCAGAAACTCATTCCCTATAGATTCAGATCCAGACTCTTTGGCCTGGAATGGAAGATCCTTTAAAACATGTCCACAGCCTTCCGTGGGGTATTGAGGGCAGAGTCCTCATCTATCTTGTCCTCTGTGCTAGAAAATCCAAAATACAGTAGTGAAACCATCCCCCTTCCTTCTCCCCTGATTAAAACTATAAAGTGTATAAACTGTAGAGTTAATCAGGGGAGAAGGAAGGGGGAGAAATGAAAATAAGCCAAGCTTGAAGCACACTCTGCATTAGTCATGAGGTCAGCCTGCTTCCTCATAGTGGTTTGCTGCCTGTTGCCTCAGAATCATGTAGACCCTGTTACAAGATAAAAGTTCCCCTTTACTGATCTACAGATAACTTGAACATTACAAAGAATTGTTTTCCCTTTGAGATATTCTCTCAGGTCCTGCATACCAATAAAACTACTACTGAATCAGCTGGTCTGAAGAACCCCACAGGAGGTGATTCACCAAAGAATACAGTTTCCACATCCTGATGATTTCATCCCCCTTACCCTGAAAAATAACTCCAATTTTCCAGCCCCTCACCCTCCATGTCTCCCTTAAAAACTCCAGCCCAGAATTCCTAGGGCAGATGGTTTTGAAGGGGCTCCTCCCATCTCCTCACTCTGCTGCCTTGTGATCATTGAATTCTTTCTCTGCTGCAAGTCCTGCTGTTTCATTGTATTGGTCTCTTACTGCACAGTGGGCATATGAACTTGCTGCTTCTGTAACAGTAGCATTCAATACATACTTGCAGAATAAATCAATTCGTGTTGTTTGCTTTAGAGACAAATATAATGCAACATCAAGGAGGCAGCTTTATAAAAACAATTTGCTTTGTAGGGTTATTAATTTGTGCTTAGCAATTGCTAAAAATATTGATTTCATGGCTCACCTCTTGAGATAGGGTAAAACAGCATGTTTTTGATATTGCGGATTTAGGTCCATAACATTCTAAGCCTAAAAGGCCTTAGAGCTCATCTAGTACAATTTTCTCATTTTGCAGATAAAAACACTGCATTCCAGACAGCTGAAGAGACTCCAGGCTATGAAACCAGTGGGACACAGTCCCAAGCAGGCCAGCACTCAGTTCATAGGTCTGTCTGCCTTCTGTGACACCAGGCAGTCCCTAAGGCTAATGGCCCTAGACAACTTGATCTCTGCAGTCTACAGTCTGCTTATATTCAATTGGCTTCGTGGCTCCATTTAAGGTTCTATTTTTTGGTGCCTCATTTTTCAATTTGGTTTCCCAGTCTTGGTCTGACTGGGAAGAAGCAGAGCCAGTGTACCATGAAGGGGATGGGATGTTAGATCTGGCCTCTTGCTCTGCATTCCTCTGTCACCCATAGAATTTATTGAGCTTCCGCACGTACAGGTCCTTCTTCATTCATCAGGGCCAGAGGCTGCTGGTGAGCAGGGAGGCATTTTTTCTAACATGGTAGGAGGAATGGCAGGTTTATAACTATAATTATACCCTCCAAAAAATAACTGTTACTTAAAAGGTGTATTGTTCTTTGTACATGGGTCTGAAGGCTCAGCGATGGGTACATTTACAAATCAATAAAGTAGTCAGCCAAACATTCAGCTCATGCATCACAAGCTCACAGGGATTCAGATTTACCAGAAAGACGGGGTAGGCACTGTAGTGGTTTGGGCCATGGGCACCTACTGTGTAAAGGAACAGAAACATTGTAAGACATTTCAAATTGCCCTGCACTTGTTCAGGTTAGGTTCATCTTGTCAGATACCTTTCCTATTCTCTCTGGTACTTCTCCATCACTTAGGGTGCATGGTGAAGAGTTTTCCAGCAAAGTGCTTGTTGCACTTTGGTGTTAACCAGATATTGGCAGCCACACACTTTGAAGTGACTTCTCCTACAGGAGTCACTGATGGACAGCAGAGTGTAGTGCAAACATCAGGACTGAGGTTGGGAGGTTTAAATTACAGGTTTCAAATGATTTTGGGAAGAAAACTTCCATTTTCAAACAGGGTGAATTATGAGAAACAACCTGAAATGCCACCTTTATGCCTCTTCTTATCACCTAAAAATACAGAATGGTCCTGAGAAAATTTGCTTTGGCTAAGTAGCATATTTGTCTGTAAACTATGAAATTGCCCATTCATTCATCCATACAGTCATTCAGTTGATACATATTTATTAAGAGTATCCTCAACACCACTGAATATATACTCAATGAGTTGCTCTATGTGGTGGAATTAACAATAATGGCAAACCAAGTCCCTTTACTCATGGAGTTTACATTCCAATGGAAGAAGAATAATAATATAATAATAAGAAAACATAATAAGTCATGAGAGCTGCATTGGTTATATTTTAGTTTGTTGAAAAAAAACCCTCAAGCTAAGTATCTTAAAGCGACAGTTGTTCATGATTTCCCACTATTTTGTGGGCAAGAGTGTGGGTGATCTGCTGCCCTCACCTGGACTCACACTTGTGGCTCCTTTGAACTGGAAGGTCAGTTGGTGGCTGGGCTTGGCTGGGCTTGGCTGGGTGCACTGGGTGGCCAGGCCCTTCTGACCACATGATGTTTTGTCTCTGGGTGGTCTTAGGGTTCCATGGGAACAAGTACCAAAGAGCAAGTGCTTATTGAGTTTCTGTGTGTGTCATGTTTGCTAATTCCCCCTAGGCCAGAGAAAGTCACAAAGCTAGGTGCATGGATATGAGAACGCATGACTCATTACCGACCAGTAGAGAAACATCTAACACATTGGTAATAAGAGGCAGGAAGAAAACTAAAGGATGAGGGAATCAATGGAGAGTGATGGGGCAGTTATTTTAGATAAGGAGATCAGGATGACTCTCTTTGAGGACAGAACATTGAAACAGAGACCCGTGAAGTAGGGTAGGGGGTCAAGTGGAGGTACCAAGAGAGTGTTCCAGCCAGAGGGTTAGCATGTGCAAATGCCCTGAGTGGGAACAACAGGGGGCCAGTGTGGCTGGAGAGCAGTAAGCCAAGGGAGAATGTTATCATAGTGGCGGAACCTTGTAGGCTCTTGCAGACCACGGTAAGGACTTCACAAGGTGTTCTAAGATGGAAGGAAATCTGCACATGGCTCTGTTGTAGAAAAGGGCAGAATTTGATTTATGTTTTAAAAGGATCACTCTGGCTTCTGTGTAGAGAATAAACCTTATAAGAGCAAAAGTGGAAGCAGGAAAAGAAGTTAGGAGAAAAGAGAGAGTGAGGTGGCTTGGAATGCAATTATAACAGCGCAGATGGTGAGAAAGAGACAAACTCAGCATATGTTTTGAAATCAGGGCTCACGGTACTTAAAACGGATTGAATGTGGGTTATAAGAGAAAGGCATGAAGGATGCCTTCTAGGTTATTGTCTGACCACCTTGGTGAGTGGTGTTTCTATTATGAGAGAGATCGCATTGGCTGGGTCAGGGTGGAGTGCAACATAGAAGATAGTGGACATATTTAGAAAATGAAATCAGTGACAATGCCTCACAAAATTCTAAAGCTGAAAATCCGGGCAACTGACATAATCCCATCATTTTGTAGACAAAGAAATTGGGATCTGGGAAAATGAAGGAATTTCTTTTTTAAAAAACACTTTCTGTAATCCCAGCACTTTGGGAGGCTGAGGTGGGCGGATCATGAGGTCAGGAGATTGAGACCATCCTGGCTAACACGGTGAAACCCCATCTCTACTAAAAATACAAAAAATTAGCCAGGCGCAGTGGCAGGCGCCTGTAGTCTCAGCTACTCTGGAGGCTGAGGCAGGAGAATGGCATGAACCTGGGAGGCGGAGCTTGCAGTGAGCTGAGATAGCACCATTGCACTCCAGCCTGGGCAACAGAGCGAGACTCCATCTCAAAAAAAAAAAAAAAAAAAGGCTTTTATTAGGCCATTTTTGCATTGCTATAAAGGAATACTGGGACTGGATAATTTATAAGAAAACAGGCTTAATTGACTCATGGTTCTGCAGGCTTTACAGGAAGCATGGTGCCAGCATCTGCTTCTGGGGAGGCCTCAAGAAACTTTTATTTATGGCAGAAGGCAAAGTGGTAGCAGGCAGTTCACATGGCGAAAGCAGGGGCAAGAACAGACACTTCTCAAAAGAAGACATTTATGCAGCCAAAAAACACATGAAAAAATGCTCATCATCACTGGCCATCAGAGAAATGCAAATCAAAACCACAGTGAGATACCATCTCACACCAGCTAGAATGGCCATCATTAAAAAGTCAGGAAACAACAGGTGCTGGAGAGGATGTGGAGAAATAGGAACACTTTTACACTGTTGGTGGGACTGTAAACTAGTTCAACCATTGTGGAAGTCAGTGTGGCAATTCCTCAGGGATCTAGAACTAGAAATACCATTTGACCCAGCCATCCCATTACTGGGTATATACCCAAAGGACTATAAATCATGCTGCTATAAAGACACATGCACATGTATGTTTATTGCGGCACTATTCACAATAGCAAAGACTTGGAACCAACCCAAATGTCCAACAACGATAGACTGGATTAAGAAAATGTAGCACATATACACCATGGAATACTATGCAGCCATAAAAAATGATGAGTTCATGTCCTTTGTAGGGACATGGATGAAACTGGAAAACATCATTCTCAGTAAACTATCGCAAGGACAAACAACCAAACACCTCATGTTCTCACTCATAGGTGGGAATTGAACAATGAGAACTCATGGACACAGGAAGGGGAACATCACACTCCGGGGACTGTTGTGGGTTGGGGGGAGGGGGGAGGGACAGCATTAGGAGGTATACCTAATGCTAAATGACGAGTTAATGGGTGTAGCAAAGCAATATGGCACATGGATACATATGTAACAAACCTGCACATTGTGCACATGTACCCTAAAACCTAAAGTATAATAATAAAAAAAAATAAAATAAAAAATAAAATTAAAATTTTAATCTGAAAAAAAAGAGAGAGAGAGAGAAGGAGGGGGAGGTACTGCACTTTATTCGTTTCATCCAACAGGTGAAATTAGTTTGATGATAAATGCCCAGTGCTTTAAGACTTCAGAGAAAGTTATTTAGATACTCTGACTCTAATTTTTTTGTGGGGGGAGGATCACATTCGATAAACACTCAACAGAATAAGATAGAGGGATGAGGCACCGGCAGAAGGGTTTTGTATTCGTCTGTTCTCACCCTGTTTTGAAGAAATACCTGAGACTGGGTAATTTATAAAGAAAAGAGTTTAATTTACTCACAGTTCCACATAGCTGGAGAGCCTCAGGGAACTTACAATTATAGTGAAGGCACCCCTTCACAGGGCGGCAATAGAGAGAAAATGAGTGCCAGCAGGAGAAATGCCAGATGCTTATAAAACCATCAGATCTTGTGAGACTTGCTCATTATCATGAAAACAGCATGGGGGAAACCACCCTCATGATTCAGTTACCTCCACCTGGTCCCACCCATGACATTTGGGAATTATGGGAGCTACAATTCAAGATGAGATTAGGGTGGGAACACAGTCAAGCCATTTTAGGTTTGGTGGAGTTGCTTCTTTGAAAGTATAGTTGCAGGGACCTGTCTTAGTCCTTTTGTGTTGTTATAAAGGAATACCTAAGGCTGCATAATTTATAAAGAATAGAGGTTTATTTTGCTAACCATTCTACAAGCTGTATAAGAAGCATGGAGCCAGCATGTGCATCTGGTAAGGGTTTCAGGCTGCTTCCACTCATGGTGGAAGGGGAAGGGGAACCAGCATGTGAACCGGTTGTTAAAAAGAGCAGGGCATCTCCCTCCCCTCTCTTGTTTCCTCTGTTGCACATATGATCTGCACATGCTGGCACCCCTTAGCCTTGGCCATGAATAGATCTCCCCCAGGGTCCAAACACCTCCCACCAGGCCCTGCCTCCAACACTGGGGATCATATTTCAATATGAGACTTGGCTGAGTCATACAAACCATATCCAAATCATAGAAGGACCATAGCTGGTTTGGATAGATTTTACCATCAAGAGGTCTGCCCAGACAAATGAAAGATCTGTGAGCATTTGTTTATGAATCTTCAACAAAGTTTAGGCATTTTGAATACTTAGGTTTTCTTGTTGAAGCTTGAAAATATTCATGCCTTTTGCATTTGACAAAAATTAAGTTACATTCTCTGAAGTCTGTTGAAGTAAATTTTTGTAGTCCTGTCATTCATTTCCCACTTTATTGAGTACACCGCTGGTATTTTTGGTTGTTGTTTTTAAGCTTTCTTTATTTTCCAATACAAATTGATGTGTATCAGCCTGGTATTTTTAATGTTAATGGACACTCAAAGGTTAGTGTTCAGAGAGGTAGAGAAGGCAAAAGAAATAGGCTGAAAATTATCTTAAATCAAAGAGCCAGGCTAAAAGGAGGCTATCTCAAGGGGGCAGGAGGTATGGTTACTACAAATTTAAATAGGATTCCCCTTGTATGAAATTAGCAGTTCTTGATTACTCAGCACGTCCTCCCCCACCTATTTCCTTCATCATATTTACCATCCAGAGATTGCTGAAGACAGAAACCTATTATGATGACCTTTATTAGGTGTTTACCATATTGTAGGTTTGTAGCTAAGTGCTTTATAAGCATTACCTTATTATTATTTTGTCCCTAGAGTCAATGCTTATCTGACTCTAATCTTCCTAGAAGTTAGGGCCCTGGTTTTTTGATATATTCACTATACGACCTTCAGCAAGTCATTAAGTTCCTTATGCCTCATAATTTATAAAATGCAGGATGGATTTTTGTGTATACTACCCTTCAAATTTTATTTCTCTTTAAAAGTTATGCCTTAAAAATAATTCCATGTTTGGCTTTATCTAAGGAGATGAGGGCATCAAGGGAAAAGGACTTTGAAAAATGAAAAAATGAACAGGTCCTTCTAGAAGTTCGAGTTTTTGAGAAAAAAAGTGAGGGAATGAGAAGTCTTCCTTTCCCTCACTCTTTTTACTGCTGATTTTATTTATTTATTTATTTTTGAGATGGAGTTTCACTCTTTTGCCCAGCCAGGAATGAAGTGGCACAATCTCGGCTTACTGGAACCTCTGCCCCACCCAGGTTCAAGCGATTCTCTTGCCTCAGACTCCTGAGTAGCTGGGATTATAGACACCTGCCACCATGCCTGGCTAACTTGTATTTCTAGTAGAGATGGAGTTTTGCCATGTTGGCCAGGCTGGTCTCAAACTCCTGACCTCAGGTGATCCACCCACCTCAGCCTCCCAAAGTGCTGGAATTACAGGCATGAGCCACCATGCCTGGCCTCGTTTTACTGCTTTGAATGGCAAGATTCCCTTATGTGTTTCCTAGTTCAAATTATTTTGTTGTAGTTGTTAAAATTACTTTGTCCTGTTTTTGGAGGCAAGCATATAGTCTTATTTACCAATTAGTTTCAGAAATGTGAGTAGCATAGCTTCTCACATAGACAGACATTGTCAAGGATGATGTGGGAGGAATATTGAAGGGTAAGTATTCCTTAGTTTCTGTGTTAGCCTGTTTTCTGTAGCTTATAACAGAATACCTGAAACTCGGTAATTTACAAGAAAAGGAAGGTATTTCTTACAGTTATGGAGGCCGAGAGTTCAAGGTCGAAGAGCTGCATCTGGTGAGAGCCTTCTTCATGGTAGGGACTCTGCAGAGGTCCATGTCAGCTCAAGGTATAGCATGGCAAGGGGGCTAAGTGTGTTGATGGGCTAGCTCAGGTCTCTCTTCCTCTTCCTGTAAAGCCACCAGTTCCCCTCCCATGATAACCGTGAATCCACGAATGGATTAATCCATTCAAGAGGGAAGAGCCCTCATGATCCAATCATGTCTTGAAGGCCCCACCTCTCAATACTGACACATTAGGGATTAAGTTTCAGCATGAGTTTTGGAGGAGACAAACATTCAAACCCTAGTAGCTTCCAGTACAGAACTTCCAATACCTTGGGTACTTCCAAGTAGAGAATTCCCTGGAAAATCTATTCCTTGGTTTTGGAGATTACTCTCCAAGTTCTCTCCAATTTGAGTTTCCGTGGTTCTGTGAGATTCTTTTTTCAAGTAATTCAAGGGTTTTCAGGTAAATACTGTCATAGATTCTGTTTCAAATCTGCCAGTTCTACTGAACAAAAAAAAAATTCTTTTTGATCCAGATTTTTTTTTTTTTTGAGACGGAGTCTTGCTCTTTCACTCAGGCTGGAGTGCAATGGCATGATCTCAGCTCACTGCAACCTCTGTCTCCCATGTTCAAGCAATTCTGCCTCAGCCTCTCAAGTAGCTGGGATTACAGGCACATAACACCATGCCTGGCTAATTTTTGTATCTTAATGGAGATGAGGTTTCACCATGTTGGCCAGGATGGTCTTGATTTCCTGACCTCGTGATCTGCCCACCTTGGCCTCCCAAAGTGCTGGGATTACAGGCTGATCCAGATTTTTAAAAGGTTTACTTGGGTCTTAGTTTCATATTATGAACAGACAATCTCTAAGACTGAAGTTTAAAAGTTGCACTAAAGTACAGACTTCAAGTCCAAGTTTACAATTTCAATTTCTCACTTACCTCATTTCTGATGTGCTTGTTATTTTATCTATATTCTGCAGAGTGAAAAAGTGCAGAATGACAGTCATTAAGGTCTAAATTGGTTGTTGCTAAGGGTCTAAATTACTGTTGATGATGATGTAGCCCTTCTGGTGGCCTAGCTTTGCTGCTTTTGGTGCTGAGAGGTAGGGCGAGGGTCATGGCACTTGAAGTGGGAGGCAGGAGGGGGTGTGCAGGGTGTGCATCCTGCAGTTTCTGCTTCTGACATTCAATCTTCCACCTTTGAAACTCTTTTTTGGGTCAGGGATCACCACTTACTATAGGTAGATGGCAGTCTACAATTCCTCCTTAACAGGCTGGGCGCAGTGACTCACAGCACATTGGGAGACTGAGGCGGACAGATCACTTGAGGTCAGGAGTTCAAGACCAGCCTGTCCTACATGGTGAAACCCTATGTCTACTATAAATACAAAAAAGTAGCTGGGTGTGGTGGTGCACGCCTGCAGTCGCAGCTACTTGGAAGGCTGAGCCAGGAGAATCACTTGAACCTGAGAGGCAAACACTGCAGTGAGCTAAGATGGTACCACTGCACTCCAGCCTGGGTGATAGAGCAAGACTCCATCTCAAAAAATAAATAAATAAATAAATAAATAACAAAAAGGAAAAAGAAACATTTAAGTACCCAGTGTAGAAAAGTATCCAGCTTTGTGTAGATAGAGAGGCCATTGTCACAGATTTCTTTAGGTCTGCATTATCTTCCCAAACCACAGCCAGTTTTTGGCCCAGGAATTCAAATTGGCTCCCTGAAGTCTGTTTTTCTTCTATGTTGAGCTTGTCACTGAAAAGTCAGTTGTCAATCTTAACATAATCCCCTTTCTACAAAATCCAACCCAGCTATTTGGTTCTTTTGTCTCTTTAATTATTTTATTCAAAACTATCTATTCTTGTTTTGGGGGGACAGGAGATTTCCCTTCTTATTAAAAACCACCTAGTTATTGGTGATTATAAGATCAGCAATTCCTTGAGGACAAGGATTATGGGTTATTCATCATTGTTTCTTCACTCATGCTTAAACACTGGACAATTTTTTTTTTAAATAAGCAAGCTACATACAACCAAAATGGGGCAAGGGAATTCAACATGTAATCCATGTTTACCAAAATGAGATTTCCAGCATAGCAAATGTATGTTTCTGTACTTTACTTCCTTTTCTTCAAGTAATTGCAACCAACTTTCTAGGCTATGTACCTGTTAATGTCAGAAATTGTTCTCTCTCTCTCTCTCTCTGTCTTCCATGTTGCCAAGTGTTGTGGACAGCAATATAAATTCCTTAAATGAATGAATGCGATTTTTCAAGCCCAGTTAGTTTATTTTTCAGAAGAACCAAGTTTTAGTGAATTAAACTTTTATGATCTAGCAAATCCGTCACACAAACCAGTTGGGAAAACACCTATAATTTATGCTTCACAGACCTTCTGTCTACATTCTAAAATTTTATTTGCAGTGCCTACACTGATTTGAATAAATTGAAAACCAAGGTTTTTTTTCTTTTCTTTTTTCAAATAAAACAAATGAGAGCTGAACAGTTTTGTAGATTTCGAATTGTAATAATTTTATTTCTTTCTTCATTCCGTTTCTCCTACAAAATTAAAATGCAAGATTTAAAATGTGCTAAATTGTAAGTATATTTTGTATTCGTTTTAGACTAAATCAGAGTAATTAATAGAAATTCTAAATGGAAATCACCTAATGATATTGGGTTCAAATTTTGTTGAAGTTTATTTAATTTTTATTAATAATTTATCAAATATAGCTGGCTTTTGTGAATTATATTAAAACGTATCTTTCTGTGAAGTGTTGAGGCCAAGAATGAAACCTTAGATGGAAGACCCAGATTTACTGGAAGCAGACCAGAAATTGTAAGCAAAGGTTTTGGACTTTCTGCTCTGGGTTTAAATTCTAGTCCCAGCAGTTTTTGGAAGCGAGGTTAATGAATCTCTGGGCACCTATGAGAAGGCGTGTTTTGAAGGCCTTCCCCAAAGCCAGCCCTCTCTAAGTCTCTGGCGTTCTTTTCTTTGAATAGATATACTTAGGATTCCACAGGGGGCTATGGACACAAAGGAGAGAAGAAAAATAAAATTAAAAAAAAAAAGCTAATTTCTTGGTCATGATTGTTTAAAAAGAACTTGCAAAAGAAAAGAAACAGAAGGATCAAAAAGATGAATACAGGTTGAGTATTCCTTATCCAAAATCTTGGGACCAGAAGTGTTTCAGTCTTGGATTTTTAGGGATTTTGGAATATTTGGATATATGTAGCACCCCAAATTTGAAAATTTGAAATAAAAAATGCTCCAATGAGCATTTCCTTTAAGTAGCATGTCTATGCTGAAAAAGTTTTGAATTTAGAAGCATTGTGGATTTCAGATTTTTGGATTTGGGATGCTCAACCTGGAAAAGGTAGTTCCTGCTCCCTTCCACCCCTCATGGAGAAATTTCTTAAAACAGAACAAGCTCTCATGCTCCATTTCCGTCACAGTACATATTGTGAGGACATGAAACATAATGTTTTCAGTGTTTGGTTATATGAGAATCAAATAGCTTCCTGGGGAAGAAAATACTGAATTTTACACAACCCATATGCCACTAATGGGATCAGATGGCAATATGGTAACATGCAGGCCAGTTCTTCATGCTTCATCCAAAAGCCATGCCACAGATTTGGGGTTTGGACACTGAATTTGTCACTGTCTGCATGATCTTAGATAAGTTACTTTATCTCAGTAATGTAGGTGGCATCATCGGCCCGCTGTCATGACTGATGACCCCTGAGCTGCCAATAAAAAGCAAGTGTACATGTTTAATACCAGAAAGTAGCCAGTAAATATGTGGACGTGTGTTGTGTGTGGGTCTTATCTGTACCATGAGAGGTGTTAGTCTGAGGTCTCTAAAAAGGGAGTGCCTAGAAAGCAAGCACGGAAATGTGTCAAACCATCACCAAGAGTGAAAGATGATCAGGAACCAGAGAAATAGCCCCAGAATAGAGCTTACCCACACCAGGAGCAGTAACCCCTGGCTACCAGTAAATCCCACTGCTTGGTCTTTGCTCCTCTCTAACATACTTTATTGCAGCCCAAGCTCATGGACAGGCTCTCATCTCATCACCCTCAACATTGCCTGTGTTTCAGGGTTGTTCTGAGAATCAAACAGGATTTACCCTAAGCTCTTCAGGGATGTCAGTCAAGGTTAGCATGATGGAGGACCTATAAATTTACTTTAAAAGTATTTCTCAAGAGTCATCTTCTATCAAAGGGAGTGTTTTCCAAGTCAGCTTGAGGCCACACAGTATTTTGAAAACATCATGGACTTTGGAATAAAAACGAATGTCTGCAATTGGTTGTGTTCTGTTACTTCTGATTGGCCTGATTTGAGATACTTATTTAACTTTTTTGAGCCTCTGTTTCCTCATCTTTCAGTGAAACTAAGATACTGTCTCTAAATGGTGTCACAAAGTAGTAATATAATAATTAACAGCTGAATATGAATAATGCCATTATGCCTTTGTGGTAAGACTCACTGTAGGTAAACACTTTGACCTATGTTATTTTATTTGATCTTTATAGAAACATGGGAGGGTAGTGATGGGCCTACTTTTTTGAATGGCCTGCTAGGTAATTTGTGCCACCCTGAAAGCCAGCCTAATGGACAGGTAGTACAAAAGAAGCGAGACGGTGTTCAGTTTCCTGCATGAACAGAGTCAGCAACTGACATCTGAGAGCCTTTGGGGCTATTTCATCCTGGGATTTTCAAGCTCAGTTTCAAAGGGACTGGAGAATGAGGCACAGATGAGAAGATGGGGATCCTACCTCTTCCCCAACTTTAGTTGCAGCAGCTACATTTCTGTGTGTTATTGATGGAATTTCCATGTAAGATTCCAATGGAAGAAAGTTGTAGTCAAGCACTTTCATTTCGCAAATGGCAAAACTGAAGCTGATATTGTGGTTGTGACTTATCCCAAAGTAATATACACATAAACCTCTACGGATGAGGAAAAAGACAGAGGGAAACTAAAAATTCAAAAGAACAAATTTGACTCACAGATTTGCTGACTCATAGTTATGATAGTTATTTCCTCTACCCACGCTTTCTTGACTGATTGAATAAGTTGCAGTTTTTGTCCTCAATTAACTCACCGGAACATGACATTATTTTAAACTATCGAACCGCTTTCTTCATTAAATAGTATTTTTTGAGAGTTTACTATACATGTCACTGTCTAGGTACAATGAAAGATACCATAAAGATAAAACATTCTACACTCAATATGGATAGAATTCAGATTGCGTAGATGACTCAATCTTATGAGAAGGTGGTATATAATGACAATGACAAATAAGTGTGATCATCTTTTTTTTTTTTTTGAAAGGGTCTTACTCATTACCTAGGCTGGAGTGCGGCGGTGCGATCTCGACTCACTGCAGCCTTGATATCCTGGGCTCAAGCGATCCTCCTACCTCAATCTCCTGAGTAACTGCTACCACAGTTATGCACCACCACACCCAGCATTTTTTTTTTTTTTTTTAATTGTTAGCAGAGACAGGATCTTGCTATGTTGCTCAGGCTGGTCTCCAATTCCTGTCCTCAAGGAATCCTCCCTGCCTCATGCTAGGATTACAGGCATGAGCCACCGTGCCCAGCCAGTGTGACCATCTTGAAAGGAGAAATTACACAAAACTCAGGGTGCTCTAGGGAAGTTTATTCAGAAGTTGAGGTTTTAGCTGGTCCCTGAAGAATGAATAATATTAAAATAGGAGACAAGAAGACACAAGATTCCAAATGTAGACTATCTTCAGTAAAGTCATAGCCTTGGAAGTCTCAAGGCTCCTACTGAGAAGATGAAAACAAAATTGGTATATCTACAGCTAAAGGTTTATGAAAGGAAGTTGGTAAGGCCTGGAATCACTAAGCATTGAACAGTGGATCATCAGCTGACAGCTGAGGCCGCTCTTTATATTACAGAAGCGGGAAAGGTGTTCCAGGAGCCAGCTCCATCGTCTAACCCTATGGTATGGGGCAATCCTTCCCCATCCTATGCCATCTCTCCGCCCTCACTGGATCAAATTCACAGATAACAAGATTTAACACATCATTTCTTAAACTCCTACTTTGTCACCACCACCTCTACTCAATTCCCAATAAATTGAAATATACATAACACAGGAAGCAGGAAACAATAGAAAGGCTTTGAGCAGGGCACAATGTCTTTGAAAGATGGATTTAGTGAGTATATTTGAACTGGAAGGATCTATAGGTAAATGTAGGCAAAGGGTCTGTGAAGGAATCCATTTATTTATTTTATTTATTATCATTTTTTTGAGATGGAGTCTCACTCTGTCGCCCAGGCTGGAGTGCAGTGTTGCCATCTAGGCTCACTGCAACCTCCACCTCCCGGGTTCAAGTGATTCTCTGGCCACGGCCTCCCGAGTAGCTAGGATTACAGGTGCCCACAACCACACCCAGCTAATTTTTGTATTTTTTAGTAGAGACAGGGTTTCACCATGTTGGTCAGGCTGGTCTTGGACTCCTGACCTCAGGTGATCCATCTGGAAGAAATCCATTTTTATGAACATTTCTTGTGTTCCTATGTGACGTATGCTCTATATATTATTTCCAACTTAATTTTAAGACAACCCAATTAGGTTGATAATAATATCCCAATTTTATAAACAGGCAAACTAAGGCACAACGAGATTTAAGTAACTTTCCCAGTCTCAATTCACTAGCAAGTAAGAGCTGGGGTATAAAACTAAACCTTTATAATGTTAAAGCACATCCCGTTCTTTATTCTTTAAGTCAAAAGCAGATGGTTGAGTTAATTATTTTCCTCAGTTCAAGACACATTATCATCTTTGATGTGTGCAGGGCCCCTTTGGAAATTTTATTTATTTATTTTTATCCTTTTAAAAAAATTCCTATGCCCTGTTTTCATCCCTCTCTTTTCACAGCCAAAAAATTCAGTGTGTTTGATGTGTATTTGTTATTTTATATGTGTTCTTGAAAAATGAGTATTCTTATTTTGTGTGCATATATTGTTAATTTATGTAAGTGATACTAATTATGTATCTTCCTCCCTTACTTTTTTTTTCACGAAGGACTATTTTTTTAAAGACTCATACATATTTCTATGGATGCTTCTAATTCATTGCTTCTAACTCCAACTTTTGCCCTTTCAATTACATACAATTAATTCCCTAAAGCAAGGGGCAGACTCGGGAGACATCACTCATAAATATTAATTAATCAATTAGCATATTAAAAGCAATTCAGTCAACAAAACATTTGTTGAGCACTTACTACCAGACACTGTGTTTAATGTTGAGAATACTGAAATGGTAAAGTTTAAAACCTAAACTTAGGGGACTGTCAGTCCAGTAGGAGACACTATCATGGAAATAAATAATTACAGTTTAGTGATTTATGTGCAGCCATGGGTACAAGCTCAAGAAAGAGGGACAGCACAGACAGGGTGTGATTGTTTTCATTGGGGGCACTGGGCGAAATGAGTGAAATGTGGAATAAAAAGAATGACCCTTTCTGAGTTTCAAAGAATGTGTAGGAGGAACGTTCTGAGTGGATGGGTGGGGAAAGGGTGTTCTGGGAAAGAGCACTTTCGACAAGAATTGTTGCATTCCCTGTCTTCCCTGGGGCCCCTTAAAGACCATGTCCACCCACAGGCTTTTAAAACCAGCAGCCATGTTTACTCTCCTACTTCCAGAGCTGATAGTCTTGGGGAGGGCTTCTGGTCCCTGTTACACAGCCATCCCGGATCAGTGCTCCAGCAGCCATGCGCATGTGTGGTCTTGGTTAAACAGGTGAGTTGGTCCTGTTTCCCTGGAGAATTTGAACCAAAAGATCCAGGCATGTTGCCATAGCAGTGGTGACCGGAAGTGGAGCTGGGAGATCTTGATGCCTGGTGGTCATCTGCATGCTTATGAATAAACAAAGAGTGGGCTTCCAAGCAAAGCAAGAGAAGAAAGCCTCCCCTGGGTAAGGAGAAATGCCATCTTGCTTTCTGACACTTTTCTCAGCTCTACTCTGTGAGCTGGATTTTGCTTCCCGTCTGGAGGTCCATGAAGTTTATCCGAGTCTTGATAATCAATATCCCTTATTGTCAACTGTTTTGTGTTTCAGTTGCTTATTACCCAATGATGTTGAATAAAGCATGTATTCCAAGGCATAAAGACCTAAGAGACTGTGATCTGTTGACAGAGCTATAATCCCCTTGTTATTGACAGGTATGAAATAGGTGGGTGGGGTTGAAGGAAAAGCTGAAGGAAGAACCAAAAGGACTTAGTGACTGATTAGAAACGGCACACAGGGATAGCCAAATCTGAAGTTGCAAGCTTGGAAGCCCGGGGAGAATGGTGGTAATATTGATATAAAGCTAGGGAAATGAATGAATAGAGAAGAATTCAATTTTTAAATACATGAGAAGTCTTTGGGAAACATGTGAACATCAAATGGTAAATTAGAGAAAGATGAGCTTAGACGTCTGCACTAACCTTAGAGAGGAACAGGAAGAGGACTCAGTGAAGGGGAGTTAGGAATGAGACCAAGAGTGGTCAAAGATGGGAGTTACAGAAAAATATAAAAAAGCAGCTATTGGTAATAGTAAAAAACACAGTCGAGTTGCCACGAAAATGAGGATTACAGAAAAAAATCAATGCTCAACAGCCCTATAAATCCTTTCATTTTAGAAGTTTTCAGTGCCTTTAATATGCTTTCCCGTATCTGTCTATGATCACATGGATATTATCTTGGGTAGTAAATTCCTGGTCTATGGGAATTTGCTCTGTTAAAATTTTCTTTATTTAATACTCAATACAATGCCATGTGTACTTACCAAATAAGTTTTTATTAATAAGATGAAGAAGGTTCTTGTGCTAAAGTTCTCTTGACTGCTAAAATTAGAAAGTGTCAATTTTGACCTCTGTGGCCGTGGGAACATCTGAAGCCTCAATGTTCAGATATGACATATAATGAAGCCTGTTCTCTATGCATCCTTCAAGTGGTCCCAGCTAATTTGGATGGGGAATTTTGAGGGAATTTAAATTTGGGGATTTCCCATGTGAAGCATCACTTTGCAATCATGTGCTTAGCTAAAAATTCTCCTTTTCGAGGATCGCTCATGCTAGTGACGCGTTGTTAGTTTGGAGAGAGAATAAAGGACAAGTGTTGCCTTCCTTCCTGTGCCGCAGACTTAACCAACTAATTAAATCCACTTTGCTTTCTGGGCTTATGGTGACTTTGTGTAATTCAGACTGGAATCTTGTCACATCCAGAAGATCTGTCGTTGTCCAGGTTACCATGGCAGCTAATTTTTTTTTTTCTTTTTGTGGAATTATCCCCAGCCCTTGGCTTCAGTTAACCACATAAGCAGGTGTATTATTAGCTTAATGAAGGGACCCTTTCTGCAGGCTTCTTCCCATGCTGTCAGGTAGCTGTCCAACTCGCATGTTGTTGCTGTGTTTAGTATCTTATTCTCAGCATCCATCTGGAGCTCTTTTACAAAGCCAATAGGTTGCGTGCCAGAGAACATCTTGCTGCCTCGGAAGAAAATTCATCTCCTTTTTTTTCTTAAATGTGACCCATGACATCACATTGTCCTCCCCAGCCCATCCTGAGCTCTACACTGAGGGATGGCTTTGTTGCCATCCTAGGCATGCATAGCTATTGTCTGTGCAATGCTTCATTTTGCAAGTCTGTAGCTATAATGCAACATACTCTGGGATCAGTTTCAAACTCTAATGATTAACACATGTTTATTCATTCCAAATGGAGCCACGGCTGCAGTCCCTGCTGCACACATGTTATTGGGGATTTTTTTTATTGTTGTTATTATTTTTCCTCTCTAGGTTGGTTCTTCACGTGGATCAGAAGCAACCAGCAATGAACTCCTGAAATCTTTGTTTGCTGCCTTTGAGGAACCTTTGTACCCTTGCCGTTTCTCCATGAGGTGTGTCCCCAGATGACTTTCTGGATGGCAGGCAATGGCCGCTAGAAGTTCAGTTTTGTGCCCTGCATTAAGTGTCACTCTGTATGCATGCTCCCACAGCGTAATGACAGCCAAATAGTGACAAATGTAGCCTTACAGACTCAAGGCAATAGTGCACACCAGAAAAACACAGATGGGGAAAAAAGCAATTTTTTATTGAATCTAAAATATGGCAGGTAAACATTTAATGACACAAAGGCAGACATTCACAAAGAGGTTAAGAAAATTAAGGACATATTTTTTGTAAGTGAAAAAAAGTCAAACATAGGGTTGTCATTATCAGCTACTGCAGCTGGTGCTCACACATCCCTGGGAGGCATCCCAGAGTGGCATGGTCGGGCTCCTGGGCAGAGATGGTAAACTACTGACCCATTACCCTCAGAATGACAGTGATGTCAGTTCTAGTCAGTGACCCAGGGAGACAGCAGCATTAACCAGTGTGCAAAAAATACAGATGAAATTTGGAGCAAATTGATTTACTGAGGGATTACTTTTGGTTAAATGATTTTCCCTCCTCTCTGAACCCTATCCATCCCAAGCCGAATTCTCTGAGCTAAATTGAAGTTTCTGCAAATGCATCCTAGCAGTGGAGGTTAAAGAGTCACTGTGAAATTTATTTCATCCCTGAATTTACAGCCTTGTTAAGCAAAACTATATAAAAACCATAAAATGAAAGAGGCTAAAAATAAAAAGGGAAAAACCAATAACAAACAAGCAATTCCAGCCAACTCTTTTTCCTCTGCTTAAGATGAAATGAAGAAAGCAAGCATGGTATGTCATAACTAAATGGTAATTTTCCCAGCCTTAATAGTCTACAAATGATCACAGATAAGGGATATGTACATATCGTAATTTATTCCCCTGACCTAAACATTACTTTCCTAACAGTCACCTCTTCTGAACCTGCTGCTCTCTCAATACGACAATCAGTTGTAAGTCTTGAAAGACAGTTAAGCAGTGATTGTAATTTTTTATACATAGTACCTAACACATTGGGAATGCAGAGTAAATGCCAAGCTATAATCATTTAAATGTCCTTCTTTATTTATTTCATTTCTCATGTTCTATGTTTGAATGAAGACTCATGGAAACCCTTGTTTTTGCATTTAATCACGCAGTGCCAGGTGGCCCCAGCCCCAGGCTCAAGACAACCATTAGCAGGTTTTTCTGCTAGGGTGGATTCATCTTCTATATACATTTCTGATTGTCTATAAATAGCATCACTTGTGAGGATTGTTGAAATAATTTGTTGCTATAATTATAGTGACATTTCTAGCATGTTATAATCATATAAAACTGCCAAAATAGGAGGATGCTATTTTGGACTTTTTTTTTTCCAGTTTAGTTTGCGTTTCATGGAATGGAAGAAAAGATGAGGAATGTTTCTGGTTTAGAGAAGGAGCCACATTATAACAGAAGAGAACAATGACACACAAAAATCAGGAGTACTTCCTTCAGAAGAAAGGCAGCTGGATCCTTTGAAATTGATATAGTTTTAGTCAAAAAGAAGAAAAGAAAAATCTCTGAAATATACAATTCCATACATACGAGAGAAGTGAAGACATGTGATGATATTTTTCCAGCCGAAGGCCTTAGCCAAACCAAAGTCATTTTAATTTTTCATAGGCTTTTACATTTTTGATGACAACATCTTGTTTGAGGAGTCACAAATGTCTGAAAAAGAAGTCGCTAGGATGGTTGCGCTGTGAAAATCTTTGAAAAAGTCAGTATGTTTTGAATTGACATTGTATCTCCACTGTTTTCAAATGTTCAGCCAATGCCAATTAAACAAAATAAAGATGTATGTTGTATTAGTTCATTTTTATGCCGCTGATAAAGACATACCCAAGACTGGGTAATTTATAAGGAAAAAGAGGTTTAACGGACTCACAGTTCCATGTCGCTAGAAAGGCCTCACAATCATGGCGGAAGGCAAAATGCACGTTTACATGGCAGCAGGCAAGAGAGAGAAATGAGAGCCAAGTGAAAGGGGTTTCCCTTTATCAAACTATCGGATCTCATGAGATTTATTCACCATCGTGAAAACAGTATGGGGGAAATCGCCCCCATGATTCAATTATCTGCCACTGGGTCCCTCCCACAGCATGTGGGAATTATGGGAGCTACAATTCAAGATGAGATTTGGGTGAGGACACAGCCAAACCATATCATATGTATTGATAAAATGCTGTTAGCTAGTGAACAATCACATACTTTGAGAACTCTACCACAGTTGTGGGTGTTTTCAAACTAAAATGGCATACTGTATCTACATAAGTTATGTTGATGGACAAAATTAGAAAATGTCAGTGTTTATTTTAGATGCAATTTCTCTTTTTACGTAGTGCCCAGTGCTAGGACCTACTCATTTGACCTGCCTGATGACACTAAACAACAAAGTGGGAATTGGCTTTCTTGGCATTAATCAAGGTTATAATTTTATATGTATTTGTAGGATCTTTCCCCCACATCTGTACACTCCAAGAAGGTGGAGATCCTGTCTGGTTGGAACTCAGTCATATTTTCAGCAAGCTGACAAGTCATAGGTCATTTTGAGGTGAACGAATGAATGGTGGAACAGGAAGACTTCCAAATAATCCTCGCTCTGAAATTTACAAGTTTTGTAAGCTCAGGCCAGCATTTCCCTTCTTGGAGCCTCAGATTCATTCTTTACAAAATGGCTGATTTGGCTTGGAGGCTCTCCAAGGCCCATCTTAAATTCCAGAAGCCTTCAATTCCATAAATGAATATACAGTAGATGCCCTAGGGCTCTACCACCACCTCTCTTCTGAAAACTGTTTGCACAACCCACATCTCCATCTCACTGCAGCACAACATTCCCTGGAGATAGCCATCTAGGCCAGAGATAGACCCCAGATCCTAGCTGGACGGAGCACCTGCTTTTTTCCAGGTATTTGGTGCTAGGCCTGAGGACCTGCCATTTGGAATCTGCTTACAGCTGCTCTGTGACCTGAGGATTTGGGAACTGTGGGAGTGACTGCCTCCTGCCCAGTGTGGAGGGCTGGGCAGAGATAGCCATTTGGCAGAGAGAGAGGAATAAAGCCGTCTCCAGACCAGAGTGGACAGAGCAAGTGGAGACTTCTGGCAGTTCCCATCCCTTGCTGAAAGCTGAGAGTTTCCTGACTTTGGGTTCCATAAGGGGGCTTGTATACCCATAGTGAATTTCCTTTTTGTCCTGTTTATGGATGAAAGTAGCTCTAATTAGTTTTGTGTTTTGTATCCAGAAACACAACTAATAACATACATCCATTCTTTTCAGTAGTTAAACCTAGTTTAACTAGTGATTCTGGTGAAGTCTCCTAGACTTTTCAAAGCCTCATTCATAGAAGCCTAAACCCAGTATTTGTTGTGAACAGCATTATCAGCGCCTTTGAGGCACTGTCTCTCTCTGGGGTAAACCGCAATTTAGGCAGTCTTTTGTGTTTCTACACAGCAGGAACCTTATAAAACTGGAGAGGCAAAAGAGTCTTTGACCTAGGATGAGTCCATAGCCCATTTCTTTGCCCCATTACAGGTTGGTCTTGCCTGCTGCTGTTGATCTTTGAGTCCTCCCCTGCACACCTGCCTGAGACGCTCAGCTCTTCCTGCTCACCTCCGCAGACTTCCAGAGCCTGGACAGAAGTCACTTCCCTGACAGATACCAGCACAAATCTCCGTCTACCCTTGGTCTCCTCTGAACTGCCCTGTCTTCTTGTCACGCACATCCTGACTTCATATTTCCTTTCCTGATCTCATTGAGAATGAGAAATCGGGTTATGGGTTACCTAATTCCATTAGCCTCATTAGTCCTTAGGCATCTCAGTCCTGGAGAGCTAGTGCCATGTCATAGAAGGAGTCGGAAGACTCGGAGTCCACCGCTAACTCTGTGATGAACAAAATCCCTTCTCTCTTGATTTGTAAAATGAGACCTAAATTGCATAATTTGTGGGATACTTCCATCTTCACTCTAGGGTCTATTTCAAATAAAATCCCCTCCCCACTCTGAGTTCTCATCTCAATTTCTTTCTTTTTTTATTTTTATTTTTAATTTTTATTTAATTTTATTTTTAGATGGAGTTTCACTCTTGTTGCCCAGGCTGGAGTGCAGTGGTGCAATCTCAGCTCACTGCAGCCTCTGCCTCCCTGGTTTAAGTGATTCTCCTGCCTCAGCCTCTTGAGTAGCTGGGATTAAGTGCCCACCACCACACCCAGCTAATTTTTGTATTTTTAGTAGAGACGGGGTTTCGTCATGTTGGCCAGGGTTCTCTCGAACTCCTGACCTCAGGTGATCCTCCCGTCTCGGCCTCCCAAAGTGCTGGGATTACAGGCACTGTGCCCAGCCTCATCTCAATTTCTAGGTTCCTACCACTCCCTTTCTTGGCATGAAGGGGTGGGGGTCTTGTTTGCAAGTGGAACTTTTTCACTGTGGGTCTCTCAGTTTTACTGTAGATATTTTAAAGTCTCAACTAAGGTTCCTAACAGGCAGAGGGAAGATGGGATGGGATGGGGAAACAGTGCTCTTCAACCTGCAGGGCCCTGGAGGGCTCAGGCCACTCAATACGTGCGTTAGTATATTTTCGCACATTCTTGTTCCTGTCTCTTTCCTTGTTAGGCAACACCACCGTGGTCTTTTTTTTTTTTCCTTGCCTTACCTTTGTTAAGCTTTCCACATTCCCACTCCATCAGCATGCTTTTGGCTGACAAACTTGAAGCTTTCCCCTTTTGCTTGCTTTGCAGCTATCATCTAATCTTGCAAGAGATGAGAATTCTTGACATGTTTTTATTAACTTTTTTTGTTGCCACCATGAGCTCCATCTAATTCTGAGACTGACATCCCCCAAGCAGCAGGCAGCGAGGCGAGGCTCCGGGGTGGCTGGCCTGGCCTTGCCACTCTGAGGCCAGTATTAAAACACTGAGTGGTTGGTTTCATTCCCTACATTACCATCTTTTTTCTTTTTTTTTTTTCTTTTTCTTTTTTTCTTTTTCTTTTTTTTTGAGACGGAGTCTTGCTCTGTTGCCCAGGCTGGAGTGCAGTGGCGTGATCTCGGCTCACTGCAAGCTCTGCCTCCCGAGTTCATGCCATTCTCCTGCCTCAGCCTCCTGAGTAACTGGGACTACAGGTGCCCGCCAACATGCCCAGCTATTTTTTTTTTTTTTCTGTATTTTTAGTAGAGACGGGGTTTCACCATGTTAGCCAGAATGGTCTCGATCTCCTGACCTCGTGATCCACCCGCCTCGGCCTCACAGAGTGCTGGGATTACAGGTGTGAGCCACCATGCCTGGCCGTCTTTCATTTATTTTTCTAATCTAAATTTTAAATTATTTAAAACAAGATCTCTCTGTCACCCAGGGTGGAGTGCAGTGGCATGATCATAGCTCACTACAGTCTCCTTCTCCTAGGCTTAAGTGATCCTCTCTCCTCAGCCTCCCGAGTAGCTGGGACTACAGGCACGTGCCACCGTGCTCAGCTGATTTTATTTAGTTTTGTAGAGATGGGTCTCACTACATTGCCCAGGCTGGTCTCGAGCTCCTGGCCTCAAGCAAGTCTCCTGCCTCGCCCTCCCAAAGTGCTGGAATTACGGGAGTGAACCATCATGCTCAGCTTTGCTGTCTTAATGAGAGCCAATTTAGCCACGCTGGCTGAAACCCTTCTCTTCATATGACAGCCCAGCCATCAAACATCAGTTGGATGCAATAGTTGAGTATATGGGCTTCTTCAGTTTCCTAGGCATGGCTGGGTGACCAGAGAAAGAGAAGTGCCCACTCAACTGTCCACCAATTTGGAATTCTATCATTCATGACTAGCATTTATATTAGCGCAGATTTTGAACGACAAGGATGATCACACAATTGCAACACATGCTTTCTGTATATTTATGACCAGGGTTTTTTCATGCCTCTCTCACTGACTTCCACCCCTGGTCCTTGTCAAGCTTCTAAGAGTTTCTCAGTGCCTTTTCCCCCAGAGCTGAGATCATATCCAAGGAAAGATTGAAAATAAAGTAATTCACTAAGTGGAAAAGAGGAGATTTTCTTATGACTATCAGTCTGCAAAAACAAAATTAAAGATAATACAGGTTCATGCAATGTCATGGATAATGACAACAATCTAGATAACAGCCAAGAAAAGGCAACTTTATTGCTTTCTTGCAAACAAGCCAAGAACAATAGTTCATCAAGTTTCCACTATATTCATAATGGAGCATTTTATGATCTTCTAAGGAGAAGTTTGATGAAATGCAAGACTGTGCTTTAGATAAAAATGTCAATTTTCGTTAAAATCTTTAAGTTTATTTGTCACACTTTGTTTCTAAATTCCAAACTAATTTCTTTGGGGCCCATGTCTCTATTAATTTGCTTGTTTCTTTTGTAACATAAAATCTGTGACATTTAGATTTAAAATGACCATTGTTTCTGCACTGGATGTTCTTGGCCCATTATTTCCTTCATAATTTTTACTATGGCTTTTGGGGATTCATTCACTTAGTCTTGGCAGTTACTGAATCTTCTTGTCCTTTGCAGCTATAGAGATGCCTCAAGTTGGCAGGAAAGAAATGGAAGTCTTTGTGCCGTTGAATACCAAATCTGGTCTCTATTACAGTGCCGAAGGAGTGCTGTTTGGAATGACATTGGAAACCGCCAGAGAACATCTCCAAGACCTTCTGACGTTGATGGAGAGAACTTCCGACTGAATCCTTGGTGGCCAGGCAGGCATGGAAGCTCATTCTGAATGAGTAGAAATCTCATTTATAATGTTCAACCTAGGTAATATGTTTTAGAAGACAACTTAAGTCAGAGGGAAAGCCTGTTATGGCCAAAGCCTGAATATTTGTCCAGTCGGCTGTTAATCCAGTCAGCTTTGATGGAAGAACTGGTAACAGGAAGATTGTCCTTTTTTGACTTGTTGGGCTGGAGTCAGAGAGAGGGGGACACCCACATGGCCAGAAAGCTGAGATGTCATAGCTAGATAGTCCTGGCAAATGCCACTTTACCAAACAGCCTTCCATTGTGATTGTCCGCAACTGAAAGTTAACACTGCTACACCTGGCAGGGAAATTCTTTGCAGAGCCATGGGTGTAGTTACCACACTGCACTGCAGCAATTTGGGAAAAAATGCTGAATTAGGGTGAACCTCCAGTAGCCTTTTCTGGGCTTCTTCATGGAAAGGAAATGAGCCAGCCTCCTGAAGCAGGAGATGGGACAGGTGCCAGGCAACAGAAGAAAATCAGGCCCTGCACAATGGATCACGCCTGTAATCCTACGGCTTTTGGAGGCTGAGGCAGGAGGATTGCTTGAGCTCAGGAGTTTGGGACCCCATCTATACAAAAAAGAAATTGGCCAGGTGTGGGGTGACGTGCATCTGTAGTCCTAGCTACTCAGGAGGCTGAGGCAAGAGGATCACTTGACCCCAGGAGTTCGAGATTGCATCACTGCACTCCAGCCTGGGTGACCGAGCCAGGTTCTATCTCGAAATAAATAAAGTCAAAAAAAGAAAATCAGCGATTTGGCCCTACCAGGCCAGGATGCAGGAACCCTGGCTGGGAACCCAAGAGATAGTGGGAAAAGCAATGTTAGGGTTCCGAGTCTTTGTGGAGTGTGTTCTGCTCCACTGCTGGTCTGAGCCAATCCCCCATGTTCGTGGCACCTCTACTTTGCGTTCTGAGAGCTTGGGCTTGGCAGTGACCTGGATGAGGCAGAAAAAGGGAGACAGCATAGCGGGGCAGGCACAGAATCTGGAGACAGGGCTACTATTTGCTTTCTTTCCAGGCAGGAGCACAAAAGCCAAATATTAAGTCCTTCCTTCCAATCTTCCATTGTCTGAATTGAGCTGACTCACTGCAGAGTAAACTCATGGATAGCCTTGGTTTTTCCAGCAAGAACAGCTAGGGGCAACTTCACAAGGGTGTGAGACTGGGGAGTGGGAATGGTGCCTAGACATGTGTGAGTGTGTGTGAAGACACTGGAGAGTCATATTTACACCGTCACGAGCTCTCCTCCCAGAAAATGATCATGTTTATTATCTTGCCAATTAAACCTGCATAAATGCATGGGCAAGGTAGGAGAAAAATGGAAAAAAGGGAGTTCATTTCATCCTCTGGTGCTGTTTACTCTACATGAGATATTATTAATAGAGAAAGGTGGTAAACAGACACAAAACTGCCCTGTAACACCCACAGGTGAACCAAAAGAGTCTGGTGTGATTTTAATCTCAGCAATTTTTGAAATTTAGTGATGAAGAGAAATGCTGAACCCCCTTTCTGGCGTGTTAAATAATGATAATATATGCTTTAAGAACTCATTATAACTATTAACATGAATAACTAGTGATTTCAAATTTGAGTTAAATAGTTAGGCTGCTACATTTATGTTCTTTGGGTGTTTGAATATAATTATTTGAGGATTAAATTGAGACACATCGATCGGTCCCAGAAATAAATAACAGGCTTGCTTGCAAAGCCAAAATTGGAATGGAGAAATGAGAATTCTTAGAGAAGATGTCTGTTGTATGAATGAATGAATAAAAAGGAGATATTCCACACACTAATTACAGGAAGATTTCAGGAAAGGATTTGATTGAAGTTTTTAAGATGATGATGACAGTAATAGATGATTTTAAGAAACACTTTTGCTTTTGTTTCTTGTTTTTATGATTTCTAAAGTTGGAGAAGGAATTTATTAAAAGGGCAAAAATGTACTTTTATTATTTAGTAATCTTCTTGATTTGGACAAAAACTGATGAGAGGCTACCTTTCTTGAAATAAAAGGAGTATCTAGGATGCATTTAAACATTATCTCAAGTATCAGTTACTTAGATATTAAATCCAAACAAACTCACTGCAGTATACTTCCTTCCTAATAGACAAATCCTTAGTAGTTCACATTGTATCTAGAGAAAGTGGAATTTATCATCAAAGCTAAGCAAATCAGTAGCTCTTTGTTTCGTTATAAAGGTAACCTTGGGTTTGGTGGTGTTGAATATATTTAAACCTCAAGATCAGTTGGCTACATATATTTTAGGAAAAAAGAAAAATCCTTTCAATTAAAATTTTTTACAGTGTAAATGTGTTTTGAGTGATTTAAGTCAGACCCCGAAGGTTGATTTTAAAGTACTTTTTTTTAAGGATTTCATTGATGTACAAGTTGAGGATACTTTTGGCTGAAAGTGCTACTGAGATGTTAGGAAAATATCAAGCAAGGTGAGCAAAATAGCCAACTCGCAAGCAGTATTCAGAAGGTCTCACCAAAATAAAATCATCAAAGAGAAACTTTGAAATGCAATGTGGAACGGAATGCAGGAGGCATTTTCAAAGGCTTTTTGCCTTTGGACTCACAGGCCACCAAAAGATTAGCAAGATTCTGATGTACAGGAATGTTGGGAAGTTTCTGGGCTCACTCATCCCTCAGAGACTTAAAAAGATGACAAAAATTCAAACCGTCAAGCCATTTTGTAATATAAAAAAGAATCCAATCCACCCATGCTTGTAATTTCCATAAATTAGCCTTGTAGACCAGCATGGTGTTTTGTAACATCGTGGAGCAATGCATTATACAAATTAGACAAGGGCTCAGGCCAAGAACAGTTTTAAGGAAAATGACAGATCCTTTGCTATTTCTCGTACGCTGAGCTCAGATCTTCTCTGTCTGACTAGAATCACAAAGAGGAAACTGAATATTTTATCCAAAATATTATTGTAAAACAGTGCTACAAAGGCCCTTCCCAAGAGACAGATCTTGCAGCAAATATCAGCAAGGCAGGAGGAAGGAGAGAGTCCTCATAGCCTCCTGTCTCTGTCAGTAACAGGCAGTCGGTAGGACTTGGACTCTGAAGGCATGGGCTGGATTTGCAAATCGCATTTTCAAAGGAGCAGGGAGATACCATTAGGAAGATCAATGTATGAAAACAGCACCTGAGGCTGCTGTAGTGGAAATGCAAAATTGTGCTGAGGATTCAAGAACTGTTCCGACATGGCTGTTAGAGATGCTGAAATGTGATTTAAAAAAAATTTTGCCATTTCTCCACCAGAACCCCCAGCTCTTGTCAAGAAATCACTCTCTGAGCTTCTATTTCCTCCCTTTGACTCTCCCCTCTTCCTCATCCTCATTCTCACCTCCATGCCTTTGAATGCTGTTTGCCTCACCTCTATTCCCCATGCCTTCGGATGAATTCTAACAATCAACAACTATTCACTATACGCTCTGTGCAAGACATTCTGCTTGACATTTAGAGAATTCAGAGATCTCCAAGACCCAGGCACTTCCCTTAAGGTGTTGAAAACCCCCTTAAAAGGATAAAAAACTAAATGTATAAGAGATAACTAGAAACAGATACATAAAATCTCCATACGTGCGGGAGTGAGACAGAAATTCAGAAGAGAGACATTATCACCTGGGAAGTCAGGGAGACTTCGTGGAGGTGGATTTAACTAAGGCCTGAAGGCAAAGCAGGATTCGGGTAGGTAGACTCAGATAGGACTGGGGATGTGGGCTGGCATTTCCCACAGGAGCTCGAAGCAGCATAGGTAGGCAGGAAGGATGAAGAAAAGAGATTGGGAGAGATGGCGTTAGAGAGGTTCAGGTGTCTGGAGCAGTGAGCAACTTACTTGCAGGGCTAATGGACTAGCATTTTTACATTTTGCTAGGTTACCTAGTCAGTGAAAGGGAGTTGCTAGAATGAAGGGGTGTTTTAGGAATAATTTACAGGACCCAGTGCAAAATGAAAAGCAGGGCCCCTTATTCAAAAAGGAAGGAAAAAATTTCCATTAAGTTCCTAAAATAGAAAGTGAATATCTTTTTTCTTCTGCGGTCTCTCTCCACCTATCACTTTGTTGTTGGTTTTGTTTTGTTTCGCTATTTAATGTCAATTTCCTTGGGCACAAGACACTTGCAGGAAAAGTGCAGTCTCCCATGGGTAACTGGGGACCCCACCCTGCCCTAGTCCAGTGTGCTTTGTCCTGGCCGACCGTGGGGAAGTTGAGCCAGGCATCTTCCCTCCCCGAGGTGTGCTGCTGCGACCCATGGCGGATGAGTGACCTCAAGGGCGTTGCACTTGGATGTGCTGGGTACCTGGATTGGGTCAAGTAAGAGGCTTACCCCTGCCAAGTTGCCTGTCCAGGGCTCTGTGATACTGGTAGCCCAGGTCAGGGATGGCAGAAGACCTGAGACTCCGCAGGGCACGTGTCCTTCCCGAAGTCTGTGCCTATCCCCGTTGAGAGAGAAGGGCAGTGGCTATTGCTGCAGAAGCAAGGAAGAGGAGGTCAGTGGAATGCAGAAAACCAAGCACAGGGGTCCAGGAACCCATGAGGGGAGACAGAAAGCTGCAGGGAGGCAGGGTTGCATGTGAGCTGAGGCTCCAAGTCCCAATGCATGCTCCATTGTCCCACCAGACTTCAGTCACAAAGCACAAGGTCAAGGTAAAATTGTTCAGGATTCCAAGGCAGTGATCACAAAGCACTAAACCCCAAATGCCTGAGTTTGAGGTCACCTGTGACTGTAGCAGCTGCATGCTGTCAACCTGGCCTTGGGGGCAGCAGAGAGACCTGGGAAGGGTCAATGCCCTGGCACGGGTGTCTGGGTGTGATGCAGGGGTAGCAATGGAGTGGGAAAGAAAGGAACCATAAAAGCAGGGAAGGGAAGTCTGTGGACTGGAAAGAAAAATAAAGCAAAGGCAATTATTGCATTTGGGACTTGGGTGATACAGAAAAAGACTACACTCTAATATAAAAACGAAACGAAGCAGAAGTCGGTTTATTTCTGTTACAATTTTAGTTTTGTAGGTAAGGTTGGAGGAGGGGCAAAGATACGATGTTTCATTTTGGACATAACAAGTCTGGGTTGGGAGCAGTTACTTGGAGGAAGTGTCTGATAGGCAGGTGAATACACCCCAGGGAACTTGAGAGAAAGGTAGGGACCAAGACAAAGATGTGGCAGAAATTTGCCCAGAAAGGAGCTTCCAAGAAGTAGATGAGGTCTTTAAGAGAGAAGGGACCAGGAGGGGTAAGCAGAGATAAGAGAATAGGCTCACAGGGTACCTGCCTTTAAAGGACAGAGAGAAAGGGGCTCCCAGGGGCAAGAGTAGGATCTGCAGAGAGGAAACTCTTGCATAAGGCTAAGAGAAGAGTGAATCTTAAAAAGGAGGTCAATGGAGTCAAATAGCCCAGAAAATCCTGGAGAATGAGGACAAGAAAGTAATTCTTATTTATAATTCCCAAAGGCATTGTTTCAGTGGCATAATTAAGTGGCTGACTGTGTGCATGGGAAGGCTGTATGCAAATCATGACTCTGTGGCTGAGTTGTCTAGGATGGACAGAGCAGAAGGGCTTTGGAAGCAGGATCCAGATTCAAATCTCAATTTGGACTCTTACTAGTTGCATGGTGTTGCGCAAGCTACCTGATCTTGCTAAATGCCATTTTTCTGGGCTCTGAAATGAGTAGGTAAGTAGGATATTCATATGGGAGCTATCATACTTGGTTAATTTTTTGTAGAGATGGAGTCTTGCTATGTTGCCCAGGCTGGTCTTGAATGCCTGAGCTCAAGTGATCTTCTGACCTCAGCCTCCCAAAGTGCTGGGATTACAGGTATGAGCCACCATGATCAGTCAAATACACATTCTTTTTTTTTTTTTTTTTGACAGAGTCTTGCTCTGTTGCCAGGCTGGAGTGCAGTGACGTGATCTCGGCTCACTACAGTCTGTGCCTCTGGGGTTCAAGTGATTCTCCTGCCTCAGCCTCCCAATTAGCTGGGATTATAGGCGCGTGCCACCACACCGAGCTAATGTTTGTATTTTTAGTAGAGACAGGATTTCACCATGTTGGCCAGGATGGTCTCTATCTCCTGACCTCAGAAACACACATTCTTTAAACTAGGCACATGACTGCTCTGCTAAAGATGATAATTCCTAGCCTCCCTTAATGATAGATGTGGGCATGTGACAAAGTTCGGGCTTATGGGAGATGAAATAAAGGGATATGGGCAAGTTTCTGTTCTTCCTTTATGTTTCCCCTTCTTGATGGCCAGAACCCACATGGATGGCTGGAACTGATTCAGCAATCCTGGGCCAGGCAACAGAAGTGGTGGGTTGAGGCTAATGTAGAAAAAAGACAGAAATTGCCTGAATCTGCTGCCTTGTGGGGCTTCCAACCTTGCCTGTATTTGGACTATTAAATGAGAGAAATACTTTTTTTTTTTTTAATTTAAGTCACTGGCATTTTGGTTCCCTCTATATAACTGCACTTGTATCCTAAGTAATAATATACTTGTGCATATTTAAAAATCGGGGTATAATACTTACTTCATACAGTTGTAAGAACTGAGCCCTCTCTGATCCATAAAAAACACCAGACCCACTACCTACCTCATTGTAATTACTTTATCAATGTTTTCTGAATACATGAACATTATGACCAGAGGACACGGCTGATAGAGAATTGCCAAGGTATGTATGAGAAATAGTAGTGGGAGTTACATTGTCAGCTACATTGTAGATAGATGTTAGAATTTTATTCTGCAGGTAGTAGCTCCTGGTGGTTAGTAACATACAGAAATTGAGGACATGCCCATGCATTTTGATACAAATGGAAAATTCAGTATTTCTTGAGTTCCTATTTGATGCCAAGCATTGGGAAAACAAAGGTAAATAAACCAGTCTTTGTCCTTAAGCTTCTTGCTCAAAGCAATCATTATACATCACGTTGTTTTAAAGCTTGGACTCTAGATCCAGAATGTCTGCTTTTGATTCTTGGCTCTACTACTAACTAGTTGGTGACCTTAGCAAATCAATTCACTTCTCTTTGTTTCATTCTCTGTAAAACAGCAATGACAATAACATCAACTTTATAGGGTTGTTATAAGGAATATATGAGCTAATACCTGCAAAATGCATAAAACAATGCCTGATATTAAGTGCTCAGTTTCTGCTAGCTATTACACCAGGTAACTATTGCTACACAAGAAACCACCCTAAACTTGGTAGCTTAAAACAACAAACATTTATTTAGTTCACAATTCTTCAGGCTGGCAATTTAGACTGGGCTTAGCTCTGTGGTTCGTCTGGTCTTGGTTGTGCTCCAGTATATGTCTGCAGTTAGCTACAGATTGGCTAGGTGGCTCTGCTTTCAGGATTAGTGGATTTCTACAGTCATAAGCTATGGGATGACAGTAACAACTAAGTCATTTGTCTCTCATACTCTAGCATACTTGTCAACTTTGTTCTCATAGTGGAGGCAGGATTCCAAGAGAAAGTAGAAGTGTGAAAGGTCTCAAGTCCTAAGCATAGAACTGGCATAGCATTACTCCCTCCATATTATATTGGTAAAAGCAAATAGCAAATTCAACCAAATCCAAGGGAAGAGCAACAAAGTTACATTGCAAAGGATGTGGGCACAGGTGCAACAGGTGTAATTAATTTGTCTCAGTCTGTCCTCTGGTCTTAATTATTCACATCCCTTCTACATGCAAAATATGCTCGCACCCTCCCAAGACCCTCAAACTCTCATTCAATCATGGCATCAAACTCCATATCAGTTCTGCACATGGCTCCTTGAATGTGATGCATCTTGATCTGAGGCCTGTGAAACATAGAGACAAGTTAGTAGTTGTTCAGAAAGACCCAACATATAATGATGACACAAGGCACAGGACAAGTGCAGTAAATACTCCCATTAAAAATGAGGAGGAATAGGAGACACTAGCAGTAACTGGTCCATAGCAATTCTGAAATCCCACTGGGTAAATGTCACCAGATCCCCCAGCTGTGGGAGTGGGAAAAAGGGAGTGTTCGTTCCCTAATTAAACCTTGGTTCTGGTCCTTGGGAGTGGTTCCTTGTTCTATTTTTCTACAAATTTCTTCTTCCACCTTCTGATTTCCTAGTTGTGCCCCCTGAGATGGTTTTCTTTTCTCATCACTCTTCTTGGCTACATTTAAATAAATAGCCCATGTTAGCAGATAAATGGCTGTCTTAACTTACTTATGTCTATTGAAAGTGGGAAGCCCAAAGCCCTTTGTACATTCTGAACAATTTCAGCCCCTTTTAGTCCAAGCTGGCCACATGTTTTTCCTGTACAATTTCCTAAACAATGTAGTGGGTTTCTTACTAATCTCATTATTTCACCCACTTCAACGGGGCAGAAGCCAACACCACAATTGTTTTCTTGACCTGGCTCTCTAGATTTACTTACTGCTACATTGAGACTAGGTTTTTGTGAAATTATGACATTAATATTCTAGAAGTCTTTGGTCCAGACAAGATGATCTACTTTAATTATTTTAGATGCCTCAACAAGAGATCATATAGCCACACCCTTGATTTGATCTATGTCTTAGTCTATATTTTACTTTGAGAATCTTCTGCTGGCTGAAGAGACTAGAAATGAGTAACTGTTATATTTTCTAATCCAGCAAGTCATTCTATTTACAAATTGGCCAGTTCTTTCTTTATCTCATCTTTCCTTGGTGTTCGTTGTCATATGCAGCAAGAAGCAACACACTAACACTTTCAACATTTTGCCTGGAATCTCCTTAGCCAAATGCAAACATTTGTTAGGTATATTTTTATCTTCCTATCTTATATCTATATCTCTGTATTGAAATATCTATATATCTTGCTGCAGGTGAGAATTATCTTTGAAATAACAGCATTATTGAGAAATAATTCATATGCTATAAAATTCACTGTTTAAATTGTACAATTCAGTGGTTGTCCAACCATCACCACTATCTAACTTCAGAAAATTTTTGTTTTTCCAAAAACGGATTCTGTACCCATTGGTAGTCACTCCCCACTACTCCCTTCCTTAGGCCTCTGACAAACATTTATCTAATTTCTATTTCTATTGATTAGCCTATTCTGACCATTTCATATAAACGAAGATATACAATCTATGGGCTTTTGTGACTAGCTTCTCTCAGTTAGCATAATGTGCAGGGCCAACAGTTTTACAAGTCCTTTTGCCATTACATAAAGCAGGTTGCCATTTTTTTAGCTTTAAAAACAATTTCCTCACCATTTCTCCAGCCTTTGCTGATAATGTGCTTATGGCCTTTCCATCCTCCACCCTCTGACTGGTTCTCAAATCAATGTTGCACATTTTCAATCTTGGTTATGTCAGCATTCCTTTTCTGGTACCAATTTCAGGATCATTCTTTATTACCCAAATCATGTCGTTTATTAAAAAACAAACTTCAGTGGCATGCAATAATAATCATTTAGTTTTGTTCACGAGCCTATAGGTCAGTTGGGTGGTCCTCCTGGGTGTGATTGGCTCAACTATGTATCTGATGTTAACTTCACATCAGATTGAGTTCTTCTGACCTCTCTTGGGTGTTGACTCACTGTGGGCTTATCTGTCATGGCCTCACAAGGAGAGCTGGGCTCTCCTTCATGTGGTCTCTTGGCCTCCATAGGCCAGCCTGGCTCCTTCATGTAGTGGCTGCGCAGAGCTCCAAGAGAGGAAGCGGAAGCACATGAGGCCTCTCAAGGCCTAGAGTCAGAACCAACATGCTCGCTTCTGCCCTTTTCTATTCACCAAAGCAAATCACAAGGCCAGCCGAGTATACACAAGCACATGCATGCACACACATACACACACACACACACACAGAGATTTATTATAAGAGATTGACTCATATGACCATGGAGGCTAAGAAGTCCCATCACCTGCCGTCTGCCAGCTGGAGACTCAGAAGAGCTGGTGGTACAATTCCAGTTCCAGTCTGAAGGCCTGAGAACCAGAAAAGCTGATGGTGTAAATTCCAGTTTAAGTGCAGGAGACCAACAACACAGGTCAAAAACAGTCTGGCAGAAAGAGAGTGAATCCTCCCTTACCCCAATTTTTTCTCAGTCCCTTAAATCAATAGCCTACAAGCGTTGTTGTAAAGTTAAATTTTTAAAACTTTTTATTTTGAAATAATTGTAGTTGTAAGAAATAATACAGAGAGATCCTGTTTACCTTTTATTTGGTTCTGCCTCATGTTAACATCTCACATAACTATACTAAAATATTACAAGTAAGAAATTGATATTGATACACTCTGCATATGTATATATATAAAAATAAATATATGTATAGAAAGAGAAATTGATATTGCTACACTCTGCATATGTATTTATATATTATATATTATATATTTATATATGCAGAGTGTATCAATATCAATTTCTTACTTTTGATATATATATAATCAGAATGTATCAATATCAATTTCTTACTTGTGATGTATGTATATATAATATATATATATACAGAGAGAGAGAGAGAGAGAGACAGGGTCTCGCTCTGTTGCCAAGGCTAGAGTGCAGTGGTGCAATGTCAGCTTACTGCAGCCTCAACCTCCCAGGCTCAAGCTATCCTCCTGCCTCAGTCTCCCAAGTAGGGACCACAGACATGCACAACCATGCCTGCTAACTTTTGTATTTCTTGGTAGAAATGGGGTTTCACCACATTGCCCAGGATGGTCTCAGACTGCTGGGTTCAAGTGATCCTCCAGTCCTGGCCTCCCAAAGTGCTGGGATTTAAGATGTGAGCTGGGATTATAGATTCATGCCCATCCAACTCTGCCAATCTTATTCAGATTTCTCCACTTTTAAATGCACGTATTTATGCATATGTGTATTTAATTCTGTGCCATATTGTCCTTCCTATGTGTAGACTTGTGTGACCATCACTACAGTCAACATATAGAACAGGTCCATCACAAGGACACCTTAGGCTACCTTTGATAGCCACAGCCATGTCCTTTCCCTTCCCACTCCCTAGTCCCTGGCAACTAACTGCTACATGTTCTTCGTTTCTATAATTTGTTTTTTTTCGGAAATGTCTTATAAATAAAATCATGCATTTTATAACCTTTTGATATTGGCTCTTCTGTTTTTGAATAACTCCCTTGAAATCCAACCAAGTTGTGTGTATCTGTGGTTTAAAGCTCCTTTTTCTTGCTGAGTGGTAATTCACAGTATAGATGTACCACAGTCTATTTCACCATTCACCCTCTCAGAAACATCAGGGCCATTCCCAGGTTTTAGCTGTTAGGAATAAAGCAGCAACAAACATTTCTACACAAGTTGTTTTGTGGACAGAAGTCTTGATTTCTCTGGAATAAATATCCAGGAGCATAACTGCTGGATCTTGGGATGAGCATGTGTTTAGTTTTATAACAAACCAGCCTACACTTTTCCAGAATGGCTGTGCCATTTTATATTCCCATTGGTAATGTAGGAGGTATCCAGTTTCTCGGCATCCTTGTCAGCATTTGATATTTTTTATTTCTGCCATTCAAATAGGTGTGTAGTGATATCTAATGTGGTTTTAATTTGCATTTCTCTAATGACTGAAGATGTGGGGTGTACTTTTTATGTACTTATTTGCCATTTATATATTCTCTTGAGTGAAGTGCCTGTGTGTGTCTTTTGCCCATTTTCTAATTTGGTTCTTATATTCTAGCAGTTTTTCATTCCTACTCTCTTGTTTATTCATCTTCCTATAAAGTAACCTAAATCTTACCTTGTATTTATGAGATTTTTCCATGGAAGAGAATGAAAAGTCTTATTAAACCTCCAATACAGTTTTAGATAGCTTACTCATACTCTGCATGATAAATCATTTTATCAGGAAAGCAAATAGAATTGGTCCTGCCCAATAGTTTTTTTCTCAAAGTCACTGATTATTTCCTAGTCTCTTGTGATACCATACAGGGGCTAAAGAGGAATTATTTGCTTAAGCTGATCCTACACGACCTGTGTTTATGCAAAAAAGTTTAGTGTTAAGCCCCACTAAAGTTTGTTGTTTGTACATCTCTAAAAGAAACGGTTGGCCAAGCACTTAGGTAGTGTGGCAGGTAGGGACCACAATAGTATAGTTGTACAGTTGTCTGTGTTTGATTTGTAACCAGAAAAACCTTCTCACTCAGAAAAAAAAAAGCAGCTTTCAGCTCCTGGAACTGCTGATCTCCTCTGGTGTTTTCTGTTAAATGTGTCCTAGATTTGCTAATTGTGTTTTTTATTTAATGAGTTCAAGAGGCAGGCATTTATTGTATCCCTCGCTAATAAACCATAACTGCTGATTCAGCATTTCTACAAAATGTTAAACAACAATACAATCAAGCCTTAGTAATTAGTTAATTTAGAGAAATAGGAAGAATTACTGGGCTCTTGCTAGAAATTATACGATAATTTTTTTTCTGCTTTTCCATGCTAACTTATAGTAACCTCCCTTTCTCCCTTTCCACTGGTTTCCTTCCAAGCACAGGATATAACCTATAACCTAAAGAATTGTATAAGGCTTTGCTACTTTTTTTTTTGGGGAGTCATGCTCTGTTTCCCAGGCAGGAGTGCAGTGGTGTAATCTTGGCTCACTGTAACTTCTGCCTCCCTGGTTCAAGCAATCCTCCCACATCAGCCTCCCAAGTAGCTGAGATTACTGGCATCACCGCCACACCTGGCTAATTTTTGTATTTTTAGTAGATACGTGGTTTCTCCATGCTGGCCAGGCTGGTCTCGAACTCCTGACCTCCAGTGATCCACCTGCTTCAGCCTCCCAAAGTGCTGGGATTACAGATGTGAGCCACCATGCTTTGCCTACTTATTTTTTTTAAACAAAAATAATCAAATAAATATACATTGTATACATTGCAAATTAGTAACAAGTCTTGTGGAAGAATAAACACATATTTTAAAATGCTATAGTAAAAAATACCCCACAGAGCAATGCATGAAGTGTGTTGCAATAAATACCAAATTCAGAAATCAGCTCGTGTCAAAGGAAATGATTTAAGAGAGCTGACACGCACTGAAATATGGACTAGTCTAGAGAATGCTTGAAGAAGGGAATCAAAGCAATAAATAAATAATCATTTGTATTATTTCACCTTCTTTGTAAATGATTAATTGATTAAAGGGGAGACAGGGTTAAGTAATTCAAGCCCCCAGCATCAATCAGAGGCTGAATTCTAGCTTGTGAGCTACAAGCTGGTATAGAGAGCTCAAAGGATTTTTCTGGGTTGCTTCTCCCAGGTCAGTCATTTCTGGTTTTGGAAGCTCTAAGGTTGCTGGGTCTATGTGGGCATTTGTTCATCAGTGAAGCTGTCCTGGAATGGGTCCAGCACCTGGAGCAGGCTGGTCTCCTAACACCCTGCGCTGAGCACTCATGAGCACCATGTGGGATGCATGTGTGAGAAGCCCTCTTGGTGGCATAATGACAGATGCTCTGTTCGAGAGAGGCTAGGTAAAGGCACATCTAGTGCTGGAAAACTCAGGAGTATCTCTCTTTTCATTCAGCATGTATTCATTGAGTGCCCTCCACAGTCCAGCTCTGCACTACGTCTGCAATACAGGAATGAAAAATCCCTGCTAGTAAAAACTCACATGGGAGAGAGATTAATAACCATCAACTACAATAGGACACAAGTAAGGCTTATGATGGCAGCAAGTACATGGTATTACTCTAGTGCAGAGGAGGTCCGCTTCATCCCGGTGGTGGTAATGGGGTGGGAGGGATGAAGGAAGTGCTTCTGAATGCGGTGAATTCTGAGATGGGTTTTGATGGTGAAATAGGAATGCGCTCAGCAGACATAGTGAGGGGGCAGATTATGCCAGACAGGTGCAGGTGTGAGAGAGTGCAAGTGGCTCTTGCAAAGCTAACAGTGGTTTGTGGCAGGGGGCAGGAGGTGAGAGATGCAGAGTTGGGCCTGAGCCAACTGAAGACGTTATTGATGGGTTGGATGCAGGGCAATGACATAATGAGAAAGGCAGAATGAGGGGAAAACTTTTGCCACATTCCACCATCCACTTGCTTTCCTAGAAGGGAAGATTGGGGAGGTCACTGTATTGCATTTCAGAGACTGTTTGTAAATGTATGCATGTTTATTTATTTATTTTGGGGGCTTATTAAAAGTATGTGTGTTTATTTATTTATTTATTTTGGGGGCTTGAATTACTTAACCCTGTCTCACCGATCACCTAGGCTGGAGTATAGTGGCACGATCATAGCTCTCTGCAGCCTCAAATTCCTGGGCTTAAGCAATCCTCCTGCCTCAGCCTCCTGAGTAGCTGGGACTACAGGCTAATTAGTCATACTCAGATAATTTCTCTATTTTTTGGAGGGATGGGGTCTCGCTGTGTTGCTCAGGCTGGTCTCAAACCTCCCAAAGTGCTGGGATTACACGTATGAGCCACTATGCCTGGCCTATATATATGTGCGTGTGTGTGTGTGTGTGTGTGTGTGTGTATATATATATATATATATATATATATATATATATATTACTATCAAATTGCTCCTCCTGAGCCCAGTCTATTTTCTGGGTACAGGGCTACAGACAGACCATCTTTGAAATGCCAGTAGACAGACGTTATCACAGGGCATGTTTCCACTGATGGGTCCACGCCTCGCACCTGGGGCACAGCAGTGAGGTGGGGAAGTTGGAGAATATGAGTGCTGATGTCTTGTCCTACTTTTCACAGCTGCTGCGAATCCCTCAGATGAATCCTATCCTCATCCATGCATCTGATTTCTACACTCGGGGTGGGATAGAGTTTGAGATTGGAAAATAATGCAAGAGATTAACACCATGACTTACAAGTGCTGTCTGAGGTATCTGGGAAGATGTAACTGGAACAGATGAAATCTCACAGGTGACACTGCTGTTTCTAAATATTTGAAGGGTTTTATACGTAACAGACAGGATTAGATTTTTTCTGTATGGTTGTAAAGTATGCATTGTCCGATTGAGGGAAACTATAGGAAAAACTGACTTGGTTCACAATAAAAATTATTGTGCCTATCATTCGGTGAGTGACTAATACATGCTGTCATATTATACTGAGATAATCGAATCCTTTCAACAACCCTGAGAGGTGCATGCTTTTAACCTCATTGTATAGATGCACATCCTCAGGTGCCTTTAGGTTTCAAACCTATCTGCCTGACTCTCTCTTTCCATTGCATTCAGGTTCACTTGGGGAAAACTATTCTGAAATATGTTTTCCCCTGATGGAGCTTTCAGAGGTGAAATGGACCGTGTGCTGGGTGGATAATTCTCCCTCCACCTGGAGATCACTGCCATGAATATTGTAAAGGGGAGTCAAACATTGCCTGGGCTGTTGAACCCCTCAGCCTTCAAGGCCCTGTTTAAAGGAGAGCTTCTCAGATCTGCTGTCCTTTTATAAGTGAGCTGGATATTTACACTACATGGCATGTGTATTAGCTTCTTTTGCTGCCATAACAAATTGCCATAGATCCAGAGGCTTAAGACAACACAATCTACGCTCTTACAGTTCTGGGAGTCGGAAGTCCACTTTCACGGGGCTAAATCAAGGTGTCTGCAGAGCTGTTTCTTTCTGTAGGCTCTGGGGGAAGAATTTGCCCTCGCCTTTTTCCGTTTCTAGAGGCTGCCTGTATTCCTTAGCTTGTGGCGCCTTCACCCATCTTCATATTGTGCTGCTCCAGTCTCGGCTTCCATCATCATATCACCTTCTCCTCCTCTGTAGACAGGTCTCCCTTTGCCTGCCTCTTAGAAGGATTCTTGTGATGGCATTAAGCCCACCCACATAATCCAAGATAATCTCTCCATCTCAAGATCCTTGACTTCATCACATCTGCAAATCCCTTTTACCATGTAAGGTGACATTGACAGGTCCCAGGAATTAGGACATGGACATCTTTGTGGGACTTTACATTCAGCCTACTATAGCACGCAAAGGCTAAAGCATGGATATACATAGCTAGGATGGCGAGATCTTCCCAGACTTAGGAAAATTCACTTAAAGAATGAATTCCAATCTGCATATGTCCTTCAGATACTCAGAACAGATTCCATTCAAATTGTTCTCTAGCATACGCATTACTAGTAAAACAAAGAACAGCTCCACAGATAGAACAAAAAAAGAATGCTAACTTATCTTTTCTCACACAGGATGGTAGCATTTTAAAATTCAGATAAATAGAATATGTGCCCAGCATCAAAGTCTCAGGAGGTAGATGAAATGCTGAAGTACAAAAATAACCAAGAGAAACTAATCACAAATCAGACAAAGACCAAGCACTAGCATTGTTTTGCATCATCCCAAACTGCCAAACTATTGGACTTAGGGGACCTGGGGAAGGGATGCTCATAAAGATAGTGAATTTAATATTAGCTCTGGAAATGGGATTTGCCACATCGCTAATCCAACTGGCAAAAAGTAGCATGTCTCAGAGTCCAGGGCCTGATAATAGAGTATCACCTTGCACTGATGTCAGTTTCCCTCATCCTGTTTTAGGCTGACTTCTCCGGGGAGCTATTTGAGCTCTCAGATTCACCATAGAGGAATCTCTGAAAATGGAATGCAAGCAATAAGAATTTGTTAACTATCTAAATAGGTATGCATTACCATATTAGACACTAAGCGAGATACAAAAATAAGTAGAATACAAAATTCTGTCCCTGAAGGGATTTTAAGACAAACAAAAAGCTCCCTGCAACAATCTAAATAATAGTGTCTCGAAATACCATCATGGTCTCCGTGTTCTAAGCTTCCACTCCTGCTTGTCATTTATGCACCCAATTGAACAAAGCCATCTGTAAATAACAGGTATTTGTCACTCAGTTGTTGTACATTAGCTACTATAGGTAAGACTGAAGAAAATAAAAAATGGATTGAGCAGTAGAGCAAAACAAATAAACAAAACATGTGTTGAGTTCCTTCTGTGTGCTAAGCCTTGGGTTCCTGCAGATGAATAGAGCAGGGTCCCTGTTTTCAAGACTCTGCAGAACATTCTCTGCAAGATCTACCAAGAGATCCAGCTAGAAAGGACCACAAACATGGGTGAAACTATCAGATTTTAATTTTTTCAAAGCTAAGCTCTGGGTTCTGAATAGAGCATCTTATAAGTAGACTTTTAACATGGTTGAATTATGTTTCTAGATCTTCATAAATCTCCCTAATTTGAAAATACTCCTTATAAAATGTATCTCCTCTCTGTTCTAAAATTCTATAAAATATAAGTGAAAAGCACAAGGGTCTCATTTAAAACTTAAAACTACGTAAGTGCAGAACCAAAAACTATACAATGTTATTCAAATTAATCCTGCAACTAAAATGAACTCTGCCATATTACATGTATAAGTGTGTAATAGCAATAATTATGAATACTTATGGACTAAATCTGAGAGGACTTTTTTGTCACTTTCTGATAGTAACTGACTAAGTGATAAATAAATAACCAAATAATCGGCATTATCAGGTGATATGGTTTCGCTGTGTCCCCGCCTAAATCTCACTTTGAATTGTAATAATCCCCATGTGTCAAGGGCAGGGCCAGGTGGAGATAATTGAATCGTGGATGTGGTTTCCCCCAAATTGAATCGTGAGTGTGGTATCCCCCATATTGTTCTCATGTAGTGAATAGGTCTCACAAGATCTGATGGTTTTATAAAGGGGAGTTCCCCTGCACACTCTCTTTCTTGCCTACCACCATGTAAGACATTCCCTTGCTCTTCCTTCATCTTTTGCCATGATTGTAAGGCTTCTTCAGCCATGTGGAACTGTGAGTCCATTAAACCTCCTTCCTTTACAAATTACCCAGTCTCAGTTATGTCTTTATTAGCAGCATGAGAATAGACTAATACATTAGGGACCATCTGATTTTACTAACTGGTTAAGTTGTGCCTCCACCAAATCACAAGTTACTATAATCCCTGGACCTTATAAATGGTTCATAAAAAGACTAAACCATAATGTTCAATTTCCATTTGCAGAGGATCTACAGTGCTTGAGAAGTTCCAAGGAGAACTGTGTGAGTGTGGGCTGGATCGTTGAGAGAACAGAAGGAGGGAGCTGGGCTGAGCCTTAAACGACTCACAAAGGCGAAAGGAGAGTGTTCCAGTACAGGGCACAGCAAAGGCAAAGGTCTGGCAGCAGATGGCAATGACACAGTTGAGCTTCCTAAAAGGACCGCAGGTGGCATTTTGGTGAGTAGCTGGAATGGCAGTTGGACAGTGGTCAGGCAAGTACAGTAGGTAAATTCCAAACATCCAGAAATGAGAGATTACATTTTTTAAAATTTATTTATATTTTTGGAGAGGCAGGGTCTTGCTATGTTGCCCCAGTTGCTCTTGAACTCCTGGTCTTGAGTGATCCTCCCACCTCATTCTCTCAAAGTGCTGACATTAAAGGAGTGAGCCACCATGCCCAGCCAAGAGATTAAACATTAAAAGAGGAAATTAAGAGTCAAGCTGAAGTTCTACTAACCATTTCTATGAACCAAAAATTAAAAATACAAAATGGTAAGCAGTGTCAAAGCCGTGGGTGGGACAGAGTCTAGGTCAGGCAGCAGGCAAGGGCATCTGGGAATTAAGCTCATATGGGATAAAAGGGAGAAAATAACATTCCAGAGGAGATGGTGACCAGAGACAGTGGTGGAGGGCACCCTCCATGCTCTTAAAAGGATGCTGAAAAAAAATTATTGTCAACTGCTGCCTGGAGGCTACAGATTATGGCAACTGGAGATCCAGAGAGGTAGGAGAGTAGAGGCACAGTGTGAAGAGTAGGAACTGACCATCCATCCACCAGTGTCATCACTCCATCTGTGATAGCCCCCTTTCCCCAAAGTACCAGAGCTCCAAATGACCACAAGAAGGTCTGTTTCCAAACTTGGAACCCAGGGGCCACAAAGAGGCAGCTGGAAAATTACTGCACCAGGAAGGGTGAGGATATCAAGGAGAGGAAGATTGAACAAGTGTGGGCTGGAGCATTGAGAGAACAGAAGGAGGGAGTTAGGCTGATCCTTAAAAGACTCACAAAAGCAAAAGGACAGAAAAAGAGAGAAAAAAATCCATCAAACAAGAAGAACCAGCAAAACAAAATTCCAAAACACATGGAGAAACCTACTGCTAAGAGAGGCAGCCAACAAAATAAACCATCAGGACAAGACATCACATGAACGAAGTCTGGACAGAGACCTACACTGAGGATGCTGAAAAGAGATAAATGAAAGAATACAGCTGTGAACAGCAATAATGAAGCAAAAGAAGGTAGAAATAAAACTAGAGTGGATAGATATGAGAAAAAAAACAAGTGCAAAATTTTGGAATTGAGAAATATAGTAATTGAAATAAAAATGAAATATTCAAAATACAGGATAAACTCTAGACTCAATACCATGGGAGAGCATATCAGAGAATGTGAAGCTATCACTAAGAAAATGCTCAGCAAACAGTGAGAGATAGAAAGATGAAGATAGGGACAGGAGATGAGAGAGAAATTAAAAATGTATGTGGTGGTTCATGTCTGCAACTTGGGAGGCTGAGGCAGGAGGACTGCTTGAGGCTGGGAATTTGAGACAAGCCTGGGCAACATAGTGAGACAGAAAATATAAAAATTAGCTGGGCATGGTGGTGTGCCTTGGTTCTACCTACTCAGGAGGCTGACATAGAAGGGTCACTTGAGCCCAAGTGTTCAAGGGTGCAGTGAGCTATGATTACACCACTGCACTCTAGCTGGAAAAACAGAGCAAGAACCTGTCTCTCTCTCTCTCTGTCTATCTATCTATCTATCTATCTATCTATCTATCTATCTATCTGCAAAAGAGCAGTTAAGAGACATGGGAGATAGTTAAAGAGCACCAACATGTATCTAATGAACGCTCCAGGAGAAGAGAGGGGAGGAACGGGCAGGAAAAAGGAGTGACATGAATACTGTACCTAGATGGAATGTGGATTCTGTGTGCCTATAAAAAGAGATAAAAACAAATCCATAACTATTCACTTCATAGTAAACCTGCAGATATCAAAGTAAAGAGTACATTCAAAATCCCAGAACACAGAAAAGATAGATTATCCAGAACAGAATGGCTACTAACCAAAAAGCTGAAGGACAGTAATGTGATTTTTTTAAAACCAGACAAAGTATAATTCAAGAGTGAAATCAAAATAAAGACATTTAAAAACACATAAAAACTAAGAACTGTAGTAAAAAAATGCATTATGGGGAAGAATAAATGCAATGAATATGATAAAAGCAATTATAAAATGGAATTTGATTAAAGGAGAGTAATTTTTTTTTTTTTTTTTTTTACCATAAAGTGACTTTAAAAAGTACAAAACAGAATTTAAACAAGAACCATAAAATAAGAAGCGGTCATTCTTCAGTGGGTTTTTAAGCCATACTGACTAACGTGTTTGTCATGGTCAAGAGGAGGATATAAGTATTGAAAGATAAAATGTGTATTTTTTTAAAAAAAATTCAGTGTTGTCACTAAAAGACTACAAGCACAACCTACAATCATCAAAGCCACAGAGAAAGAAAAACGTACAAACAGAAATGTGGAAATATTTCATCAGAAGAAAAGGCAAAGGTGTAAAAAAAGTCAAAAAGGATGGTAAAAATTAGTCCAAATATGTGGTTGATCTTAATAAATGTAGCTAATTAAACTTATCTACTGAGAGAGAGAGAGAGATTATTAGATTGGATAGATCTGATAATAGAATACAAATCTAGGTATATGTTGCTTAAGAGACCACTTAAAGCTACACAGAAAGATTAAAGATGGAGAGAAGTAAAAATATAAACCATGAATATATTCACCAAAAGAAACTTAGTTTGATAATATTATGAGACAAATTAGAATTTAAGCAGAAACATTAATAGAAACAAAAAAAGAACATTGCATAACACTTAAAAGAGCAAAGGAATCAGAACAATCACACACTTGTATGCCTCTGAGAAAGTAGCCTTGAAAGAGAAAACGCAAAGACTAATGGAAATAAAACTATACACCTTGGCATTCAGGAATATTCGTCTGTGGCCAGGCGTGGTGACTCATGCCTGTAATCCCAGCACTTTGGGAGGCCAAGGCCAGAATTTTGCTTGAGCTCAGGAGTTCAAGACCAGCCTGTGCAACAAAGTGACACCCTGTCTCTACCAAAAATTCTTTTAAATTATCCAAGCTTGGTGGTGCACACCTGTAGTCCCAGCTACTCAGGAGGCTGATGCGAGAGGATAATTTAAGCCAAGGAGTTGGAGGCTTCAGTGAGCCATGATTGCGCCACTGTACTCCAATCTGGGTGATGGAGTGAAATTCTGACTCTAAAAACAAAAACAAAAACAAAAACAAAAACAAAACAAAACAAGAAGTAGTTTGCTTTTGGCAGAATGAATAAAATGGAGCTGTGATGTGTCCTTGAGCAAGACAGGATGTGTAAGAGCAGAATTTAGGGAGGGTTAATCTGATGACCTAAGCAACAAAGGCAGGAGTGAGGAAACGCTAGGTACAGAGATTCGCATTGGCAAGATCGGCGTGATTTAAGAGTCGGTTAATAAGACCTTGATCTAGGGTGGCAAGAGATGAAGTGATCAAAGGGGAAAAGGAATCAAAACAGCAGATGTGAACTGAATAACTGAATATCAAGTATAAGGAAGAGAGAGTAATCCCAACTGGAGAACGGTGGTACCGTGAGCATAGAAGGGAATGATGGCTAGAAAGCGAGCTGGCTTTAGGGTTCATTTGACATACTTAGTTTTTGATTTACTGAGTTTTGGGTAACATCCATGAGATGACTGTTCTGAGATGGAATACAGGCAGCTGTTGGTGGGAGGAGAGGCAGAAAGCCAGTCTCTTGGTTGCCATGCTGCCTTCTCCTCATGTCTCTGGGGTGTCCTCTAATGCCCTGAGGAGGCAGATACTCTTTGTTTTTAAAGTTCCAGGATACATGTGAGGGATGTGCAGGTTTGTGACATAGGTAAATGTGTGCCATGGTGGTTTGCTGCACCTGTCAACCCATCACCTAGGTATTAAGCCCCTCATGCATTAGCTATTTCTCTTAATACTCTCCCTCCCCCCACCCTCCCCCGACAGGGCCCAGTGTGTGTTATTCCCCTTCATGTGTTCACATTACTCAGCTCCCACTTATAAGTGAGAACATGCAGTGTTTGGTTTTCTGTTCTTGCATTAGTTTGCTGAGGATAATGGCTTCCAGCTTCATCCATGTCTCTGCAAAGGACATGATCTCATTTCTTTTTATGGCTGCATAGTTTCCATGGTGTATATGTACTACATTTTCTTTATCTGGTCTATCATTGATGGGCATTTGGGTTGATTCCATGTCTTTATTATTGTGACTAGTGATGGAGGCAGACACTCATATTCACCTTCACTTAAAGAACTGGCAATGCTTGGGAGGCCGAGGCAGGCAGATCATCTGAGGTCAGGAGTTTGAGATCAGCCCGGCCAACATGGTGAAAACCTGTGTCTACTAAAAATACAAAAATTAGCTGGGCGTAGTGGTGGGTGCCTGTAATCCCAGCTACTTGGGAGGCTAAGGCAGGAGAACTGCTTGAACTCAGGAGGCAGAGGTTGCAGTGATCAGAGATGGTGCAATTGCACTCTAGCCTGGGCGACAAGGGTGAAACTCTGCGTCAAAAAAAAAAAAAAAAAAAAAAAAAGAAAAAGAAAAAGAAAAAAGAAAAAAAATAACTGGCAATGCAAAAATTTGTCAGGAAAGAAACTAGGGGAATTTCCTTAGTACGTAGCCAGAAGATTCCAGCATCTGTGAGGGTGAAGGCAGGAAGGTGGTTAGAGCACTGGCCTGCCCATTCTCCTGAAGAAAGATGGTTCTCAGCTCACTGCTACTCTGCTCCCCCGTTCTAAAGCAGTATTTATGGGATTTTATTTATGTTTTGTCCTGAATATTTTTGTCACTCATATTTACTACTTTTTAGTTTCTCTGCCCATTTTAGAAGTGAATGCTTCTGGATGGATGAGAAATACATTCCCTCCAAAGTCCAGATATGATATTGAGGTTTCATACTTCTGCACAAGTTTCTGCACATCTGAGAGGTGCTTGGGCTGAGCCTGGATGACCACTCTCTGCAAGGAAGAGGAAAAAAGAGGGACAGCTCCTACAACAAGTGCAGACAGTCATGGTGGGTTGAGTAAGAGAAGGTTGCAGGAGAGTCACAGAGAGGTCGGGGCTTGTAAAGAATGTCATGAAAGAGTGCAGACACCAACAGAATGGACGTTGCTGCTATTATCAGGATAAGCCCGTAAATGCCAGGAAAAAGATGTACCAGAGACTCCAGGAGGGTAAGTACTGCTTGAAGGAAAAAGGAGAACTAACAAGGATGGGAAAACATTTGATTTCAGAAGTTGAAGTCTGTGGTGTGAGTTGAATTAATCAGCTAATTCCTGTAAGGTTTCAGAGGGAGAAACTGGCTGATGGAGGAAAGAGCAGCTCAGTGAAGAATCAACGAGAAGGAAGAGCGCCCATCACAACAAGGCAGCTGAAAGCTGATTCATCATTAGGACGAGGTTCAAGGGAGAAGTCAGTGGCTGCCCACACTGGCACATCCGTCGTGGGAACTTTCGATGTCAAAACCCTGCCAATGAATCATGAACATTTTAGTTGTGATTCAGATTCCACAGCTGAGAGGGTATAGAGTAAGCTTTAGAAGTGGAAAAGTTTCTGACGTATTCTGGATGGTAAGAGGAGAGTTAACTTGGCAGTAATACTGATAAGGAGGCCAAGGAGAAAAGCTGTTAGCATGTTACTGAGTAATTGCATTGACCAGAGGTAATCCAGCTGGATGGACAGGAAGAAGGTTTTGTTGTAAATTACTGAACTGATGGGGGCGGGGGGAGGGTGAAATTGTGAAAGTGTATGACAAAGGAAAGCTGGAATAAATATGTTTTTGGAAATTAGTTTTAGGGAAGGAAGGAGAAATAGCTCCAGATAGGTTGCACAACTGCACACCAACACCATGCACATTTAGGGAAGATTTTATCATTAATTGTCTCAGACTCACATGTTTAACATGGTATCCATAGGGAAGTGGTGTTTGTGACTCCGTGTGGCAGGGAAAGCTGAACTTACTTCTGTTGGCCACGGTCAGAAGAGAACAGGAATGTGAGGAAGGAAGTGGTGACAGGAAGAACAACTCAAAGTGATCTTTCTGAGACATTACCTCCCTTCCTTAGCATTTTCAAATTCTAAAAAGTGTACATCCATTAACATTTTAAAAATGCATTGACATACATGCATAACTTCTTGATAGCAAATCTATAACTGGAGACATTTAGATCATGCCCTAGATATTTGATAAATAACAAAAATACATTTTTAGTTACTCAGAAAATGACAGTGCACCCGTTTCCAAGAGGCTGTACAAGTCTCTAACAATCCACCCCTGCTTTCAGACAATCTGTGCAAATGTGAGTGCCAGAGTTATCTCAGGAGCTACCTTTCCTCCAGACAGCAGAGGTCACGTGAACCTCTGTGGTCTAGGCAGGCTCTGGAAGAGCTGGGTTACCAATCCTGGGATACCCTCTGCAATCACCCCGCAGAGGACAGTGAGAAGAGAACAGGCATTACATTTGCAGATCTTTCTTGAAGCATGAGGGATAGGAAAGACAGTCAACTGTATAGACACAGAAGTGATTAAAATGGAGGTAGGAGGTAGTTTAATGTACTAGACAGAAGCTGAAGATGTGGCTGGAGAAATATGTGTGGGGGCCAGACGCGGTGGTTCACACCTGTAATCCCAGCACTTTGGGAGGCTGAGGCAGGCAGAGTCGGGAGTTTGAGACCAGCCTGGCCAACATGGTGAAACCCCGTCTCTACTAAAAACACAAAAATTAGCCAGGCATGGTGGTGCACTCCTGTAATCCCAGCTACTCAGGAGGCTGAGGCAGGAGAATTGCTTGAACCCGGGAGGCAGAGATTGCAGTGAGCCGAGATCATGCCACTACACTCCACTCCAGCCTGGGCAACAGAGCGAGACTCCATCTCAAAAAAAAAAAAGAAAAGAAAAAAGACATATGTGTGGAAAGTGTAGCATCAGCAAACTATATAACAACAAGGAAACTGGCTGGGAATAAAGTAATAATGAATGAATAATATCTAATGTTCAAGGATGACATGAAATATGTTGTACACTTGGGTACCTTACTGTTGAGCATTTCAATGCTGAAAGGCCTTGGAGTCTTTCAGAACAGAAAGAACTGCACTTTTGATCTGTGGCAAACACAGATTCTATTGGAACATTGTCTATAGGGTTTTGAGACTAGGGGAATGCTAGAAACATCCTTGGTTCAGGAGTGACTCAAAAATCTAGTCCCAGGCCAGGTGTGGTGGCTCACACCAGTAATCTCAGTGCTCTGGGATGCTGAGGCAGGAGGATTGCTTGAGGCCAGGAGTTTGAGGCCAGCCTGTGGAATATGGCAAGACCCTGTCTTTACAAAAAATAAAAAATTAGCCAGGTGTAGTGGCAGGCACCTATAGTCCCAGCTACTCTGGAGACTGAGGTGGGAGGCTTGTTTGAGCCCAGGGGTACAAGGCTGCAGTGAGCTGTGATCACTCCACTGGACTCCAGCCTGGGCAACAGAAAAAACAAAGATACAAATAAACAAATAACCCCATAAAAAGGAGGCAAAAGACATGAACAGATACTTCTTAAAAGAAGACCTACAAACACTAACAAACATGGAAAAATGCTCAACATTACTTACCATCAGAGAAATGCAAATCAAAACCACAATGAGATACGATCTCACATCAGTCAGAATGGCTATTCTGAGTCAAAAAACAACAGATACTGGTGAGGCTGCAGATCCAAGGGAATGCTTATATATGGCTGGCAGGAATGTAAATTAGTTCAGCCACTGTGGAGAGCAGTTTGAAGATTTCTAAAAGAACTTAAAACAGAACTGCTATTCAACCCAGCAATCCCATTACTGGGTATATATCCACAAGAAAATAAATCATTTGACCAAAAAGACACCTGCACTCTTATGCTCACTGCAGCACTACTCAATATCAAAGACATGGAATCAATCTAGGTGTCCATCAACAGTGGATTAGATAAAGAAAATGTGGTGCGTATACACCATGGAATACTACACAGTCAGAAAAAAGAATAAAATCATGACCTTTGCAGCAACATTGACGCAGCTGGAGGCCATTATCCTAAGTAAATTAACTGAGGAACAGAAAACCAAACACTACATGTTCTCATGTTTAAGTGGGAGCTAAAAATTGGGTACTCATGGACATAAAGATGGAAACAATAGACACTAGGGACTTCTAAAGAAGGGAGAGAGAGAGGGAGACAAAAGTTGAAAAGCCGGCCGGGCGCGGTGGCTCACGCTTGTAATCCCAGCACTTTGGGAGGCCGAGGTGAGCGGATCACGAGGTCAGGAGATCGAGACCACAGTGAAACCCTGTCTCTACTAAAAATACAAAAAATTAGCCGGGCGTGGTGGCGGGCGCCTGTAGTCCCAGCTACTCGGAGAGGCTGAGGCAGGAGAATGGCGTGAACCCGGGAGGCGGAGCTTGCAGTGAGCCGAGATCGCGCCACTGCACTCCAGCCTGGGCGACAGAGCGAGACTCCGTCTCAAAAAAAAAAAAAAAAAAAAAAAAAAAAAAGTTGAAAAGCCAACTATTGGGTACCATGCTTACCACCTGAGTGATGGAATCATTCATCTTCCAAATCTCAGCATCACACAATATACTCATGCAACAAACCTGCACACGTATTCCCTGAATCTAAAGAGAAGTTGAAATTATATTAAAAAAAATCTAGTCCCAGCTTTTTTTCTTTCAATTAATCAAAGGCTCATGAACCACACAGGATGGACACAAAACCTTAGTTGTCTAAAAGGAAGACATATATGGGGGATAAAACACACCATAATGCTCTGGAATGAAAAGGAAGAGTTGATTTTAGGGACATACGAGGTTCCCTGTATTCACCTGGCTCCTTTTACAGAAAGAAATGTGTAATAGAGCTCTACTTACAACAAACTGATACCAGGGAGATGGCTATTAAAAGAGGGGATGAAGCAAATCTCGTGGAAAAACTAGAAGAAAATAGCAGTGTAAATGTCACCCAAGTAGCCAGTGCATTGAAGGCAATGTTAGGAGCATAAGGAGTGTTCCCTTTCTCTGGACATTTGTTTATTTTGTACTTTATGGGTAATGAAATTTCTTGGGTATTTTTGTTTAGTCACAAGCCTTGAAATTCTGCCCTACTGCACACACACACTAAGGGAGCCATATTACAGGATAAAATGTAAATGTAGTGTCTTTATTAGACTTTTCTGTGCTAAAGGTTTCTTTTGATTTTGAATAACCATAAAAGGGGACCCAGAAAACTAGGCCAATTTTGTGTAAGCTCACAGGCAGGTGAAGGCTAACGATGTAAGATTCTAAAACAAGACAAAGCAATACAGAATATGAGCAGTGAAAGCAATTCAAGGAGTTGCAGTGATGACTTTCAGAATAATTCAGGGGAGGCCCCAAACTGTACAATATAAAAAAGTAGGTGAGCAGATGGCTTAGTCAGCTCAGCAGTAACAGTGGCACAGAACTGAGTTCCTGAGCAAGTACTTTGGACAATTAGCAACTATCCTTTGTCCACATGGAGATTACTGAGCTTATGATAACCATTTCAAAATGGGCACAGTGCTGGCTAGTAAGAAGCATTTAGTCTAATAACAAGAGAGGTGGCACATATGTAAATGCCTGCAGATTCCTGTCATGAGTGGAGGACCAGAAATGGCTTATGTACTTGAGTCTGAATCAAAAGAAAGTATTTCACGGGAAAAGGCATCTCACTCTCAATCTCCCCAGCCAAATAAGCAGATAGGTTGCTATTACAACTTGTATATAGGAGAAAAAATGGATAGTGGCTAGTTGGATGGATGATAGATAGATGGATAAAGGATGGATGGATGGATGATAGATGAATGGATGGATGATGGATGGATGGATGGATGGATGGATGGATGGATGGTTGGCAGATGAATGGATGGATGAAGGATGGATGGATGGATGATGGATGGATGATCGATGGATGGATGGATGCATGGACAGGTGGATGGATACATACATGCATACTTAGGATATATAATAAATTGTGTATTTAATAGTCATTAGCATTCTAATATCTATTGGGTGAATGGGAAATTTGTAGAGGAATATGTGCCTACATTCTTTGCATTCGTCAGCTAAGTTAATTGTCAGCAGACGCCTTGGGAAAAAATTAGGAGCACAACTAAGGTCAGTACAGGATGGAATGTCTAAAGGGGTAGGGGAGATATATCAACCTTAATTGTCCACTTTTGGATAACCGAATAGGGAGATTCTTAGAGAAGATGGAGGGTTCTCAAAGATAGATGATTCATATGTATAAGTATTGGTGTCTATCATCAGTTAAACAAAATCCAGAACGTACCAGGTTGAGAATGAAGAAAATGAGAATGAAAAGGAAATGCAATAGAAAAGAAACTAGATCAAATATAGAAGGAATAGTAGACCAAAATTAGGAAAAGGTATTCATTGTCCAAAGCATGTAGATATTAGCACTTGCATAGCATTGGATCCTATTAGTGTTAAAGAAAGAGAATCTCATGCTCCCAGAGCTATCTGGTGAACTTCCCCAACTATACATGTGGAGCTCTGCAGGCCCCACGTCTGCAATAGTACTGTAGGCTACATCTCCGTCCACAACCGGCCTCGGCATGTTCCATTTACACCACATGGAGAAATAAAATGTATTTCTAATTGGCTTTCTAATAAGTACTAATTAGTCCAGGCCTTTGTGATCCATAAAGAGATAAAGAGTGAGCTTGCATCCTTCCATCAAAGCGCTGAAGCTGCAGCTGGCAAAACCTCATGCTGCTTTTCCCGCCTATCTTCAGGAAGAAACTGAAATTAGCTCAATGAAAAAAATCTCATTTAGATTTTGCTAATACGTATTAAAATCCAAGAGGCGAAACCGTGCAAGCAACAGTGACAGAGTTCCCAGGAGTGGTCTGAGGGGGACGGACCAGCTTGGGGCAGCATTCGAACAGTCTCTTTCAGGAAGTCACATTTAAAACAAGAGCATTAAATCGTGACGGATGTACAGCATCAGCCATTTTGATGCATCTTTGCATTAAAGGGCACAATAATACCTAAGAGTTGGGGAGAAAGTCAATGCACCATATTGATTATTATGAATACAAGAGTTATAAAGTTAGACTGGGTTTTGTAGTTATAAGATCCAAAATGATCTTCCAGCTGAAGTATTATTGCAAACACCACCAAGACAATATCCAAGACCAAGGGAGAGAATTCAGAAAACAGGCTGCCGGGCCCACAGTCCTTGTGCTTGAATCAGGCACCAATCCAACTCCATCAAAGTTAGACAAATTATCCCAAGGTCTCCAAGCACCTTCTCCATTAAGGGAGCACAGAGACACTCATGGTTTTCAGTGCATGAAAACTCCCTGGGAAACAGCTGAGACAGATTTTCTCTTGTTTCTGCTTTTACCTGGGTCTTAGGAAATGTTTCATGTTTTCCCCACAGCAGATTCCAGAACACAACATTTCCTCAAGGCTACTCTAGGGCTGTCCCACTTCCCATTTCATGTCCAAGGTCATAAAGTATTCTTAATGCAATTGTAACCATGATGACTTGTGGCCAGGCTTGTTGTGATTCAAAACAAGAAGTGTTTAGAAATCGTTTGCCATGTAGTAACAAAGTCCAACGCGTCTTTCTTTGTTATTTGTAACGAAACTGTTCTGGAAGGGGCTGTATTGTGCATAGGATCTGTACAACATAGTGCTCAAGCTTCAAGTTAAAATGCATTAAAATGGGCTGGGCGCGGTGGCTCACGCCTGTAATCCCAGCACTTTGGGAGGCCGAGGCGCGCAGATCACGAGGTCAGGAGATCGAGACTATCCTGACTAACATGGTGAAAGCCCATCTCTACTAAAAAATATATATATGAAAAAAATATATCTATATAAAAAATTAGCTTGGTGTGGTGGCGGGTGCCTGTAGTCCCAGCTACTCAGGAGCAGAGGTAGGAGAATGGTGTGAACCTGGGGGGTGGAGGTTGCAGTGAGCCGAGATTGTCCCACTGCACTCCAGCCTGGGTGACAGAGCGGGACTCCATCTAAAAAAAAAAAAAAAAAGCATTAAAATGAAATGAATCTTGAAGTTAAAGACACTGTCATAGGAGGTCCGTGAGAGCCAGTTGCTAATAGCAGGGTGGATATGGAGGATAAAGAGTAGCAGAAGATGAGATAAAAAGGTAGGTTACCCAGATACTGTGATATAAAGCATTTTATATAAAAAGGAGGGTCACACAAATATTGTGAAACACTGAATTTTATATTGAGAGATGAAAAATCCATCTGGAAATCAAAAAGAGAAAAAAATCCCCACATGAATGGAATACATCTGAATACATCTGAGGGGGTGAAGAGTATGGCAGGGGCTGAGAAAAGAAAATAATTTTGATAGTGAGCTTTTTAGATTCCTAGGAATGAGAAGAGATAAGCAGGAGAGTTAGGAGGAGGAAGTTGGAGTCCTATCCAGATTCAGCAGGAAATTATTTCAGCCTAAACTAGAGACACAGTGGAAGTGAGAAAGAAAGCACTCGGTTTGTAAGATTTCTGTTCAGGAAGTGGAGTGAGGGTCCCCTGGGAATGAGTGGGGCCAGAGGAGGAAATGGAGGAATAATAGATGATTGCAAGCCCCCAGGTTTCGGAGGCGGGGAGGTGTTATTGACAGTCAGGAAGGGAAAGAAGGTGTCTTAAAAAGGAAACAAACAGGGTTCATTTTTAGGTTGGTTATTTGATGTATGAGGAGAAACATTTAAAAGTCAAGACCTGGGGGAGGATGTGTCTAGGAAATCGAGGGCAGAGGGGATTGCTATACCCACGGGATGACTCCGTTTACTCCACAAATGTAGAAGAAATGTCTTCAGGGCCAAATTTCATTGGAGGTGAAAACATGAAGAACATGAGTACGATTACCTGGGAGTTTAGCAGACGGCTGCATCATCCAGATTTTGTTTTCAGTGCCTCTACACCTGTGTACCTTCCAGAGCATTTGGTTGATTCATGGGGCTTGTAGAATCTGCTTTTTATAAATTAAAGGAATAAATCTTTGGTGATTATAGTAAGGAGGGAATGGGGAGGATGAGAGCTCATGGATACAACATAGGACAAAAGTCAGAATTTTCACATGTCAACACAAATGATACTTTACAAATAACTACGGGGAAGGCAGAATAGAAAGGAGACAAGATTTGGGCAAGACAAACAGAGGGCTGATTTTGAAAGTACAGAGGAAGTGGTGAAAACAGTATGACAGAGGAAGAGAGGATGAGAAGAAATAGACAAGCGCTCCAAAGAAAATGGGGGAGGCTGGGAGCAGTGGCTCACACCTATAATCCCAGCACTTAGGGAGGCCGAGGTGGGTGGATCACTTGAGTTCAGGAGTTCGAGACCAGCCTGGCCAACATGGTGAAACTCCATCTTTACTAAAAATACAAAAATTAGTCGGGCACAGTGGCATGTGCCTGTAGTCCCAGCTACTAGGAAGGCTGAGGCAGGAGAATCGCTTGAATCCAGGAGGCAGAAGTTGCAGTGAGCCAAGATGACACCGCTGCTCTCCAGCCTGGGTGACAGAACGAGACTCAGCCCCCTCTCCCACCAATAAAAAGAAAGGAAGAAAGAGAGAGAGAGAAAGAAAGAAGAAAGAAAGAGAGAGAGAGAGAAAGAAAGAAAGAAGAAAAAGAAAGAAAGAAAGAAGAAAAAGAAGAAAGAAAGAAAGAAAGAAAGAAGAAAGAAAGAAAGAAAGAAAGAAAGAAAGAAAGAAAGAAAGAAAGAAAGAAAGAAAGAGAAAGAAAGAAAAATTGGGGAAATGTCTAGGGAATCAGAGGTAAATGTTTGGAGTAAATGACACCCAGATGGCCAGGGCCACCTGTCCTTTTTCTGGAGAAACAAAGGCAACCCCTATTCTATTCTTAGCCGCAGCTAAAGGCAGAATTGATGCAAGAAGATTCCACAGGAAGGGAAGTTCCTGATTCTGATTTGTGTACTAGGACTAGAGGTTCATATGAGCAGGGAATTGATAAATAAAAGGATCAATAATCTAGAAGTGAACATAATAGACAGCTTCAAGAGGCACAGATGCACAAGCCTATTGCTGAAGCTGCATCAAAGATTTCTGAGATTCAAGAAAAGAACGATTTGGGTCTCATGTTGGGGGCCTGGGGATGCTGGAATCTAAATAAATGTCACAGATACTGATCCAGAGAGAAAAGCAAGATTTGAAGATCATCAGAAGAAACAAATCTGTTTACCTCCATTAACCTCCACCCCCTTTTCTCTGTCACCCTCTTCTCCACATATATACAGGGAAAAAGACTCGAGGGGGTCCTGGCAGGTGATGATTTCTTGAATAGTGTTCATTTTGTACTTTCATGCTCTGGTCTTATTTTAAATTTGAATTACTTTGTAAGCAGGAAGAAAAATCATTATTTTTAAGTCATTAAGAAAGCCAGATAACTTTGAAAATTAAGCCAAATGAAGGATCGAGCCATCTTAATGCCCAAATATTTCAGCAGCTAATCCTCTCAAAAATCTTTTTTAATGTTGTTCCATAAGAGGTGTGGCATTTTTGCCGGGAGGTAAGGATTTTCAGGGATTATGATTTCAAAATACTAAAAACAATTGCCATTTATTAAAAAAATTTTTTTTTCCTCCATGACAGGTAGCATAGGTCTGGGATGAAGAAAGTACTCAATAGCTAATTACTGGGTGGAGTGGAATTTTAAATAGAGTTGAATTATAGGGATATATACTCTGCAGAGAGGAAAGATCTGGCATCTATTCCTAGAAAATCTCATGGAAGCTCTTCTCTTTGGGTGGGAGGTAACGATTCCCTGAAGATCATCTCCTATTTGGGAAGGTCTCTGTGTGTGACCTCTTTGGGCAAATATACCTTCTGGTTTTCTAAGCCACACTTGATTTCAAATATGTTATCAAGTCTTCCCACAAACCATAGGAATGTCCCAGCAATTTCAGCATTTCTGACTTCTGAACAGTATGACTCAGCCTGCCCTGAGAACTTGGAAGCGACACCCAAACCCTCTGTGGATGGTGTGTGTGAAGTTCTGGTTGGGAATGAGGTCGCTGGAGATGCCCATAGCACAGCAGGGCTCTATGTGGGTCATCTCAACTCCCTCGCCTGCTTCCTCTGGACTCAGCACAGGCTTAGCTAGAACCCTGGCAATCGGTAACTGGTGTTTTGCTCAGAGGTGATAAAACACTCCCTTTTTTTGGCAGTGTGCAGGAAAGCTGGGACCGGTGGCTGGTGACCGGTATGCCTGGGCCCATGCAGACCGCCTTTGAGTGGGTAAAGAAATCAGAGGAGTTGGCTCAAAAAGGCAGAAATGAGGAGTGTCCTCCTCTTACTCACATGAATAAAATTCAAAATGGGCAGTGGTCCTCTTACACATGCATTCTGTTTCTTTGACCCTGTGTGTGACAGATCAGGTTCCTTCCTGCTCCAGACAAATGGGGGGACTGTTGTCCCCAAGAAAATGCTCTTGAAGATGCCCACTCCCCACCCACACATGGCACTGGTCGGCTGGAGGAAGGGGAGGCTGCTCCGGCCTCACTGCCGTAGTTACTTGTCTATACCTATATGTTTTCTTTCCCTTATGTATGTATGTGTTTTCCTGCTCATTTCCATAAATAAAATGTTCTTTCTCAGCTGTATAGCTGCCTCCCCTGATTAATTCCTGCCATGGCCTCTTTGTAATGGGGTTTCTTCTTTTGCTGAAAACAGCAGGCATCTGCTTTTGGAGTTGAGTTAATGGGGGATGGAAGGGAGTTAGCCAAGTCTCCGTGGGCTCTCTGAGAATCCCCACAAACTCCTTACAAATGGCTTCCATTTTCGGCTGATTTCTCCTGATTTTGTTTATGTCTCACAAAGGTAGAATATTTTACAGGCCACTCAGAATTTCATGCAACAGCCCACACTGGGTTGGATTTTAAGTAATACCTTCCAGGGAATACGGGGGTGTCCAGTTACCATTTCTGCCATCAGAGACTTGTTGGTCTTTTGCCACCAGCACGAGAACAAAGCGTTACATTTGCTTTTTTTTTTTTTGCTTCACAAGATGGCTATCCCGATCTCACCGTGAGCTTTATTATCTGCGGGACTTCCTCGACTGCCTACGCACAATAGATTGCATCTATTTAAATATCCAGATCCCTTTGGAAACAGGGCCTTCTTCTGACACACACAAAAAGGGTTTTCAGATGGCAGATCTGCAGGTAGTAATTTTAATAGCCACTAACGTGAATTAATAATTCTAATAACTTCATTTCAGATGTGTTATCGGGACGCGGGAGAGGGTTGCCCTGGCGGCTGTATTTTATTGCTCACAGCTGTGCAAACTCATTTTGGCCGGCAACATTCCCATGTCTAACCTCTCCTTTCATTGGTTTGCACCATGTCAGGCAGTGTGGATTTAACAGCAATGGCCAAAAAAACTTAAGGAAAAGTTGTGATCTCAAGACTCTAAGTAAATGACGCTGATAAGCAACAATAAGAGAGCCCAGTGCTTTAGAAGAGAATTGTGCAGTTATATATTCATGAGATTAAATCATTGCTTTGGCACATTTATCAATATCAATGTCCAAATTATAATTTGTCAGCAATTCCAAAGCACCTTCTTTAAGTGCTTTGGGGCATAAACAATATTCCTTAATAAACTACCTTAGGGATTATTGTCCCCTATAAGATTCCCAAAAGTACATTAATTTATAATCTGAGGCCTGTAACTGACAACAGACCAGTCAATGTTTAGCTAAGTGTGCCTCCCACGTTCCCTTGTCCTACAATAGTGTTTTACAGATTTCTTTTCCATTTAATTCTCACAGCATTCCTATAAGGTTGTCGTATTGGTGGTTTTTAAACCTGGCCACACATCTTTTGATACTCCCTTTGAGAGGTGGAGACTGTATTCTCTCCCGTTGCATCTGGGTAGGTTTGTGACTGCTTTGATCAATAGGGTACAGCATATCAGCCGAGTACAGCATATGTGACACTAAGTGAACACCAGGGTGTCTTAAAAGGCCATGCATCTTCTGTGTTGGTCATTGGGCCATTTGCTCCTAGAACCCTGAACCGTCATGGGAGAGGTTGGATGCCCTGAGGCTGTCATGGTGTGAGGGAACCTGGGCATCTCTAGATGCTGCGGAATTCAACCCAACCCAGGTGCCAGACACGTGAGAGGTAAAGCCTGCAGGCGATTCTAACACCTTGTATATTTCGTCTTTCCAACTGAGGCCCCAGACACTGTGAAGCAGAGACAAGCCATCCTCTCTATGGCCTGACTGAATTCCTGATCTTCAGAATCCATGAACATAATGAAGTGGTTGTTGTCTTATCTCTAGGTTTTGGTGTGGTTTCTTTGTTATGCGCCAATAGGTAACGGGAACACCAAGGACGCTTAGATGTTAAACAGCTTGACCATGTCCCACAGTAAATAGAGGCCTGAGATTTAAAACCGGGTCTGTTAGATGCCAAATCTCAAACTCTTTTTACCATAAAATTATAAGCACCCTAAGAGAAGTCTATAAATAGTGTTATAAAAACATGAGAAACAAGTATTTTTCTTTCTGTCCATGGTCATTAGTGTGGACTCATCGTGGGCTTGCCAATCCTAAACACAGGAAAGCTGTGGAAAACATGCGGTGATCTTTAATTAAAGTCTATTTTTTAAACCCACCCCTGTGTTCCTACCAAATTGTCATGTATCTGATTTGAAAAGTAGCCAACTCATTGACTTTAACTTGCATCTGAACCCATATGGCAATCTGGAACTCAACATGAAACCCCCAAGTTCTGTTCAGCTGTGGTTGCTCCATTTGAAGCCAATCATGGGAAATGCTTAACAGCTTCTCTTCTTTGTTGCCATTTAAATGCTGTCTTCTTTGTTCATTTTTTTCTTTCTTAAGTTCTACATCTTTACAAGGTTTCTAAACTTTTACAAATCTTGGCCTTTTGGGTCTCAGGACTGTGAAAGAAATGCAGACTTGAAATTAGACCATACTACCAACCTGTCAGAAAAGTCTCTGGTCAGATCCATTCAGAAGGTTGTTTGTTGTTCAGGCTGGGCATTGTGGCTCATGCCTGTAATCCCAGCACTTTGGGAGGCCGAGGCGGGTGGATCACCTGAGGTTGGGAGTTTGAGACCAGCCTGGCCAACATGGCAAAACCCTATCTCTATTAAAAATACAAAAATTAGCCAGGCGTGGTGGTGGGCGCCTGTAATCCCACCTACTCGGGAGGCTGAGGCAGGAGAATCACTTGAACCCCGGAGGTGGAGGTTGCAGTGAGCCAAGACTGCACCACTGCACTCCAGCCTGGGCGACAGAGTGAGACTCCATCTCACAAAAAAAAAAAAAAAAAAAAAAGAAGGGGTTGTTATTCAATAAACCCAGACCTCGTTTCCCACGCCTCATTTCCTTTCTGCGCCACATAGGGCTGGAAAAAACAAAAAACAAAAGTAAACAAACAACAAAAAAAAACAAAGTAAGGCTATTGTTATATTCAGTTAGAGGTTTCCAAATTTTAGGAAAACAATAAAATGGAGATAATTTAATAAAAACCTCTAACCTCATTTGGAGCTGAACTCTAGGCAACATATACCTGCACTTTGAAAACCCTTACAGGCAGAGTCAAGATTTTTACATAAACTCCATTTTCCTGGAACAAATTGACTAACTTTGTGAAGCCTTCCTTATAATGAGAGGTCTCAATGCAAGGTCACAGGTGACAGGACTGCTTCTGCAATTAGTCACTAAAGCATCTAGAAGCCTTTGGGAATAAGGGATTTTCCTTGTGAAGGAGGCTTATTTATTAACAGTTAATTATAATTTCTCTTATCAGCTTCTCTGTGGATTTGGTGTCTACAAAGAAAGCTGAGGGGAAAAAATTATAAGGGCTTCTGTGAGAAGCATAAATCAGAAGCTATTTCACAGTGCCCTGCTACCAGTAGCGTTTGGGACTCTCAGATGGAGTAACAGGCAGATGCATTTGGTCCACCATAGTTGCATAGCCTCAGGGCTGAGACACCCAGGTGACTGTCACAGTTCTTTAGGGCTGCCACTCACATTTGGTCCTGTGGACATGGCAAACGAGAGCTTTGCTTTGCCTGATTGCTGTGGTGCACCAGCAAGCTTCCAGGGAGCCCCAAGTTCTCCATTCAGCCTTGCAACCCATAAATTTCATTTGATATAAGTTCTCATCTCTTGGACTGCCCTGGGTAGGGTCACTGGGGATGGTGAATCATGTTGGCCTCTCTCCTACATAGTGGTTCCTATGACAACAGCAAGTGACACTTGAAATATAACCTACCTGGAGAGACCCAAAGACCACACAATATCATCTGTGTGGATGTGATAAGTTGGCTTCCTTTAGGTGCAAGGAAAGGTACCTAAACACTTCTTCACTGACCTTTTGTGGTTGTTAGAGTATATAGTTTTTCAGAGAAAGAAAAAATGTCACCATTATTTTAAGAAATACTGAGCATGACATTAGATATGGACAGTTTAATTTTTCTACATGGCTGTCTTCTTCATGGAGTTTGTGGCATAATTCTTTGCAGGTTATAAAAGTACATAATCACTTTTGACAAATAGAGATACGCATATTTCCCCACTAGCAATAAGTGGATTAGATGATATTTCAGATCAAGACAACCCTAATTAAATTACTCCTAACTTTACTGGTCTTTGTGGATTGATCTCTCTTTGACCTTCACAGCCCATCAGAATAAATGAAAAGAAAACATTCTAATATTTTTTCCCATTAAAACTTTTTCATGAACCTTCATATCTGTATACTATATTATATATACATACATCAACTGAAGCCAATAAATGTTTGCTTATTCTTTATGTCTTTTTCAAAGCCTGTAACAATATAAATTAGCATTATGTCAAGGAACTACATTATTAGATTACTGCAAAGAAAGATCATTTAAATTACATTTTTAATGTTTCCACATTTATTTTATGAGAAAAAATATTTTTTAAACAAATATCATTTCTTAAGACTGTAAATGTATCCTGATGTCTTTATCTTGTTAACAGTACCGGATGAAAGCACTGTCCAACATAATGAATAAAAGACATTTTCTTTAAATGGGCAAAGTAGTAGAAATTTTCTTTACAATACCATGTGCTACAAATTATCTTCCATAAAGAGGAATCTTTTTTGCTTTTCATGAGGTGTCTTTGTGATAAACACTGTAAGGGGGTCTTTTTGATTGTTTGTTTTTTTGCCATTCGTGAAAAGGCAAAGTTTATGTCACATATTTTCTATAAAAAGTTTGGATATATTATGCTGTTTGTTTAAAAAATGGTATTTCACTGCATGGCAAGAGTGCCCTCTTTTAAATAAGTACAAAATTCAAAAATTGCAAGTCACAGACTACTAGAACTCACAAAAGTTTTTTCTTCTTTTCTCTTTCTGTCTTCTGCCCTTCCTTTTCATTACCTTATACAAGACAGCTTATGATTTTGTTAAAAGTGATGACTTTTCTAGAACATTCAAAATGTCATCCTGTTTGTGACCATTTTCACAGAAACTCTCCAGGGCTGTCTCTACCATGTAATGCAAGGTACTCCCACCATGGGAATAATATTTTAAAGTTCTCTTCTGGTAGAATATTCATACATTTTTAGCAACTAGAAGCAAGTAGGTCTTATTTAGTTTTACAGTATTCACAGTGGTTGGTTATTACAAAGCCTTGCACATAGGAGGTGCTGAATACATATTTGAATTAACTTGGATGATTGTTCTGACCAATAGGATGGGTGAGTTGGTGCTTTTTGATGATAGGAATAGATAAAACACAATTCAAAACTCATGCCTGGTGATTTTGTTGTTTGGATGAATAAATCTCAGTCAACGTTCATCTACCTGGTTAATCACATGGAGATTAGCCTTTTTGATGCAGATACACAATCTTCTTGATCATCACTTGATGGTACCAGACATTTTGATGGGTTTCCTCATCACCATTAGGTACATCCAGTCTTTTCTGTCTGCTCTGTCTGCTAGAAAGTTCCTTCTGGCTGTATATACACACACATGCACACACACATACACACCACTCAAGGTTTCCTAAGCCTGCCCATTTTCTGTTTTAATTCTTAATTCAAGGACACAGGATAAAGGTTGATTGAATAAGGAAAGTCATCTTTTGCTTTCTGATTTTTTTTTTTTGATTTGGCATTCTTACATCATGCTAATCTTGAAGAAGTATCAAATCCTCTAAAATAAATTGTGGCAAAGAAACATCTTCTGTCTCTTTGGCTCCTTCCCAAGGAAGTCTCAGAAGTCCTATAATTCCTCACAGTCACAGGGTGGTCTCTGCTGGAAAGGATCGTATTGAACATAGAGTCAAGGAACCTGGCAAGTGAGAGGTTAAATAACAATTATTCCAATGTGGGTAAAGTCAGAGTCAACATCATTGAAATTGTTTTTTCCCCCCAATGCCTTTGTACTCATTCATGAATAAAAGTGAGTTTTATAGCAGAAGTAATTACTCTTTCTTATCCTAATGAAAATCTTAACGAACTAATAAATGTGTAACCCCTTCCTTGGCTCCAAATGTTGTTTTTAGTTGCTCTATACTTGTGCCTAGAAGAACCAAAACCAAAATAAATTACTTATCTTTTGTGTTATATACTTCCCCCAAAATTATATCCCAAAGATCATTTAAATACTCATAACATCACTTTTGAAAACAAATTAAGTTCCATAACCTCTTAGCATTCTTCTCCTATTTTCCTGTCTTATGATGGCCTGTGCAGTTCAATTCTCCTTTTGTTTTTTCTCTTCCTATCCAGGGAACCTGGGCTGCCTCCTACAACCTCCTTCTCTTTCCCCTCCGAAAAGCAATTGAAAACATGTTTGTTTGCTGCCCAGAGGGAATTCATCCATTTAACATAAGATTGCACAGGAATTCCCTGAATAGAGAACATTCAACATTTCCTATGATGTCAACAGAGTGGTTTCTAAGGAGGCCAAACTCCAGAAAGAGAAGCCGGTTCTTGCCCGATGCCCATCCTTAGGTGGGTTGTGTCTGAGTGCTGTGCACTCTGGCACGTTTCTTCTCACTGAGATACTTCCACTGTTCATTCTCTCATCCTGCCTATTCTCCTATTCACTTGAATAATCAATAGCAGCAACAGCCTAATTACCCACATCATCCTCGCTGTGCTGAAATCACGGGTATGAAGGGTCCAATTCCTTCCTTAGGAATTCATTGCCTTCTTAACAAGAGCCGACGCAAACTGTCTTACGAGTGGCATCTCTCGAGCAGAGGCTGGGAGCTGATGAAGTAGCCCTGGTCTCACCTCAGTAGCAAATATTACCTGTCCTTCTCCACCTCCCTTCAAGCTGCCAACAACACCAGGGCTGGCTTCCTTAAAATGTACCTTTGGGATACCCACACCATATGGCAGCTCTGAGAATGTCACCCTATGCTCCAGGGTATTTTTCCCCATAGCTTACACAAATTGTAAATTATTATCCATAAAATAATGGTAAAGAGAGACAAGGGCAAGGAAAGGATCTGCCGTAAAGCCTCCATTAGCAAATGAGATTGGCTTTCTTATTCATGTGAAAAGTTCAAGGAGGCAATCTTGTTAAACAGCCATTTTGCATAAAGAAATAATATGCCATTATGGACCTTTTCAAATAACTTTGATGTTTTCCAGAACAATTTATTAATACTGTACTTTGGAGAAATAAGAGATGAAGTCTCACTAGAGAATAAAATCGGTGGTTGTTGGGCAGTTGGTCATAGCTCAGCAGGTTTCATAGCTGTCTGAAACATTTCGGTCCTCTGCTAGAAATGCTTGATGGCACAATTTCCCCCCACCTCAACTCCCCTTCCCCATTTTATCTTGGGATTATTTGCATCAGAGAAACAGTCCTGATCTTCACTTCTCTATACAATAAGCTACAGTACTATATTGCAATCTGACTTCTTTCTTTTTTCCTCTCCCTCCCTCAATACCCACTGACCTTCCTAAGACTAGGGGGGAAGGAGAGTGATAGGGTTATGACCTAGGTTTATAAGAGGCATGTTAATGATTTACCTATTTGAAGTAAGTTACATGAACAAGACTCATAATGTAGCTCCTTGGCTGGATTCATACCTGCCTAGATTCACCTGTGTGTTGAACTCACACAAACCACTTCATACTAGATACTTGCCTTTATGGAATTTGCACAGTAGTGCCTGCTTCTAAGCGTCCCACTCAGTCTTCTGTTCTGTTCTCCTAGGTAGCTTACATGAAAGAAGACGGCATCCAGGCACCTTCAGCTTTTCTGTGTTTTGGGTACTTTCTGAGAAGTGATTACCTATCATTGTGTTATTAGGTTGGTGCAGAAGTAATTGCTTTTTTGCCATTGAAAGTAATGGCAAAACCGTGATTACTTTTGCACCAACCTGATAATTACTGTATTTATGTGAGTGCATTCTGAAGAATACTAGTTTTGCAGGGTGTCCGAGGGATCCGTTGCCAAGCACATTTGAAAAACCCTGGAAAAGAAAGTTAAACAGGTATTTTGGCCATAGAAATGTAATTACAAAACTTTTAATGTATGTATTCATTTTGTGCAACTTCTCCAGGAATATATAATTCGTTGCATTTCCCAAACTTACTTGACTTTTGTCAAACATGCTTTCTGCACTAAAATTACAGAATTATGGAATTGTGAATTACAGAGGGAGAAGAATTGGTTTTCCTCAGCCTCAAATAGCATATATGATCCAAGGTGGTTTGATAACCAGTCAATAGGATGGGAATGGCATGGTATAACCTCTAGATTCTAGAGATCCTCTCTCTTAGTGGCTTTGTTGAGGCAAGTTGCCATATTGGAGAGGCCCATGTTGTAAGGTGTGAGGAACGCCCACCTACCTGCCAAGCCAAAAGCCCTCCAGAGACCGAATCCTGCTAACAACTACATAGTGATCCTTCCCTAGTTGAGGCTTCCAATGAAACTGCAAGCCCTGGGCTAGCACCCGAATTGCAGCCTGTGAGAGACAATGAAGCAGAGAACCAGTGAGGCCATGCCTAGATTCCTGACCCACAGAAGCTGTGAGATCATAAGAATTTTAAGTCACAAAGTTTTGGAGGTAATTTGTTATATGGCTATAGCTAACCAATACAGATTTCGGTTTCAAATCTAGAATAAGGTGAATCATCGTCTCAGTAGGATTAATTTGGAAAATTATAATTGAAAGTATAAGTCCTGGGCAGAGTTTTGAGGAAGAAAAACACATTACTCTTCTTGGGATAAGAGAGAATATTCCAGTTATGAATAAAAGAATGTGCAAGGGCTTATAATGTCAATCATTGTGAAGAATAATTCCTAAGAATTTATTAAATGCATGGCCCTATGGGGAATAGAAAAATGAATCATTTTTTCTTGTCCTCAAGGAACTTTATCCCTAGACAAGAAGGAAAATAAATAATTGAGCATCTATTGTTAAAAGTAGAAGTAAAACAAAGATACAAAGAGCTATCGAAGCCATACTCCCGTATATGCAAATGAGTGAGATTAGTCCCAACAGAGTGGAAGAAGAGAACTAAGAAAATTTGCTTGGAGGAAATGCCAATTGAATTGTCCTTGAGGAGTAGAAAATAAAATCATAGTATTTTAACAACAGGTGGAAAGGGTGAACAAAGCCATCCCTTGGGAAAAGGAGAACATAAGAAACGGTTCAGATATAAGGACGTATGGGGTAAATTCGGAGTAAGTACAGCAAGCATGTGTAGGGCATCAAACAGAGCATCTTTCAGAAGAAAACGGAAACCAAAATTGAATATCCAAATAATTTTCTTTTATACTGGGTGGGTTTTTATTTCAACAAGTTATGTTTAGTGAATCATAATTTGGCTACCAGAAAGAAAAAATTAGAATCTCAATTTCTATCATTCTGGTTTCAGTTCTAAGCCTGACACAGGCAATGAACACCTCTTTTAGGTAAACCAGACCACTCTTTTTGCAAATGGCCTCAAGAGGTCCCTGAGTTTAAGCCCATGACTTGAGATAACATGAGATTGAAACCATCCAAGCAAAAGACCATCGAACCCTTAGTCACCTCTAGATAAGATTCCACAGGATCCCTTGGAAACTTCTTCTAATGTTTGACAACTTTAACAGTTAGACAGCTTGTCTTGGTTTTGTGTTTCCTAATGCTTAATTACCCACTTTTAAACTGTGAAGATAAATGTAAGTCTTCTCTGGAAAGTTCTGAGTTTCTCTGACTTTTCTTCATAGGTCCTTTGGCTAAGTCATTAATAATTGTCATGTTCTCCTTTGGACCTAGTCCAAATTTTCTATGTCTCTTTAGTAGTAAAGACCCCATCTTGGCAGAGCACATTAATAAAGGGCCTAACATACGACAGGTAGGGTTAAAAAATGACTTGGCTTTCACATTTTATATTCTGCACACGTGACATCATGTGATGCTTACCTCCTAGTGTCAGTACTGTGTCATGCACCCACATTTGTCCAGTCTATCATGACTTCCTGGGCTACAGATAAGTCTTGGCTCTAGGAACAGCTCACTAAACTTCTCTTTGAGAGCCTAAAATTTAGGAGATATTACACTCCACAGGGGTTGTATTGGAGCAAATACCCGATATGATTAGAATTTTAATGTTTGAACACTGAAAAAGAAGCAGCCTTGGCCGGGTGCCGTGGCTCACGCCTGTAATCCCAGCAGTTTGGGAGGCTGAGGTGGGTGGATCACGAGGTCAGGAGATCGAGACAATCCTGGCCAACATGGTGAAACCCCACCTCTACTAAAAATACAAAAAAATTAGATAACATGAGATTGAAACCATCCAAGCAAGTGCCAGCTACTCGGGAGGCTGAGACAGGAAAATTGCTTGAACCTGGGAGGCGGAGGTTGCAGTGAGGAGAGATCGCGCCACTGCACTCCAGCCTGGTGACAGAACAAGACTCTGTCTCAAAAAATAAAAAAAGAAGCAGCCTTAAAGCTGCCTTCTCTTGGTAAGTTAGTATGAACTTACCTAAGAACCTTCATAGAAATGTCATAGAAATCTTTTTGTTTAAAAGACAGGGTCTTGCTCTGTTGCTCAGGCTGGAGTGCCCCCAACTCTTGGGCTCAAGTAATTCTGCCTCAGCCTCCTGAATAGCTTGTGAATACAGCTACATGACACCATGCCTGGCTAATTTTTTTTTTAATTTACTTTTTAGAGATCGGGTCTTGCTATGTTGCCTAGGGTGGTCTCAAAATCCTGGACTCAAGCTCTTCTGCCTCCGCCTCCCAAGTAGCTGGGATTGCAGGCATGAGCCTGGCCATCGGCATTATCTTTGACAGCCTCACAAATGTCCTGCCAAGGATGTTAAGTGGTTCCTAATTCTATCATTGTTTTACCATTGAGCAAACTAATGTTCAGATACGGTCACTTATTTACATAGGCAAATTTTAATTGGTGAACTTCTACAAATCGAATCTAAACTAAACAAACCCTTCTTGGACATGCTTTGCTTCCAGATTCTCTCCTAAGTTATTAAGGTATATAAGCTCCAAATCACTAATAAGAAAATGCAATTTAATTGTAATGTGGTAGGTGAAATTTAGGCACAACTGCTATTTTTGAATAAGGATATGAATGAGAGGATCGATGAAGATTGTGTGTGTGTGTGTGTGGGTGTGTGTGTGTGTGTGTGCATGTGTATGCGTGCATGTACAGCACAGCCAACAAGTGGCTGGACAAGACACTACTCAGCTGGCACCATGCAAAAAGACGCCTGGTAAAATTTCTGTCTGTCCCCTTTTCAGATAAATTCAGTCTCTCTGTCCTGTCCCCTTAATATCTAAAAGTGTGCATCATTCTTGGTATCAAGTGAAGAGATCCGTAAGCCTTCCTCTCCCTTGAACCAGGGGACCTTTCACTCTCCCCAAATGATCCAGTATTTGGCAGTAAATGCCAATACATCTTGCTGTAAATATCTGTGTGTGTGTGTGTGTGTGTGTGTGTGTGTATTCCTAGGTCTGGGTTCTTGGTGGAAGTGCCTACCTTGCCAGAAGAACCTGTTCTTAACTCCACCTTTAGAAATTAAACATTTCTTTTTAAACAAATGAAAGAGAAAAAAAAAAACCCCAAGGTTGTACAACTGTTTAATGGCTAAGGAAGTCCTAGAGTACACATACCTTAATACCAGTTTCTTTCTATGAAACCATAGAAGTGATAGTGAAAATTAACTGGGAACTCTGGTGCTTGGGAATCACATCATTATATGATTATACTGTTTTGTCATTATAAAATTATGGACGTCATTGTGTTGTAGGAATCAGGAATTGTACAAAGCTAGTCAGCAAATTATATTCTAAGTATTCCCTTTGGAATTAATTAAAGAACATCTTTAACAAATTAGGTCTTTTGTTTCATCATTAGAAAGGAATATATAAACAGGATATTTAGGCAATGAAATATTTTCCATTCAAATTAATTATAGCAAATTAGCTAGAGAATCTATAATAAATTGCAAAGTTTGACACCTTATGAACTTATTAAAGTGAAAGCTTTCCTCTTAGCCTTTAAATTATTCATTTTCATGGCCTAAAATTATAATTTAATAGTTTTATTGGCATGTGATAATTTTTAAATTACAAGACTATAGTCATCTCACTAGGTCTTTCTATGCATAACTGAAAATTACTTACAGCATTTTAGTAGCAATGGAAAATAATGAATGAATACTCAAATCTGATTGGTTACATAAGTCGTTTTTCAGCTCTTTTGCTAAATAGTGATAAAAACTCTTTTCTCAATAAACGACAAATTTGTACCTAAAAAAGAAAAACTGGCTATTTTATTACTTTTGCCTATTTTTGTGAAAATTTCACGTTGTACCGATTTTTTTCTTTTCTCTATTCTTTCCCTTGAGTCAAACTCTTGATTTCTTCTGTGACAACAGGAAAAAGAAAGTGCATTCAGCATTTCTGTCCAATTCCTCCCTTCCCCTTTACAGCAACACTTTTTGAAAGAATTTTCTGTAACAGATCTCTATGTCTCACATGATTCTAGCACTCAATCAGCCCTCACCAGTCAGGTTTCTGGCCTCATCATCATCCTCTGAAACTGCTCTTCTCAAAGTCACCAATGGCCATTTTTTTTTTCCTTCTCTTACTTGACTTCTAAGTATCTTTCAAAACACCTGAATGGTTCCTGTTTCATGAAACGTCGTCTGCTCTCGACATCACTCTCTTCCTCCTACTTCCATGGCTACTTCTTCCTAGTCTCCTTTGTTCTCTCCTTTTCCTCTTTCAATATCCAAATCATAACCCCAGCTTTCTTCTCTTCTATACCTTCATTTCTTCCCTAGATAATCTTAACAAGTCTCATTGCTATAACTATCATCTATATGATAATGACTCCTGAATCTATTACTACTGTCTTGACCTCCACTGACTGTCTGACTTCTACATTTAAATGACTCCTAGGCTGTCACCCTGGTATTCAAAACAGAATTATCAACTTCTTCCTACAAACATATTCCCAGTCTGCCCCTCACCAGCACACTATTCCAGTATCCACCCAGTTGCTCAGGCCAAGAACCTAGATGTATTTTTTGACTCATTTTATTCCCCTCACTTCCATTTTCAATCCACACCGTTTTGTCAACTCTACTTTTAGGACACATCCCAAACTTGCCTGCTTTTGTCTATCATCTTCTACCCCCACCCTTGTCTCTAAGTCGTCATCATCTCTCGCCTGCAACGCTGCTAGAGCCTTCTTAGTGGTCTCTCTGATTCTACCCTAGTCACCCCCCACCCTGCAACCACCCTGAGAAACCATTCTCCACACAGTAGCCAGAGTAACTTACTGAATCAGACCTTCTCACTCCCATTTCTAAAATTCTCCATTAAGTTCCCTCGCATTGAAAATCAACTCCAAAGCCTATACCTTGGCTTTTGAAGATCACCTGATCTGGCCAGTTTACCTTTCTGAGCTGGCCTTGTACCTTTCTGTTCTACTCTGTACAACAGCATTCTTCATGGCAGGGGCTCCATTGGCCATACACATGAGTGAAGGGTGGGGCAAAGCTCCAAAGGGGCCTCAGGATAAGCATGTGTTAAGCTATGAAGATTTTTGAGATTGGTTGTTTCTATGGCATAACCTAGCTTGTTTTTGCTGGTACAGGGAATCATTTACATATTCATTCACAAAATACATATTTCTTGAGTGTGTAGCCTATGTCAGACATTACTTTTGGAATAATACCTGTAACTGGGGATAGACAAATTTCAGTCTCTCATGGGGTTTACTTTCTAATGAGGGGTGCATACGATAGACAAGAAAATAAATACATGAATAAGATACTTTTAGGTAATGAAAATGAGCAGGGCGTGCCCCAGCCTGTCTTCAAACTCAGCCTGAGGATTACAAACCCAGAATACCATGGCTGACACCACAAACTCAGGCAGATGACAGTTCCAAGGTAATAAAAACAGCCACAAAATGCTTCCAAGACAAGTATGAAGTTCAAGTTCTCTGCAAGAAAGGTGATGAATGAAATGAGCAACATTATTAACAATACTTCCAAAAGCAGATAACTTAAAAACCAAACATTAAAAAAAAGACTAATAATTCTCGGATTTAAAAAATTATGCAGAACTCACATTAAAAGATCATACAGAGTGCTATGTAAGAAAAATGAAAGAAAAATAAGTACTTAAAACACAATGTAGAATAATTTAAGAAAATGCAAATCAAAGAGACTTTTAAGGTTTCCAAATAAAAAGAGAGTTTGCCTAGAAACGAGTATCACTTTTTTTAGCGAACATCTCACCTTTAATTTTTTATCTTTTTCAGGTTAATAACTTTTTAAAAAAATTAAAATCCAATATTTAGACTAAAGTTATCATTAATTTAGTTGCATCCTCAGAGTTATTGGGAAGCTTGGAGTATCTCTTATTTTTTCTAAGTTTTTAAAAGTAATGTACAGCATCCATATATACGATTGTTCAATGAACAATTATACAAATGAACAATGTATATATGGATGCTATACATTAATTTAATGAACAATATGTTCATAAATGTTGAGCTCAATATATTTTTACAAAGAAAACAACCTTGAAACAATCACCAAGTTCAAGAAAGAATGCATGTAGAGCAGTCCTCCTGCCCCCAATCCTTCCCCTCAGTAAACCACAACTCTAAGTTCTAGGCATCTTCAGGTTTTGCCTTTAGGTCTATTTTTGAACTTTACAAATACTTTCATATTTGTCTTTTCTTTTGCTTAACATTATGTTTGTGACAGTTGTTTTTATTATTCCTTCCTTTTTGTGCTGGGTAGCGTTCTATCAGTTGAAATGTCCCATAGTCACATTGTTTTGTTCTATGGTTGATGTTCTTTTGCAAGTTTCCAGCTCAGAGTTATTGTAAGTAATTCTGACACATTCTTGCTTGTGTCTTTTGTTGCATATCTGTACTCATTTCTGTAGATTGTAAATAAGCAGCGATTGTCATTGCACAGAGTTCTGCATCATCTGTCTTTTAATGTAACCATTATCGAGTATGTGGAGTGTTATTGTAGTATTAAATTATGGTTCTAATTTCCATTATTCTATTAACTAAAGAGATTGAGCCCATTTTCATGAGTTTGTTTACCATCGGGTATCATCTTTTCTAGGTTGCTTGTTCAGGTCTCTTGCCCATTTCCCCCCATAATCTGTCTGTATTTTTCTAATGCAAGCATCATATTGACATCAGACTTTCAACAGCCACATTTAACAAAGAGGAAAATGAAATAATAGTTTCACAGTGCAAAGGAAAATAATTCAAACCTAGAATTCTCTTTTAAAAAAATTTAGCTGAGCTTTTATTTAAATGCAAATGTGAGGTAAGACAATTTTTAGATATCCTACAACTCTAAATGTTTATCACTCAAAGACTCATTTGGAAAGGACTTTGGAGAAATGTTTAAATGTTTCTCCTTGATTCATAGAGAATCAAATCAAGGAGAAAGCAATGAGATATTGCCAACTAGGCAAGTACAAATTTTCAAGTTTATTATCAATTAAGTAAATAAGGAATATGAAGAAAAATGTAGATTCTGTAAAGAAGAAAGCAAAGCATTAAGCATACTCACTTGACTGGCAAGGGTTGGGGGTGGGGGTGGAGTCCTAGTCTTAACAGAATATACACATAATATTTGTGGAGAAAAGTTTTAAACTCTATTGAAGGATATTAAATTATAGCTAAAACAAATGAAGAAGCAGAACATGTTTGAAGATGGGAAGACTTAACATTTTAAAAATGTTAATTTTCCCCAAAATTAATGTACATATTTAATATTATTCCCATCAGTATCCCAGTAGAAGCTTTGGTAGAATTAGACCAACTATTAAAAATTTGCATAGACACAAAAGGCCCACAAAATATTCTTAACAAGAAGATCTTTGTAGGGATCTCAGCCCATCATATATTAAGACATATTTCAAACCCATAATGTTAAAGTAATTTAGTGCTGGGAAGTGATCAGTTAGAACAATGGATTAGAAACAGATCCATTCATTTGGAAACTCAACATGTGACAGTAGAGATACTACAAATCAGAGGGAAATATCCGGTTTTTAGTAAATTGTGTTAGAGAATTATTTCATCATATGTACAAAAATGGCTCATGGGCAGAGAATGGGGTTTGAGGGATTAGCGAGTAAAATGTGACAAATAGGCCACATGGAATTATAAGGGGCCTTAATGGCCATTGGGAAGACTTTGGAATCTGTTTTATTTACTTATTTATGTTTGAGACAGAGTTTCACTCTGTCACTCAAGCTAGAGTACAGTGTTACCATGATAGCTCACTGCAACGTTGAACTCTGTTGCTCAAGTGATCCTCCCGCCTTAGCCTCCCAAGTAGTAGCTGGGACTACAGACACAGGCCACCATACCCAGCTAAATTTAAAATCAATCTTTCTTTTTCTTTTTTCTTTCTTTCTTTCTTTCTTTCTTTCTTTCTTTCTTTCTTTCTTTCTTTCTTTCTTTGTTTCTTCTCTTTCTTTCTTCCTTCCTTCCTTCCTTCCTTCTTTCCTTCCTTTCTCTCTCTCTCCCTTCCTTCCTTCCCTCCCTCCCTCCCTCCTTCCTTCCTTCCTTCCTTCCTTCCTTCCTTCCTTTCCTTTCCTTTCTTTTTCTTTCTTTCTTTCTCTTTTTTTTTTTTTTTTGACACAGGGTGTCACTCTTTTGCTCAGGTTGGAGTGCAGTGGCATGATCTTGGCTCACTGCAACCTCTGTCTCCTGGGCTTAAGTGATCCTCCCTCCTCAGCCCCCAAGTAGCTGGGACTATAGGTGTGCACCACCATGATTGGCTAATTTTTGCATTGTTTTGTAGAGACATTCTTACTATGTCACCCAGGCTAGCCTTGAACTCCTGCGCTCAAGCATTCTTCCCATTTTGGCTTCCCAAAGTGTTGGGATTACAGGCATGAGCCACTGCGCCCAGCCTGGAATCTGTTTTAAATTAAATAGAAGTCACAGGAGAACTTTATGTAGAGGATTAAATGATTTGATTTACATCTCCAAAAGATCACCAGTTTTTGAGCAGAGAATGCATTCTAGGGGCAAGAATGGAATCAGAGACAGAAACAGATGATATTAAGGCAGGAAAATCATTAGAGTCAAACTTAACCACACTAACACTTAATGTAAGAAGAGAGTGGGGCAATGGTAAACAAAAGATCTGAAGAAACGGAAACGTGAAGTAAGAAAGTCAGGAATGTTATACCCAGGGAAGTTGTCCTTCAAGTATAGGGGCAAGAGCGACACATCTTCAAGAAGGTAAGGATTTAAGGAGCACCTCTCCCCTAAGCTCTTCTTCAACAACCTGTGGAAGAGGAAATCTAGCCGAGAGAGGCGCTAAACAAAGTTAGGAAATGGAGAAATTGTGGTAAAAACACATAAACAAAAACAAAACCAAAAACCAAAATAACCCGAGGTGTTAGCATAATGTTCATAAATACAGAATGACATCTGGGCTACTATGAGAATAATAGACGAAGACCAGAATGTGAATGTTACAGTAGTATGTCACTGAGGAGGAAAAGGAGAGAGGAGGAGAATAACGGTGCGTATTTCGGCACTTTTAAAGTAGAAGATTGGGCTGGGCATGGTGGCTCACGCCTGTAATCCCAGCACTTTGGGAGGCCGAGGCGGGCGGATCACGAGGTCAAGAGATAGAGAACATCCTGGCCAACATGGTGAAACTCCGTCTCTACTAAAAATACAAAAAAATTAGCTGGGCGTGTTGGCGTGAACCTGTAGTCCCAGCGACTCGGGAGGCTGAGGCAGGAGAATCACTTGAACTCAGGAGGCGGAGGTTGCAGTGAGCCAAGATCGCGTCACTGCACTCCAGCCTGGCCACACAGTGAGACTCTGTCTCAAAAAAACAAAAAGAAAACAAAAAAAGGAGGAAATAACAAAATGTGGCTGGACACAGTGGCTCATGCCTATAATCCCAGCATTTTGGAAGGCCAAGACAGGCGGATCAACTGAGGTCAGGAGTTCAAGACCAGCCTGGCCAACCTGGTGAAACCCCATCTCCACTAAAAATACAAAAATTAGCCAGGCGTGGTGGCACATGTCTGTAATCTCAGCTACTTGGTAGGCTAAGGCGGGAGAATCACTTGAACCCGGGAGGCGGAGGTTGCAGTGAGCCAAGATCGCCCCGTTGCTCTCCAGCCTGGGAAAAAAAAATGGAAACTCAGTCTCAAAAAAAAAAAAAAAGAAAAAAGAAAAAATGGGACCCCAACTTTTAAATCTCTTTTAAAAGTATTATTTTATTTTAATATTACTTTATGTGAAACATTTAAGGACTAATTTCTCTGTTGGTGAAGGAATACCTGAAATTCACCAAATTCATTCTTTCGGTTTTATTTTATTTCATTTTCCCCTACTGAATTTTAGTTAACCTTAATAGTTGTATATATAATTACTCCTTTTCTTTTAGCATGTATGTGAACGTGTATATATGTATACACACAGACAGATACATGCGTATATCTTTCTATCTGTTGATCATCCATCTATGTCTACATATGCATGTCTAGAATGGCATTAAGAAGGTTGGTTCTGGATAGTAGATTGAGGATTTTCTTTTCCTCACTCTTCTTTCTTATCTGTAAGTTTTAAATAACAATCATGCTCCACATCTACAAAAAAAACCAGTGATGTCATTATTCTAAAGACTAGAGTCAAAATAGGTGCAGAGGGAGGAGGTAAGCAAAATTTATTTTGCATAATTTTCTAAGAAAAATGAGATATTACACGTCAATTTTTAGAACAGTGTCTTTAGCTTAGTAGGTGCTCAGTGAAAGACGGCAGTGATGATCAGGATTATTATTTCCCAGACTTCCAGGCAGTCTCTCCTGCCTCCTTCAGTTTCTCTGCCATTGACTCTAAAAAACTCCTTGGACAAAATGTTTTTGTCCATTTACCTATAGCGCTGTGTTGCTCCGGAATGGAGGGGAAGGAACAGAAATGAGCAGACCTCTTTGTTCTATCAATTTTTGGGAGAACAGAGGAACAAAATAAAACAAAAGGCAAGAAGTGCTTCATTTCTAAGCATCACAATGGCTGAAATTATGCAACTTGCATGCAGTCTTTAGAGATTCCAGTTAAACCTTCAAAACTAATTATCCAGCTTGTAGTGGTGGTTGTTTGTTTGTTTTTGCAATGCCTGTATTAGTCTGCTCAGGCTGCCATAACAAAATGCCATAGCCTGGGTGGCTTAGACAACAGGAATTTCTTTTCTTACACTTCTGGGGGCTGGCCGAGATCAGGATGCCAGCTTGGTTGATTTCTGGCGAGGGCTCTCTTCCTGGCTGGTGACTGCTACTTTCTCATTGTGTTCTCATGTGACCTTTCTGTGATGCATGCTCAGGATTGAGGAAGAGCTCTGGTCTGCCCCCTTTTCCTTAAAAGGACACTAATCCTGTGAGATCGGGGCCCTACCCTGATGACCTCACTTGACTTTATTTACTTCTTTAAGGGCTCTACACACTCATATTGGGGGTTAGGGCTTCTTGACGTATTAATTTTAGAGGGACATAATTTAGTCCATAGCAACTTCTCAATGATTTTACAATGTATTTGTTTGTTTTGTTTTAAAATTAAAATCCATAGACATGGCATTTCTTTTTTTTCAAGAGAGAGGGTCTGCTCTGTCACCCAGGCTGGAGTGCAGGGGTGTGATTATAGCTCAATGCAGACTCAACTCCTGGGCTCAAGGGATCTTCCTACATCAGCCTTCAGAGTAGCTAGGACTACAGGTGCACACCACCATGCCAGGCTAATTTTTAAAATTTTTTTGTAGAGACAGGGTCTCACTAAGTTGCCCAGACTGGTCTCAAACTCCTGAGCTCAAGCAATCTTCCTTTGGTGTGCCTTGGCCCACCAAAGTGATGGGATTACAGGCATGAGATACTGCACCTGGCCCTATAATTCTTATTTTTATTTTTTGAGATGGAGTTTAGCTCTTGTCATCCAGGCTGGAGTGCAATGGCACGATCTCAACTCACTGCAAACTTTGCCTCCCGGGTTGAAGTGAGTCTCCTACCTCAGCCTCCTGAGTAGCTGGGATTACAGGCGCACACCATCATGCCCAGCTAATTTTTGCATTTTTGGTAGAGACGGAGTTTCACCATGTTGGCCAGGCTGGTCTTGAATTCCTGACCTCAGGTGATCTGGCCTCCCTAAGTGCTGGGATTACAGGTGTGAGCCACTGCGCCCGACTGGCCCTAAAATTTTTTAAATGCTCCATTGTCCCTTGAACATAGGAGTAAGACTTGAATCTACATAATTGATAGAGACTTTAAAACATTTCTACGTTTCTTATCCGATTTTTTCCCTTTCCATCTATACCATCCTACAGAGATGGATTACTATTTTAAAGAAGGGGATTCCAACCACTCACTTCTGGGCGGCCAGTGTTGGCATTTAAGCCACTAAAATATTTTTTGATATCCAATTGAATTTGTCTAATTTGAAGTACAGATACCAATAACAAAATCATTAGTTCATTCTTTTAGTATCTTGCCATATGCAAAGCATTTTCGTGTGCATTTAGTTTGTTTGTTTTATCATTTCAACCATCTTAAGAATTAGAGAGAGAGTATCTAGTACTAATTTTATACAGGAGCAAGTAGTTAAGTGATTTACCAGCAACAATAACAAAAAACAACAAGCAAGGGACAGAGCCAGCAAGAAAGTTCATTTTAAGAAACAATTGGCCTAGTCGGGTGTGGTGGCCCACACTTGTAATCCCAGCACTTTGGGAGGTTGAGGGGGGCAGATCAACTGAGATCAGGAGTTTGAGACCAGCGTGGCCAACATGGTGAAACCCCATCTCTACTAAAAATACAAAAATTAGCTGGGCGTGGTGGGGGATGCCTGTAGTCCCAGCTACTTAGGAGGCTGAAGCAGTAGAATTGCTTGAACCCTGGGGAGGTGGAGGCTGCGGTGAGCCAAGATCATGCCATTGAACTCCAGCCTGGGCAACAGAGCGACACTCTGTCTCAAAAAAACAACTGGCTATTTTTTTCCCCTTTCTTTTCTGTTTTTACTGTGCAATGTTTCAACAGTTAAAAAACTTTAAAAATCATTACTTCTATAGGAAAGCATGAGAAGGGGACTGTAAGAGAACAAAAAGACAAATGAGATATGTTTTTTCTCCCCTAAGGAGCTTCCATCAGTGTGTACAGTGTTTTGTGCAATCCAAACAGAGCATTGCTGCGTGAAGAGGGTTATGTCTCTCCATTCCTCTTTAAATCAGCTTTATCTGTGAGAATCTCATAATTCTGAATTATGGTTTAGTGTTCATTTATGGTTAGGATTATGATTAAAGTGCAATTAATCTCTGATAAAGCCATGTCTACATTGATTCACTAAATCAAAATTTTTGAGGGTACATCTTGCTTTCATGATTCCTTTAATAACCAACTTCTGGCTAATCAGACAAGTATTGCAATAAATCCATGTGCGTCATTGGTGATAACATTTGGATTGACTTTTCTTTATAATATTTTGAGTCATGGCATAATATCAATATTTATACCTCTTCCAGTCCTAATGCATACCACTTTGATTAATAAAATACTTTTAAAAATACTTAAAATATAGGTCATAACAAACCAACAATCAATCTTTCTATAGCTTATACAATGCCTTATCCTTCTGATTTCCAAGGATTAATCACTTTCTTTTCTCTTATTTAAATTATTTTCAAAATATTACTGGAACATCCTTTAAAGAGTTTTTCTTTCAGGGAAACTCATAAAAATCTATGTCCACTGATACAAGCTTACTTTCAGTATAAGACCTTACTTTTTGGGGGGCAAATTGTTCAATCATTGATACTTCTCTTTATGAAATCTCCTAAATTGCAGATGATTTGGCTTCAGTGTATCTTTAATGATAGAAATCACATATAAATTGGGTTTAAAATTCCAAAGGATAATTTTGAGGACTGCAGTACATTTGGCCATTAGAGAGTCTAAAAATACCAAATTGACCAGGTCAGAATGAATGGTCTTGGGCTGCCAAGTTTCATGGCAACCTGTAGGCAGAAACTTACCATCTTCAACTGGCCTTGTTCAGATGTGGGGAACTGCTTTAGGCCATTCCAAATCAATAAGACAGCCAATTATACTTGAGTTAAGTAAAATAATAAGCAAGAATTGCAAGAAGCCCTGTCCAAGTACAGTTTGAAAAGCTTCCATACAGAGTTCTTAAAAGCAGACTGTAACTTCTAATGAATTACTTGCTTCATTATTACTGCTGCTTGAATCAAGTCAAGCAGTTTAGCCAGGACTTCACAACACGTCTCTGCCACTGCATTGATACACAGTAAGTCGTGAATGGCCTGCGATGTTTCTTGCAATGATTTTCATCATGCCCAGCCAGTCCTGCCAATCTGCAAATGTTCAGGCCCCCACATATGGACCACACAGCCCATGCGACGCAGTCAAAATCTGTTAGTCGTGGGATGATCCGTCTGGTATTTTCAGCTAACTTAATAATTAATTGGGTAGCATCTGAATCAACAATTCAATGATCCAATTTGGTCAGCAATGTGTCCAGGCTTTCCTGATGATTGGTCAACTTGTTTGGATTTTCAGGACCCAGTCACAGAAGTAGTGAAGTTTTAACTAGGCTTTCAAAAGTATTCATACAACTCAGCTATATGGAAATAATTCATATAAGCATAACTGTGCCAGTGATAAGAGTGAGAAGCCATTAACTCAACAAATGAATGATTTGTTATTCACATGTCTTACTAAATTGACAACTATGCCTTTCTCATTTTTATGTTGTTCTATCTATATACATGTATAGAAATAGTGTTATTTAGAGATCTTAAACATGTGGACAAATATTTTGATAGAGTTTGGGGAAAACCGCCTATATCCTTGTTTTATAGAAAAAGAGTTTTTATGAGAAACAAGTTATATTTATTCAGATATACATGTATGAGTACATATCTAGATCTATATAGGTTTATATACATATAATAATACACTTGAGCCCCACTCTTTCATTCCACTACCACTTCGTAGCCAAAAGACAGAGATCTCAATATAATAAATTAAATATTAAGATACATATTAAAGTATACATATGATATAATTAGATAATAAAGATAAAATTATTTGAAATGCCTCGAAAATAATACAGACTTTAAAAGAAAATGAGAGCATAAAAACCTTTAAAAGGTATGGATCAACAAAGAAATATATTGTAGAATTATTACCGAATTAGAAAATCCCTTTTAAATGCTCTTTCATTCCATGAGACTTTTCATCTGACAAAGGGCTTAGCCACCTCTTAAAGCAGAGGCTCTCTCCAATACCTGAAGATAAATATCTACCAGGAGCTTTTTAAACAATGCTTGTCATGTTTGTCATTATGAAGCAGACTCATACATAAATTAAGTTTTCCTAAACTGTAGCTATGAATTAGAGTCCCATGAATTGTGCTATTGCTAACCTACTCTGGTGGTATGTTGCCATCATTTCAATTGTTTTAATGATAAATTTCCTTTAGAAAATGGAAGGATCTGTTGACAGACAAAAACAGGAACGAACAATGGACTATTTAGACTTGCAAATGATGGAACATTTAATTATTCCAAAATAGCATTCCCCAGTTAGGGTATGATCATTAAATCCATCATCCTTCAGTTTATATGCATGAAACATTTATCATGTCTTCCTCAAACAGGAGTCAGTCATCTAAATATAGATTTTTGGACCATCCATTTCAGCATGACATTTCATCGAAAGCCTGGAATTTCATTTATTTTCCGTAACAGAGATAAAGTGTTTGTAAACGATGTGATAAGACCATAAAGAGAAAGTAAAGTGAAATTCAGCTTCATACAGAGATAAATACAAACCCTACTGAACATAGCAGTAGTAGAGAAAGAGAAAAATGAGAGACAATACGTCAGCAGCAACATTCCAGGCAAGAATCGATGTTCCCTACATACGGTTTTTAGAAATGTGTGCTCAGTTTTAGTTCTCTGAATTTGCTTGCAAAATAATTTGCATTTAGACTCAAGACAGTGGCGGCAAGATCAAGACAATCTAAAACTAAATATATTTGAACTCTTTTTGTCAATTTCCACATACCGAAAAAAAATGTTTATGTCTCATTGGAGAGATAAATGTCTCAGAAAACTGCTTAATAAAATTCAGAAGTTAATTATTTTTCTGCAGGTCCTCATTTTTCAGGAAGAATATAGAGTAGCTAGGTATTCATTATTTGAAGTCTAACTGGAGACAAGTTATATTTAGGACGTGGAACATTTCATGAGATGGCAGGTACAAATAAAAACCAATTAATACTCCTCCAGCGATGTTTCTTTCCTCTAATGGAAGGCTTGTGGTGTGCAAGAGGTGTTTGGGAAGGACTTACAAGCAAGTTTTCCATGAAAGGAACATTACTAACATTATTAACGGCCCCTCCCAGCCCGGGTCCTTCTCTCCACCATCATTTTACAGCCCAGGAGGACAAGGCCTAGAGAAGTTAAGTGACTGACCCAAGGCCACATGCTGATGTCAAAATCAGGCCTCGAGCTTATGTTTCCTGACACTTAAATGTAATTTTATGCCACCATTCTGCCAGTGGGAAATGTGTGTGTCTGGCCATGTGTGCATACACTCTACCAAAATGATGTCTATGAAATTTTAAATCACACTATGAAAATGAGAAGTAAGCGTTTAATATCCTATCCTAATCAATTGGACCAAATTTAGAAAAAATTTGAACCCTGGCCGAACGCAGTGGTTCATACCTGTAATTCCAGCACTTTGGGAGGTGGAGCTGGGTGGACCACTTGAGGACAAGAGTTCGAGACCAGCCTGGCCAACATAGCGAAACCCCATCTCTACTAAAAATACAAAAATTAGCTGGGTGTGGTAGTGTGCACCTGTAATCCCAGCTACTTGGGAGGCTGAGGCACAAGAATCACTTGAACCCAGGAGGCAGAGGTTGCAAGTGAGCCAAGATTGCACCACTGCATTCCAGCCTGGGTGACAGAGCCAGATATCATCTCAAAAAAAAAAAAAAGGAAAACAAGGGAAAGAAAACAAAAAAAAATCCCTAGCCATTATTAAAAATAGTTTTAGACACTCTATGAAAGGTACAGAATTCCTCTTTTCTTTGAAATACTTGTGAATGGGGTGTGTGTGTGCACGTGCATGCATGCATATGTGTGTACATACATATACATATGCTATATGTACCATATATATATTGAAAGAGAGAATGATCAGGAGACTCCTATTTAAAGTATGCTTAAAAACTTCAATCACCTATAACCATCCTACCCTCAGGCCTGGCCTTTTGAAACCAGAAAGACTTTTTCGTTTTCCCCAATTTTCTGTCCCATTCAGTCCTCCCACCTCTGAGCCTTGTCAGTGATGGTGGATGACAAGAGAGAAATATGTTAGATGCCAAGTGGTGGAGTAGGCATTCACTCTGTTTGACTTTTTTTCTGTTGGATCTACAACATAGAAATAGACAAATCACATAACTTTGGAGTTGTCTTTAGGATTTGATTAGCTGACATGTGACCCTGCTAAGAGCCAGCAAATTCCCCTTGTCCTATCTGCCCTCTTCATCCTGGCAGAAGAACCCTAGTTCATTATTTCTGAGAAAAATAATCACAAGTAGCTCCGTGGTTGTCCTGGTGAAGATAGAGAAATGGGAGATGTATCTTTTTCCTTACAAAGGAAATTGGTATTATCACAGATAGATGATATAAACTTTTAAATGCCGTGGTGATATAGCTGCCTGATTCCTAAATAAAGAATATAAATAAATAACAGGAGTATAGTTGGTGGCATAAGCAAAACTCACCCATTTTCCCACAAATGGGCTGGCAAACCAGGGCTGAGAGGAGACAGTTGGGGAGACTTAAACTAGGAAATCAGAGAAATGCTACAGGAAGACACAACTCACTCCATAATGCATCCTATTTACGAGGCAAATAAATATCAATTGTGTACAATATTGCCATGTCTACAAAAGCAAAACTCCCATCATTTTGACAGGTGTTTTGCATACATATGAACTGCAAGATCAAGCTTGATATGTGTGATTTCTTACAATAATCAGTATCTGAATCTTCTGGAGTTGGCATGCGGCACTCTGTGAAAGATGTCACATTTAGACTCTGCCTTACATAAAATGTGTGCAATGTCTATGCTTAACTCCCAGCACCTGTCTCTGCATTATTTTCTCTGCCCAGTTAAGATATCTTATAACAATGTCCCCATGTTTACCATTTTTTTTCATACGCAGAATTTTGAACGTGGTACGTTTGAAAGTTTTGTAGGAAAAACCTTTTGCATGGTGAAAGCAGTTTATAGCAAACCTACATATCTACAGAAACACTTGTATAGAAAAAAGAAAAAAGAAGAGTGCTGCCAGACATTTCACAGAATTCAGTGCTACAATGTACCCAACATGGATGAAATCTGGTCCCAGCAAAACAGGATTTCTTTCTGTGAGAAAATCCTGCAGCATCTAGTTCCCCAGCTTCCTTTATAATGTATCTTCCTTCATTCCCCAATCTCCTCTCCTTCAATGGATTCAACTTTCAATTTTCTACCATTTCCCTGAAAAATGTCTAGAATCTATTCTTTGGCTTCTCATAATTCCTATCCTGATTCCATTTCCACACTATTTTCTCTAACCTCACGTCTCTCTCTCCTCCCTTTTTTTTTTTTTTTTCAAAAGGTCACCGCAAAGGCAAAATAAGTTAGCGAGAAGACAGCTTCTATTAGGCTATGCTTCAATTTTTCTCTTTTGAGTTTCTCCCCACCTCCTTGGCCATTTCCTTACACCTGTCTACACAGTTGTACACCACCGAAAGTGGGGTGTTGATATGCCAAAGAAAAATGGGCAAACTCTGTGTGCCAGCACACCATCACATGAATAGAAAATGAGAAACTGAAAATACATTTGGTGAAGGAATTCAGGAAACTGAGGGACAAATGGTCACAATGATGATTTACCCCCTCAGTGTCAACACACCCAGGAAGATCAAAGTGAACGACGAGGTAGCAGCTAATGTCAGCTCACAGAAGCTGGACATGAGCACAGAGGCAGGCAGGCCAAGCATGGGTAGAAGGATAGAACTCTCTAGGGGAGCTAAGTTCAGAGGCCAGAGATGGCGAAACCTGGGAGTGTTTTAGAACCAGAAAGGCACTGTGACATCTCTGAGGTTATTTAGGATACTGTAAGTAGAAGCGGAAAGGAATAATAAGAGGAACTATATTCTATTCAGGTTTGTAGGAAGAATGGGATGGAGAGAGTCATAGACTTATGAAGGCCCTCATCTTCATCACTTCTAGGGGGCTGATGGCTTCAAAGGGATGGAATCCAACATCTGACAAATCCAGGTGTTTATCTTGCTCCTACGAATTAATGATGGTTCTTTATTCCTTCAAACTTAAGGATATTACTTTTTCTCTCCTTAAAATCAAGGAAATTAATTCTACATAAAAATAATTATGTATAATATGTATATAAATAACATACATATTCATATAGATTATATATATGTATACATACATGTATGAATTTGAGAAATAAATAAAGGAAAATGAAATAATTCAAAAGTAAAGACTGACTGTCCAGACAAAATAAGCTGGAGGATCATTAAGCAATTTATTCCAGAGAGTGTTCAGATATTACCATTAACACAGAAATATAGGACACTGACATTCTTCGTGTCAGATGTTTTTGAAAAATGAAGGGTTTGAAAAAGAGAATAAGGAAAAATAGCTAATATATGATAAACAGCTCATAGAATCAGAAAGAAATACAAATAAAAAACTGTCCTTTAAAAAATATGGAAAATGTATAAATATGTGGTTTTCTTCAAAAATTATTAGTTTCAGAGTACTACAAAAATATTTTTAGACTACACTATATGAAAGACATATATTTTCAGATAATAACACATGGAGGCAAATTAGCTTTGTGTTTGCATCTTGCAGGTATTGCAGTAAACATCTAGCCACCAATATCAATAATAAGTTTGTTTTATTCAGTATAATAGTCTTCAAAACATAGACCTGTGTTTATAGATCAAGATTAAATCAAGGGGTTATTATTAACCCTGGTAATGACCTCTCTTTGCTGAAAATCAAATAAATCTAACAGGCATTTCTTTTAACTAAGCCCTTGAAAGGGAGAGGTTCTATTAGTGTTTGCAAAGATTGTTAAACTAGAACAAGAATTAGCTATTTGTTTCTGGTTTACTTTGCTTTAATATTTTAATGATGCTATAAATTTTGGAGCTAATTAACATAAGAAAAAGTTCCTTCCAGTGTTTTAAAATATTTTAGAACATTCTATGAATAGTTTCAGACAATCTTCTGACTCATGTTTAAAAACATGTCCAATTTATATCAGAATAACTCAAAATTGCAAATAACACCCCCTTCCACCCAGAATCACTTCTGCTTAAGACACAGTAAAAGTAACCAGATTTACTCCCCTGCCTGAAACAACCTGTTATAGTCTGTTTAGTCTGCTATAACAAAATAGCTTAGACTGGGTAATTCACAAACAATAGACATGTATTGCTGATAGTTCTGGAGGCTGGGAAGTCCAAGATCGAGGCATCGACAGATTTGGTGTCTGGAGTGGGACAGTTCCTCATAGATGGTACCTTCTATGTATCTTTAAATGGCAGAGGGAGTCAACAAGCTCCCCCAGGCCTCTTTTATAAGGACACTAATTCCATTCATTAGGGCTCTGCCCTCATGACCTAATCACCCCCCAAAGCACCTCACCACTTAATATTATCACACTGGGGATGAGTTTTCAACATATGCATTTTGGGGGTTGGGCACAAACATTCAGGACATAGTGCAAACAAAAACAAAAACAGATGGACAAAACATATGAAACAACAATTTTCAAGACACACTGGACATACGACAACAATGATCCCTGAGAGACGGTAGACGAGTAAGTTAGGCCCTGTGATTGTCCCAGCTACTACCCTAGCTTACCTACAAGCCATGTTGAGGGAGGGGAGAGAGGTGGAGCTGAGAGTCCGGGGAGGCCAAGGAGGAGAGAAATAGAGAGAGAGAGAGAGAGAGACAGAGAGAGAGAAAGAGAGAACAAACTCTGGGAGTTCTGCAGAGGGTCCCCCTTCAGTATTTATCTGAGTACAGACCAAACTATGCATGTGGGGAAACTACCTAAAGCCAGAGGGGAAAAACTACCTAAAAGGATGAGAAGATAATGCAATGTCATAATGAAAAATATTTAGTTGATCAAACACGAGGCATGAACAAAGGGAAAAGGGAGCAAAGAATATACAGGACAAGTAGAAAACAAGTAGCAAGATAATAGATTCACATCTATCCACATTGATAATTATATTAAATGTAAATGTTTAAAAGGCATAACTCATCAGCTTGGACCAGAAAAGAAAACAAGACTCAACTATAGTCACCTACAAGAAGCAGACTTTAAATATAAAAGCACAAATAGTCAAAAAGTAAAAGAACTTTTACTTTCAAAGTTCTTTTAAAACTTTTAAAAATATACCAAAATATACCACGCTAAAACTAATTTTTAAAAAGTGGAAGTGACTATATCAGTATTAGACAAAGTAGATTTCTTTTTATTTTATTTTATTTTATTATTATACTTTAGGTTTTAGGGTACATGTGCACAATGTGCAGGTTTGTTACATATGTATCCATGTGCCATGTTGGTTGGCTGCACCCATTAACTCGTCATTTAGCATTAGGTATATCTCCTAATGCTGTCCTTCCCCCCTCCCCCCTCCCCCCACCCCACAACAGTCCCTGGAGTGTGATGTTCCTCTTCTTATGTCCATGAGTTCTCATTGTTCAATTCCCACCTATGAGTGAGAACATGCGGTGTTTGGTTTTTTGTCCTTGCGATAGTTTACTGAGAATGATGTTTTCCAGTTTCATCCATGTCCCTACAAAGGACATGAATTCATCATTTTTTATGGCTGCATAGTATTCCATGGTGTATATGTGCCACATTTTCTTAATCCAGTCTATCGTTGTTGGACATTTGGGTTGGCTCCAAGTCTTTGCTATTGTGAATAGTGCCGCAATAAACATACGTGTGCATGTGTCTTTATAGCATCATGATTTATAGTCCTTTGGGTATATACCCAGTAATGGGACGGCTGGGTCAAATGGTATTTCTAGTTCTAGATCCCTGAGGAATTGCCACACTGACTTCCACAATGGTTGAACTAGTTTACAGTCCCACCAACAGTGTAAAAGTGTTCCTATTTCTCCACATCCTCTCCAGCACCTGTTGTTTCCTGACTTTTTAATGATGGCCATTCTAGCTGATGTGAGATGGTATCTCACTGTGGTTTTGATTTGCATTTCTCTGATGGCCAGTGATGATGAGCATTTTTTCATGTGTTTTTTGGCTGCATAAATGTCTTCTTTTGAGAAGCGTCTGTTCATGTCCTTCGCCCACTTGTTGATGGGGTTGTTTGTTTTTTTCTTGTAAATTTGTTTGAGTTCATTGTAGATTCTGGATATTAGCCCTTTGTCAGATGAGTAGGTTGCAAAAATTTTCTCCCATTCTGTAGGTTGTCTGTTCACTCTGATAGTAGTTTCTTTTGCTGTGCAGAAGCTCTTTAGTTTAATTAGATCCCATTTGTCAATTTTGGCTTTTGTTGCCATTGCTTTTGGTGTTTTAGACATGAAGTCCTTGCCCACGCCTATGTCCTAAATGGTATTGCCTAGGTTTTCTTCTAGGGTTTTTATGGTTTTAGGTCTAACATTTAAGTCTTTAATCCATCTTGAATTAATTTTTGTATAAGGTGTAAGGAAGGGATCCAGTTTCAGCTTTCTACATATGGCTAGCCAGTTTTCCCAGCACCATTTATTAAATAGGGAATCCTTTCCCCATTTCTTGTTTTTGTCAGGTTTGTCAAAGATCAGATAGTTGTAGATATGTGGCATTATTTCTGAGGGCTCTGTTCTGTTCCATTGATCTATGTCTCTGTTGTGGTACCAGTACCATGCTGTTTTAGTTACTGTAGTTTGAAGTCAGGCATTCTTGTACACCAATCACAGACAAACAGAGAGCCAAATCATGAGTGAACTCCCATTCACAATTGCTTCAAAGAGAATAAAATACCTAGGAATCCAACTTACAAGGGATGTGAAGGACCTCTTCAAGGAGAACTACAAACCACTGCTCAATGAAATAAAAGAGGATACAAACAAATGGAAGAAAATTCCATGCTCATGGGTTGGAAGAATCAATATCATGAAAATGGCCATACTGCCCAAGGTAATTTATAGATTCAATGCCATCCCCATCAAGCTACCAATGACTTTCTTCACAGAATTGGAAAAAACTACTTTAAAGTTCATATGGAACCAAAAAAGAGTCCGCATCGCCAAGTCAATCCTAAGCCAAAAGAACAAAGCTGGAGGCATCACGCTACCTGACAAAGTAGATTTCAAGGCTAAGACTATTAAGGGATATAAAAGAGGGCGCACAGAATATTTACCAAGATAAACTGTATTCTGTCTCATAAAAGGTCTCAATACCGTTAAAAGGATTCAAGTTATATAATGTATACTCTCTGACCACAGTGAAATTAAATTAGAAACCCATAACAAAAAGATGTTCGAAAAATAGTCAAATCATTGGAAATTAAATATACCTCTATCTATTAAATAATTATTTGTTGTTGAAAACCTTCCCACAAAGAAAGCTCTAGGCTCAGATGGTTTTGTTTGTCAATTCTACCAAATATTTAATAAAAAATACCAATTCTACACAAAATCTTTTATAAAAACAGAGAATACTTCCCAAGTAATTTTTTGAGGCCAGTATTACTCTGATACCAAAAGCAAGCATTACAAGAAAAGGTAAGTATAGTATGATATCCCTAAAGAACATATGTGCAAAATTGTGCAGGATTTTAGCAAATACAACAAATATATAAAAGCATAATAAATGCAGAATTTTAGCAAACACAGTAAAGATATAAAAGCATAATATGTTTTGAACAGGATAGTTTGTCCCAGGAATGCTAAGTTGATTTCACATTCAAAAATCAATTAATGTGATTCATCAAATTAATGAGCTAAAAAAGATAAAATCATCTCAGTGGACATAGAAAAAGCACTTGACAAAAATCCAACATCCATTCTTGTTTTTACAAAAAAAAAATTTTCAGAGAACTCAAAATAGAAGAGATTTTTCTCAACCTGATAGAGGGCATTTATGAGAAACCTATAGCTAATATCTTCTTTTAATAAATGTTTCGAAAATTAATGAGATCAATGCAAGCAATGGTGCCTTGGGTCTTTGAGAAAGTAGAGCTCATGTCAGCTGCCTGATTTGGTTTTGTGCCTACTAAATTTTTTGGATCCTAGGCTACGGATTTGTGAAATGCTTTATTTAGTGTAACTGGCGCTTCCTGTTGCCAGTCTACATTCATTTGTCTTTAGCCTGCACCACCCTTAACTAGGGAGGCCGATGGCTGTCTCTCGTCAGGTTAACTGTCTGGGGATTTGGCCTCAGAGACAACACAGACGTAAAGCTCCTCGGGATTCCTTCCATCATTTGTGTTCTAAATGATTAGTAAGAGTGCAGTCTAATTTTTATTGTCATGCACGACTTGGGGTACAGTCATGCTGAACCACATAAATCCTTAGAGCCAATCATTGCAGGAATTGGTTTGACTGTTTCCACAGGTAATCTCTCCAGCATTCTCGATGTGGGCTCTTGACTCATCACTCCTAAATTTCTGAACTCATCTGAGCTTTGTGATAATAATAGTCATAATTCTGAATTTAATATAGATGCTTTCATCTGCAAAGTGCTTGGCAAACATTAACTAATTAGGCCTCGGATGCTCCTCTTGAGGTCCTCAAACAAATAGCACTGCCTCATATTTGAAATGAGGGGAAAAGAAAAAGACCTGAAGCTCGGAGCTCATTAGGGTAGCACAAAAGACAGTGGGAATGAAACCTAGAACCTGCTCTAGTCACATGGGCTTGGGTGACATACCTCCAGCAGAACACTTTCCTGGAATCATTAACCTAACTTTTCTTTTGCAAGGAATGTGCATGACGAATGTGGTTACTTTAAAATGATAGGATTTCTTTTTATGAGTTATTGAAGTTTTGCACTGAATATTCCTTTCTACCTAAAGAATTAAGCCCCACATCTTGAGTCATGCTTGGAATGGTATTAACCTCATATTTTAAAGAGGCTTCTCCTAGGGCTTATGCTGAAACAAGAATACCTATGCACAGGCCACAAATATGTCAGTGAGCATAAAAATTAAGAGTGCCTGCAAGTGCCTAGCTGCAGGTGTTCCTCATCCCAGGACTCAGGTCATCTGCACAATGAGATATGGAGGCTATCTGAGTGTCTGACTAAACTCTGCCAAAGCTCCTTTCTTTGTTAAGCTTAAATTTAATATTCCCTTGCCTCCAAATTAATTCACCCTAACAATTTGGAATGTCCTTCACTTTTGCTGCCTTCTTTATGAATTAATCTAGAGGTCACAAGTGAAAAGCTAACATTGCTACTGCCTCTGTGTAAAAGTCCATAAATAATACTTCTTCATTATCAACGAAGAGTATTTGCTGTCCAGTTCAATAATGAGCTTTTTATAATTAGGAAGGGAATCTGGTAATCTCTTGTATTTATTTGCTTACTTTTATGAATGTAGCAACAATTGTGTGCCAGGCTACTGAGAATAAAGTGTGTGGGACAGAGACCTCCACTGTTTCATATGAACACCAACAAGCGTTTGTCTGAATCTGGCCTTGAATGTACTTGGTGGTTTCCTTCCCTGCTAGCAGTAAATTTCAGTGCTTGTAACAAATGATCTTTAATGGCATCATTGCAATAAAGGCAGCCCATTTTGTTCTGTGCAGCCAGACCCAAGTCTTGCTTAAAGTAGGCCACCTTCCCTGGGAGCATTTATCCCACTATTTCAAAGTGCTTGGTAAATATTATAGAACTTTCTCCATGGTTTTAGAAGGCATCTGAACAATGGTTAAGAACAAAGTTTTTAGATGGGAGAACTGACTCAGCAAATCTCCTCCCAAGGTCAGCTGCATTAGCAGCCAATCAGATGTGTGCCTGCTGCTTGTTCCTTTGCATATTCAACACATATTTATCATGTATTTATTATGTGGTACATACAGTACAGGCATACTTCCTGCCCTCCTAGAGTTTACAGCCTAGTAAGAATATGAGATAGCCAAGTAATAAATAATGTATAAAGCCCTATTAGAATAAAAAATGCTGTTTCAACACTTAGGAGAGTGACTCCATTCCAGTTTGGGGCATGAGGGATGATATGGGACAGTAACTGCTTTCTACACTGAGATCTGAAAGGCAGTATGGGTTAGTAAGCTAGAGGGAGAGGCAGAAAAGAGAGCTGCAGGCCAACGAAGTAGCTTGCATGAAAGCCTGGAAGCAAGCGAGTGTGCAGAGTGATGGGGTGAGTGGATTTCACCTTATCAGGACCAGGGTAGGAAGAGAGAAGGCAGGAGATGCAGCAATATATATACTTGAACCAGGTTTTGCTCGTTTTGTAAGCCATGGTAAGGACTTTGGACTTTTTCCTGAGAGTAATGGGGAAAACTTTGACGGGCTTGAGCAATAGCGTATCAGGACTGGTTTTGTATCTTTTAAAATATCAGCTGGGTGCAGTGGCTCACACCTGTAATCTCACCACTTGGAAGGTTGAGGCAGGAGGATCACTTAGGGCCAGGAGTTCAAAACCAGCCGGGCAACACAACAAGACTTCATCCCTACAAAAATAAAAAAGAACTTAGCTGTGAGTGGTGGTGCACACCTGTGGTCCCAGCTATTCAGGAGGCTGAGGTGGGAGGATCGCTTGAGCCCAGGAAGTCAAGGCTGCAGTGAGCCATGATCACAACACTGTATTCTAGCCTGGGTGACAGAGTGAGACCCTGTCTCAAAAAAAAATCGTTTTAAATCATTTGTAGAGCAGAGTGGAGAAAGATTGTTGGGCAGAGGCCATTCAGGAGGCTGCTGCAGTAACGCAGATATATCATGATGGTGGCCTAGACCAGAAAGGCAGCAATGAAGATGGAGAAAATGGAATGGACTTAGAGAATATACAGGAGTTAAAATTAAGACTTTCAGAGTGTTGACTATGGCAGGTGAGGGAGAGTGTGGAGTCAAAGCCGACTCCCAGGTTTCAGCTGGGTTGATGTTGGTTCTATTTCTTGATATTAGGAGCACAAGGAAGAATGGATGAGAGTGGGAAATGAGGATGAGAAATGAAAATTCCATTTGGTAGTTTAATTCTAAACTGCCTACTGGGGATGGCCTGTAGACAGCTGGATGAATTTGTGTGAAGTCCAGGAGAGAGACAGACACGGGGGATATGGGTGTGGGCATCATTACTACAAAGATAGTAGATGAACCAGGAAATTGCCCCAGGGAGACAAAGAAGGGATCCCTGGATAAAATGCCTGAAGAATATTGTCATATAAGGGGCGAAGAGGAGTCTGCAAGGAAGACGAAGGCATGGCCCGAGAAGTACAAAGAAAGCCAAGAGAGAAAGATATCACAAAAGCCCAGGCAACGGTGCTTCAGGAAGGACAAGAGGAAGTGAATCAATAAGGAACTGAAACGTATGAACTGGAATTAGGAACAATGTTGTCGGTGTCTCTAGTGAGGACATTTCATTTTAGTGGAATGGTTATAAAATAAACCATATATCTGGGAGCTGAAGAGTGAGAAAATATAGACAACATGTGTAGACCTTTTTTGAGAAATTGGGGAGAGGAGGAGGGAAACAGGGTATTAGCTGAAAGGTGAGGAGGGGTGGATAGATGACAATTTTATAATGCGAAAGAGCCGAAAACGTTTAACTGCTTACAGAGAAGGCAAGGAAGAGTGACGAGAAAGAGTTCAGGATGGAGAGTGCATCATTTATGAAGGAAGCAGGACTTGTTCCTCCAGCAATTGTAATTTTAGAGGGTGTCCCTGACCTCAGTTCAAACATTAAAATGCATACCAAGATCACATCAACTATATGTTTTACAACAAAAAAATTAAAAGGGTTTTTATAATTTTGTTGCAAAATTAGTTGGCTATGAATAACTCACAATTTAAAATTCAATATGATTTATCAGTAATCAACGCGCATACTTGGGAATTTGGGAAAACTGAGAACATCCAACTCATAAATTGTTTACAAATGTAGTAAGACATTTATGGATACTATGTTTACAATGCTGACATAATATTACATTTCATATATACTCTATTAGTACATTTGATTTTCATTATTCACATTTTGAATTTAATATTCTTTTTTCTGGATGCAAAAATGTCTACAGGTACTTGGCTGGTTCACCAGTCCCAGGCAGTTTACTTATATTGTTCAATGGCTGAAATTCTAGAGAACAGGGTTCCTGCCACGATAGGAGGGGATGGCAGAGACAGCAGAGTGAAGGGACCAGTCTTCAGGAGGAGGAGACTCTCCTCCTTTTGTACAGAAGGAAAGCACAAAAGAACAGGCACGGAGGCAGGCTGGTAAAGTGCTCATCCCATGGTCTCTATTTTCTCTGTTGAGGTGCCATCACCTCTTTGTGTGTGTCTGTAGTGTGTGTGTGCGTGTGTGTGCGGTGTGTATAGTATATGTAGATGTCTGTAGTGTGTATATGTGTGTATGTGCATAGTGTCTGTATGTGTGCATCTTGTATATGTATAGTGTGGGTGTAGTATGTGTATGTAGTATGCATGTGTGCATGTGTATAGTGTGTATGTGTGTAAATGTATATAGTGTGTGTATGTGTGGTGTGTGTGCGTGTGTATAGTGTGTATATGTGTAGTATGTGTATGTGTGGTGTGTGTGCATGTGTATAGTGTGTATGTGTGTAGTGTGTGTATGTGTAGTGTGTGTAGTATGTGTGTGGCATGCATGTGTGTATATGTATAGTGTATATGTGTGTCATGTGCAGGTGTGTTTGTGTGTAGTATGTATATGTGTGTAGTGTGTGTGTCTACATGTGTGTGTAGTGTGTGTATTTTATGTGTGTAGTGTGTATGTGAATGTGTAGTGTATGTGTGTGGTGTGTATATGTGTCTATGTTGTAATGTGTCTATCTTCTTGAGAGATGGGGCATTGATATTCCTTTTAGAAATTCTTCTAGAAGCCAACCTCTTGAAAATGAGCCTGCTGAAGGTGTTCAGAGCTGGCCGGCTCTTCCCCATTCTCCTTCAGTCTGGGTACGTCCCACCCTGTGTGGCTGGATGTGAACAGGTACGTGCAAGTGCGGCCTCTCCGTGTGAACATTAAGAGGTTGCTCACTTGCCCCAGTTTTCACCTGGAAGCAGAACTTCCTTCCCCATTCCCTCCTATTCGATGCAAAGAGCTGGTCAGAGTATTTCTATTCACCTTTGTGGCAACTGTAATACACTCCCCTTTCAAGCCTTCCTCAAAAGAAAGAGGAGAAAATATTTTAATATGATTTTAATGCCTAGTTTTTTCTCCTTTCCTTTTTATTGTAAAAATACAACACTTTTCCTGTAGAGCAATTAGAAAATGCAGATGTAATTTTAATACCATCATTGACATATCAACCATGTTACTATGCTGCTTTTTCTTTAAAAAAAACTCTTGATAGAAGCAGTTTTTTAAACTTTTATTTAATTATTTTGCAAGATTTCAATTTGCATTGAAATTTATTAAGATTTATTTTATGGCCCAGCACATGACTTATCTTGGTGAACATATTCTGTGCACTTAAAAATGTGTATTCTGTAATTGGTGAGTAGGTTTCTAGGGATGATGGAGTTCAAGAAATGTTCATCAGGTCAAGTTGGTTGGGAGTGTTGGATAGAAGCAGTTTTATAACCTGCTTTTTTATTTGGAGTAAAATATTGTTACAGTCAATAAACATGCTTTTTCTACAAAATGTTTTATAGTTATGGTGTATTCCATTGTTTAGCTATTTCCCTATTGCTGGATATTTGTTTTAAAATTTTGGTATTATAAAGAATACTGTGATAACCTTACATTTAAATGTGTATGTATTATTGATTATACTACTGAAGATAAACTTTCAGTAGTTGCTATCATTTGAATGTGTCCCCAGAAGTTCATGTGTTGGGAGCTCAGTCCCCAGTGCAACAGCGTTGGGAGATGAGACCTTTAAGAAGTGATTAGTGAAATGGATTAGTGGATTAATCTTGGGCATGGGTTCATTTTCTTGAGTGAGTTTGTTATGAAGGCAAGTTTGGGCTAGGTGCAGTGGCTCACGCCTATAATCCCAGCTCTTTAGGAGGCCAAGGTGAGAGAATTACTTGAAGCCAGAAGTTTGAGACCAACCTGGGTGACATAGCACAATCCCCCTCTCTAAAAAAAAAAAAAAAAAAAATCAGAAATTTAGCCAGGCATGGTAATGCACACATCTAGTCCCAGCTACTTGGGAAGCTGAGGTGGGAGGACTCCTTGAGTGCAGGAGTTCAAGGCTGCAGTGAGCTATGATCATGCCACTGCACTCCTGCTTGGGCAACAGAGTGAGACCCTATCTCGAAAATAAAAATAAAAATATAAAAAAGCAAGTTCAACCCCCTCTTGCTTTCGCTCTCCTGCCTTCCCTCTTTCCACCATGGGATGATGCAGCAACACGTCCCTCACCAGATGCTGGCCCCTTGATCTTGGACTCCCCAGCCTCCAGAACCATAGGAAGTAAATCATTGTCCTCTAAATTGCCCAGTCTGTGGTATTCTGTTATAGCAGCACAAAACAGACTAAGACAGCAGTGTAGTGCTAGTTAAGACTTCGTATTCTTGAAGGCCTTTGATTCATATTCATTTTGAGGCCATTTTAACATCGTACCTTTACCCTTCTGAAGATCCCTGGTGTCTTGGCATATATTTTCATCACTTTCTATATAGAAAATCAGTCACAGGTGACTCACTGAATTTGGAGCCAGCTTGGAAACAATCAAAATGCCAAAAATCAAACCTTGTAAAATTAAAAAAAAAAAATCTGCCTCTTTAAAAATTTGATTCACTTCTGTTCTTAAAGATAGCAATGCGAAATAGTGTTCAACTCCAAAACTGCAAAACACTGATGCCAAGCAATCCATTTTAATCATGGCATGCCCCAGGACACTTTCAGTATTTGCATGAATTGAAGGTCATTGTGGTGAGAACAAGGTCTTCTCTCCTGAATCATCATGCCATCGTACTCACCTCGAAAATGCTGGGATGCCTGTGGGGATCCTGAAAGCATCAGCTGGACATGATGATTAAAATCTCCTAATTATTTGAAAAGCCATTTGGGATAACAGAGTAGGTTTACTTTTCTTTCATTAATGTCCCTGAGCAGGCTGTATAGGAGTTAGAAAGTCACAACTTCACTGATTTTGGCCAAAGGCCATTGCAGTACTTGCAGATGAAGAAGAAAAAGAAAAAGAAAAAGAAAAAAAAAAGCAAAGTGTTCTTTCAGAAAGGTTATAAGCCTGTAGACAGAACAGAATTAAAATACAATTCTGAATGTACCAGCACACAATATTTTGGTGTTGGTTTACTGAAGAGAATGTCAGATCAATACACCACCATGTCAAATTGACTGTGATGTCTAAAATAACTTTAGGTCTGCCTTTAGAAGGAGCTAGGGGGAAAAGAGAGAAATAAGTTACACGAAGGTCCATGTTGGATGATAAGGAACTTGTTGCTTAGTGAACAGGTCTTGATAATATACTAGATAAATGGCACTAAGAAATGCCTGGAATCATTCAAAATACACACATAGAAGTCTACAGTAATAAGAAACAAATGCATGTCATAATTCAGTGTAAGAAATAGCAATGCAAAGGTAAGATCTTTGCATTGTATAAATTTGTATAAGCCCTGTAAATGATTGCAACTTCATTTCTTATCATTTGTTTTAGATAGCAGAATTAGAGTAGAGCAGTGTTAGGGGGAGAGAGTCCCTTGAAGGTCACAACCATGTGAAGAGCCTGGCCATGTGAAGTGTCAGCTGAATAACCCATGAGGACGGAAGGAACAGGCCTGGATTTCTTCCACAGAGCAGGCCTGGCGAATTCCCATGAAGTTAGGTCACTAGGCAAACGTTCCAGGGCTGGCGGTGTACTTATGACTCTCAATCTCCCTTCTAAGTTGTTAAAAAATTTAAAATAAAAAAAAAACTCTTCGGTACTTAGACATTATGCTAAGGCAGTATCTGAAATGACAGAGTGGAATGAAGAGACATCAGATGAATGCTAAGTATGGAGACTATGCAGAGTTTAGAAGTTGCCCTGAAAATGGAGAGAAGCTTAGGTGTTGGGGCTAATGGATGAGGTCAGAAGCTTATCAATCACCCAATTAACAAGGATTTATTGTGACCATACAAGATACTGGATGCCACAGTAACTACATATGGTGAGAAGTGTAAGACCTAAGTTGTCTATGTGTGTTTAATTCATTGGGAAATTTGCTAACAGCTCAAACAGGGTTAACCCAGTGAAATAATCCATGTGGCATCAGGACACACATTTGGAAGGTGACCTTAAATATAGATGAAGGAAATTGCTGAAGTCAGTGGCCAGTATATTGAATTACAAGGCTCATAAACGTCTCATGCCTCAGATCTCGAGTTCTGTTTTTAGAGACACATTTTCTGGCACATTTGTTTTAAAAAGTTCTTGGTGGAGTGTGGTGGCTTACGCTTGCAATCCTAGCACTTTGAGAGGCCAAAGTGGGAGGACTGCCTGAGATCAGAAGTTGGAGACCAGCCTGGGCAACATAGCAAGACCTTGTCTCTACAAAAAGGAAAAAAAAAAAAAATCAAATGGGCATGGTGGCATGCACTTGGAGTCCAAGCTATTCCAGAGGCTGAGACACTTGAGCACAGGAGTTTGAGGCTGCAGTGAGCTATGAGTGTACCATTGCCCTCCAGCCTGGCTGACAGAGTGAGACCCTGTCCCAAGAGAAAAAAAAAAAAAAGGAGTCTGAACAAATATCAATTCTGAACCCTCTTGGAAACCCTACAATGTCTATATATTTTTCTAGCCAATGGAACAGATATAAAAACTTCTACTGTCAAATGTTTGTTTTAAATCTTAAGAGAGATTCTTTAGCTTAGTTATCTGGTCATTCCTCATTTAGCCAATAATAGTACAACTTCCTAGAAAAGAATGAAGATTTTTGGAGGAACTGAGCTTTCACATTCTCTGCACAGTGTCAGAGGGTAGGCCCTTGCCCTCCCACGTTGTGGTCATTAGCATGAAATTGCTTGGAAAGGTAACCTATGCTCTCCTAACTATGTGGATGAAAATGGTATCCCATAATAAAAATAGAAAAAGGTAATAAAAGTTCACTTCTTGTTGCAATAGCAAATGCACAAGTAGCATTTATCACTTGACTGTTCTCCCTGTATGGTTTTCTAGTCATTCGTTGCTATGCATGGAGAAGCGTGAACTTGTGAAAATACTTATCATCTGCTTCAGTGGCCCATTTTCAATGCATTTACAGCATCAACAATAACAACACACAATGACTTTTTTTTTAAAAAAAGATAATTTTGGACTCAGAGCCTATACTATATTTATATTTTTGTTTCTTTTGGCTTTGTTTTGTTTTTTTTGAACCTAACAAGAAGATGGTAGCATTAGCCACTCTCAGTTAAAAATTAGAAAACCTTGCAGCTAGAGAAATAGTTTTTGAGTGACTGAGGTACGATAATTTCACTTTACGCTCTTTTAGTTTCATTACACTGACAACAGATTTTTATATTTCTTATACATTTTTTATTATTCTTTTCTATCAGATGTTGAGAAATTCTATATATCATGTTGCAAACCTAATTATTTTTTAAAAGACATTTATGTCACATATGACTGACTTCTTATCTATAATGCCCAGAAATACTAATTTTATTTGGAAATAACCAAAAAGATCTGTTAAATTATGAATAAAGGGTGACTCATTTTATGCCTAATTATAAAAAAAGAATGAGTAAAATATCAAAAAAATTTACTTGGGAAATTTTAGTTAAAAAAAGCTAGTAATTTTCTAACAGAGCTTTAGAAATAATTATACTCCCAATTTTATGGGGATGCCATTTCATTATTAATGTGTTTAATTCTCAGAAGTTAGTTGTGATATTTTTAGTGTAAGATTGCTTGGAAAATATAGGAAAAAAGATATAATTATGTGAATTTTATTATCTCTCCAAGAAAGCAAAAATAAACAAAGACTAATTTTAGATAAGGATAAGAACATCTAGGTTCTTTTTGCTCTACTACTAAGCAATCTTTGGCAAATGATTTTAATTTTCTGGAGCTTGATTTCTGCCTCTATGAAATAAAGAGGCTAGAAATAGATCATGTTTGATGGTAATACTGAGATGTGCTCTGCAAAAAAAATGCTTCTTGGTCAAATGAATTTGGAAGTTATCAAATGTTATGCCCACTATGGGTAGATTATGAGAATCCTGCAGTAAAAGAACCTACTTATCTTGGTTTATACCAAAATTTCCCAAACCTATTTGGCCACGGACCTCTTCCTTTGTTTTCTTTCTGTAACAACATACTCGGAACACACGCTAGGAAATGCTGGCAGTATATTCAACTGGGTGCGCCTGGTCCCTGGTTTTCAACACAAGATGATGAAAAGCTGTGTCTCATTTTTCTTTTGAGAAAAAAAAAAATTAAAATTCTATGTATGCATTAATCTCTGATTACTTTTCCTAATAATATCTTATTATCCTACTTTTTTAGTTTCCGTGAACACCAAAAATCATAAATTTTATCCGCACACTAAGGACCACAGTTTCTTAAGTCACTACAACTTCTGGGACGCTAGCAAATCACCACTATTAGGTGAAGCCTTCCTTAACTACTAAACAAATTTCAAAAAGCACACATGGGTAAAGCTCTGGACATCCTAAGCAAACTTTCACACTTCTTAAACAACTGTAACAAATCAGTGGCCACATTTACTCAACTAACATTTATTTATTTATTATTTTAATTTAATTTTATTTTTTGAGACAGGCTGTCACTCTGTTGCCCAGGCTGGAGTGACACGATGTCGGCTCACTGCAACCTCCGCCTTCCAGGTTCAAGCGATTCTCCCAACTCAGCCACCCAAGTAGCTGGGACTGAAGGTGCATGTCACCATGCCCGGCTAATTTTTGTATTTTTTGGTAGAGATGGGGTTTCACCATGTTGACCTGGCTGGTCTCGAAATCCTGACTTCAAGTGATCTGCCAGCCTCGGCCTCTCAAAGTGCTGGGATTACAGGCGTAAGCCATAGCACCCAGCCCCCACAAACATTTAATGAAGATATGTCATACACAAAAGCATGACAGGTACTCTAAAATAATGAAGAAATTCTTCCCTACATTAAAGAAGCTTTTTGTCTACAAGAAGATGAATATAATAATATTTTAATAATATAATATATATTACATAATAGCAAAAATAACAATAGCTAGTGTTTATTAAATGCCTACTAATATTGCAGATACTATATATCCATAATCATTCATCTTTAAAAAAAAAACCCTTAAAGCACAGATTCTATTATTGTTCTCATTTTACAAGAAGGAAACAGGAGCTCAGAGAGGTTAGTGATTTGTCTGATGACACACAGCTGTCGAATAAAAGAAAGTATTCAGATCAAGGTCTATATGACTGCAGCATCACACTGCCTTTCAAATCAGGCTTAAACATGAATGTAGGCAGAAGAGAAGGAACTCATGAGATGGGGAAGTAGTGCCGTACGAAGAGGAACACTTGATACAACTGGGCTTCATAGGAAGGGTCAAGTCAAGATTGCTAGGCGAGTGAGTTGGCCTTGGGAAAATGAGTGACTGTCTCTTTCTCTGAGACAGGAATGAAAAAAAATGAAAGAGGAGATAGACCAGAAGTGTGGGGAGAAAAAGGCCTTCCAGATTCCCTTTCTCATACTAAGGTCTGGGAACGATACTTAATGTCGATTCCCTCCAAGGTAACACGTGTTTGAATGTAACATGCATGTCTTACTTGATATGAGCCCTAACCTGAATGTACTCGAGGTCTCTCCATGAACTACCAAGTCTATCTAATTAGTTAAAATATTAGTATCCATGGTTTCTTCTCAGAAACTCAGAGACCCAAGCCATAGTTTTTTATCTGTTTGTTTGTTTGCTACTGAAAAAAAAAAGCATAGATGATACACCAGAATTTAAATAACTAAAGACTATTCTCCCTGGCTTTATGAATGCCTATGAGAGTCAACACAGCTCCCCTATCTTGTGGGAACCCTTCAAATGCAAAATACCCATTTTGGAGAGTATAAATTGTGTGTTGGAAGTTTAGAGAAAGGGCACCTTCCATCTCAATCTATTCCAAATGCCAAATATAAGAATTTAGCTTACTTTTGAAATGAAGACTTCATTCTTGATTACAAACATTTCTTCTTGTTTTGTCCTAGACACAAAGATTCCTAAAAAGATGTCAAAGCTGGTGAGTGGCAGTTTGGGGCCCTTGAAGATCACTGTGTGTCTTCTCCTGTATAAACTTTACCTACTTAAGAGGATTAAGGAAAGAGTCCCCTTTTAACCCTTCATCCTCTCTTCCATTTATAACCTTTGAACTTCATGGGGCTTAAGCAAATTAAAGTATTAGATTCCACCATGATTTGAGGTAATGAAAACCTTTCCCTAAGGCCTCAGATGAGCTATAGAAAATAAAGACCGTATGTGAATTCTTTAGGTTCATGATGTTTGACTCTTCAATGGGTAGTGTGGGGGGCTCAGGTAGCATTTTATACAGTCCTCATCCAAAGATAAGCAATAGTTTGGTACCCAAGAGCTTTGTATTCTAGTCTCAGCTCTGCTGCAAATTCATTGCCTGGCCTTGGGCATTTAGACAGATTGGGTTAAATAGTCTTTTAAAAAGATCCTTCTAGTTCAAAGATTCTAAATCATAAAACTGGGCAAAATGGAATACCTCCATTAAGGAAAGACCCAACTGAGGGTGTTTGCATTTCAGAATGCGATGCACACATCTTTTGGTGACAAATACAGTTTTTCCACTGAACACTAAGTGATTAAAGAGTGCATACATGCACACGGAATAGACTTACTCATGGAAATCACATTAAATTATAAAATTGTATGAAAAGTCCAAGCAGTATGCATTGCAATAGTTTCTCAACTCTGCTCTATAAAATCATGGAAATCCATACACAGCAGTTATCTCTGAGAGAGTTAGCAATTACCCTCAGGAGTTTGCAAGTCAAAAGTTCTAGACCTCTGGATGCCTGGGTCACTGGCTGTGGCAATCCCAAACCCTGTCCACTCCTAGCTTTGGAATCTGCATCCTCTTATTTTGCAATAGAGAGGAGCAAATGTAGTTTCCCAACTTGGGGAAGGTCCAGGACTCAAGAAGTCTACTAAATGTATCCAAGCACTTAGAATATTATGGATATAACAATTCACTCAATTAAAGAGAAGGGCTTCTGGTGTTTTTGTTGTGTGCTATCATCTAGTAATAATGCAATATTTATACAGGACTATTCCTACTTATACATCTCCTACATACTGAGTCTATAAACATTTGGGAAAATGCTGGCCTGAATTGAGGGATGAAGTATGAAGACTTGGAAGAAAAGAAACGCTAACTGGTTAAATTAAAGGTTGGGTCTGTAGTTTGGTTTTGTTAAATCCATACTGCAGTATGAGATCAAAATTAACTTTGTATCTTAGCTGCCATTTTCTGCTAATTTTTGCCAAGAGTTCTAAATGTTCTGTTTTCTCTCCTTGAGGAAAATTCCTATTTCTCTTTTCCTGACACAGACTTTCTGTCATACCATAAGAAAGCTCAAAATAAACAATATTCTAAGCTACATGAGGAAAAAAAAGTCTTTGTATCTCTTGCACCTGGTATGATCCCTGATACTGTTGATACTCACTAAATGTTCATTGAATAAGGCTACCAAATTAATGAATTAATAAGAGAATCAAGAATTTTGGGATCCTATCACATAAATGCATGGAGCTTGCAAATGTCTCATGATTTATCTTGATCCTTTGTAAAATGCCAACTTAAGCTTGGGTTAGTTCCATTCGGAAACTGGCCCCCTAGCATAACCCTAACAGATAATTATAAATCCACAAAAATCTAAGAAAATTCTCTGCACAGTCTCTTTACCAATTCAGATCGGTCCTGGCAGACCTAAAATTTTGTGATTTCCTGGTATGGTGAATTCTCATCAAATGCCAACAAGAGGATATCTAGAGAAAAATGTTCTGTTACGTTCACTGAAAATGAAGACAGCATTTTTGTTTTTTCTCATTGGTTTTTCCTAGATTACATTATTATAGATACAGATCATCCCCTCCTTTGAGGGTCATTTCTAAGAAAGTTCAAGTTTAGATTTTCCCCTCAATGTCTCTTAAAAAACCCTTCTAAAATAAGAGATATTATTGTGGTCAAATCTACTTTGGAAGAAATCAGCTTGGCATCAAGGGAAAACTACCTAATTCTTCCCCTCAACCATAGTCAGTCACGTCTATGGCAATCCTGGATTCAATATTAGTGATTCTGCCAGCATCTTGACATTTCTTTTAGAGTCAGAGGGAGGAGGGACAAAAGTGATCTATTTATATGCTACCCCGCCTTTGTTCTTTCCCCCTCTTTTTCCTATATACCCAAGACTTCAGCAATCAGTAACCAGATCTCTATTTCTCTTCCTTGTGTCAAAAGTTAGGGAACGGTTTCTGGGTGGGTGGAAGAACATCACTTTAATTTTCAGGCTTTAAGAATCTCAACCTCATTGGGGATACCAAGAAAATAACCTAGAAAACTCCTTCCATAAAGTGGATGGACACCTTTCAGATAAGCAGATGACTCAAAGTTCTTTTATCTTCACGAAAGAGTTCATTCACTAAAATGAGAAAGTTGTTTACTCTTGAAGAATTATTTACACCTCTGAAGAATAATTATGCCAAACTATGAGAAACCTATAGGGTGTGTGTGTAAGATTTTATTTATTTATCTGACAAATGTTTATTAAGCACTGATTATGTGCCAGGCATAGTTCTGGTTGTTGAGGATACAGTGGTGAGTAAGACCCCAAAAATCCCTGTTCATAAAAGGAAGACATTTAAAAAACAAATAAGTGAATAATTTAGTATAATTCCAGGCGATGCTATGAAGAAAAAGAAAAGCAGAGAGTAAGGATGTGCATTTGTCTAAGAGAGCAACATTGAAGTGAAGACCTGAATGATGAAAAGAGGAACATCAGAGACGCACACCCTGTAATGGCATGAGACCTGAAGACCCTCCACAGCCACATGGTAATACATGGTCATAAAACTGGGCAAAATGGAGTACTTCCATTAAGGAGAAACCCACCTGAGAGTGTTTGCATTTCAGGATGCAATGTACACATCTTTTTTTTTTTTTTTTTGAGACAGAGTCTTGCTCTGTTGCCCAGGCTGGAGTACAGTGGCATGATCTCTGCTCACTGCAACCTCCACCTCTTGGGTTCAAGTGATTCTCCTGCCTCAGCCTCCCAAGTGGCTGGGATTACAGGCACCCGCTACCACACTCAGCTAATTTTTTGTATTTTTAGTAGAGACAGGGTTTCACCGTGTCAACCAGGATGGTCTCGATCTCCTGACCTCATGATCTGCCAGCCTTGGCCTCCCAAAGTGCTGGGATTACAGGCGTGAGCCACCGCGCCTAGCCATGTACACATCTTTTGGTGACAAATACAATTTTTCCACTGAACACTCAGTGATTAAAAAGTGCATATATACAGAATAGACTCACTCATGGAAATTACATTAATAAATTATATAACTGTATAAAAAGTCCAAGCGGTGAGCCTGGACACTGCACACTGAGCCAGGTAGAAGGTGACTTGCAGAGACGTGCGCAGAGCAAGGGCACGGTCCAAACTGAGTAGGTCTTTTTAAGCAAGGTGAAGTTTTAATTTTATTTTAAGTGCAATGGCAAGGCATTGAGGACTTGAACAGGGCGTGATGTAAACTGGTTTATCTTTTAAAAGATTGTTGGGGGGTCGGGCATGGTGGCTCATGCCTGTAATCCCAGCACTTTGGGAGGCCAAGGCAGGTGAATTCCTTGAGCCCAGGAGTTTGAGACCAGCCTGGGCAACGTAGTGAGACACTGTCTCTACAAAAATTACAAAAATTAGCCAAGCATGATGGTATGTGCCTGTAGTCCCAGATACTCAGGAAGCTGAGGCAGGAAAATCACTTGAGCACAGGAGGTCAAGGGTGCAGTGAGCAGTGATCACACCACTGCACTCCAGCCTGGGTGACAGAGTGAGACCCTGTCTAAAAAAAATAAAAATAAAGATAATTGTGTTTTTTTAATGGAGAAAGAGAGGAAACTGGGAACTGGTTAGGAGGCCTTTTCAGCAGTTTAGGCAAGCAAGAAATGATAGTGAAAATAGCACTGTGTCAACAAGTCACGTCACTGGAAACCTCCTCCTCTGCATCTCATTGGTGTGGAGATTCCCTCATGGGTTCTGTCCTGGAGTTGCAACACTTCAATCTCAGAAATAAGAATCCTGAACAAAAGCATTCTGCAAATTAGAGCTCACATAGTTAGCTATGAAATTTACTTTTTTATCTTCTTTTTAAGCCTAGTTAGACTACAAGGATTTTATGCAAGCTTTTGAAATTAAAAAAAAAAAAGAGGCAAATCACATGAGATAAAGACACATGATAAGGGGAAAGGTGAGTGGGAGCGTCTTGTTCAAGCAATGAAAGATAAATACAGCTGAGAAGAAAGACCATGCTGTGGCGATTTAGACACACCAAGAAATCCTTAACGCTCCCAGTAAAGACACTGATGGTTAAGCATATGAAATATACACAAAAAGAAAAATATTCCATTGAACTGTATGTCAATATATCATATTTTCAGCACCCAAAATCTAGAGTATGGCCAAAGAAAGGATCATTGTGGCATTTCTGTGCATGTGAGGCAGTACAGGAAATGCCACTTGCACATGGAAATATTGGAATTTCCAGGAAATGTTCGTAGTTCTCTGTAGACAAAGGAACAATATTGTTTAATTTGGGACCATTCAAGGAAATTGAGGATATACAGCAGACAATGAATTATATGATTCTCTTCCTTACAAATAGACTAGAGTCTACCATTTCATTTCACCAGATATCATAATTGTGGGATGACAGAGGGAATTTTCATCTCAACTTAATGGATAGGAAAATGAAACACAGAGAGGTGAGAAGAATCACTCTTCATTCCTGGATGACCAGCTCTGGCCTGGACTGCCCCATCCAACCCCACATCTGCCATTCAAGCTGCTAGGGCCTGATCAACTAACCAATGTCCATAACCAGTCACTGCATCCTTGTCTTTTGCCATCTTGTTCCACTTAACAGAGGAATAAGTTTTTCCGGGAAGGAAAGTGGAACAAAAAGGAAAAAAAAACGTGTATTTGTCAAGAAAATAAAAAAGTTTTCAAGCAACATATATGTCAAACACACACTTTTTACACATGCACATTTGCTCATGCACACACATTTACACATCTACACATCTACATGTACACACTCATACATGCTCACACACATGCACATTCACACACAAATCAATCATTCATCCCTCAGAAGCAGTGTATGTATACATATATATTTTTTAATTTTAATTTTTGTGGGTACTTAGTAGGTATACATACTTATAGGGTACATGAGAAGTTTTGACACAGGCATGCAATGTATAATAATCACATCATGTAAAATGGGATATCCATTCCCTCAAGCATTTATTTTTTGTGTTACAAACAATACAATTATACTCTTAGTTATTTTTAAATGTACAATTAAATTGTACATTTAAATTGTACATTTAAACCCACCCCACCCCTAATCCACCCCACCTCTAACCCACCCCACTTCCCCTTCACTTTCCCACCACCCTTCCCTGGCCCTGCTAACCATCCTTCCATTCTCTGTCTCCGTGAGTCCAGTTGTTTTGATTTTTAGATTCTACAAATAAGTGAGAACATGCAATGTTTGTCTTTCTGTGCCTGGCTTATTTCACTTAGCATAATGACATCCAGGTCCATCCATATTGCTGCACATGATAGGATCTCATTGGTTTTATAGCTGAATGGTACACCATTGTGTAGAAGTACCACATTTTCTTTATCCATTCATCTGCTGGTAGATACGTAGGTTGAGAAACAGTATATTTTTGTCGTATTACTTCTGGCCATCTGAACAAGTACTGTCCATGTAGTTTCAGTAAGGAATCAAGTAAGTTAACAAGTAGAAAATGAAACCCAGGAAAAAAGATTAAAAGGCACTGAAATGCCTAATTCTGAAGGACAGAGGCTGAAAAATAATTTCATAACAATCTACACACGTAACATTTACGCAGAAGTTGATGACTGATTGCTACCATTGTCATATAATTGAATGTCTTCTCCACACCTAGTATAAGTATGCTGATCTGGCTCTTCTAGGAACACTAGAGGATGAATTTAAACTTTATTATTTGAATTTCTGGCTAGCTGTCTATATGAAATCTGGAGAATAAAATAATTGTTGAACACTAGAATGGTTTATGCCAAATGAGAGCTTCAGAAAGTAAACTCTATTCCTGAGGTCCATTTCAGCACCATTCTCTATCCCACTCTTTTCTTTCCTCTATCTTCGCTGTATTGTTCCATGCACACTGCCCTTTTTTTTTGGTTTCATGCCCTAACCTACTTCAAGGCATAGCCTGAGTCCCACCATATTGAAATTAAATAATTTTCACCTTTGAAAAACCCCTTCAATAAAGCAGAATTTTGGAATTTATAGATCTAACATCCATACTTTCAACTGTTTGCAAGAGATTTCAATTATTTTTACTTTTGTTGTGCATGAATTAGATCCCATGATATGCAGGAGGAAATCACTTCCTAGTGAGGGAAACTAGGCCACTGTTGAACATCTACAGTTTAATGAGGATTTGTTGTTCTCTATACATCTGTGTGCATGCAGTAATATCTGAACATAAACTTCGGAATTTTGAAGTTTCTTAGTTTGTATCTCTGGCAAATCTCAAGGATCCACTGTACCTAAAGTCTATCTTATAATATAAATCAGAGTCTAGAAAGGCTATAATCTGGACACTCTTCCTTAGGAATTCTGGAATATCATGGTATGCTTCTGGTTCTTCCATTTACATAGAAGACCATTTCAGATAGTGAGAAATACACTAAAACTTCATTTTGACAGTTCCTGGTTAGTTAAGCCAAAAAATTGATGGGAAAAACTTGTTTTGGGGAGTTTAGGGTCAGTACACAATAATAGGTCCAATAATTCTACCAGTTCTACAGGATGAAGAAAACACCACAAGAGTGCCCTCATACTACAGGATGAAGAAGGATCCCAGCTCTGATCCCTGTGAGAGACAGCTGGGAAAGAGTTCCACATTCGGTCATGGAGAAATGTCAGAGAAGGAGAGGTGTTCATGCAGGAGAAGTGGGATCATGTCATAGAAATTTCCAGAGTTCTGCTCTATGGAAATGTAGTCTAAGTCCTTTAAAAATGATTTTTAACACAAAAAATAAGATTACTATTCAGAGGCCAAAAAAATTGTTGCAATTATTGGTGAGGTAGAAGTTTCTAATCTATATGGTGAGTAGTGGGAGGTGACATTCTTTGGATTAGAATAAAACTGACTAATTCTTCAAAACTGTTGGATTGACTAAAAGACAAAGTAACAAGCATAAACATAATAGTGATAACACTCATCCCTGATTGAGTTCTCTTTATGAATCAGCACTATACACATTGTCTCCTTTAATCCTCCTAACTACTGTTTGAGGTAGGTACCATTAAGCCATTTTACAGAGCAGAAAGCCAAGACACAGGAAGTTAAGGAACTTAACAATCAAAATTACACAGAGTGCAAGTAGTAGAGTTAGAATTCAAGCCTACATTTGTGTGATTTCAAACCTTGTATTCTTAAAATTGCTATGTCCTATCTCTTCTAGAAAATGACACAAAGGCAAAGGAAGACTCTTGTATTAAAGAACAAATCCCATGTAAATCTCTCATATTAGAAAAAAACTAAAAACTGGCCACCTGATGTCAGGGGTGGGGTGGAGTTGAGACATAAGAGTGAATCCTCAGGGGTGACTTTAGTTAGAATGGAATCCAGCCTCTAATTCCCAAATGATAGGGAGGGCCTGGAAACCTAAAGTGTCTCTTCTGTTTTTCTCTAATTATTTAATGTGCGGCAGGTGATCTAAGTGTGGTAGGTTATAAATTCTTACTTTGTGGGCAAGTGTTCAATCTATAATAATAATATTTTTAAAAGAATATTCAATCTTTAATTGATAGATTCTCATTCCTGTAAGACAAGACATTATGGCCTTGCAGAAACAGAAGTCAGAATACTGACCACAGTTAGTGTCAAAGGGCTTTTCAGTTCCCAAAGAACTTGAGTTTTAGTTACATCCTCATATGTACTACACTTGACCTTAGTTAGCTAAAAGGATGAGAAGCGACTGTATCCTCATATGTAAAAGACATATTCAGGAAGAGACTCTTAAATTCCTTGGACAACAAATGTTTTCTCCTTTGAATAGCTATGACCTTCACCCTTACTTTTAATTCTAAACTTTTAGAGCAAACAAGACACAATCAACTCATGATCCAAACTTGCAAACTATGCATATGTAGATTTATGTAAATAGCCATGCAAATCAGGTACCACCACTGGGCTTCTGGGAGATTGCAAATGGAGCCCTTGGTACAGTAGAGGTCAAATATCCTTGGCTTAGAGCTCAATTCCACATGCAGATTTTTACAGGACAATGGCAGCCTCTAAACACAACAGTATAAATGCTGTGATAATTCCATGGTTGAATAGTTTCCCATCATAATTAGGAAGGGGTGACCTGGTTCAGTGAAAAATGAAGAGCAGAATGAAATTGTGCTCTAATATTCCAGTTTATTTAAGTTTGATACTTATTATCATCCCTTCTCCTGCCTTCCTCATTTTTTCACTGTCCATTAAGGGACCTCAGCTGGCATGGAACATTGCTTTCCTATTTCAGCCGCCTTTGACTGCGATATTGAATTTCCCTAACTTACCTAAAAGATGGGACAGCCCAAGGCTGCTATCCTTGAAAATGCCTCTTGCCTTGAAGCGTGGGTACCTTCCCTGAGATGCTGTACCAATGATGCCAATTAAATTATCAAAAACTACAGGAACAAGAGAATCTTCAATGACTATTACCACCACTATTACTAAGAGCCATGAACTCTTAACTCCAAATAATCAACAAAGACCAAAGGATCTCTCCAAAAAGGCCTTTAGACTTTGGAATATCCTTGCGGGACCTTGCCGGACACTCTTGGGACCAGGCTATTAGTAGTTCCTCTGTTCTATGGCAGAGGAACGGGACTGTGGAGTCCGTGGGGGTGATCCCACCAAATGTTAGACTTGGAGAGATAACAGAAGCCAGAAATGTCCTCAGCCATCCATGTGTGTGCATTGGCTATTCCCTTCACAGCCAAGGTTTTGTCCTCTTCTACTGCAGAGTTCAACTGTAGAAGGTAGAAGTTCCCATGAGATTTGGTGAGTCGTGGGAGATGGCGTTCTCAGAGTTGGGATATAATTGACTAATTCTGCAAAAGTACTGAATGGACTAAGAAACAAAGTAACAACCATAAAGGTAGTAGTGATAATACTTATCCTTGATTAATCTGTCTTTATGAATTAGCACTATACACCTTACCTCATTTAATCCTTCTAACTGTGGCTTCAGGTAGATGCCATTAACCCATTTTACAGAGCAAGAAATCGAGGTACAGGGAATTTATGCAACTTACTTATCAAGAATTACATGGGTTACAGGTGGTAGGGTCACAGGTCAAGCCTACATCTGTGTGATTTCAAAGCTTGTGTGTTTTTTTTTTTTTTTGAGACGGAGTCTTGCTCTGTCGCCCAGGCTGGAGTGCAGTTGAGAGATCTCGGGGCTCACTGCAAGCTCCACCTCCGGGGTTCACGCCATTCTTCTGCCTCAGCCTCCCGAATAGCTGGGACTACAGGCGCCCGCCACCACTCTGGCTAATTTTTTGTATTTTTAGTAGAGACAGGGTTTCACCGTGTTAGCCAGGATGGTCTCGATTTCCTGAGCTCGTGATCCGCCCACCTCGGCCTCCCAAAGTGCTGAGATTACTGGCGTGAGCCACTGCGCCAAGCCAAAAGCTTGTATTTTTAATAATTATTCTCTATGTCTTCCAGACAATGATCCAAAGTAGTCATTTCGAGTAGTCGGACTTCGAACTTCACCAGTACTCCCTGCCCACCAACAAATCTCATGCAGGGAAATTTGAACAGTTCCTAATGTTGGCCACTCCAAATCTACTGCCACCCAGCCCTGCCTCCTTTTCCCCAAGCACTTTGTCCCACAGCTTGACACAGCAAGAATATTCCTGTTCCCTTAACGCATTTCCAGGACCGTGGCCAATAGCAGACACGAGGTCATTAAACCCATTCACAGCTGAATGACTAAAGAGAGGACATGATAGTTTTAATTAATTCTTTGCAATTGAGCCCTGTGTTTCTTGAATAAGATTATTACTTCTGAGTTCCTCTCAATTCCATATAGAAAAAACTCAGAAAAAAATGCCAATTTCCTTCCATGAAGTGGTCTGGAAAATAACAGAGATAAAAATATGAAAGTATTTGCAAATACCGATTGTTAAGTGGAGAAAAAGAAATGAATGACTTTGGAATTAGCCAAAGTCCATGAGGAGTTTCTTAAAAAATGTAATCTATCAGGATAAAAGATGTGGTTCTAGTGATGACTAAATTACGAAAATAAAATTAAAAGGGGGTTGAGATACGGATGGGGTAGGGATGTAAAAAGTAGAAATTGAAGTTTGCTTTGTTTAGTACAGAGAGATAAGGATTTGGGGAAGAGGGGGATGGGGTAGGGGACGTTTTCTTTAAATGAGACAAGAAAATGTAAACAAGTTATGTCATGTATAGAAAGGAGAAATGGACCAACATTCAGCTTTCAGTTTGCTGGCTAACTATTTAGGTTGATGCAAAAGTAATTGCGGTTTTTGCCATTACTTTTAATGGCAATTACTTTTGCGCCAACCTAATACTTTCACTTAGACTATAAATAATTCTCACCTGTGGTTAGGTATAAACCATGCAAGCAGTACCAATATTTGAAAGAGAAAATTGTTCTCTCCTGTAATTAAAAGGTATTATATTCTCAGTCAGCTGTGTTGTCCAAGAATCCATTAATCAAAGAAGCCATTACATCTCTACTTAGATTAATTCCATTATTGTATCACGTGAGTTATGTTCAAACATTTATTGCCCAATAATTTTCAGAGAAAAATGTAATAACTTGGGTGGAGATATCATTAATGGGAAGAGATTTTTGGCAAGCAAGTTAATGAAATGCATGAACTAACCCTCCAACCCCAATTATAATGAACTTTTCCAAATTCCAGGGCTAATGGGTAAGCTACAAACGCTGTAAATGAGCTTGGTAGATTCCGGCAGCCCTCTGTGAATGTCAATTTAGTCCTAGAATTTTGCAAGGATAATATCAAGTGAACAAAATCTGGACATCTTCCTCATCTTCCAAAACATTCAAGGCAATTCTTGTATGCCCATTAATTTTTTAGCAAAAACTTCCATTCGATCTCTGGATAAAAGGCAATCTTTATACGAAAAAAATTATTTTCTAAAACAGGCAGTAGGTAGTTCCTTTTTAAAAATCTCATGTGGTAAAACAATATCATTCCAAAAATAATTCTAACAAGACTTTATAGGCTCTCGTAAGAGAATTTATTATATATTGCCTTTTATCACCGTGCGTGTCAAACAGCAGAATTATGAGATAAATGGTAATGGTAGTCATGTGATATTTGCTTTAGGAAATCTGAACAATTGTAAAACGACACCGTACTTCTATCGAATACCTAATACTTGGTTCCAGACTTGAAATGCCAGAGGTTTACTGCAAGTCTGAGACAGAAAAGAGGGATTAAAAATGATAAAATTTTGATGTGGGAACAGTCAATCATAACATCTCAACGTTTGACGTGACCTCTGGAGTTATCTGCACCAGACAAGCTCTCCCATTCAGAGATGAGGTGAGGCCCACAGCTGAAGAATCCAATTGCCCCAGCTTCAGAGATGAGTGACATCTGTAGGAGAAAATCCCACAGGTCCATGGGGAGGAGTTTTTATTCTTTAGCAACAGAATACCAGCAGAACACGTTTTATGTAAAATAACAGATGAAATCCCAACCTGTAATTGACACAGAATGGAGATGCTTGGGTAGAAGGTGGAGAAGAGGCCCTCATCAACCTGGCACTGCTCTCCAGCTCCCTGCAATTTCTCTGTGGGGAGTTATCAGACACTTAGGTCTCGGGGGAACTGCATGAGTTAGGACTTTCCTGGTTGCAAAGTAAACAATTCGATCTGAGTGAGAATAGCATCGAGGAAAATAATTATGGTTATGCTAATAATGGTCTCATGGACCCAGAGGAGCAATGCATGTAGATTTGAGGAAGGGATTACAATTGGGATGGTGGTTATTAGATCTCTCTCTCTCTCTCTCTCTCTCTCCATTTATTTATATATTTGAGACAGTCTCTCTCTGTCACCCAGGCTGGAATGCAGTGGCGGTTCACTGCAACCTCCACCTCCTGGGTTCAAGTGATTCTCCCGCCTCAGCCTCCTGAGTAGCTGGGATTACAGATGTGCACCACCACACTCAGCTAATTTTTGTACTTTTAGTAGAAACAGGGTTTCACCATGTTGGCCAGGCTGGTCTCGAATTCCTGACCTCAAGTGACGCACACTCCTCAGCCACCCAAAGTGCTGACATTAGAGGCGTGAGCCACCGCACCTAGCCCTCCCTCTCTTTCTTTAAACACATCTGTGCACTTTTAAATTCCATAGGAAAAGATTCTGATGGGCCCATGCTGGGTAGGGCCCATCAATTACACTGGGGGCTTGGAAGTGGCAACGTAGAGAGAAGAGGGAGGTCCAGGGTCATACGACAGACACATGGCTGGCTGTGATTTAAGTGTCAGTTTCCAGAGAAAAAGAACTGGTCAGGCCCCCAGCAATTTGGAAACTACTGATACGCTATGCTGGCAGTGGCCACACATACATACTAGAATGAGACAGGCCAGCTGAGCTGCAGGAAGCAGAGCTCACCAGGCTGGGCATCTGAGCATGGTACAGAGCACCATGACTCCCAGTGGTCAGTTCAGGACAGGCACTGGTTTTACCATCTGGGGCGCCCACAAGGATCAGGGTAGTATCCAAGACTCCAGACAGCATGGGAAAGCAGAGAGTCAGTGATATAGTTTGGCTGTGTCCCCCAGCCAAATCTCACACTGAATTGTAATTAATCTTCATGTGTCAAGGGCGGAGCCAGGTGGAGGTAATTGAATCCTGGGGGCAGTTTCCCCCATACTGTTCTGATGGTAGTGAATAAGTCTCACAAGATCTAATGGTTGTTAGATGGGAGTTCCTCTACACAACCTCTCTCTTGTCTGCCACAATGTAAGACCTGCCTTTGCTTCTCCTTTGCCTTCCACCATGATTGTGAGGCCTCCCCAGCCATGCTGAACTGTGAGTCAATTAAACTGCTTTCCTTTATAAATTACCCAGTCTTGGGTATGTCTTTATTAGCGGCCTGTGAACGAACTAATACAGTTAGCAACAGAGAGCTCTGGAAGCACATTCCTGGGCCCAAATGGTCAGCCAAGGTGCAGAGTCTGAGGTCCAGTTCTGCTGAGGGGAAAAGCAGGCCCCCATCTGGAAAGAACTGGAAACCAGGAAAGTGGCCTCTAAATAAACAGAAATTGAAGGAGACAGAAGCCCAATTCTTATCCTAATTGAGCTCTGGGGTCAGGGGAAAGAAGCAGCAAGATTATCCGGACAGTGAATCCCAGGAGCTACCAACCTAGGCCTTCCCAACCTCCGACCAGAGCAAGATTGCCCTCTGCTTTCTGGGTGTGAGTGCCAGGGGATCCTGCAGGAGGAGGGGAATTTCCTACGACGATGTGGCCTCTGCTAGAAGGCCACTATGAACAAAAGGGTCATTAGAGCTTCTGCTTGCTCTGAATGGTATTTGTGGAGAGCGAATGTGCCTTATGTTCTGTCTTGCACAGTGGCAGTGTCTCCCTTGACCCTTCCTAACAAACACGGTGAGTGACCCATGAAAAGTGAAAACTATCAGGCATCGGTAATACGAAGGCCTGGGCCAAAATAAAGAGTTATGTGTTGAAAATGAGCTAACGCAACTGGTAGATACTTTCCATGCTAACACTTTTGTAGTCTCAGGGTTTATAAAAATCTTTCTTTCTTCCTTTCTTCCTTCCTTTCTTTTTCTTTCTTTCTTTCTTTCTTTCTTTCTTTCTTTCTTTCTTTCTTCTTTCTTTTTCTTTCTTCTTTCTTTCTTCCTCCCTTCCTTTCTTTCTTTCTTTCTTTCTTTCTTTCTTTCTTTCTTTCTTTCTTTCTTTCTTCTTTCTTTTCTTTCCTTCCTTCCTTCCTTCCCTTCTTTGCTTCTTTCTCTCTTTCTTCCTTCCTCCCTTCCTCCCTTCTTCCTTCTTTCTTTCTTTCTTTCTTTCTTTCTTTCTTTCTTTCTTTCTTCTTTCTTCTTCTTTCTTTCTTTCTTTCTTTCTTTCTTTCTTTCTTTCTTTCTTTCTTTCTCTTTCTTTCTTCTTTCTTTCTTTTCAGCCTGGGTCTCATTCTGTCACCCAGGCTGTAGTGCAGTGTCATAATCATGGCTCACTGCAACCTGGAACTCCTGGGCTCAAGGGATCCTCCCATCTCAGTCTCCTGAGTAGCTAGCACTACAGGCATGTGCCACCACATCGGGCTAATTTTTTAAATTTTTTGGTAGAACTGGGGTCTCACTGTATTGCCCAGGCTGTTCGGGAACTCTTGGCCTCAGGTGATCCTCCCACCTCAGCCTCCCACAATACTGGGATTACAGGTGTGAGCCACCAAGCCTGGCCAGTTTACAAAGATTTCTAAAGAAACATCCCAGGAAACAATTTCAAGCATTGCTCCTATACATCACCTTGTGATATTTTTCATGCATAGAAGGAATAATACATTAAGCCTGTGTGCATCTCAGTGTGGTACATGTTTTACTCATTTGCTTAATTGGCTGAAGATTTTAATGTCACGTGGCTGCAGAGAAGGACATGGAAACACTTAGAAGAAGGACTCAGGGCTTTAACATCAAACGCCCACTTTTGATTCTCCTGCCAAGAAAGAACAAAATATTTGTCTCTCGGATAGTTAACCTCTCTTCCATACACAGTCCACAACACATTACATTGGCAAGCTATATGCAACCCCCTTCTCCTCTATAAAGGATGGTAATCTTTTTGCTTACAAAGATGAGAAACACCAGGAACACCCATCATTCTCCAACAAATTAGCTTGTCTTGAGAGTATTTTTCATGTAACTTAAGGGTAAATGTCAGAGAAGTGTTTCCCTTTATTGGAAGTAAGGAGCTAAAGTTCTAAATGCTGGTAAGAAATGCAGTTTGTAACTCCTTCAGGCACGGGGTCTTTATCTGCCCTGAATTATCTTCTAGTGCCCAGGGAAGGAATAGACACCTGTCTGTGTAACCCAAGGGTGACAGAGCTTAGCATCTTTTTTTTTTTTTCAATTTCTTTCTTACATCCAAAGACTCTGGATGTCTTACATATAAACCAACCCAAGGGTTTTCTGACATATTTTGCCCAAGTTGGAGTTATACACATGTGCCAATCACCAGTGAAGGGTGATTACTTATTCAGCAGAAAGGAGCTTTGAAGAACAGTGGGAAGTAGTTCCGTATAAATGACACGTTTTATCTGTTTTTCAAATAATTCATGGAAAATACTGACATAAAGTGCCAATTATTTTTTCCCCATGAATAGGGCTGGCAGTCTTATTGTATACTTTAAAAGTCACTTACAATTTGCTCACATTTCTTAACTCCCCAGGGAAAAGAATGTATTTCCTTTGCTCTAAAGATTAAAGTTCAATTTGACTTCATATTTTGTGGAAGAGATTCTTAAAGGCATTGCATTCTCATATCCTAGATATCATTACAAGCTGTAAATTTGGTGATTGATGTCTACAGGGCAGCCTCCAGAGGCTGCGTGCTAGTTAAAATAATAAAGTGCTCCTTAGCCTCTAGATGCATTCGAGAGAATGGCAGGTGGTCATTGTTTACTGTGCTAAAGTGAGCCACTCTGTTTGAGACAGCTCATTTTGGACCCAAGCTGAATGCCATGCCTGAGTGATCTGACTTCTAACAAAGCCACCAATAGACTCATTCTGTTGTTTAATTTGAATGAGAATTAGCTGCTGCTTCATGCAAGCCGAAGACCCTCTATTAGAAATTGGTTCTCTAGAAATGTTTATGGAAGCCCGGTGGCTGCAGAATTTTGGAGGGGTGTGAGAATGATCTGGTCTTCCATGGAAGCACATTGCATTTCCAACCTCACCATTCCATGTCAGACTCAAGCAGACGTGGCAGGGAGAGGCGGTAACATCTTTTGCCATATGTCAGGGCCACTGTGTCACTCAGACTCCCAGGAAATGACACAGACTCAGGGAAAACAGTGGCCCATATATTTTCATTGAAAAAAGAGCATGTGACTGGTTCACAGTCGGGATAATTGACACAGACCCCTTCTCCAAGAGCATTATATTAATATCAGCAAGAGCACAGGGCCACAGCTGCTGAAGTTTTAGTCCACAGAGTCAAGAAAGCACAAAATCCAAAAAGCTGGGATTTGCAAGACACTGTTTCCAAAAGCAGTGTCCCTGATAGGTTTGCACAAAACTCTTTGGGGTAGGCAGTAACTGTAACCCTCACACTGTGGCAGGTCCAGCCACAGGCAACATAGAACATTCTAGCCTTGCATCTTAGAACATGCCTTTTAATAATGTGACCTGGAGAATCTGAGTTCAACATACAGAGTGTCTGAACACTTTAGAAGTGATTTATCAGGGTCCTAGTATAAGAATTGAGGCCCAGGCAGAACCAAACTGCCTGCTTCTAACAACTCCTTTTCGAAGGACCAGCTTGTTTTTATATATTTCTTTGTGATATTGCTCTGAATCTGTGTCTCCATTCAGAAACCCATCCAGTATCTATTTTTTTCAAAAAGAAAGCAGACCATTTGTCTAAGATCAGATGAGCATGATGGAGGACACAAACATTATGATTGAAATATAGTCAAGATATTAATGCAATCAGTACTGTTTTTAGAAGAAAAAAATTGATGCCATAATTCAGGGTCACCATGGCAATCCTCATTTGCTTATTAATTTGTTACTACCTTAAAGTTTTCCTCTTGGCTCATTCAATGTAGCCTGGCAAACATCCATACCTTGTTTCTCATGGTGTTTATTTGCTCATTCCATGATTTTTACCAATGATGCTGGGCATTTTCAAGATTCAGCCTAACAATGTACGTGGACAGGCTTAGTCTCCTCTGGGATTTTCTGCCTGGGATGATGCAATTTCCAGGAGCTCATTACACCATAAAGGAGATGCACGCCCCTTTTCTTAGGAAACAATCCTCTGTCTGTTGGAGGTCTCTTGCTCTCCACTTTAAAAAGCTTTAACTGTGCTTTAAGACTTTGTCATTCAATTCTTATTTATTCTTATTAATCTCCTTGGGATTCTTACATTAGGTGTACAATAATCCCGTTAAGCCCTCAAGACTTCTCCTAAATGGGTGGCAGTTCTGGGTAATGGATTGAAATATCCCTTGCATTTTTTAGAAACACTATCTTGTTTTATGATCGTCATTTTCTGGGAGTCCCAGCTAATTTAGGAAGTGGGGAAAAGAAAACATTTGCTGAATCTCAGCTGAGAACAACACGAAGATGATCATCCTAGGGAAAGTACAAAATATACAAAAATAATACAAAAGGGCAGGTTTCTCTCCTTCAAAAAGAAAGTCCCCATTTGTTCTTTCCCAGTGAAGTCTCTGACTTCTGAACTCTCTGACTACTCCCAGGCAGTTTGATGTAGTTCTCTTTTCATTGTTGTGGATACAATGGCGAACCTTGGATAATGGTGTGCCTCACAGACCAGGCAGGAAGTGAGAACCTGAAATCTGCAGAAGCAGGGTTTTTAGAAAGCGGTAGAATCTTAACAGGCGAGAAGTCAAAAGTCAGAATGCAAGGGCATCAAGGTGAAATAAGACAGCAGTTCAGCAACCAGGAAAGAACACAATGCCACAAGTTCCCAGGTCAAAGAAAGACAGAGGGTCAGCAAGCTGTTGGGCATCTAGGACTCTATTCATGAGACACGTGGAACAGAGCTTGTAATTCAGCCTCTGTGAAAAAGCCCTTGACGTGGTTTCTGCTGCAGAAGGAGTCATTCTCATTTTATTTGCAGCCCAGGGTCTGAAAATAAGGGCTGATGATGATGGGAATATAATAGAATGCTAAGCTGGGTGTGGTGGCTCGTGCCTGTAATCCTAACATTTTGGGAGGCTGAGGTAGATGGATCACCTGAGGTCAGGAGTTTGAGAGCAGCCTGGCCAACTTGGTAAAACTCTGTCTCTACTAAAAATACAAAATTAGCCAGGTGCGGTGGTGGGTGCCTGTAATCCCAGCTACTTGGGAGGCTAAAGCAGGAAAATCGCTTGAACCCGGGAGGCAGTTTGTAGAGTTTGTAGCGAGCTGCGATTGCACCATTGCACTCCAGCCTGGGCAATCAGAGTGAAACTTAGTCTCAAAAAAAAAAAAAAAAAGGAGTGCTAAAAGGGCTCTATCGAAAAAGTATATTTCTTACAACCCCCACTACTTAATGTAGACCCCCTTCCTGTATTTGTTCATTTTTTAAAATTCCCAGAATAGATTACTGCAAAGTTTCCAACTTTCAGAGATCTTTAAGGCCATCTGGAAGCTTTGGATATAAGACATATCTAATCTTAAAGCACATCACCCACATTAGCACATGAAGTTCTGCTGAGGAATTTACTCAGTTCCTTCTGAGCTTCAAGGAACAGGTTAATTCCAATGCCTTTATCTGAAAAAAATGGATCCTTCTTCTCTAGAGCTTTCCCTGGCAATGACCAATATCACAAGAAAAGAGTGCTTCTGAAACAGCATTGCGTCAGCACGAGCATAGGGCCATGGCTGTCCAGGGAGTCAAGAAAACACAAAATACAAAAGACCTGAGATTTGCAAGACATTATTCCCAAAAGTAGCCTCCTGGATTCATTTGCATAAGACTGTTTGGGATGGGCAGTAAGTGCAGCCAGGACACTTGCAAGTCCAGCCATGAGCAACATAGAACATTCTAGCCTTGTACCCTAGAACATGCATTTTTATAATGTGATCTGGAGAATATGAGTTCAATACACAGTGTCGGAAACTGGGAGCCAAGAGAGGAAGGAGGATAGGGTGGAACTCAAAAACAAGACTTAGGTGGTGATAGAGAATTCTAAAATTTTAGCCATATAAGTACAGAAAAAAATAGACAATAACACATGTATGTATCTATTCCAACAGTTTCTGGGTGTTTACAGTGTACCAAGCACTGTATATTTGACCAGATACCAAAGAAATTCGGTAAGAAAAATACTGATGGCCTCTAACCATTTCTGCATTCAGACAGCAAGAAAGTTTTGAGAGAAAACAAGATATCTAGGAAACGATCCAGACAGGTTTGGAAAGATAGTCCTTTTAGACACAGCACTTCAGGAAGTATATGTTAAAATGGCAAAAGCTCTAGATTGAAGTCTGGGTTTCAGTTTCAGTTTTAGAATTTTGAGCAAGTCTCTAAATTTTACTGGCTCTCTGTTTCTACCTCCACAGACACGATGCTTTGTTAACCCTGGAGGAAGGACATCATTGTCCTGCAGGCTGCTGGGTGTTGTTATGAATGCAAGAGCCAGCAGGGGATGGTACAGAGGATGCAGAGGCCAGCTCTGCCTAACAGCTCAAAGCAACTTCACAAACATTTGAACTGGGCCTTGAACAGTGAGCACAAATTCTTCAGGCAAACAGAGATGGTAAGTTGGCTATTTCCGGCAGTGAATAGAGAAAATAGCATTTATCAAGGTCCTGAAGAGTTCATGCTTTCATCCATTTATTCAACAAATATTTAGTGATAATTTATTAGTAATGAACAAATTATTAGTTATTATTAGTTATATTGATTATTAGTATTATTAACTGACACTGTTGTAGGCACTGGACTACAGCAATAAATAAGACACGCCATGTCTCTGCCTTCAAACTCTACAATCCAGTGGCAGGGAATGAGGGAAACTGAGGTCAAGTTATGCAAAGTGAACCAGAGATGGTGCACAAAAGGATGATGCTCCGGCCAGGCGTGGTGGCCCACGCCTGTAATCCCAGCACTTTGGGAGGCCGAGGCAGGCAGATCATGAGGTCAGGAGTTCGAGATCAGCCTGGCCAACATAGTGAAACCCTGTCTCTACTAAAAATACAAAAAAAAAAAAAAATTAGCTGGGCGTGGTAGTGGGCTCCTGTAATCCCAGCTACTCAGGAGGCTGAGGCAGGAGAATCGCTTGAACCTGGGAGGCGGAGGCTTCAGTGAGCCGAGATTGCGCCACTGCACTCCAGCCTGGGTGACAGAGGGAGACTCCATCTCAAAAAACAAAACAAAACAAAAAAATGATGATGCCCCATGAATGGCTGGAACCAGAAATAGGTAAAAATGAGATCCAAAGTGGTACTGAAGACATTTCAGATTTATTAACTACACACAAAGAGTAGCTGGGGCTTTTGAGGTTTTCTGTTTATCCATTCAGAAATATTTACTGAACACTTGATGTTTCTGACACTGTTCTAAAATCTTTGCATGCATATTTCCATGGCAATCCTGCAAGGTAAGAACTATTCCATTATCATTTTATAATACATACCAGGAAATGAGCACTGAAAGGCATGAGTACCATGCCTAAGTTTATATGATAATAAGGAGTATATCTTGGATTTGAACCCAGCTCGGGCTAACTCCAAAGCCCTTTCTCATTTTACTACATCAGCGCATCGCACCAGGCTGGTCATAGCAGAATTTATTGGGGGAGGGGCCCATGTATCAGTATTAATTTTTCTATGATTTATTTATTTATTTTAATAGAGATGGGGTCTCACTATGTTGTCCAGGCTGGTCATGAACTCCAAGCCTCAAGCAACTCTCCTGCCTAGGCCTCCCAGAGTGCTGAGATTACAAGCATGAGCTACCACATCCAGCTTCAGTATTTATTTTATTTTCTTTTATTGTAGTTTAGTTTTTTTTAGTTTAGTTTAGTTTAGTTTAGTTTAGTTTTGAGATAGGATCTGGCTCTGTCACCCAGGCTGGAGTGCAGCGGCATAATCTCGGCCCACTGCAACCTCTGCCTCCCGGGTTCAAGTGATCCTCCCACCTCAGCCTCCTGAGTAGCTGGGACTACAGGCACATACCACCGCACCTAGCTAATTTTTGTATGTTTTGTAGAGACAGGGTTTCACCATGTTTCCCAGGCTGGTCTTGAACTCCTGGGCTCAAGCAACCCTTCTGCCCCAGAGTCCCAAAGTGCTGGGATTACAGGTGTGAGCCACTGCGCCTGGCTCAACTTTAGTATTTTTAAAAAGATCTCTAGCTAGTTCCAGTGTGCACCTAGGCTAGGCAATAGTTGCCCTATTTAAAAAACAAAACACAAGCAAAACAAAACCCTCAGGATAACTACCTACTGATTTAAAATATAAGTTGGCATTCATTAGCATCTTGCTTATTTTACTCATGTAAAGATTTGCTCGGATGCCCAAGTTGATGGGAAAAAGGGGTTCCATGTAGTTGAAAAACCTAGACAGTAGTCAACTTGCAGGCAGTGTGCTCATTCCTCCCCTGACATTCAATGCTGGGTTGAGATCACATCGTTACATGGGATAACACCGTCTTTTATTGTTATATGATCTCCTGAACTATGTTCCTCCAACTCAGAATTTAAAAAGAAACATTTCTGGGTTCTGCCTAGTAAAACATAAATCTTAGAAAATCAAATCCCAACTAGAGAAATCTGGTTTGGATCAGAGTAACTAAATCATTAATCTGGATCTTTCTCCAAAACTGGAACCCACCCAAATCCAATCCATGATATATATGAAAGAGGCCAGATATTTAGATGGACATTAATTCTTTCTTTTTGTTGATGTGTTTGTGCTGACAGAAGAGTCAGAGACCAAAGGCAGAATACCGAAAGACTGTGTTTGGGTATTTTTAGCCTGATTAAAATAAGGAATGATTTAAAACTATTTCAAATAGCTCTTCCCACAGAATTCTGCAAATCTTCCAGCCTGCTTTCTCGACCAGAGAAGCTTGGCTAAAGGAGCTGGACATCGGGGAACCCCTCCCATTTGGATTGAGCCTCCAACATTCAGAGGTTGCACCCCATCAGTCTAAACAACATTTTTTTTGCGTGATAGAAACACAGACCACAGATGGGAATTGTCTCTTTGTACTTAGATGGGAAGTCCTAGCAGTTCTCATGAACCACTTGAAGACATTAAAAATCACGCCACAGTTGGCCAACTGTCTGTTTTCCTCCTGAAGAACTCTCTCAGGTGACAGTAATCACAGGCAGGTTCTGAATCACAGGCTGATGTTAACATGTACCAAGGCTATACCCCCTGGAAAAGCCTATTTCCAGCCTTCTGAGCCTACTTCGTTACCACCCTGGCTTTCCCGGCTCCTATGGCCAGGGTGGAGGGAGGGACGGGGGTAGCGGGGGATCTGGGAAGCCTGGTTAGCTAGAAGTTCTTGCCTTGTTACAGCACTAATCCTGCAATTTCTCCATTGGATTTCTGGACTGATGAGCAATTTTGATGCCGATAAGGCAGAAACACAATCATTCTCCTGGGCCCTTGTATTTTGCAGGGTAACTTGGATAATACACCCCATCTCGGCACCTCTGCGAGTCTAACTCATTTCCTCTGCCCAGAGGAGAAACAAGGACTCCTTGGACAAACGGTGTTGCCTTTCATAGCCAATGAATTGGCATTTCTCCAGGTTCTGTGAAGCTTATTTAGTGACATTCCCCAAAACCTGTGCCCAGAGAAGTTCCTTCTTCTCTGACTTTAGGTAGAGTCCGAGATTCATTTCAGTGATTTGGCTAACATGTAAAATGTCTCACATGTGAAAGAGAATCAAAATAACTTGAGCATAACAATAGACAAACAAAAGCAATACTTGACCAAGACCTCTTGTGTCTTTTTCTGCTCTGGGACTCTCCAAGCACTGTTCGCAAATGCAGTGTATGTGGAAATCTATGGTATTGTTATGATCTGTCAGTGATGGTGCACATTAAAACCCAGTTTTAGTTAATAGTCACTCATAGCCTTTGCTTGTTAATATTTACACACTTGGCTTAGAAGATAGAAAGCCTCAGCCAGGTGCGGTGGCTGACGCCTGTAATCCCAGCACTTTGGGAGGCCGAGGCAGACGGATCATGAGGTCAGGAGATCGAGACCATCCTGGCTAACATGGTGAAACCCTGTCTCTACTAAAAGTACAAAAAAAAAAAAAAAATTAGCCGGGAGTGGTGGCGGGTGCCTGTAGTCCCAGCTACTCAGGAGGCTGAGGCAGGAGAATGGCGTAAACCTGGGAGACGGAGCTTGCAGTGAGCTGAGATCGCACCACTGTACTCCAGCCTGGGCAACAGAGTGAAACTCCATCTAAAAAAAAAAAAAAAAAGAAGATAGAAAGGCTCAACAGAATTCTACAGAAAGAAACTCGACCCATCCAATCATCACATTAGCAATGTGTTGTCTCTAATCAACTTACCTGATTACCTAGGTAACAGGAGGCCTTAGCAGTCACCCCTGGCATGCATGGACCACTTTACTGGCACCCCTTTTGTGGCTGTGAATTCATATAGTATTTGGTTAAATGGTGACACAAAATTGATCCCTAGTGCCATATTCAATGGATTTTTCTCATTTCTAAATGGGCATTCCATGCTGAAAACTTGCATGCCAGTTGCCCATACAGAATGCTCTTTTTTTCTTTAAGAATGGAAAATAAGTCATTTTCATTTGAATCAGAGTGGACAACGTCATATGGGGACAGGAAAGTCTAACCAGAGATTTCAACTGGGGTGTCTGAAGTGTAATTTGCTAGATACATTTGGAACTATCAGACATTCTATCTGCTATACTTAGGGTGGAGGGATTAAGCCTGCATGTTCAAGAATGAGACTCCAACTTTTAAGCCTAGCTTATTATTTTATGTATGTGGGCAAATTAGTTAGCCTCTCAAAACCTTAGTTACTTCATTTTAAAAATAATTATACTGTAATCCCAGCACTTTGGGAGGTGGAGGTGGGTGGATCACCTGAGGTCAGGAGTTTGAGACCAGTCTAGCCAACATGGTGAAACCTCGTCTCTACTAAGAATACAAAAATTAGCCGGGTGTGGTGGCACATGCCTGTAGTCCCAGCTACTTGGGAGGCTGAGGCATGAGAATCGCTTGAACCTGGGAGGCGGAGGTTGCAGTGAGCCGAGATCAAGCCATTGCACTTCAGCCTGAGTGACAGAGTGAAACTCTGTCTCAAAAAATAAAAATAAAAATAATTATAAAATAGAACCTGCTGTGAGGCTTAGGCAAGATCAACTCTGTCAAGTGGCTCACATTCTGTGCATTGCACAAGTGGTAAACTCGATTCAATAAACTATCTATTGTTATCATTTTATTATTACTAAATGTGCTTAATCTTGAGAGGCTGCTGTAAAACTCAGTGGCATTTCTAGTATTAAAGCTGGTTTCAAAAGGAAGCTTCTCCATTCGCATTATGACATTTAAAGTTGTTTCTCTGAGGCTTCGGGAAGATCTCCAAGTTCTCCTAACACAACAGAGATCATTTTTATACTCCCTGTAACACCTACGTGGTTAGAGGGCAAGAACTGGGGATCTTTATTATTCCAGAGTCTGTTCAAGTGATGTCAAGGATCCTGAGTTGGGACAAGAAAGTAGGGTTAGACACCCCATATCCTATTGCTATATTTGGGCTTCAGGGCTCTTGGTCTGCTCAGGGTTTGCCCGGGCTGCAAAGTAGTGCTGGCTCATGACTCTAATGACTGCATTAACCATGTCCTCCTCCTTCCATCTCAAGGTTTCCCAGTGGGAATTGTGAATGCCGGGACTCTGCATTTCACAGTTAGTGGATCTGGCTAAATAGATGGAGTAAGTGGGTTTAATTGATTTTTCCCCAAGTTGTGACTTGGGGTAAAGAGGCAACAATGGGTTTGTAGTGAAGAATCAACTTACCACTGTCAACATGAGATAAGAAATCTAAAAGATTTTCATTGTTCACTAAACAAGACTTCAGCCAGGACTCCCTCTAAAAAGCAACAAACTGTGATTAGAGGAGTCCCAAAGGATGATATGAGCTAAGATAAATGAGCTAAGACATGTTCTATTTGAAACATTTGGGTCTTTCTTGGCAAGAGACATACTCTTATCTTGATAGTGTCTCCTTTCCTTTTCAATTTTTATTTATTATAAACAAAGATTATCCCCAGACTTGAATCTGTTTTGCCAGGATACTCCCCTCAAACATTTTGTCCTTTTCCACTGCTTCCCTTCTCTTTTCTTTTTTTTTAAACTATAGGTATGTAATAAGAATTTCCTTCCTTAAAGTAGTTGATTTATTTGTGCTGACATCATCAAAATGTCTCAACATGAATTTGATTTCATGTCCAAGATGTTTAAGAATACATATTTCTTACCCTTAAAAACAGAAAGTCATTTTTTTTTCTTTTAGTAAAGTAACTCACCCCTGAAAAACTTGGGCTCTGTTCAAAATTCCCAACATGTGACTTTGAGGATCATCTAAAAGAGTCACTCCTTGTCTTTCACCATAACGTTCCCACGGTAAACTCACTAAAAACAGAAATGCTCAATATATAGGATAAAAACCCTGTCAATTTGACCCACATTCGAAATGTTTCAGTGTGTCCAGAACACATCTGGACCAAGGTGGGTTGTTTTTTCCTCCTTAAAAAAAAAAAAAAACCCTCATTCGTTTATGTCTTTATATCTTAAACAAAATGAATTAATGGCTTTTAAACCCTTGAAGCACTAAAAAAGGAAAGTGCTTTCAGTCTGACAACTTAGATGATAAGTTGCAGCCCAATGTGTTTTGAAATGGACCAAACATAAATCCATCTTCAATAGGGAGTTTTAATTGGAAGCCACACTGACCCTTAACTCCAGTGTTGCTGCCACACAGCTTTTGATAATGAAGACTGACAAATTGTCTTCACTGGATATAGACTTTCAATGCACTCCTCCCACGGCCTTGGCTGCACCAGGCACTGGGAAGGAGACGTGCATTTCCCAGGTGTGGGAGGATAACAGAGGTCCACTCCAAGCTACTGGACAACGTCCTGCTCCATGGGGGAAGCAGGTGCCTGAGGAGGAAAGGGTGCTGGGAGAGAATCACACATATCCGAGCAGTGGGAAGCCCAGGGAAACACCTTTGAAGTTAAAAAGAAGGAGGGTGTCAGGGGAGAGAGAAAGAAAAGAAACCATCGTTCTCATGGAGAATTCCATCTGCTTGTGGCCTGTTTGGGAACTAAGTTATAGAATATTCTTGGGCTTCCTAAGATTGATGTGGGAGGGGTTGCAGATCTCATGCAGAGCTCTGATAATTTTTTTTTTTTTTCTGAAGAACAGCAAACCAGAAAACAACGGGAGTTTGTAGCTTAGAGAGTGCTGTTGAGCAGAGATTGTGATATTGAGACCATTCCAGGAGAGGAAGTTTTAAGGCCAAAATTAAAATAGCACATTTGTTCCTTGCAATTTGACTTCAGAATCCCCCAAGGCTCCTTCCTTGAGAAGCCTTATTTTTCATCTGAGAGATGTTGTGCACCATATGGATTTTTTTTTTTTGGTTTACATTCTGCGTTTGCCAAGAATGTCTTATGAGACACAGTACCTCATTTTCCATGGGTGTCCCAAGAGATATCAGGTACCTTCAAAGCTCTCTGTATTTGCTCTGGTAAATGTAAACATGCAGAATAAAACAACACTATTTAGCAAATAAAATGATACCCTCATAACTTTTTAGCTGTGCAAAGCATAATTATTGCAATCTCAATAATTATTATCACTTAATGTTGAAAGAGCACCAGCCTTCATTTAGAAGCAAATTAAAATTGGAACCCAGACTTGACATTCATCTATTAAGACTCAGAGCCTCAACAGAAGGCATATACATGTTTGAACAGTTTAACTTAATTTACAGGTGAATTCAATCAATGTGTCAGTTCCCACTGAACTTTCAAGTTGATTGACTGCATTGATTGAATAAGTTGACCTATTGTGTTGTCAGCTTGGAGACTTAGCCGTTGCATCAACATGGAAGTAGGGAGTTAGCTATGGGACTCAGACCTCAGTGAGAAAGGAGAAATCTAGAGTAGCTGAGTATCATTCTCTTTGGAATTCTTCACATTTGTTGCTGGTATGATGTTGGCAACCCTCAAAAGAATGAATCCATTAAAGTGGACTTACAGTGGAGTTGTAGAAGTGTTGAATTTAAGGGGAAAACATTCAACCTTCTACTGACAAGCTCCTTTAGACTTCTTTGGCTTCACTTTTTTATTGCTGGCAGTCTTGGAATAACAGACTGCCTCCTGATCTTTCAGCATCTTCTCTGTAGTTCTCAGGCTTACTGAGTACTGTGATTTCAATCTGGAAAACTCTCCATTGCCTGGATCTTGGTTAGCTAAGAAACCGCCTTCTTTTCACTTCCTAAACAGTCTTAAGATTGAGAACAATTATTCTTGCTGTCTGATTTTTTCTGCTGAATCATAAAAATCTTATCCAGGGCTCAAAATACATACACAGTGACAGAATAGAGAGAAGGAACAGAACCCCCAGCCCTTTGAAGATCTTGCATTTTGTTCACGTAGGGATTTTGTTTGTTTGTTTATTTTTGAAATTTGTGTTTGGAGTACTCTAGTCTACATATTTCTTCAGGAATATTCCAGGAAATATCAAATATATATGTATACATATATATATGCAAAAAACTTTTAAATATGACCTATATAAATAAAAAGTGTAAATTGTCTTATAATATAAAAATATTCGCAGCAAGTTGCTAAAGTACCCCCCTCACAAAAAAAAACCTATTGTATTTAGCACAATAACTAAAAGAAGTACAACTGCCCCTTGAACAATGCAAGGGTTGGAATACCAACCCCCAACTCAGTCAAAAATTTGTGTGTAACTTTTTTTTTTTTTGAGATGGAGTCTTGCTCTGTTTCCCAGGCTGGAGTGCGCTGGTGCAACCTTGGCTCAGTGCAACCTCCACCTCCCAGGTTCAAGAAATTCTCCTGCCTCAGCCTCCCAAGTAATTGGTATTACAAGTATGTGCCACCACACCCAGCTAAGCTTTTTGTATTTTTAGCAGAGATGGGATTTCACCATGTTGGCCAAGCTGGTCTTGAACTCCTGACCTCAAGTGAACTGCCCCCCTGGGCCTCCTAAAGTGCTGGAATTACAGATGTGAGCTACCATGCCCAGCCAAAAATTTGTGTATAACTTTTGACTCCCACAAAATGTAACTAATAGCCAACTGTTATTGGTAATAGCTTTACCAATAACATAAACCATTAAATAACATGTATTTTGTATGTTGTATGTAATCTACACTGTATTCTTACATAAAATGAACTAGATGAAAGAAAATAACATTAAGAAAATCATAAGGAAGAGAAAACATATTCACAATTTGTTAAATGAAGGCCTTCATCCTCAGTGTCTTCATGTTGAGTAGGCTGAGGAGGAGGAAGAGGAGGGGTTGGTCTTGCTGTCTCAGGGGTGGCAGAAGTAGAAGAAAATCGATATATAAGTGGACCCACGTGTAAGTGGACCCACATAGTTCAAATCTGTGTTGTTGAAGGATCAACTGTAAAGAGAACAGGGAACACAACCACAACAACAGCTTAGCCAAACTGAACATGCCGCCTTGAAAAGTTTTGCAGCAAGCTGTCTCCCCCAATATTCTACAGTAACTACCTTTGTCTGTTCCGTTTCTGTTTCTAATTTCTTGGCTTTTGTAATTACTACTTTCATTACACTCAGAAAGGATGGTCAGGTAGACAGACACCTAGTAAAAGTAATGCCTCAAACTAAAGGGGCTAATAAATGGTGAAGTTCTAGAAGGTAATCATTGTCACTTGTTGAGCATGAACTGTGCTCCAGACACCATAGCAAGTGTTGTATTTTTTGGGGCGTCAGACAGAGCTTGCATCTGTATCTTAGCTTTGCCATTTAACTGCTTGCACCAATGTAGAAAAGTAACTTAAATCTTTCCAGTCTCTGTTTGTTCAACTGTCATCAGGTACTGAAGAGCATCTGACAATTTCCTAAGGTAACTCTACAAGAGGGAATGACACATGTTGAATTTCTGCATATGACATTATACCGTGTATGAATTCTGTTTGCCATCAGGGCTTACCTTCGCCTTCACAGTCATCTTTCTACCACCCCAACATGCCCAATTTCTTTAGTCTTTTTTGCATGGATCTCATTTCCAAGGCATTGAATCATCTTCACTGTCCTTTCTGAATCATGCTCGAACTCTCCATAATTCATTTTAGTTAAACTCCAAGCAAAACACAGCTCCCTAATAAGGGCCTGTCTGACGTCGAGTTAAAGAGAGGGATTAGTGTGTGCATTTTGCATGCCATATACCTATGCTTTAATCCCTAACCCATCGCTATGAAATAGCTTGCCCTCTATTTCAAATGGAGAAGCTGAGGCATGAAGATTAATGCTGTGTACTGACATCACACAAATCCCACAACAATTTAGCATTCCCTGCTCTGATCCAATTTTCATTAAACACCAATACTCCGTCTCTACTTGTTTTCTTGAAGAAAAAAGAGCAACATGTTCCTTGGAAGATTAGAAGGAGAAAGATGTTGGCTTTTTGTTTTATAAGTACATAAATGGTGTTTGAATTTTTTATATAGCTAAGGCTAGATCAGCCTTGAGCAAAGTGCTACAAGTGCAATGATTAGAACCACATTGAAGCAAAACTAAAGTACAAATAGTGTTTTGTAAGTTAAACTATTCTGTTCAAGTTTTTGGTGAGGACTGGGTTTTCTGGTTCACTTGAGACTTTTAAACGAGTATTATCAAAATAACTTAAAACAGAATCAAAGGAAATTAATTCCTTAACCATGTTATTGAAGACCATTTTGGTTGAAAAAGAAGGACAACAAATGAATAGGGCAAAGGATTCTGAGAGAATCTCTGGGCGTGCAATTCCTGAATGACAGACTGTGTCTATATTCTGCATTCTGATATTGTCTATGCTGCTGCATTAATGTCCATTTATGTAGTAAATACTTAGTAAAACCCTATGTCCACATTAGAGTTTATTTTGGAAGGAGGAAGATGAAAACAAAAGGTATTTCACTTCATCTACATCTAGGTTATCAGCAGAGGTCTTGGTCTTTTCCTGGTCTTATAAACATTCTATAAGACCATTTCTGGTCTTATAAACATTCTTATAAACATATAAGTATGAAGAAGATATCCCCCAAAAGAGAGTGATTTCACTGAAACTTCAAAGAAAAGCTCTACACTTGGACAAACTTTCTTCTGTGTCTCTGTCAGTATCTTATTAATATTGTTCACCATCATCCAGGTCTCAGTTAGAGGCTTGGCTTTTCCCTTTGGAAATCTGGCTTCTGGACTTTTTTGATGGCATTGCTGTCTGGAAGGCTCTGATGGTGTTTTCTCTATGTGAGTGAAAGCAGCAGTTTCTTATTTTGGAAGAAGCATTTTTAGGGTTTCATCACATCTGTCAAAAACAAAGCCCTAGAGGTGAAATCCTTCCTCTACAAGCAAGCTCATATCTCCCCATCTCTGGTATCTCAAACTTCCCTTGGAAGATAATAAATGGCAGGTCCTTGAGAAACAGGCTTGTCCTCAGAGAAGCCCAGAGTGCTTTAAGGGTCAGTCAAAAGGCTGAAAGTTCAGCATTCAACTCCTCTGAGCACTTTGCCCTTGTGTCCAGCCTTGCAGCCCTGGTGACAGTTAACAGCCGGATTCTTGGTGACGTGGAAACTTGATCACCACTTCAGTGCACGGGCCATCAACTATGTGACCCTGGGGTGAAAGCCTCCATGTTATGTTACCTCTCCCCTCAGCCAGGCCATCCCCCCAAAGCACTGCTTTTCAATTTATATTTATATTCTCCTTCTCTCCTTCCTGTTCTTTCACACGAGGCAGCTGACAATGGTAATAAATGTGGTCATACTCAAGGATGGGGCTGTGACAGGCTCAATAAGGAGGGGACTGATTTGTTGCTTTGGGGTTGAAAGCTCAGACTTTCATGAAACAAAAATATTATATTCAGGGTAATGATTTATGGCCTTGACTCCTGTTTGATTGCAGACCATAAATACTAGCAAACGGTACTTACGGCATCTCTAGAGGACATTAAGAACATGCTCAAGTTTATTTTATACAGCAATTACTGATGGACTATAAGCATGGACATTATTTGAAAGACATCATTTTCTCCCAAATAAGTCTTTGTAGATGATAATGTTCAACAATGATTTTCATACACTCCAACCCAATCCATGTGACTCGAAAGTGCTCAAAGAAATCCAATGACAGATCAACTAGTTGACGCCAATCGATACTCTGACAAGGATCTCATCTTTTTTTTTTTTTTTTATCCTGTAATAAGCTTCTCAGCCTCAGATGCATGGCCTATGACTAGCATTATCCCTTTAAAATTTAGAAACCACGGAATCATCTGGTTGTAAACTTACTGCCTGGGATTGTGATATGAACCTTGTTCAAATCTCTTTGATTTCCTTGTGTCTAATTTGTTTAGCTGTAAAGCAGGGATACATTCTCCAGGGGATAGTATGGGCCTTAATCACATCATTTCTATTTTCCTGCCTTTTCTGATGTAGTCTCACCATTATTCTCACTCTAGAGTAGATCCTGAGTTCTCGCACCCCCTTGACTATTCCAAACTCTTGAAGCCATGAGAACGTGATACTATTATCCCATTATAACTGAAGCCGGTACCAGCCAGAACGTAGAGGAGTTCCTTACTACAAGAATGTTTCTTTTATATTACAAAAAATATTTCAATCCCAAGAGGAATTTATTTATATTCCCTGTATTTAGTGCTCAGTTAATTAATTTATTTAAAGCACTAAATTACATTTTTCTAAAACAGATTTGATCCCTATGTGGAAAAGAAAAAGACCTCTCTAAAACTTTCTATTGAATGGTAAGAGTTGGATTCAAAAGACGCTATTTGAAATGCTGTTGAAGGAAAGTCGCTGCAGATAGGGGAATGAATGGCTTAGGGGCTACTTTACATTCATTATTGCAGTTGGTAGCCACTTTTCCCTCCTTATCTTATTTGAGAGACTTCCCAGAAGATAGAAACCAATTAACTCTTTATTTTGGCAGTGATCATCCTAGGTGTTCTTTTAATGGGTATTATACTTGCTAAATTATAGATGAACTTGATAATAAGACAAATGCCATTATCTCAGTTATTTATTCATGGGATGTCGTCTGCAACATACCCACACTAGTTTTTCGCAAAGTTTGGTATTGATCAATTGCTTTAATCAGTTGTACCAAGGGATGCTAAAAGATTCAGCTATCACAGCATTGAGTATCAGCATCTCTCTCTGGGTCTCTGCCAGGCTGGGAGTGAAAACTGCGGCTATTTTCAAACTCTTAATAACAAGAACGCTAAGTAGAAGTAAATGGCTCTTTCCATTTAGATGGGTGAATGTTCATCATTCCTCCGCCTTCGTACTCATGAACTCATCACTTTGACAGTATCATCATATTTTTGTTCATGCATTTTCTTCCTTTGGAATGCTAGCTGGAATGTTTGCAAACATCTAGCTTCCTGGCCTCTGTTAATGATACCCACATATCTTTTCAGATTTTGCTTTCAAAGCAGGGAACAAACTCTGCTGGTTCCTCAGAAACACATGGCCAAGACCCTCAGTAGATAATCAGCATTCTGTCTAGAGGCAATTAAAGATGATATAGTTGGGGATCTATTTTTATTTATACTGTGTAATGAGGCTCCAAATTAAAAAAGTTATATCCTAATCTCCATTAATGTAAGGAGTTGCAGTCTTGTGAGTGCAGTGGTCCATACTAGATGGCAAATTTGTCATTTTTACACTTTCGTTCAGTGCCAAGATTCCGCATTTCCTGAGGACAAGTGCTGATGCAAATAGCAGGAGCTCTACCCGCCTCTCTTTTCGTCCTACTGTGGAAGTGGGTTTCATTTGAGCAGTAAGACATGACAGACAGCGCATTTGTGGGCAATTATGTCACACCTTGGGTGGTATCAGAAAGCATAAGGTCAAAGGATGGAGGCTTTAACTTCCTAAGAAATGCAATAATGACCCTGAAATGCACAGCTTGGGTACCTTATTACAATTGTAAGATGGAATACATTAAAATGAAGAAAACAAGGAACAAAGATGAAAGTGGGAATTGGTCGATGGGGGTATGAAATCAATGTCAGGCAACCATAAGTCTTTGTATTTGAATTTCTAAAAGCATTTCCAAATGGTCGTCCCTTCATAAAGCTTTAGTACTTTCTCATGCACAATCAGACACGGATTGTCTACAAAGAGCTTCTAACCAGTTCCTCTATGTTTTTTTAATGAAGTTGGTGAGAATTGGAAGAAGAACCATTTCTTTTTGTTTGAGAAGAAAACTTAGTCAAAGCTAGTGACCGGCATCTGCACTAGTTTTAGACAGGCCAGAGGTAAGGATGGGACAGAACAAGTTTGGGAAGATCAGAACCCTGTGGGGTAAGTAAAGCACTATTGAATCACTCCTGAGAAATTCAAGGCACTCTATATAAAGACAAGCCTTGTGGTAGGCTGAAAAATGCACCCCTCACAAAGACATCCGTATCCTAGTCCCTGGAACCTATGAATGTTACCTTATATGACAATTAAAAAAAATAAATAAAGGGTCTTTGCAGATTGATTAAGTAATGATCTTGAGAAGTGGAGATTATACTCAATTTCCATATGAGCCTTAAATTCCATCATATTTCCTTGTAAGAGAGAGCCAGAGGCTGAGTGCAGTGACTCAGGCCTGTAATCCCAGCACTTTGGGAGGTGGAGGCAGAAGGGTTACTTGAGCCTAGGAGTTAGAGACCAGTCTGGGCAACATGGCAAAACCCCATCTCTACAAAAAATACAAATATTAGCCAAATGTGGTGGCATGTGCCTGTTGTCTACTTGGGAGGCAGAGGTTGCAGTGAGCTGAGATCAGGCCACTGCACTCTAGCCCAGGCAACAGAGAGAGACTCCACCTTAAAAAAAAAAAAGGAGGCAGAGGAAGATTCTACACACAGACACACAGAGAAGCTGATGTGACCGCAGAGGCAGAGACTAGACAGATGCCCCCACAAGCCAAGGAATGCCATCCATCTCGAGGAGTGCGAAGAGGCAAGGAACAGATTCTCCCTTAGAGCTCAGTAGGGTGCGTAGCCCTGCTGATACCTTGGTTTCAACACAGTGAAACTGCTTTTTGGACTTTTGGCCTCCAGAACTGTGAGAGAGAAAGTATTTGTTATTTTAAGCCACCCAGTTTGTGGTAATGTGTTGCAGTGACCACTGGAAAGTAATGAGTCCCAGTGGGCTTGGGGCTCCCGGTGTCTCATGCCCCATCCCTCTGGGATTGTTCTAGGCTACCATGTGGGTCTATTTCTACATCATGTGCTATTTTCAAAGAACCCAAAAGTAGACGATGTCTTGACTAACATTCAGCTGCTCTCTCCCCTGCTATCGTTTTCTGTGGGAACTACGAGACAGGAATTAAGCCTCACAGACACTTCTTTTACAACCTCATGGTTTTCCTCACTCTCATCCTCCCCTGACCCAGAGAAGCAAAATCCTACTTCTTTTCCCAAGCCTAATTCTCTCAGAGAGGCTTCTCCTTGAACCTCTGAGTTTACCTCCCTTCTCATAGTTCATCTCATACAAACTATGACTATCAATTTTAACCCTTCTGTGCCATTTGCCACTGAGACACCTTATGTCACAGCCATCTCCCTGGTGAGGCTCTAACCTCTACCAAGGACAGAACCTTGTCATCTTTCTACCTTCCAAGGTGCCAGGACCACATTTCCCATCTTGAGATGTAATGTTTCTTTGAATAGAGTGATATTGCTTGATGGAAGGATACAAGAGCCGTCCAAGGAAGGTGGGCTGGTCCTGTGCTTCTGCTTCAGCCTGGAGTCTCCTACATGGTGGGAAAGTAAGAGCTTAGACAGCTCAATAGGCCCAAATTGCAAGACGTCATGCCCCAATACCTCTTACGGATGCCAAGTAAGAGACGCTGAGATATCAAGAGACAGGCAGAAGCCGCAGGGATGGAGCAAAGTAGGGGTACATTAAAGAGAATCCTAACTGCTCCAAGCAGAGTTGGGAACCCATAGTTTGTGTAACTCAGACAGACCACTTAAAGAAATGGGGTCAAAAAGGCCATGCATGAATATACCTCAGAGATACTGTGAGTGCAGTCTCAACCTGTCCCAATAAAGTGAGTCACAGGAATTTTTTGGGTTTCCCAGTGTGTACGAAATTTATGCTTACACTGTACTGTGTTCTATTAAGTGTGCATTATCATTATGTCTAGAAAAACAATGTACATACCTTAAAAATACTTTATTGTTAAAAATGCTAATAATAATCTGAGCCTTCAGCAAGTAATTATTTGCTAGTGGAGGGTCTTGCCTCAACGTTGATGGCTGTTGACTGATCAGAGTGGTCATTGCTGAAGGTTGAGATGGTTGTGGCAAGTTCTTAAAATAAGACAATGGTGAAGTTTGCCACATTGATTGGCTCTTTCTTCCATGAAAGATTTCCCTGTAGCATAAGAAGCTGTTGGATAGTATTTTACCCACAGCAGAACTTTGTTTAAAATTAGAGTCAGTCCTCTCATATTCTGTCTCTGCTTCTCAACTTAGTTTATGGAATATTCTAAAGCCTTTGTTGTAGTTTGACCAATGCTCACTGCATCTTCACCAGGAGTACATACCATCTCAAGAAACCACTTTCTTTGCTCATCCATAGGAAGCAACTTGTCATCTATTCAAATTTGATTATGAAATTGCAGCAATTCAATGACACCTTCTTGCTCTATTTGTAATTCTAGCTCTCTTGATATTCCCACCACATCTGCAGTCACTTCCTCTACTCAAGTCTTGAACCCCTCAAAGTCATCCGTGAGGGTTGGAATCAATTTCTTCAAAACTCCTATTAATATTGATATTTTGATTTCCTCCTGTGAATCATGAATGTTCTTAATGGCATCTAGAATGGTGAATCTTTTCCAGAAGATTTCCAATTTATTTTGCCCAGATTCATCAGAGGAATCACTCTCTATGGCAGCTATAGCCTTACAAAATGTATTTCTTAAATAGTAAGACTTGAAAGTCAAAACTACTCTTTGATTCATGATCTACAGAATGGATGTTGTGTTACCTAGAATGAAAACAACGCTCATCTCCTTGTACATCTCTTCCAGAGCTCTTGAGTGATCAGGTGCATTGTCAATGAGCAATAATATTTTGAAAGGAATCTTTTTTCCTGAGCAGCAGGTCTCAAGAGTGGGCTTAAGATATTTAGGAAACCATGCTGTACACAGATGTGGTATCATTCATGCTTTGTTGCTTCATTTATAGAACACAGGCAGAGTCAATTTAGCATAATTTTAAGGGTCTTATGATTTTCAGAATGATCAATGATCATTGGCTTTAACTGAAAGTCACCAGCTTCATTAGCCCCTAACAAGAGAGTCAGCCTGTCCTTTGAAGCTTTGAAGCCAGGCATTGACTTTTCCTCTTGAGCCATGAAAGTCCTCAATGGCATCTTCTAATGGAAGACTATTTTGTTTACATTGAAAATCTGGGCCTGGCGCGGTGGCTCACGCCTGTAATCCCAGCACTTTGGGAGGCTGAGGCGGGCGGATCACGAGGTCAGGAGATCGAGACCACAGTGAAACCCCGTCTCTACTAAAAATATAAAAAATTAGCCAGGCGCGGTGGCGGGCGCCTGTAGTCCCAGCTACTTGGAGAGGCTGAGGCAGGAGAATGGCGTTAACCCGGGAGACAGAGCTTGCAGTGAGCCGAGATCGCGCCACTGCACTCCAGCCTGGGCGACAGAGCGAGAGTCCGTCTCAAAAAAAAAAAAAAAAAAAAAAAAAAAAAAAAAAAAAAAAAAAAAAAATCTGCTGTTTAGTGTAGCCACCTTCATCAATGATCTTAGCTAGATCTTCTGGATAACTTGCTGCAGCTTCTCCATCGGCACTTGCTGCTTTACTTCACACTTTCAGGTTATGGAGATGGCTTCTTTCCCATCTCCAGAAGCTAACTCTGTTAGCTTCCAGCTTTTCTTCTGCAGCTTCCTGGCCTCTCTCAGCCTTCATGGAATTGGAGTTGAGACATTGCTCTGGATTAGGCTTTGGTTTACAGGAATGTTGTGGCTGGTTTGATCTTCTATCCAGACAAATCAAACTTTCTCCATATCAGCAATAAGACCAGTTCACTTTCTTATCCTTTGTGGGTTCACTGGAGTAGCACTTTTAATTCCCCTCAAGAACTTTCCTTTGCCCTCACAACTTGGCTGTCTGTCCCAAGAGGCCTAGCTTTCAGCCTATCTCAGCTTTCCATATCTCTTCCTCACCAAGCCAAATAATTTCTGCTTTTGACTTCAAGTGAGAGATGTGTTACTCTTCCTTTCACTTGAACACTTAGAGACCACTGAAAGGTTATTATTTGGCCTAATTTCAGTATTGTTGTGTCTTCTGAAATAGACTCTAGGAAAGGAAAAGAGACAGGGAATGGCCAGTTTGTGAAGCAATCAGAACAAACAGAACATTTATCAATTAAGTGCACCATCTTAGATGGGCACAGTTTGTGAAACCCCAAAACAATTACAATAGTAACTGACATTAAAGATCATTAATCACAGAGCACCATAACAGATACAATAATAATGAAAAATTTGAAATATTGGGAGAATTGCAAAAATGTGATTCAGAGATATGAAGTGAGCACCTGCTGTTGGAAAAATTGTGCCGATCAACGTGCTCAGTGCACAGTTGTCACAAACCCTCAATTTGTAATTTTTTAATGCAATATTTGTGAAGCACTATAATGCAAAGTACGATAAAACGAGGTATGCCTGTACCTCAGTGAACACCTAGTGTGCTGTGTTGCATGGATGGGTGGTCACATGTCCCTGTCTCCTTCCACATACATCCACTCATAGTGAACCCAGAATACTTCTGGGACCAGATGTGTGAGGGTTTTTCCCCATGTACTAAGCAATTCTTCAGTGGATACAACTGGGTGTCCTATAATTTAATTCAATGTGACACTATCTACCTGGAAATGGTGTCAGACTCCACAGGTTAAGGGCTCAGTCTCACAAGGCTGCCCCAACTTCAGACACCAATTGCAAGGTTAGTACATTGTCACCTGTGTTTCTGGCCAACCGTCTATAAATCGGGGGTCCTACTGCTCCCTCCATGGGTTTAATTTGCTAGGATGGCTCACAGCACTCAGAGAAACACACTTACTTATGTTCACCAGTTTGTTATAAAGGATATTACAAAAGATACAGATAAACAGCTGAGGAAGAGATGGATACCATGAGTTATGGGGGTGCATAACTTCCACCCCGTCTCTGGGGCTCCATCCTCCCAGTACCTCCCTGTATTCAGCCACTGGAAACTCACCAAATCTTGTTGTTCAAGTTTTATGAAGCTTGATTTCTATTTGCGCCCCCGCCAACCCACCAGCAATCAGTAGGTGGGGCTGACAGCTCCAACCTTCTAATCTTCTAATCACCTGGTCTTTCTGTTGACTGGCTCCATACAGAGGCTATCTAGGGGTGCCACCCTATGTAACCTCATTACCATAAACTCAGAAAGTGATCAAGTGGCTTCATTATAAATAACAAAAGATAGTCCTATCGCTCAGAAAATTTCAGGAGTTTTAGGAACCCCATGTCAGGAACTGGGAACAAAGACCAAACATATTTTGTATAATACCCCAATGACCATTACCAATTGTCATAGCCATCCAAGAATACAGATGTATTTCATAAATAGTCCTCTTAGTGTGGCTTAGGGATAAAAGTTTGTAGACACCTGCTCCAAACTTTGAACATTGAATTTAAGGTTGGCTAACCTCAGGCACTCTAGTATGTTATTTATAAATAATAATTTTTTGTCTCCGTCATCCTCTTATCTGTCATATGAAGAGCCCATGGGAACCCTTAGCATCAGGAATCCAACTAATTTCCATTGGATGGGAGGATACAGCTGGACTTCCTACCCCCATACTGACATTCCTACTTGGCAGAGGCGTGGCACTACCCTTATTTAGGATTCAAGAAACTCGCTATTTAAGAACTAGGAAAAACTCCTTTCTTCCAGGGACATTTCTCTTGGACATGTTTTGTTTCACATGTAATTTAGTGGTCACCTAGGGGCCAAAGAAAAACAGAGACTTTTGTCTGTTTGCTGGTTTCTTAAGGCTATGATGAAAGAAAATCCACGAATAACTTGAGCTGTCAATGGAAACCTTTTTTTAGGACTAGATCTCTCCTTTACATTTAGGTAGTGACTGGGACATTTATGGAAGAAAAATAAATAATAATTATTATTATTATGATAGCTTATCATTGTTGAGCCTTTGTTCCGTGCCAAAGATACAGATGATCTCATCTCATTCTTGCAACAACCATGTGAAATTGGTGCTATGATTAATTTCAGTTTCACAGAAACTGAGGCCAGTGAGGTTAAGAAACTTCCTAAAATCACATGCAGCTAGTTAGTGTTGTAAAATCTGAACCCAAGCAATATGTCTCAGTAGCATGTGCCCTCTAGTATATATGTGTATATATATGTGTAGGATAAAAGGATTCATACTTTTGTAGCAGGTATAAATCTTAGTCTATAAACTCAGATGCTTTATTTTCCATAAATCAATGTAATATCCTCTCTAAGCCCTTTTCCCACTGGGCTGGAGGAAATAAAAGCCTGACCATTCTTGAGGTTTCTCTATCACCACCTTCAGCAGATTTGAGCAGGGCTTGGGGATCTGCCTGACATGTCAAGATATTGGGTAGACTAGGCGCCTCTGTTTGATGCCTGTTGAGAGGCACATCGTCCCTGGCAACATGATAATCTCTGTTCTGTGGGCTTCTGTACCAAGCTTGGGGCCAAGAGTCTTGGGGCACTTCTGCAGGTATATCACACACTCACCTTCCCTGAGGTCCTGCCATGGCCTCAGGGAGCAGGAGCAGATCCTCGTACTCTTGGACTAGGGAATTTTTTTCTTTTTTTCTTTTTTTTTTTGAGACAGTCTCACTCTGTTGCCCAGGCTGGAGTGCAGTGGCACAATCTCGACTCACTGCAACCTCCACCTCCCAGGTTCAAGTGATCCTCCTACCTGAGCCTCCAGAGTAACTGGGAATACAGGCATACGCCACCACACCTGGCTAACTTTTGTATTTTTAATAGTGATGGGGATTCACCATGTTGGCCAGGCTAGTCTTGAACTCCTGACCTGAGGTGATCTACCTGCCTTGGCCTCCCAAATTTCTGGGATTACAGGCGTGAGCCACTGTGCCTGGCCTGGACTGGGGAAATCTTAATTGCTCTGAGAAAAATGCAATCTCCTCTTCTTTCCTCCCTCCCTCCTTCTCTGTCTTTTTCTCTCTCTTCTCTCCCTGTGAGAGATCTGCACTTTGCACTCTTTCTTAAGCCAACAGTCTTCTCAATGGACTCAGAATTTTGACAGCTTTTACAGTAGGGAACCCTACCACAGCACAGACCTTGATATCTCTTTGAACAAGTGAAGGTCAAGGCAAAACACAGAGTGAAAGCTTTAATAAATATTTCAAAACATGCTCTTGCCACACCACCTTTCGCTTATTTTTGCAATATGCTGCACGCTCACTCACTCACACTCACATACAAACATAACTGCACAAACATCATTTCCCATTCTTTTGATATTTAAATACTTTTCTTCTCCTATCAGATGAAGTTTATATTATCTAGGCTTTGTCTCTGACAATTCTGATGTTATGGAAATACGTCAAGACACTTTGTAAAAATTCCCAATGAGGTTGGGCACAGTGGCTCACACCTGTAATCCCACCACTTTGGGAGGCTGAGGTAGGAGGATCACTTGAGCCCAGGAATCAAGACCAGCCTAGGCAACATTGTAAGACCCCATATTTACAAATAAAAGTAATAATAATTAGCTGGGCATGGTAGTGTATGCCTGTAGTCCCAGCTACTGGGGAGGCTGAGGTGGGAGGATCGCTTGAGCTTGGGAAGTTGAGGGTGCAGTGAGCTGTGATCATGCCGCTGTGCTCTAGCCCAGGTGACACAGTGAGATCCTATCTAAAAAAAAATTTCCAATACATTTTACATTATAGTGATGGCCCTGTGGTTGTGGGCAATGTATAAATGATTTGACTAATTTTTTCCCATATGTCAATTCAACCCTCAATATTTTCTAAATGTATCTTAGAATTTATATTTAAATTTATGAATTATCTTGGAAGACCTGATTGTTTAGAATCTACCCTCATCTATTCTACTTATTTGAATCTTTAGAAAGATTATTAAAGGAATATTTAAGTGTGTTGTTTCATGGAAATTAGGAATACCGAGTTATAATGTAAATATATTCATTCAGAAACTGGGGTGGGGGTCGGGGGGGAAGTCCTCAGGGAAGATACAGTATTCACTATTGACGTTGGTTTAATATTGCTTTGTACAGTTGTTTAATATGTACGTTGTTTCTATTTTATCTTGTGTATATCTCTCCACCACACATTAATCCTTGGGCTGTTAGTACATACAAGACACGTGTCAGGATGCTTTCTCAGTGGACCTCATCTTCAGGGATCATTTTATTTCCACAGTTTAGTGCCTCCTTACTAGAATAGAGAACTCCATAATTTTTTCTAAAGATTCTATCAGTCTTGATCCAATGTGCTAGGTGATAAATGACTGAACGCTGGCCCCGGAGGGGAAGTTAGCAATGAGTCATGCTGTCTCCTAGTAACCAGTCAGTAAATAGCTTCCAGCAAATATTTTAAACCTCAAAGCACACTTACCTTTGGTATTATCCTTAGATAGACTATCCTCATCTATATCTGCACTCTCATCTCTCTTTCAGAACTTCTAAGAAAGGAGAAAAAGTGGGATCGGGTTTGCATATGATGTCACCTCCTTGAAAACCCACATGAAAACATTCCTACCCCAGGGAGTCTTTCTCAACAAACCTTTTTCCTTGATTTGTTTCTCTGTATTTTGCTTGCCCTCAAATGTTATGAAGCCATGTATACTCCATGTAATTTTCGTTTGTTTGTTTCTGGATAGGCCCTTCTATGTAACTATTCAATGAGTCCATACTGATGTGTGATTTCACAGTTTAGCGTGAAGGTCAGCACACGATCAGAACAGAACGCGACACTCAAGCACCCTGCTCACACATCCCACCAATGACACTGTTTCAGACTAATTAATTTAAATGTGTAAAGGTTATTTAAAACATAAATCCTCCCTAAGTGAGAGGTGGGAAAGGGGAGAATTAAGCCTATTAATCTTGTTCACCTTATCCTCACGTAAGACTGTTTTCTTTAGACGTTTAGGGTCAGACTCTGTAGCGTGGGAATCCTTATTAGCGATATGGAAAAAAACACGAGAGTTCGTTTTGGAGCATGGAACATCAGAAGATGTGTCTATGTAAACGAATGCAAAAGGCTACTTTGGATGGACAGAGAGCAACAACAAGGGAGCCCCAGACTTTAGCAAAGAAGGGATGCAAAGAGACATAACTAGGAAGGAAAGATGAGCAGCAGGAACCAAGGTCACCGTGAACCCTCTTAGCCTAACTCTAAGGTATGGCTGTAAGTCTCTGAATTAAACTGTAAGCCTTTTACTCTAAAACTCTATACAGAGTAAGTGTGCAGCAAATGTTTGCTGAACAAATATACTTCCATTTTAGGTAAAAAGTATAGATCGTCCCTGGACAGAAAATAAAGCACTAAGACTGTTGGGCAGGGTTATAAGAGGTAGCACTGAGATTTTGCCAAGAATGCTTTTGGCTTTTGGAAAATTAGTCCCGAAAGTTAGTGCTGTCTTGGATAAACTGAACCCCCGATCCTTCTTCAGGGCATTTTTTAAAATTTATTTATTTTTTATTTTTTTGAGGCCGAGTCTCACTCTCTTGCACTCCCAGACAGGAGTGCAATGGTGTGATCTTGGCTCACTGCAAGCTCCACCTCCCGGGTTCAAGCTATTCTCCTGCCTCAGCCTCCCAAGTAGCTGGGATTACAGGTGCTCGCCACCATGTCTGGCTAATGTTTGTATTTTTAGGGGAGATGGGGTTTCACTATGTTGGCCAGGCCAGTCTCAAACCCCTGTCCTCAGGTGATCCACCTGCAGGGCATCTTTTTAATACTGCAGTTTCATTTGATTAATGGGAAAGCATCCTAAACTGGCTGAGGATTTTGATTAAGGCCACACAGAAGAGTCAGAGGGGTCTGATAGCAATGTCATCAGATTTCCTCCCTTAGATGGGCTTATGCCAAGTTTTGGAAGGTAGTTATAAAATTTTTGACTTCTAGTTTTTACTACCAGTGATAAGAAATTGTCACCATGTGTGAGAATTTTTTCATTCCATTTTAGTTGGTCTTTTTATTAATGAAATAACCACCTCGTTGAGGGCTTATTTCACATTGTAAACATAATGATCATTTTAATCCTCCCCCAGATTCCATAAGCTGGGGGTATTTTTTCTGCCTCTACAATGGCAAGCTTAAAAAGTCTAAGCAAGTTACCCTTTGTCACCAAACTAATTAGACAGAGTAGAAACTTAAACCCAAGCTTTTCTGGTTCTAAGTGAAGTTCGTAATCTTAACCACTGTGCAACATTATTTCTTTTCTATAAGCCTCAAGCTTGCAACAGGTAGAAAAAGAAATTTTTAATGTTTATTAATCTGGCTAAAGAATAATAGTAGAATTATATGACAGTAGTAAAAGTGTAGATCTGGTAAGAATATTAGAAAGCTTTTAATCTTGTAGTCTTTATCTATTTATTTATTTATTTATTTTTTTAGACAAAGTCTCACTCTGTTGCCCAGGCTGTACTACAGTCTTGTGATCTCGGCTCACTGCAACGTCCGCCTCCTGGGTTCAAGCGATTCTCCTGCCTCAGCCTCCCCAGTAGCTGGGATTACAGGTGCACGCCACCACACCCAGCTAATTTTTGTATTTTTAGTAGAGATGGGGTTTCACCATGTTGGCCAGACTGGTCTTGAACTCCTGACATCAAAGGATCCGCCCACCTCAGCCTCCCAAAGTGCTGGGATGACAGGGTGAGCCACCGTGGTGGGCCTAATCTTGTGTTTTTTATATTATAATTCTCGGATTCCACGGAGGTACTCAGAGGTTGCCCAAGAGGAAGAAAAGGTAGAGTGGAAGGCCAGAGGCTGAGGGGAAAGAGCTCAGGGCTTTCAATTCCCTTTTCCAGAGACTAAAGTTTCCCTTAAACTTTCTTTATGTTGGAATTTTACATAAGATTTCATTTAGGAGCAGGTAGGCAGGGGTGGAGGGAGAGGAAAAGGAAGTTTGTTGAACCATTGTGAAAAAAGTGGTTGACAATTGCTGAGTTAGTCTAGATCTATCATTTTGTAGGTGAGATAATGGAGACCCAGGTGGTAATTTAGCCAAAGTCACTGTGTTAACATCATAACCTCCCTAAACTGAGAGAGCCCTTGGGCATCACCTGACCCAATCATTTGCCAGCATTGGCTTCTCTCACCTGCCATCAGCCACATGGGGTCCAAACTCCTCCACAGCTGGAGGCTCACAGACCACCAAATCTTCCCATCTTTCTGATCCTTAGAAAATATCTCCTTAGGCCGGGCGCAGTGGCTCATGCCTGTAATCCCAGCACTTGGGGAGGCTGAGGCAGGTGGATAACTGGAGGTCAGGAGTTTGAGACCAGCCTGGCCAACATGGTGAAATTCCGTCTCTACTAAAAATACACAAATTAGCCAGGCATGGTGGCATGTGCCCTTAACCCCAGCTACTTGGGAGGCTGAAGCAGGAGAATCACTTGAACCCAGGAGGCAGAGGTTGCAGTGAGCTGAGATTGAGCCACTGCACTCCAGTCTGGGTGACAGAGCAAAACCCTGTTTCAAACAAACAAACAAACAAAAAAGAAAAACAAAACAACAACAACAAAAAAACAACAAAAAACTCCTTATTATAAGCTGAAATCTGTCCTTCCATATCCCTAAAAACTAACTAGAATAATTAAAGTCTTTCTCCCTTATGATAATGCCTCGAATACTTAAAGACACCTAATATATCCCTCTCTAGCCTCTCATCTCCAGACACAACTTCTCCCATTTCCTTAAATGTTCCTCAGAGAATGTGGTTTCTTCTGGTCTGGTTGCCCTGCTCCAAAAATGCTTCCATTTGTTTTTATCCCCTTTAAAGATTCAAGTGCAGAATTAAACATAATACTTTAATAATATTTAACTTTATATATTAAGTCATTTAAACTTCCATTCCTTACACAATATCACATTAACTCCCTTACAATGGGCAAGGGATGATAGGCAAGAGAAATAACATGAAGATACTATTATCTACAGCTGGGTTCTCCCACACAGACATAAATCCATACACACACTTTCCTTGCTTCCTAAAAGGATCTTGCCTACACTGTCAAAATCACCCTGCGTGCTGTCTGTGAGAGTTTCTTCCTAAACAAGCCTTTGTTCATTGCAACTAGCTGTGTACGCTTTGCCAGAGGATTTATACATTAGAAACCATCATCTGACAATGGGGATATATTGAGTCAGATTCCTTAGGTTGGTGCAAAAGTAATTGCGGTTTTTGCCAATGAATTTGGCAAAATTTAACCTTTAATTTGACGTTTTTGCCTCCAATTAAAGTAATGGCAAAAGCTGCAATTGCTTTTCTACCATCCTAATAGATCGCTCTACTGCAGCCATGTCTGCAATGGCAACTAACATGTCTATTTAATAGATAACAAAAGCTAGCCAGGGCACATTCATTTAAGAGCATGGACCAATGTTAATAATTTTTTACAGATATTTTTGCAGGTGAGATGATAAAGAGGAAATCAATTATAATACATGAAAGGCACTTTTTAAATTCTGTAAAATGTATTATGACTGGCCCTTGATGACCCCTGCCAGTGAAGGAAATTGTTACGTAAATGACCCAAAACAGCAGGCGAAATGCCATGATGGCATAGTTCTGATGTGCTTTGGAATTTGCATTTCCAAAACAATAGCCGATTACCTTTCTAATATTGTATGGTTTCGTTAAACATGAAAAGTGGCTAGTGTTTCCCTGAGTTCATCCCGACTGATCCCGATGCATTCTGAGTGGCAGGGGAGTCAACCTGAAATTGAACATGTGCTAGCAATAATCCACTAAACAAATAATAACCCACATGTGCTTAATCTAGAGATGATTATATTCTACAGTTACTTGCTGTTTTTGAACTGCTGCAAGTAGTTCACTGTGCATCTTCACATTGCTTTTTTTTCAAGGGATTAAATGTGCTTATGTGTATCATCTTATTTGCTGTCACCACTGCTTGGAAATTATTATTAGCTCTATTTTATATTGGGGAAATTAAAAGTCTTAGATTATTAAGGAGGAATAGACCAGGAGAGGAAAGGAGTAAATCTCACAGAAAACATTCAGCTTGGTTTAGAATTCTCGAGTATTTCGGTTGGGGATGACCCAAGGATGACCAGTTAACCCCCTCATTTTAAAGATGAGGATGGTGACATTAGAACCATCTAAATGTTCTATTTAGTGAACTTAAATACTTTTCAATTTCATTTCTATTTCCTGAGTTTGAAATGAGAATACTTACACGAGCTGTTTTCTAATAATAGAATTCTCATAACCACTAATGGGAACGTGCCAAGATGAATGGAACTGTCTCTTGGTCTGATGTCTAGCTAATGTGTAGGCTGGTCAGCGTGGCACGAGGAAGGCTTGGCCGGGGCTAGGAGCCTGGATTCCATCCCTTCTGGGACAATAACTCCGCTTTCAGTAAATGGACCTCAGATTTGTTTTTAGACCTCAGTGCCTTCATCTCTAAAACTAGGGATTGGACTAAATCTTTTAAGTGTTTTTAGAGTTCTAATGTGCCGTGATTCTCACTTTCTTTATATAAATTTTTCAAATGCATAATACATATAGATGTCATAGATATGCAAATTCACAGACACTATAAAGAGAGGAAGGAAGCAGAAATTAGAAATGGAAGATTACATTATTTCTGGCTATGTTTCAAAGGTAAGTGATCTCTAAGGGGAATGATGTTGATTCGATACTTCTTAACGTTGTGCCTTCTAATAGATAAATTCTGAAGCACGTAATTCCTCTTGGGGTATTCTCATTTTCTATTTCCATCATGAAGTTTAGAGAGTTCGTGCTTTTTTTATTTTTTTATTTTTTTTTGACAGGATCTCGTTCTTTCACCCAGGTTGGAGAGCAGCAGCGTGATCATGGGTCACCACAGCCTTGAACTCCTGAGCTCAAGCCATCCTCCTGCCTCAGCTTCCCAAGTAGCTGGGACTACAGGTACAAGCCAATGCGCCCAGCTCAAGTTCTCTTAATTTGGTGTGTTGTGGCTACCCCTGCTCATGAGAGGGTCTGGACACATCAACCCTTGCAGTAAAGAAAGAAAAGGGCAGGTTGTATCTCTTGGAATGAGTCTCTTTGGGTTTCCTCAGAGTCTGGAGCTGTAACTCTCAGCTGGCAGTACCACCACATTCCTCTGGTGACCGATTATGTCATCGCAAACAGAGATTTATGAGCCCTGATGCTAAAGAAACGGAAAGCAGGATGAATTATGAGAAGTTCCAGGTCTGCAAACACTTTCTCCAATAATTAGCCTAAGGTGGGGAGGAGGGAGAAATTAACCTTACTAAACTCCCATTTTATATAACCCAAATAATGCACTGCTAACATCTGACTGAGCACAGAAATTCATCTTGAGGTGATCCAGTTTAAAACCCCATTTGTAAATTCAGTCTGAAAGGCTTCAAGTGAAAGGGATGAAGAGTTGGAAAAACTCACAGCGAGGAGTCTCCAACCCCCTCCTCGGGACAGCCTGAGTGATTTAAGATGGATACATCTCTGAGGTAGCCCACAGGTAAATATGAAATGGCTTTGTGTTCCAAGAAGGAAGGGAGAATTATCAGCACAGACACAAGCTTCTGTGCTTCCCTGATGCAAACATGGAAGAAGCAATTTGCAGAGGCAATAGTGTCTCTGTTGCCATTAGCCATGGCAGTGCAAGTTTGCACGCCACCAAAAGCAAGGATTGCACCCTTTACTTAGCATGTTGTTACCTAGACACATTCTGCTAGCTGTAATATGCAAGCAAACATTCAACTCATGTAAATGTGTACCCTTTCCTAAAGAAACTGTTGGAGAGAAGGTGTCTTGGGGAAAAGACAATAGGAATCTATCTATCTACCATATTACATATCTACCAGGTGAGAGAGGTTATTGTGAGACCAGGTAAGGAATAAGCAAATAATATATAGAGGAGTTCCAGCTCTCAAGAATCTTCCAGTCTAGCTCAGGAGATATGACACATGCATGCATGTGGGATTAATGACACCAGGCAGAGGGAAGCAAGTCAATGAGCGAGACGGAGATGGGAAGTGGGATGCGAGCTCAAAGCGGGAAGTCGCTCGAGGGCTGTAGGAATCAAGAAATGCTTCCAGAAGTTACTTTGGTGGAGAGGGTTCTGGTAGATGGGCAGAAGTGAACACCTGCAGGGAACCAAGAGTGGGATCGTGGATTCCCCAGGAAGAGAAATTGGGAAGGAGACAGAACCAGGTGGTGGAAAGCAAGAGAACAAACAAGCAAGGTGGTTTCATGGGAGAGTCACTTAAGAGGAAAGTGCTGGGGAGAAACAAGGAGGAATTCAAAGATGAGGTTGAAGAAGGTGCTGAAAAAAAAGAAAGGAGCTGAATACAGTGGCTCAGGCCTATAATTCCAGCACTTTGGGAGGCCAAGGCAGGCAGATCACTTGAGGCCAGGAGTTCAAGACCAGTGTGGCCAACATGGAGAAAGCCCGTCTCTACCCAAAATATAAAAGTTAGCCTGGTGTGGTGGTGCATGCCTGTAATCCCAGCTGCTCGAGTGGCTGTGACATAAGAATTGCTTGAATCCGGGAGGCAGAGGCTGCAGTGAGCTGAGATTGCACCACTGCACTCCAGCCTGGGCAACAGAGCAAGACTCTGTCTCAAAAAAGGAAAGAAAACAGAAAGAAAATAGTTTTTAAGCACCTACTATGTGCCAGTGATTGTGCCAGGCACTCTATGCACATTATTGCATTTCATCCTCAAAAGTTCCTATAGCCAATGTAATCACTCCCATTTTACAGATGAGAAACTGAGGCTCAGCAGTGTTAAGTACATGGAGCCAAATATGAACCCCAGCCCTTCTGACTTTAAACCTCACACTCTCTCTGTCACTCTGTTTCATGTTTCTGTGTCCTCTTTGGGGGCTCATTTCTTCCTCTATCAAAATAGGGGATTGGATTAGCTCTAAATTCAGCCCTACTTGAATTTCAAAGTATGATGAGTCTATCATTCTATATATACAGAAAAGAAAAAAAATACCAGGAAGTGTACTTCAGGGAAAAAAGTGGGAAGCTGGAAAGCTACACAGAGATCTGGAAGGTGATGAAGAATTCTGAGAGTCAAACCGACTCTGACTCTCTTCCTTGGCACCCCGCTTGTCCTGCTCTTTAATTAGGGCTGAGGCACCCAGGCCAGTCAGGTCCATCTCAGGGAGAGACACTGTGGGGGTGACTGCCCCAGCCACCATAAAGATTAATCTAGAAGCAAGCGAGGTGTTAGGGTGACTGCAGCAGGGCAACCTCTTTCTGCCCAAGTCTGCAGCCAGCCCCCACCCTCAGCCTTCCAGAACAGGTCAGAACTCAGAACCTTCCCAAAACAGAGACAGCCAGGTGTCACCGGGTCCTTGTTTAGAGCATATTTCATCTCCTCTGCAGATGAGCCGAAAGAATTAAGAAATTCTCAGGAGAGACATATGGAGGGAAGAAAGGAGTGAATGGAGAGTGCAGATACAAGGGAAAGGGGGCGTAGAAAAGAAAGTACTGTGGGAATACCAGACAAAGCATAAAACAAACAAACAAGAGAACATCAATTTCTATAAACTTGTTTAAACATGTATTCCTGGTGGGAGTGGATAGAATCAGGAGTGAGGAACAGAAAGAAAGCAGAGTGACACTGATAAAAACTGATCACGTGCCCTATGTTGAGTAAGGCAATCCTCAACATGACCTGGCCCAGGACACAACACCTGTCTCAGGTAGAGCTTAAAAGAGTTTGTGTGTGGCTGAGTGCAGTGGCTCATGCCTGTAATCTCTGCACTTTGGGAGGCTGAGGTGAGCGGATCACCTGAGATCAGGAGTTTGACACAGCCTGGCCAACATGGTGAAACCCTGTCTCTACTAAAAATACAAAAATTAGCTGAGTGTGGTGGCGGGCGCCTATAATCCCAGCTACTTGGGAGGCTGAGGCAGGAGAATGGCTTGAACCTGGGAGGTGGAGGTTGCAGTGAGCTGAGACGGTGCCACTGCACTACAGCCTGAGTGACAGAGCAAGACTCAGTCTCAAAAAAAAAAAAAGTTTGTGTGTTTGCATGGAGGAGGATGTATCTTGGAGAACTTCTTATCACTCTTGAGCAACAGGAACTGGAGAAAGTACTACACAACCTTGAGTCATTTTCACTCCACTTGCTACATGTCAATTTCTTTTTTCTTTTTGAAATGCCTGGATTCTATAGAAAAGGAAATCTAGAAAAACCCAGGACTATAAGCTGCTCATGGCTCTTGCCATCACAGCGCTGAAATGGGGCCCTTAAGCCTCTGAAAAAGATATATTGAAATATTGAGACTAGTAAATCAAAATGAAGGATGAATCCATTACACATCCTCTAAATGTTTTAAGCTGCGGGGGAAATGAAACTCCAGACAACAGTTCTTCACCTGGCATGGGCTCAGTCCTCTTTGATTCTTCGGCTCCCGTCAGCAGCTCTGTAAGTTGGGTACTAATGGCTGAGGTGTGCAGTGAAATGAAATTACACTCAACCAGGGCCCACCTGAATATAATGAACTCTTGTGAGGACGCAGCTTCAGTACATTAGTGTGAATACGTGCAGGAAACCACGCGAAACACCCTGGTGCCAATTTCTTTGTTTCTTTTTTCTTAATGGACATTTGCTTTGTCAGACTTGCATTACGATGGAGTTATAAATATAGAAATGAAATATTGATTATTTGTCTTAATTCATCCACAACTTGTGCGAGATCACACTGGCCCCCTCCTGCCCCACACGGCTGCAGAGACCCAGGCAGATGGGGGATGTGAATGCTTTCAGAACTGAACCCCTTGAATGGCTCTTTAGCTAAAATTTGTCTTCAAAAAACCTTTTCTCACTTCGGTATTTCAAGAACCAGAAGTAAGGCCTGGGATAAACTTTTTCCCATGAAAATGAGTGCCCTGTCATCCTGCAGCCTTTTCCTTCCCACCCACAGAGCTGGTCAGTCTCCATTCATTCGGGTACCACAGGCATGCAGAATGACTGGTGGTGGCCCGGGTCGTGGCTGGCAGAGGCTCACTGCCACCCAGGTTTGGACCCGACTCTCAGCTGGGAATAGCAAGCACAAAATAGCAGAAGAATAACCAAGGCTTGTTTTGATTCCAGGCAGATTGCAAATAATGCATTCCCTAGATGTTAGGTCAAAACAACCACCAACCTAAACTAAGCAAGAGAAAAATGTTTCACAAGACCAAACAGCCACAGTTGCCCTAAACTTGTTCTTGGGCAGAAACACTATTAGTTTTTAATTGGTTACTCTGGTGGATGGCACCATAACCAAGTTATAAAAGTTAACATCCAATATAAAAGTTCTCCAGGCCAGGCACGGTGGCTCACAGCTGTAATCCTGGCACTTTGGGTGGCCGAGGTGGGCGGATCACTTGAGGTCAGGAGTTCAAGACCAGCCTGGCCAATATGTGAAACCCCATCTCTACTAAAACTACAAAAATTAGCCGAGTGTGGTGGCACGCCTCTGTAATCCTGGCTACTCAGGAGACTGAGGCAGGAGAATCACTTGAACCCAGGAGGCGGAGGTTGCAGTGAGCTGATATTGTGCCAATGCACTCCAGCATGGGCAACAAAGCGAGACTCTCTCTCAAAAAAAAAAAAAAAAAAAAAGTTGTCCAATATTTGGAAAAACTCACATCAGGAGACCTCTGATATGATTCACTGAGAAGCATACAACTATATTTCTGCCAACAATTCCTAACCAGAGTCCAAGCACGAGGGAATATCAGCAAACCCAAATTGAAGGACATTTGGCTAAATATAGTCTTCAAAAAGTCAAGATCAAGAAAGACAAAGAAAGGGCTAGAAAACTCTTTCTGACTAAGGAGGTTAAAGAGATTTAACAGCCGGGCACAGTGGCTCACGCCTGTAATCCCAGCACTTTGGGAGGCCGAGGCAAGCAGATCACGAGGTCAGGAGATCGAGACCCATCTTGGCTAACATGGTGAAACCCTGTCTCTACTAAAAATACAAAAAATTAGCCAGGCACGGTGGCGGGTGCCTGTAATCCCAGCTACTCAGGAGGCTGAGGCAGGAGAATGACATGAACCCTGGAGGCAGAGCTTGCCGTGAGCCGAGATAGCGCCACTGCAGTCCAGCCTGGGCGAAAGAGCGAGACTCCATCTCAAAAATAAATAAATAAAGATACCTAACAAATGAAATGCATGATCTTTAAATGAATCCTACAGCTATGAAAGACTTTATACAATTGATGAAATTTGAATATAGACTATGGATCGGATAATGATTTTACATCAATATTAAATGACTTGATTTTGATAATTGTACTATAGTTATCTAGGAGAATTTTCTCTGTTCTCAGGAAACACACCATGAAGTAGTTACTGGTAAATGGACATGATGTTCCCAATTTAGTCTTCAATGATTCAGGAAAAATTATCTATCTCTACCTATCTATCTAGACAGAGAGAAAAAAGAGAATGATGTAGCAGATGAACAAAATGTAAAAGATTGATATGTCTGGCTATATGGTATAAGAGAGTTTCTTGTACTATTTCAGTAACTTTTCTTGAAGTTTGAAAATATATAAAACTAAAAATTACCAAAAGAGAGTCCTCAATATTAAATCTAACTGAACCAAGACTATTAATTATCAGCTCCTCCTTTAATAACAAAACTTAAAAATTGACCAGCAATCTCACTCTTGCAATCTCAGCATTTTGGGAGTCTAAGGCAGGAGGATCACTTGAGGCCGGGAGATTGAGACCAGCCTGGGCAACATAGTGAAACCCTATTTCTCCAAAAAAAAAAAAAAACAAAAAGCAAAACAAAAACAAAAACCGAACCAAACCGAAACAAAACAAAAACATTAGCTGGGCATGGTGGCATGCAGCCGTAGTCACAGCTACTCAGGAGGCTGAGGTGGGACGATCACTTGAGCCCAGGAATTTGAGGCTGCAGGGAACTATCATGCCACTGCACTCCAGCCTGGGACAGAGCAAGACCTTGTCTCAAAAATAAAAATTAAATTCAAAAATGTAAAAATAAGGTCGAGTGCAGTGGCTCACGCCTGTAATCCCAGCACTTTGGGAGGCCGAGGCGGGCGGATCACGAGGTCAGGAGATCGAGACCATCCTGGTTAACACGGTGAAACCCCGTCTCTACTAAAAATACAAAAAATTAGCCAGGCGCAGTGGCGGGTGCCTGTAGTCCCAGCTACTCGGGGGGCTGAGGCAGGAGAATGGGGTGAACCCGGGAGGTGGAGCTTGCAGTGAGCCGAGATCACACCATTGCACTCCTGCCTGGGAGTGCAACAGAGTGAGACTCGGTCTCAAAAAAATGAAAAATAAATAAATTTTAAAAGATGCCCTGAAGTAGGATCGGGGGTTCAGTTTATCCAAGACAGCACTAACTTTTGGGACTGATTTTCCAAAAGCCAAAAGCCTTCTTGGCAAAATCTCAGTGCCGCCTCTTATAACCCTGCCAAACAGTCTTAGTGCTTTATTTTCTGCACTCCGGGCTGGGCAAAAGAGCGAGACCCCGTCTCAAAAAAAAAAAAAATGTAAAAATAAATCTGCCAGCAAGTTTCCAACAACTGTGAAATGGAGATGGAGAGAGTGCCCTCCATCTTGTCCCATCCCTGGGCAGAACACATGGAGCAGCTGTTTGAGGACTCTGAAATGTAAATAGTAGCAGACAGATTGGGGACTATGTCTGAGTTCCAAGTACCACTGAACTGGTATGGAGTTTCTCCTCTGGTGCATCCCCTGGCCTGAACTCAATGCAGCCTGCAACCTGGAAGTGAGCCTCTGCACACAGACACAGAGAGCTCCCGAAGACAACCTCCAGTTTTGGCTCCAGAAGCATGAGAGGGAACTTTAAACTCTCAGAAAGAGAGAGGGTGGGGGAAATCCTCTTATTCTTTTTATCTCCTTTGCTTTCATTTTTTTCCTCTCTTCTCTTGCACCCTAGCTCCAAAGCCAACCTATATTGGCAGTAGTGGTGGCAACCAGTGCCAGAACCTACAACTCTCTGGGAGGGGACTGTGATCCCAAGATGGTAGAGTAATCTTGATTGCATTTCCTTTTCTCTGTCCTCCTCCCACTTGGCCAGAAATGCAGGTATTATTACAGGAAGTAAATAGCAGAGTGGAGTCACTAAAGCCCCCACTGTATGGGCTGAGGACTGAAAAGGAGAGCTCCAGGAACTGGAAAGTCCTGGGCTGATGATGGAGCCCGAGGGAAGCTTAGGAAATCAACCCTTTCAAGTTGTTTGTGAATTGCTGGGCTCACCCCTGAGCTGTGCATATCTGGATCTATACCTGAACAGCATACAGACATAGATTCTGAGAGCTAAACCAAGGGACAGACCATCAGCCACGTCCCAGCCTGGCCTCTGGGTGGTACACATGTGAGGCGGGTCTGAGGATCGTGGCAGAGGTTTTGGAAACCAAACTGACAGTGGAATGACATCTCCAATAAAGACAGTCAGGACTGAACCCAATCAGACTGTTTGTCTACTAACACAAAAACACCAACACTCTTCATGTAATTGAATCAAGACCCAAGTCTTATAATATTCATAATGTCCATAATAAAATTGAAAATTACATGACATACAAAGAACCAGGAAAATATCAGACAATCCTTTGTATCTAGACAATCAATAGATACCAACATAGAAATGACACAGATGTTGGATTCTCTGACAAAGGCTTTAAAGCAGCTACTATAAAAAAATCATAAACATTCTTGAAACAAAGCTCAAATAGAAGGCATCAAAGAAAGAAGGTATAAAGAGGCTCAGGGAACTTGAGAACTGTCAAATACAACAACCGAAATAAAAAATTCACCCAATGGGCTCAACAGCAGAGTGGATATGACAGAATAAAATTCATTGAACTTATGATAGAGGAATAGATATTATCCTATCCGAACAACAGAAAGAAGATTGAAAAGATGAAAAAGTCTTGGGGGTTATGAGACAACGCCAAGAGTTCTAATATCCATGTTATCAGAATTCCAGAAAGAGCAAAAGGAGGTGCAGAAAAAATATTTAAGGAAATAACAGCTTATAATAAAACAAATTTGATGAAAGACATAAATGATAGATTCAAATAGTTCTGTGGACCCCAAACAGGATATAACAAAAAATTCCACACTCAAATACATCCTATTCAAAGTGCTACAAGTTAAAGACAGAACAACAATGAAGTAATTGTAGATTTATTGTGAGGATTCATGGAGACCAGACTAGAAAGGAAGAAATAAGACTCTCACTATTTCACAGATGATAAATTCTGAAGAATTCACAATAATACATCAAGATTGCAGGCTATAAGGTCAACACACAAAAATTAACTATATTTCTACATAAATAAAAAAATTGGAAACAAAAAATGTTACTAATGATCATTCTGAAAAAGAGAAGTATTTGGATATAAATCTAAGAAAGCATGTACAGGATGTGTATGCAGAAATTATAGCATACCAGGGAAAGCAATCAAAGATGTAAATAAATGGAGAGACATGCCATGTTCATAGAGTGGAAGTCTCAACATAGTAAAAATAAAGTGATGTACAGATTTAATGCAATTGCTATCAAAATCCTAGCAGGATATTGTGTAGACATGGGCTTATTCTATAATTTATATGGAAACAAAAAGAAAGTAGAATAGCCAAAAACTTATTTTTAAAAAGGAATAAAGCTGGTGTAATCATACTACCTGATTCTAAGACTGACTTTACAAGGCTATAATAATCAAGACAGTATGGTATTGATGAAGCCGAAGCCATAGCCATATTGATTAATGGAACAGAATTGAAAGTCCAGAAGTAGACACACAAAAATAAGGCCTATTGATTTTTGACAAAGGTGCAAAGGCAGTTCAGTGGGAGAATAATGGTCTGTTCAATAAATTTTGTTGGAATACTTCAACATTCATTTGCAAAAAATGCAAATGAACCTTAATCTAAACCTTAGGCCATATAAAAAATTAACCCAAAATGGATCATAGATTTAAAAATGAAATGTAAAACTGAAAACAAATTTTTAAAAACATTGGAGAAAATCTTCAAGATCTGGGGTTAGGCAAATAATTTTTATACATAACAACTAATGCTGATCCATCAATAAGAATTTGATAATTGCACTTTGTCAAAACTAAAAATATTTGCTGTGTTTGCAAAACTCACCAGTAAGAAAACAAGAAACCCAGTTTTAAGAATGGGCAAAATACTCAAATATACACTACACCAAAGAGGACACATGGAAGGCAAAGATGTGCATGAAAATGATGTTCCATGTCATTTCCACTAGGGAAATGGAAATTAAAACCACAATAAGCTACCACTCCATACCTATTAGAATGTCTAAAATAATATTAATTACCAACAAGGATGATGTGCTTCTAGAACTCTCATACATTGCTGGTGGGAAGATGATTCAGCCACTCTGGAAAATATTTGGCAATTTCTTATAAAGTAAACATACACTTACCATACAATCCAACAATCCACTTCTAAGCATTTTGCCCAGGAGAAAACATGTTGACAGAAAACCTGTACACAAATGTTTACAGCAGGTCTATTTATAATTGCTATGTACAGGAAACAACTCAAATGTCATTCAACAGGTGAGTGGTACATAGACACCTGTTATACAGAGGTGGTACATCTATACAATGGATTATCACTGAGCCCACAAAAAAGGAATGAGCTATGTGACAACCTTGATGAGTATGAAAAGCATCATGCTGAGTGAAAGAAACCAGTCTCAAAAGGTTACATACTGTATTATTCCATTTACATAACATTCTTGAAAAGACAGTACTCTAGTGAAAGAGAAAATATCAGTAGATGTCAGGGGCTGGGAGGTGGTTAGGGTGTGACTATGAGACGATAACATGAGGGAGTTTATTGGGGGGTGGGTAACGTTACTTCTCTGTTTTCTGATTGTCGTAGAGCTTCCAGGATTCGATACATGTGTTCAAGTTCATAGATCTGTACACAAAAAGTCAATCTTACTATATGACATTTTAAAACTAAATTTAGAAGAAGAAAAAAGAAAATGACAACCTTAATTTATGTAAGGAGAAATTTACCTTCTGATTGGAAAGACAGAAAATTGAAAAGGAGCAGTGACCTGACCGAGGATCAGCCTCTGTGATCATAGGTGCAATTCATTTTCTTGTCATGTTGCTTTGGGTCATTTGGAGGAAAACAACCACCAGCAGACATCAGTCGGTTTGGAATTCCACAACTGCTCTGACTACCCAGCGACTGCTGGAAACTATCATCCCAGCAGCTTACCAAGGAAGAAGATGTCCTGCTTTGTGCGCATGGGTATTCCGATGGCTTGGCATATCTAGTCCTACAGTAAAGGGCCATTATAGGTTATGGAAGCTGGAGATGTTTCCAATGGAGACAGGGGATGAGAGTGAGGAGTTGCCTAGCAACACCAGCTGCCCACTTTCCAAGTGTTCTCACAAAATGGAATTATCTTAATGAATCCATCATGGTCCGGAGAATGACCCTCATCCTTTTGGGGTCAGAGATTATCTCATCATTGACTCCGAGTTGATTGCCTGGATGCAGAGAGTGTACAGAAGAGCCTTTAGAGCTTCATACAATTGTGAGCTGACAATCTTTCTTAGAATCATCCAGTTGGATGCACAGTCAACAAGCAGCCTTCTGGTAGTTCATTCATTTGTTCATTCATTCTCTATTGAGACTTCAAGCACCTTTAATGTGACAGATGTCACACTAGGTGCTAGACACACAAAGATAAATTATGCTTGTGCACTGCTTGGAGCAGCTCATTCCCTCCTCAGAGGTTTTGTTGCAGAGTGGAGAACAGGATGGCCAGCTGACAGGTATTCCAGGCCCTGCGGCTATGATTTTCTGCATTGTGATTTAACAAAATAACACTAGGTGCAATCAGTCACTCTCTTGTGAATTGCTTAGCAAAAATTATTACCCCTGACAGAGTACACTGAGAAAAAATAATAAAACCCTAGGACTGGACCCCAAACTGAAGACTTCAGTGAGGAATTGCCTCCTTGTGACATTCCACCCTATATCATAACACTGATGATTCACTTTGGAACCTAAAAGTTAGTTACTTTTATGTTCAACCTACACTCAGCAATTCTACTGCAACTCGTGTCTTTCCATGTTGGCTACATCTTATGATCTGCAATGCAACATACTACTATCATCAGGCTGCAGGCTGAGCCTAGGAACTGAGTCTCAGCCATGCTTTCCTTCCATCACCCCTCCCATCCCCAGCTGGCAGTTAGTGTTTTGCAAATGATACTGCAAATGACTGTAGTTTGTGTTTACGAGAAAAGGGGGTTGGTAAGGAAAAGAGAGAGAGAAAGGGGATTAGGGGAAGGGGAGAGAGAGAGAAAGAGAGAGCTAGGGGTTTAAGCTACTTGGAATTTGGAGTTTCAGTCGCCCTTAAGTAAAGCATATTTTTAATAGGCTACTATAAGAAATGCACTTTTCAAGGGAAAAAAAGTGGGTTTGAATTTTGGCTGCCACTCATTAGCAATGTTATCTTTATAGGGTAATTATCATCTCCGGGCCTTGATTTTTCTAAACTGTAAAATGAAATGTTTGGAGCTAGAGAATTTTTAAATATTCTGGTATCATTGATTCTTGTATTTCTTGAGACAAAATCCTCACTTTCACATTCTGTTAATTTTGTAATTTATTTCACCATTCTCTCTTGACACATAAAAGGACTCTGTGAAAACTATTAGTATCGGAGAAGATTTCCTATAACCATCATATCATCTATGTTTCCTATTAGGGCTTCTGACATTCCACATGTTTTCAAAGGTAATTGGAAATACTGGAGACAATTTAAGGGTCATTATTGTGTTAGCCAAGAAAATAGCTAATGATGACTTTAGCTACTGGGCTATTCAGCCTATCATAGAGCCCATCAGCTCAATTAAGTAAATCAAATAGGAAAAAACATTTAGACTTAAAAAGCCACCCACCACTACCTATTACTTGCCTGTGAGGCTTCTATTTCATGGTGAATTCAAATTGCTTGTTCATTGTAGGTAGAAGAAAATGAGCAATCATCTGATTTAGCAGATGCAGTGACTCAAGATCACTTAGCATTTATAATGATAAACCAAAAATTATGTTAAATAGCAGTTTTAAGGAAGCAGGTAAGACTAGAAGCCTTCTGCATATATCAGGCTTGAGCTTTGCGGAAGTGGCTTCTTTCCCTGTACTGAGGTGTGAGAAGCAGCACATGGAGTTTTATTCCTTTAAAGGATTTTCTTCAAGCAACAGTCTGTAGTTCAGGTTAATGGGAAGGCAAGGCAGTAGCATTGGGATGAACATTTATGATCCCAAACATTCTAATTCTAGGTGTCTACAGCATTCAAATATGGAGTAGGCGCTTACACTTCCAAAGACCAATTCTTCAAGATAATGCTGAGGTTAACTTGTAGTTTTATATTATTCAAGGGGGCAGTTCACAGGACATTTGAAGTGATTTGGAGAGAAAAAAGAACACCACCGTTCATATTATTAATACTTATTGTACAGTTATTATATTCAGGCCATGCTATTGCTGGAGAGAGTTGGTCCATTGAATAAATGTGCAATGTTGATGAAGCAGTGAATATATCATTCAATTAAAAATTCAGCAACTGATATAATCAGGGGTGTGCTGGTAAATGTCTCACAACTGGCTTTCCGGGACTGGTTTGCAGCATTTGATGATTTTCATGGTGTAGACCCTTCCCTTATGGCTGACATCAAGCTACCAACGGGATGGCATCTGGCTTGCACAACTGCTGGAAATTTAGCAATCAACTCGAGCAAGCTGGCACAAGTTGCTCCAGCCCCAGTACTGGACGTGACTTAAAGAGTAAGGAGGTGGAAAATTACAGTCAAAGGGGGTCCACTACCTACCCAAATCCTATAAAACGGCCCCACCCCTATCTCCCTACGCTGCCTCCTTTTTCGGACTCAGCCCACCTGCACCCAGGTGAGCCTTGTTGCACACACACACACACACACACACACACACACACACAAAGAGTAAGGGGGGAAATAGCTTTGCTTGTAACTGGATTCCAAGAAAATCATTCTTAGACCGCACACCTAAATGTTTACTTTATTACCAACTATCATCTCAAAGTGGGAGAGAGGATGGGGATTGGGTACCCTTTTCAGAGAACCCCTATGAAAGAGCCCTTTAGAAAAAGCCTGGGCTTGAGGAAGTCTTAATTCTAAATATCAGAGGATCAGGGGAAGGAACAGGTCATTCCATTTCCTTGGGACTCACATGTATAATAAGCAGATTTCATATCTGAGAGGCGTAAGTTCCCTTCTATTTTTGCTGCTCAGTGTGCAATTTAGTCCAAAAATTGACTCTGGTGCAGATCATTAAATTGTCAACAGCCGGTGAGTCCTGAAACATAAGCAAGGACTACCCAAACAAGAGGTCAGGCGTTTCTAATGCATCCCTGGGGACCTGCTAGGATCTTGACCTCTCCCTAAGAGAGGCTTTGGACTGATTTGGCATAAGAGTGGGGGAAGATCTACTTTCTCCAAGGCTGTCTCTTCCCTTCTATCAGTGATGTCCACCTTGCTCAGCCCACTCAACGCTGCCTTTGCTGTTACAGTCTAAGAAATGTGGCTTCTTTTTCCTAACCTCACTTCTCCTTTCACCTGCATGTCATAAGGTGATCATGGATATATTCTTTCATATTCTTGCTAAAGTACTCATTGCTGGAAGTAACACAAGCGTATCAAATTTGTGTAAACAACAATATGATGTAGTTCTCTCATATAATAATGCAATATAACAAAATGAGTCCATTCAACTGTAGTCCATTCAACTGTACCTTAATATATATTATTTTATTGATGCTTATCTATGTATACATTAGTTCTGTGCACAGTCTAGTGGATAGTGATCTGTTAAAAGGATAAATGAACGAATGGCTGAAGTTTTATCCTTCTGAATGGATGAGTGGCCCCTCTAGTTCGTTTTCAAGCCTCTAGGGCTATGATACATGTTTCCTATTTCCAGACTTTTCTTTAGGTTCTCTCTTTATTTCTAGAAAACACAAATAGCTTCTCGCCCAGTGGGGGGGATTTTTGGCAGGAAAATCGCACTCTTTACCTGTCATCCACCTTCCAGAAATGCAGGAACTGAAAGACTGAGAAAGTGGAAAACACGCCATGCAATTGCTAACAGTTGGCAGAGCAGCAAGTGCACTCGAGTGGGTGGCATTTGTCCCTATTTCTACGCTCTGATCTGAAGCTTGTACAACAGATGTACTAGGGGCTGGAGGATGGCAGTGCTCATTTGTGGAGGTGATAATGCTAGAAAACAGCTCAGGCCATGACTAGCATAGTGCCGCAGGCTGATGAACCTGTTGGTCCTGCTGGGCGGTTTTAGCTCAGCAGCATTTTAACCATTTGCAATGCTAGAAGCAATGGCAAGCATTGCTAATGTAACATTTCTTTATATGGCTAGAGTGCTGGAACTAGATGTCATGGAACTTTGCAAAAATACTGAGGCTTTATGTTCAGTTCTGAATAAAATTTAACCTCCAAATTTTTGTTTTTTTGTTTTTTTTTTGAGATGGAGTCTCGCTCTGTCGCCCAGGCTGGAGTGCAGTGGCATGATATCGGCTCACTGTAGCCTCTGCCTCCTGGGTTCAAGCAATTCTTCTGCCTGAGCCTCCCAAGTAGCTGGAGTTACAGGTGCCTGCCACCATTCCCAGCTAATTTTTGTATTTTTAGTAGAGACGGGGTTTCACCCTATTGGCCAGGCTGGTCTCAAACTCCTCACTTCAGGTGATCCGACAACCTCGACCTCCCAAAGTGCTGGGATTATAGGCGTGAGCCACCATGCCCAGCCAATTTTTATTTTTTATTTTTCAAAATTTTATTTTATTTTAGGTCCTGGGATACATGTACAGAATGTGCAGGATTGTTACATAGGTAAACATGTGCCGTGGTGGTTTGCTGCACCTATCAACCCATCGCCAAGATATTAAGCTTTGCATGCGTTAGCTATTTGTCCTGATGCTCTTCCTCCCCCAACGACAGTCCCCAGTGTGTATTGTTCCCTCCCTGTGTCCACATGTTCTCATTGTTCAGCTCCCACTTATAAGTGAGAACGTGTGTTAACCTCCAACTTTAAAAAAATTATAATCCCAGAACACTTTTGTGTTTCTGCTGTTAATTATAAAAATGACATAAGAGTGTTACAACTCTCGCGTTGTTTATTATTTTTCTATAGTCAACCCAATGTCTTTGGGGGTGTGTATAGTATTTAATACTTATCTTATTCCTGTTTTTATTTCACTCTTGGTTCTCCTTTGTCTCATATAAGCCCATTCCTTATATTCTAGCTTTCTTATTTCTCTAAGTAAAAAAGAAAAAAAAATCTCAGGAAGTGGTAGGAATAATAATCTATTTAACATACTAAAAACATTCTTCCAAAGATCTTAGGGTATGTTTTCATAATAAAAATGGGAAAATATATCCCCCGCAAAAGGACAGTTTACTTAAAATCATCAAATCAGAGTTAGTCTTTAACCTTATGTTTTAATCACTGTGAATATTTAGTTTAGATGAGTGTTAGCCCCAGGATCAGACACAGGCTTTCTGGTGTTCATTTAACCAAGAAGAAGTTGAAATTACATAGGTTTTTTACCTCCCCAAAATAAAAAAATTATAAAGGGAATCTATAGAAGCTGCAGCATTTTGATTTTTAAAGAAGTTGGTGGAGAGACAATGTCTGTTTCTAATTACACACACTAGTTAAGAAAAAGAATTTGTCAGCTGATATTTTTCCTTTCATTATTTATGATTTAAGTCAGCTCGTCTTTTTCCTTTCATTATTTACAGGACATCTAATAACTGTTCTGATTGGATTTAAACATTTGTGGTGGGGTGCTTCTGGCTTTGTGTATGTAGAACTGGTGTCTAAAAGAGTCAACGGCTTCACCACAGGACTTTTATACTTCTCATGAAATACAGTCCTTCAAAAGGCAAATTCTCTGTTTCCCCCACTTTGATTATCTGCTTATGCTCCTAAAATAATGTAAATATGGTCATTAGTCATCTACAACATTGTCAATTAAGAGAGTAAAGCCAGTAATGAACTCTATATCCTTGACCTCATATGGTATGTTGCATTTTAAGAGAGCTGTTTTTATCAATGACAATCCTATTATTTGTACTCATAACCTGGACTCTATATCCAATGAAAGGATTTTGATACAGAATCTTTATTTGAAGAGAACTACACAAAAACACGATCACCATCATACCTGATGTCTGCTATTGTTGAAGTAGGCTTCAGCACTGTAGCTGGTGGAAACCAGGTCACCAAAGACACTGCCCTTGTACCTGGAAGGCCCGTCCCTGCCTCCCTTCACACAGTGAATTCATTTAGAAGAGAGGAATGCTGTAGACAGAGTCATTAGAAAACCCTTCATGACTGTGACGTGGAAAAGGGCTGGCAAGGATCACAAACAGCTTTCCTGGGTTTGGTCTTAGAGCACGGACTTCTCACCCTCATCTACACGTAAAATTTATTAACTTCAAGGACAGGAGATCAGGGTTGCCTCTACCTTACATTCCTATGTAGCCATGAATTAATTCCCAAATGCCAGTGTGAGCCTGTTTTCCTTTTCATACATCGTATTTGAGGAAACAGCTGGAAATATTACTCTGTGTGCCACACATCCTGATTCAGCACAATCTCTTGTTCCCAGAGTGGAGTAAATGAGTAAAGAAATTATTCATCTGTCCTTTACCTAACTTGGTGTGTGAACAATAAATTGTCTCAAGATTGATTCAGGTTCCTATACTCATGGAAACAAAAAAAAGAAAATCGGGCAGAAAATAATAAAGTCTATGTTTTTTTTTTAAACTATACTTTTGCATTTCATCAGTGAGTAATCATAGAATGTCAAAGCTGCAGAGAAAATGTTAGAGGTCTTGAAATAATTGCCACAGTGAGAATGAGTCAGTCTGGTATAAAGTAAAAACACCGAACTTGAAATCACGAGATCGGGGAGGTGAAGTGTTTTCTGAAGAAGGAAAGTTCCATGGTCTCTCAGATGACTTCTATAGGTCATTTTCCTGAGGGTCAAGATGATCCTTCATAACAAGTATCCAATAGGGGTCAAGTTTTGAAAGCATAGAGTGGGATCTCCAAATTCTTGGGTTATAAGCTCCATTGAAAACAATGTTTAGATGTCTGTCATATACACAGAGGTGCTGTTTAGCACCTTTTATAAAATTAGACTAGATTCTAATGAAGTGTGTGTGTGTGTGTGTGTGTGTGTGTGTGTGTGTGCGTGTGTTATAAAAGCAATCTATTTGGATTGGGAAAGAATGGTAACGGAAATTTTATTTTTTACTCTGATTACAGAATGTATGTTTCTTTTACAGTAAGCATATGTTCAAGTATAATTAGTGTAATAAAGAACTATTAAGAAGAAGATGATAAACCCTTACATGAGATAATACGATGACATTTATAGACCTTTACATGTTATCATAAGCTACTCTGAGTTACTGCTCAGCATGAAAAAAATACATTAACAATATAAAGAAAAAGAACATGATCACATGTGGGTCTTCAACTCTGACAATTAATATTGTCTCAAGAATGTTATCACATTCCTTAGCTAATTAGATCCATCCTGAGATATTTTCAAACAAATAAAAACAAAATTTCTGCCACAGGAAGAAAGCAATTTAAGAAAATGGAGAGCACATCTACACAAAGATGTCCCTGGTTGAACAGAGAAGTTCTGACTTTGTCATTCCTCTTGAATAAGCCTCCCAAGAGTATTATTTATTTATGTGGACCATTTTGCTGATTATTTACTAAGATTCCTCAGTAAGAACCAAAATACTTCCTTTCAGTTAGTTAAGGCAGAGACCAGAAGACATTCAATGTTGCTGTAAAAACTCTGGTCCTGGAAAGATGGTAGAATTCTGGGGAAGATGTAGTCCTGCCACAATGGCTAAGATAAAGCTGAGAGTTTAAAAAACTGTGGAGTACTCATAAAGACATTGAGGTTTGGGCTTCAATACCTGTAAAGATATTGAAGTACCAAGCACTTAGTAGGGTGTTTGTAGATATTTGATGAAGGAGAAATAGACAAGAAAGAAGGAAGGAAGGGAGGGAGGGAGGGAGGAAGAGAGAGAGGGAAGGAGGGAAAGTGAGGGAAAAAGATAATGAAGAAAAGCTTATGAATATAGCATTCACACAAATTACTTTATAGAAAATGACAATTTAGAAGCAGCCTTATGACCACCCCAAAGTAAGCAAGTTTCTTTAGGCAGTATTTTCTATTCTACACCCTAAAAATATGTTTTGTGTCTAG